>NC_077241.1:53950245-55150245 GCF_947179165.1 Solanum dulcamara
GTCTTATTTATGCCGGGTGAAATATAACATGTAATAACAATATATCTACTTATTTATTTATTATTTTAATTTATTTTAATAGGGAGTATGATGAGTATATAATACTTGCATGATGTAGTACTAATGTAAGAATTATAATATAATATTAATTATGTGTTATTTAGGGAAAGAAATGAAAATGTAAAATTAATTTATGAAACAATTATTAGAGATAAATAAAATCTTTTTATGGGTCAATTTTGAATATTACTAAAAAGGTAATAATTATACAAACTATATGCATTATCTTAAAACAAATAAAGATGAAAAATTATTTTAAAATACCTTGAAAATATTTCGAGTTTTATAAAATCTAATTATTTCACTTTAGTTGAAAGAAAAAAAAGAAGAAGCTAGAATTAAAATAAGATGGGTAAACGTCAATTAATTAACAAGCTTCTTAATTTCGACAAAGTAAAATAATTAATTTAAGTTTAAACTAATTAACTTGAAATATGATTCTATTAATTAAGCCAAACTAATTAACAAAAATATTTATTTTAAAATAAAAATGTTTTGAGATAATTTTTGAATAAATAATAAAATATATTATATTAAAGAATTATTTTATAAATATATATATACTAAAATTATTTTAAAATAATGATAATATATGTGCATATTTCATTTCTTCTATTATTTATTTATTTATTTTATTTTTATTTTATTTTATTATTATATAATATTTTTGTAAAAATTACGTTGTAAAGGGTAAAAATTGGGTGTCAACAATGGGTAGTCCCCAAGAACAGGTGAACTCCCCGATGCTATGACGGGTATGATTCGAGTCTCTACTTTTGATTATTATGTTTTAATGGATCCGAGTGCTGCATTATCCTTTGTATCTCCTTATGTGGCTAGTAAATTTGATAAAATTCCTGAGTGTCTTCTTGAGCCTTTCTGTGTATCTACTCCTGTGGGTAATTCTATCTTAGCTGAGAGGGTCTATAGAGATTGTGATGTGTCTATCTATCACAAGGATACCATGGCTAACTTAGTTGAGTTGGACATGGTTTACTTTGATGTGATTCTTGACATGGACTAGTTATATGCTTGTTATGCATCTGTTGATTGTAGAACTCGGATTGTTAAGTTCAGTTTCCCAAATTGTCTTAGAGTGGAAAGGTAGTCTTGTTGTGCCTAAGAGTAAGATTATTTCCTACCTTAGGGCCAGAAAGTTGATCTCTAAAGGGTGTATTTATCACATCTTTTGAGTCAAAGATGATAGTGTTGAGTCCCTACTCTTGACACTTAGCCAAAATTCTAGAACTTCAATGTCCCTTGTCTCATTAACTATGTGCCAACATAGGAGATCTTGTAGGCTTTTAGGCTAGTGGTGTAACACCCTGTGCTATCCTAACCTAAACTAGGCTCAATGATTAGGAGAAAAGTGAGGAAAAGAACTGACCCTGAGGACCGTGAGTGTCCTCTACGATTTGTAGAGGGTTTTATGAGTCCTAGGGATAACTTGTAGACCCTTCCAACACTTGGTGGAAATTTGGGTCTGATAAGCCTCCCTACGATCGACCTCTACGATTAGTAGACTGTTCTACGAGTCATAGAAATGACTTGTAGAACACTTGACACTTAGCAAAAATTCCAGAACTTCAATGTCACTTCTACGAGTGGATTTGACTACTTGTCATAAAGTCTATGAGTCATAATAATGAGTTGTATGAAAAGTTTAGAGATGAAATTTTCTTTGATTTTGAAAGACCTACAAGACGAGTCAAGTCTACAACTCGTAGACCTGAGTCATAGACCATAACTTTTTCAGTCCAGTTCCACAAATGGGATTGGTGATCCATCAAAGTTTCTACGAGTCATAATGACGACTCATAGACGACCAATTTTAGGTTTTAATGAAGGTATTCATGTCTTTTCCAATCCTTCCCAAAAAAAAACTTTGACGTTTTGAGACTATTTGAGCCCATTATCAGTACCCTAAATGGATAACACTCTCATTAATACTTAGATTATTTGAGAGTGAGGTTTTGAGAAGAGGAGAAAGGTTAGAGTTTAAGTTGTTCAAGCGAGGTCTTCAATTCTTGATTGTTCTTCGAGTCCAAGTATGTAAGGCTGAACTAAAACATGGATTTTGTTCCTCCATGTGCCCATGATTGTGGTAGGTTGATTGTGAATGGATTGAGTCCCCATTAATGTGTTTCTTGAGAATTTCTTTTCTAAAATTTACATGTTTTACTGATTATTAATAAAATCATACCTTTCTACGAATGAATTCCTTAAACATATGATTTGAACTACGTGTTTCATAAACCCTCATAGCATGTTGATTGATATTAAATTGTATATATCTAAAGATTGAGTCTAAAGCCTTGAACTTGTGAATGTATGATACTGACTGAGATATGAACATGATGATAGTGTTGATGAACTGATAGTCCTTTATACTTTCATAATTGAACCCAAGTGAATGGTCTCAACTGAATGTTATCCTAAATGATTGTCTCGAACTTCTTTTAATTAAATGATTGGGAATGATTGGGAGATTCATTGGTTGAGAGGATTGATTTGATAGAACTGATGAATTGAAAAGAGTCTGATAGAGACATTGATTAGGCCTGATCTAGATTGATTTTCTTATGAGCTTTGAGTCTTGGTAGGAGTATCAAGCACCGAATTAGGTAAGAGTAAGTAATAACTCGAACCCAATAACTATGTCACCAAAACATAAGAGAGACTTGAACCGTTAAGTCAGATGTTTCCTAAAATATTGTCTTGACATGATAGGACTTGATTGATTTTGGATCCATGATTGATTGATTCGTTCTTACCCTGACAAGGTATTAAATGGACGTGGCAAGAACATCGATTTGTTATACTATCACTAGCTCATAAGTTATGATTATCTGAGAAGAGAAACTCTCATATATGTCTTGATATTATTCTAACTGGATTGGATTGGATTGGATTGGATTGGATTGGATAGTATACGATTGGTCTTTGTCTAAATCTTATTCTTGTTTAGACTTAGGAATCACTATTGAGTTATTTACCTTCCTAATTTGAGATCTCTGAGATGGTTTGATTCTAACTTGATACATGTTTCATTTTGCTATATTACATACTCGTACATTTCATGTACTGACATCTATTTGGATCTGCATTATTTTATGATGCAAAAACAGGTACTAGAGATCATCATTAGGCGCATCGTTGAGGATCTATTCGCATTCAGCTATTTGGTGAGTCCTCCCTACTTCCAGAGCATACCATATTTATCTTTCTAGCTTCTGAGTTAGCTTTTTTTCATTTAATTTGAGGTAGCTATGAACCTGTCATTGGCACCATTTAGACAGTTGATAAAGGTTTCATAGACTAGATCGTTGATGTTGTCAATTTGTTTTGTTATTGGCTAGTTTCATTCTTACTAGACTTATGGATTTGTTGATTGGAAAGAGTGTTGGCCTTTGGCCTTATTTATGAGTAATTTCTTGATGAGTTGAGTCTTCCACTGATAGATTGTGATTGAATGAATGTGTGATTGGACTAGGTTCTCTTGAGGACCAACAATGGTCTTTGAGTGTCGGTCATGTCTAGGGTACCCTCTCGAGGCATGACAAGTGGATCCTTGTATGGCCATCTAAAGGTAAAGTTAAAGAAATAAATGAAGTTTGATGGAGTCCTACTTGGAGATTAGTCTCTCTGTGCCAACGTAGGGGGGTTATGTTAGATTCTATGTTATAGCTCACATGGTCTTAATGTCGGTTATAGTCATCTTTCCACAAATGAACATTTCTAATGCTATTTACTTGATATCTCATACATGCATCTACTCATATATTTTACCTTATAATGCTTTATTGTTTTTTAATGTAAATTGCATGTCTACATACTTAGTACATTTAAAGTACTAATGCATACTCTTTTTCCTACATGTTATCACCATGTAGGGACCGGTGCTCCTCCTCGCTCTCCTCCCCATGGCTAGCTCGGATTAGCTTGAAGGTTGCTTGTGGTAAGTTCCCATGTTTTGGTAACAACATCCTTTTTTATTTTAGCTTATGATATGTAAAACATTATGACTTATATTATGGCATTTCTTGATACTTATTTTTAAGGTGAGCTAGGAGCATGTATTAGCCCCTGCCAAGTCTATTAGTAGAGGTGTGTTTGGAAACAGATGATGATGATTTTAGGTTGAAAATGACCCTTATTCTATGATGTTATCCCTTAGTCCCGTTTTCCCCTTTTATTTTCACTTATTGTTCAGCTTCATTACTTATAAAGGCTAAATGAATGCTAAAAGGTTTGTTTGAGGTACCTTCGGATTCTTTATTTATCTTATCTTGTGTAGGCCCTAGGCTTGGGTTGTGACAACAGGTAAATTCTAGAAATCCTATTTTAAAGGGTTAAACAGGACGACAATTGCATCCAAGCCAATTCAGTCAGCACTGTCAGCTTTTACTGGTAGTTTACAAGTACTCCACAGCAGCAACCGGCCTAGGAAGGCCAAGGAGCTTCTTTCATGGCTAGTAGTAGGTAATCCTTTGAGGGTGACTATTTTAATTATAGAGAGCCGAGGCACATCAGGAGGGAGTTTCCCTACCCTCGCAGGAAAGATTCAGCACCCTAGCAAGCTAGAGTAGTGGTACCCATGGGAGAAGGTGGAAGTGGTAGAGGATGTCTACAAGGTGGGTGAGGAAGAAACTCGAGAGGCCGGGGTAATGGTAGTACAGGTCGAGGAGAAGTGCATCTAGGCAGGGAGGTGGACCGTCAAGGGAGGTAGCCCATCAAGAGGACAGGGCTAAGTTTTATGCCTTTCTGGGCAAGACTGAGGCTGAGGCGTCTGATGCAGTGATCACAGGTACTATTCTTGTTTGTGACTGGATAGCTACTACTTTATTTTATCCGAGATCTACTTATTCATATATGTCAGTAAGTATGCCTTGGGTTTTGATGCGATATGTGATGTACTTAATGCTCTCATCCATGTTTCTACCCATGTTGGAGAGTCTGTTATAGTCACCCATATTTATCGTGCTTGTCATGTTATGTTTATAGGATTCCAAAATTGGGCTGATTTGGTTATTTTAGACATGACTGATTTTGATGTGATCTTAGGCATGACTTGGTTGTCCTTCTATTATGTTGTGCTTAACTATAATGCTAAGACTGTGACTCTAGAGATTCCGAGGAGGGAAAGGTTAGAGTGGGAAGGGGTGTACAATCTAGCTAAAGTCATATCCTTTCTCCAGGTTAGAAAAATGGTAGGGCAGGGTTACTTGGCTTATTTGGCCCATATTTGGAATATTAATGTGGAGTCTCCCTCCATTGAGTCTATTTTGGTAGTGTGTGAATTTTCATATGTGTTCCCTACAGACTTTTCTAGTATGCCTCCTGATAGGGATATAGATTTTCATATTAACTTGGAGCCGGGCACTCGCCCAATTTGTATTCCTCCTTACCGCATAGCTCCAGCAGAGTTGAGAAAGCTTAAAGCCCAAATCTAAGAACTTCTTGATAAGAGGTTCATCAGTCTTAGTGCTTCTTCGTAGGGTTCTCCAGTCTTATTTGTTAAGAAAAAGGATGATTGCATGAGAATAAGCATAGATTACAGGCAATTGAATAGGGTCACCATTCGAAATAAGTATCTACGGATGCACATTGATGACCTTTTTGATTAGTTTTAAGGTGCATCAGTCTTTTTAAAAATTGATCTCAGGTCTGGGTACCATCAATTTAAGATTAGGCCTGAGGATATGCCCAAAATACTTTTTAAAACAAGATATGGGCATTATCAATTTTTAGTGATGTCTTTTGAGCTGACAATGCACCTATAGCCTTCATGAGTTTGATGAATGAGGTTTTCAAGCCATTTCTATTTTCTTTTGTAATTTTGTTTATATATGATATTTTGGTATATTTGATGAGTGAGCAAGAACATGTAGACCATTTTCGCATTGTTCTAGGTGTTTGGGGAAGCAAAAATTGTATGCAAAATTTTCTAAGTGTGAATTCTGGTTACCTTCAATTGCCTTTTTGGGTCATGCTGTTTCAAAGGAAAAATGGTAGACCCACAAAATATTGAAGCGATTAAGAACTGGGTTCGGCCTAGCTCTGTGACTGAAGTTAGGAGTTTTGTGGGATTTGCCAGTTATTATCGCCAGTTAGTGATGAACTTTGCTTTTATCACTATCCATTTAATAAGTTTTACTCAAAATAAGGTACCCTTCGAGTAGACTGACAAATGCAAAAGAGCTTCCAAAAGCTCAAGACTATTCTGACCACGACGCCAATCTTTACCTTGTCGGTTGAAGGTAAATACTTTATTATTTATTGTGATACTGCATATTTAGTTTTGGGTATTGTGTTGATGCAGGATAAGAATGTTATAGCCTATGCGTCACGACAGTTGAAGATTCATGAGAGAAACTACCCGACTCATGACTTGGAATTGATAGTGGTAGTGTTTGCTCTAAAACTTTGGAGACATTATCTCTATAGTGTCAAGTATGAGGTGTTTACTGACCATCGCAGTTTGCAGCTTGTATTCACCTAGAAAGATTTGAACTTGAGGTGGATGGAATTACTTAAGAATTGTGATATCACCATCCAGTATCATCCAAAGAAGGCTAATGTGGTAGCAGACCCATTAAGCCAAAAATCGGTTAGCATGGCAATCTAGCCTATTTAAGAGCCTACAAGTGGCCCTTGGCTAGAGATATTCAGGTCTTGGAAGCCAAATTCATGAGGCTAGGCATCTCATAAAAGGGTAGGGTGATAACCAGTGATCTAAGACCCATATTTATTAAAGAGATTAAGGTCAAGCGGTTTGAGGATGTGAACTTGAATGAGATTAGAGAAAAAGTTTTATTGGGCAAGGCCCAGGATGCAGTCCTTGATATAGGTGGGGTGCTCAACTTTAGGGGAAGGATTTGTGTTCCTCGGGTAGATGGCATAATTCAGAAATAATTGTCTGAATCTCATATTTCACGGTACTTTATTCATCCCGAAGTGACCAAGATGCATCAAGACTTAAAGCGTCTATATTGGTGGCCGGGGGATGACGAAAGACATAGCTGAGTATGTAGCTAAGCGCCATAATTGTCAAAAGGTAAAATATGAGCACCAAATACTTGTAGGATTGCTTCAAAGGATGCCAATTTTAGAGTAAAAGTGGGAAAGGATATCCATGGACTTTGTGGTGGGACTCCCCAAGACCTTGGGGAAGTATGATTCCATTTAGATAGTGATTGACAGATTGACGAAGTTAGCGCACTTTATTCCAGTTAAAGTGGACTACAATGCACAATAATTGGCAAAACGTTATGTGAAGGAGATAGTAATGCTGCACAGGTGCCTCTTTTTATCATTTCAAACCGTGATACGCAGTTCACCTCTAAATTTTGGGGGAATTACATGAAGAGTTGGGCACTCAACTCACTTTCAGCACAGTATTTCATCCACGGATAACAGTCAAAGAGGACCATCCAAGTGCTGGAAGATATGTTGAGAGCATGTGTGATTGACTTTGGGGGACATTGGGATAAGTTTTTCCCTTGTGTGAATTCTCCTATAATAATAGTTACCACTCCAGCATTAAGATGGCACCATTCGAATTCCTTTATAGGAGGGGATGTAGGTCTCCCATAGGGTGGTTTGAAGCTGTAGAAGTGGAGCCTTTGGGGATGGACTTAGTAAAGGATGCTCAGGAAAAGGTAAGGAGCGTCCAAGCTAAACTTTTAGCAGCTCATAGTCGTCAAAAAGAGTATGTTGATCATAAGATAAGGGACATGACTTTCCATACTGGTGAGTAAGTTCTTCTAAAAGTGTCACCTATTAAAGTAAGAAGGGCAAGCTCATCCCTCGTTATATTGGCCCTTTTAAGATTCTTGACCATGTAGGGCCAGTGGCTTACAGATTGGCATTACCACCTAGCTTGTGTGGGTACATCCGGTGTTTCATGTTTTCATGCTGAAGAGATACTATCAAGATGGATATTACATCATTAAATGGAACTCAGTTTTGTTAAACAAAGATCTTCAGTATGAAAAAGAGCTAATGGCAATCTTGGATCGTGATGTACGAAAGCTGAGGACCAAAGAAATTATGTAAAATTTTAGTGGAAGCATCATCCAGTAGAGGAAGCTACTTGGAAAACCTAAAAGGACATGCGAGACAAGAACCCTCAACTGTTCGTCGAATCAGGTACTACTCTATCTCTGTCTTAACCTATTTTTCCTAGTTGGTCACTCGGAGATGAGTGATGGGTAAATTAGTATCTATTGTAATGACCTACTTTATTTTTTATGAATAATCCAATAGGGAAGGAATTCAAGCCAAAAAAGTTTGGCCAGTGAATTCGGAAAATTTGAGTCTAGGCCAGAATTGGTCGAATTCGGAGTCATGAGAAGTCTAGGGTGATTCGAAATTGAATAGGGAATTGAATCTTTAATTTTATAAGGTTAACTTATAGCAAGGATGATACGGAGCTTGTATGGCTTTACAGAATCGGATTCGGGTGAGTAAAACTCCCGGAATTGAATTTTGCGTGAAAGATATATTTTAAGACGTCTTGGGACATGGGTGTGTTGTAAAAAGGGATACTTTGAGACTCTTTATGAGATCTCCGTCTTTTCCTATCCTGCTAGAGCGGGATTAATTTCTTCAGAACGTGACTTAAGTCACGAAAAAGTCCCAAAACGATTTTATTCATTCTCATTTCGTTCTTAAGAAACTAGAAGCGACCTATGGCGAATTCTTGTTGATTTCCACCATAATTTGTGCCAAAGGAAAGTAATTACTCCCTCAACTTTTAGTTTGATTCCTAGAACCCATAGACTATGGTTGGTAATCATTGGGGGAGGGTTTTGGACTGAAACTAATGGTGTAAAATAGCCCTACAATGGAGGTTAGGATCATGGGTTTGGCCTAAGAGAGGAATTATGTTATAATTCATGTAAATTAGGCCCTTGTGTTGATCCTTTGTATGTTATTACTGTTTCTAGACCAACAACAAGCTGAACGAACTCGGAAAGGGAAAACTCCTGCACTTTAGAGTTGTCAAAGCTTGATTTCAAGGTAGGTGATGGTTTGTTTCCTGAATGTGATTCATGTAATTATTAAATTACTCCACTGCATACATATGTGTATATGAATAGGAAAGAATGCAATGATCTATGTGAAAGGATTACTTACCGGCCATGACTTGTAATGAACCTGTTCTTGGTAGATATGATAGTTTGACTATTCACTGTGATTGTGGTTGACTTGTATGCTTGGATCGGATGTCATGTTTCGACTCACATTTGGATCGGGTTTCACGTTCCAATACACATTTGGATCGGGTGTCACGTTCCAACACACATTTGGTTCGAGTGTCATGTTCCGATACAACTCTAGACCAAGTGTCACATCCTGACGCATAAATAGGTAGTTGCAGGTCCCATGAGAGGACCCTTATGTGAAATTGCATAATATTGAGGCTGATAAACTTTGATAATGTTGAGTACTGGTTAGGAGATGATATGGTTAAGTTTGTTCTCCATATATCTGCTTAGGGCGTTGTATTTACTTGTTCATGTCTCGCTTCTGGCTAGCCACATGATCCTACCAGTATATTGTTGTTTTGTGTATTGATACTACACTTATTTTGTCTTTGTTGAGTACAGGGCATATTCAGACGACTGTTGAGAGACCTAGAATAGAGGATCGTTAGCTGCCACAGTTCAAAGGTGAGCCCTCCCTTCCAGGCTGTCGTGGACTCCCCTTATTCTAGTCCCTCTTTCAGGACTTAGACTTTTAAACACTGTTATTCTATGACTTGTTGGGGTTGCATCCCCTTTCCTAGACTTGATGTTTTGCTAGAGTTTTGATACATTCGACTTTCAGTTCATAGGAGTTAAATTCCGCATATTTGGGATTGATAACTAGATATTTTTGAGTTTATGGGAACTCAGCCATTTCTTTATTATTAAACCTACTTCCGCATCTTTAAATATTCTATATCATTGCGAGTGCTATTAGTTTGGGCTGTAATAATGGTTATCCCACAGAAGGATTAGTGTGAGTGTCAATCACGGCGAGTCAGAGTCGTGACATTTAAATAGTACTTGAATGTTTGAAATTTAGGTATAATATTTTGTAACATCATTAATAAAAAAATATATATAAACGACAATTTTAATACACTTTGAATTCATTATATTATACATATTATAGTCATGTTTAAATGCATGTGGTGAATATATAACAAAAATATTTGTAATACAAATGTATTATAAGTATTATATGTGAATTTTAAATATTCTAGTACTATTTAAATTAGCTTACATTGTTAGAAATGTGTTATATTTAGAAACAATGGAAGTGTCTTTTTTCTCGGGTATCAAAATAGCTAAATTTATATAAATATATTTCTAACACAGTATTAATATAGTAACACATAGACTAATTTGAATATTTGAAATTCAAGTATAATACACTTTTAACATCGTTAATATGAAAAAAAATAAACAACAATTATAATATATTTTGGATTCAATATATGATACATATTATAGACATCTTTCAACGAATGTAGTGAATATATTATTAAAATATTTTTAATACAAATGTATTATAAGTATTATATGTGAATTTTAAATATTTCGATACTATTTAAATTAGTTTACATTGTTAGAAATATATTATATTTGTTCTGAAATAACAACTATCCAATTCATAACAATGTATACTATTGAATTCGAATTGTATTACGACTATGGTTTATATTTATTACAATTTTAATTCAACTTTAATAAATAAAAAAATCAAAACTTCACTTCTTCACCACTATCAGACCATCGCAGGATTACCAATAGTTTCAACCAACCCAAATGATAACATTACCAAACAATTAATACATACAGAATGTGGATTTTTTTTTGTTTAAAAAAAAGTAACCGCAGGAAGAACAATGGCAGCAACAATCGTACAAATCTACAGATCTTAACAGTCGTAGCCATCCATTTTCTTACAGATTTGAACGCCATTGTTTATGGAATTAGTCGGAGCTCGTGATTCTTTATTGCGGGTCATTTATTAGTATAAAAATGGATGTTTCTTCTTGTAAAACAAAACGAATGTTGCAATTTGAATTTGAATTTGCAGAGGATAATAATATATTGGATATGTGCGGGAGAAGCCATCTCCGGCGAAGAAGTGAGAGAGAGATACGGACATAGAAAGAGGCAAAAAGGCAGAAAGAAAGAGAGAGGGGAGAGACAAACGCAGAAAGAGAGAGGGGATAATTGGATAATTTTTGTTATTAATTAAGGTAAATATGTTATAAATTATAACAAAAAAAATACACCCTAAAAAGGTAATTATTAATCTAAAAAAAATTTATTTATGTAAAAATTTCTTCTTTAAACCTCACATACAAATTTCTTCCTTTTGTTTTTTGAACAATTAACATGTAATGATAAAATAAAAATTACATGTAAGTTTAAAGGGCTTGATATACCCTCAATTTTATCATTTATAGCTAATATACCCTCGTTATGATAGTGACTCATATATACTCCTATTATAACATAGATGACTCACGTATACTATTTTCCTCTAACGAAAGTGAAAAAATTATTTTTAAATTATTTTTTAAAAGTTTTTTATTAAAAAAATAATTCATATAGGGATATATTTGGTCCTTTTCATACATTTTTTATTCAACGATTAATTTAAATTTATTATTTTAATGATCAATTTTATTTTCCTCACTACTTTTTGTAAAATTTATTATACATGCCCCAATTTTTTATTTTATAAATACAAAAATTAAATTTCAATATAGCAGAAAAAATAATTTTAAATTATAATATAACTGCAAAAAAATAGTTTCAAATTTCTTTTACACTTTTATCTCCTTTTTCATTCACAGTTCTTTCTTTTATTTCTCTTATTTTTTTATGTGTGAAAAAAGATTAAATATCCCCTAAATTTTGCTAGAAAAAAAATTCATGTATGAATATATTTTTTTATTTTACTTTTTTACTTTCTAAAAAAAAAAAAAATACCCCTACATTGAGTTTTTTTATATGACAGATTTGCATGAGCTGAGAGATACCGAATTTGACCAGTCCCCATATTCCCAATTCATCAGCCTTCCTAGAACCAGGGAGGAAAACGAATCTGGGGACGAGTCAATTGAAAACGTTACCTTCAAGAATCAGAAAAAATACGAGATTCTGCGGAAACCCAATTTGTTTCTTGTATTAATCCACACATTTTTGTGCTTTTCTTGTGCGTCATCTGGGAATACATCCATTTGTGCATTGCTTGTATCAAAATGAGTATTAATTTTATCGACTGCCTTTAGATTTTTCGATTCTGGGTATTCTTGGATTGCGAGATTTGGTCATATGGGCAAGATTGAAGTTTGATATTGAAAGAAGTAGTACTTATTTCAGTTTGGATCTTGTTAGCCTTGTGTTTGTTCAATTTTCTTTGCATCTGTTTCATGATACTTGTAATAATTGGTGAAAAACAAGGTAGGCTTGTGAACATACGGTGTTCAATTCCGGTTGTTCTCAAGCCATTGGTTTACCCATTTGAGCAAAAGGTTTTACCCTTTTGTATCCCAAGAGATAGGTGGGCCAAGGAATTTTATAATCTACAAGGTGGATAGTAAGTTGTTCCATCTGAAGATGAGTTCTTCTACACAAGGGACTACTTTGTCCACAAATGTGGCAGGGTTAGTTGATGGGTCTTCTTCTTCTGCTCATACAGAGGTTTCAGTTTTTGATGGTTTGCCAATATATGTGAAGGAGCTGATTGCTGGAGGATCTGCTGGTGCATTTGCCAAAACTGCAGTTGCTCCATTGGAGCGTGTCAAAATACTTTTGCAGGTGAAAAAGGAATAGAGACACTGTTATATCTAGCTTCCCATGTTTTAAAGTGATCAATTGTTTATGCCAATTTGTACGGGTCTAGACAAACTAAATGATTTTTGTTTAGTTGTATACTCAATTTTGTCCCAATATATACAACTCACTTCCCTTTTTAGTCGGTCCCAAAAAGAATAACATATTTCTATATTTAGTATTATGCATAGGCATTTTCTTTTGATCTTCTCTACACTGAGAGAAATTAGTCTGCTTGGAGTATTTATTGATTGGATGAATGAAAAGCAGTTGCACCATTCTAGTTACATGTCTTCTGAGGGAAATTTTTGTTTCCAGTTTCTCTAAGTCATTAGTGTTGTTTGTTTTCTGAAATTGATTGAAATATATGTATCACCACCAACTTATCTAGTTGTTCTTTATCCTCAGTTGGCTTCTCATGTTTCCACTTGAATGAATCTGCCGGATGCTTATTGTATATTTTGTTTCTTTACATTCTTCACATGGCTACTTAATCCTATAATTTGATGCCTTTGATTCAGTTTTAGTTACATTCCTAACTTCCTCCTGCTCGCTCTTCTCCTTAATTCTTGTAGACAAGAACTGAAGGATATCATTCCCTTGGAGTTCATCGATCTCTAAAGAAGCTTCTGAAGCATGAAGGTGTTATTGGATTTTACAAGTAAGTTTAGATTTTACTGTTTAAAAGCTAGAGTTTGTTGTGGAAGTATTTGTTATTCATGACACGATGTATTGCAGAGGAAATGGAGCAAGCGTTCTCAGAATTGTCCCATATGCTGCACTTCATTACATGACCTACGAGCGGTATCGAGGATGGATATTGAATAATTACTCTGCGTTAGGAACAGGACCTGTTGTAGATCTTTTGGCTGGCTCAGCGTCCGGAGGAACTGCAGTTTTATGTACATATCCCCTTGATTTGGCTCGGACCAAACTGGCTTATCAGGTGCTTAATTTGTTAAAATACATTTATTTTTCTTTCTTTTCTCTTACATGTCTGATTGCATTTGACAGTTTTACTATTTTGCAATAGCTAGATTTGTGCTTTGCCTATTGAATTTTTCCATTAACACACCCTGGCAAAGTTGGAAATTGATCTGATTTGCAGCACCAATTTCCTTCCTTTAGTAGGGTGAATAGTTTTATCTGATTTTTGACTTCATCAAAATGGCAATATACCTTGTTAATTCATTAAGATGTGTAAACTATCATAGGTAAGCTGCCCTACTTTATTAAACACTCATGTAAACCATATATGATGGAGGAATGATCTGTCCCTTCTCTTTCTCTGTCTCTCTCAAGTTACTCAACAACTTAGGATTTCTTTCCTGGTTAGTTTGACTGTTAGATTCTTTGTGGAACTCCATTCTGCTGCATCAATTAATAAAAGTTGCATCCTGGTATCAGTTTTCTGCTCGAACTTGTCTTTTAGATAAAGCACACTGACAAATTATCATTTTGACTGATTCAAAAATTAGGTTAAAAGGAACGCACACTGCTTGTGTGCTCCAACTTGGCCATTCTGTTTATATCTTGCATATGCCAGAGTTCCTCCAAAAATATTACTTTTCACTAAGGATTTTTGCAAATGATTCTATATTCTCTTACTCTTTGTATCATGTAGGTTCACCAGATCAAACAAATATAAATTTTACCCTTTGAGTGTTGGCATACTCTATCTATTTTCATGGCATTAAACTGTTTGGATGGCTATCGTCCATGTTTGTTTTCTCCCTTTATCTTTCTTTAGGTCAAGGACACAAGAGGAAATTTGGGGAATGGCAGTAGACCAACTCATGTTCATCCTCAATATAGAGGCACTAAAAATGTCCTAGAGGCTGTCTACAAGGAAGGAGGACTCCGTGCACTTTATCGAGGTGTAGGTAAGTATTTGTTGGTTCATATTGAATAATGAACTTTTACTGCCTAATTGACTCATCTGCAATTAACTGGGTTATAAAACTTCAAAAGCATATGCATTAAAAGTGAATATCATCGCAGATAACCATATTTTGGATTGCATATTCAAGTTGAACTTGAGTTTGTGTATCACTGGTCATCTGGTCATTTTTCTGTTCTTTGATATTTTATTTTCGGTAATTCATCAAACCTTTCTTTTTTTATGAAGTTGTTGCATTGGATCAACTCATGAAACCATAGTTGGTACTTCTGTAATTCCAGAAAAGACCAACCAGACTCTACCTCCTAATTTCCTTTTTCATATGTAGTTCTTTTCTTCCAGATGCAAAATTAACAGAATGTTTGAATCATTTTTGCTATAAATGAAAATTTTGAAATATCATAATGTCGGTACCCCTTGAAATTATATCCTCAATCAAAAAGGATGAGCAGACTTTTATATTAAATTTAGACAACTAATGTTGGGTTTTATGTTGTTTCAAGTACTTTGTATTTTTATCTTTACTGCAATTTTGGAAAATCGCTGAAACTGATGAACCGTGTTGTTCGTGTTACTTGTTTAATCCTCCTATGCCATATTTTAGTTTGATTGGGTATAAGTTGAAATTTTATTATAGCTCGAAATAGGTAGACTCAAAAGCAGAAAAAAATTTGTTTTGATAAATTTGGGATTTTATAACAACAATAAAAGAGAGTCCTAGGTGCCTTAAAATTAGTATGAAACTCAAAATGAAAATAACAACAACAACAACAACAACCCAGTGGAATCCCACAAGTGGGGTCTGGGGAGGGTAGGATGTACGCAGACCTTACCACTACCTCATGAAGATAGAGAGGTTGTTTCCGAAAGACCTTTGGCTCGAAAGTCACAATTCCAAGTACGAGAGAAAAAAAAACAATATATATAGCTTAAAGAAAAAAGAAAAAAAGAAAGAAGAAAAAATAAAAAATAATAAATAAATAAATAAAAAGTAAAAATAGAAATAAAAAAAAATGAAATGCAATGCAAAATTTACAAGACAAGAACAATAACTATAGCAAAGTACTGCAATAATCAAAGGCAATAGCAACACCACTATAAAGGCACGCCTAGACCTACAACCACCCTAAATCGACGCACGGTAAGACACCATTCTATCCCTACTAGCCTTCTATCTTCATCCGCGACCTCCACTCTTTGCTATCTAAGGTCATGTCCTCAGTTTTATGGTGTACAGCCATATCTTGTCTAATTACCTCTCTCCAATACTTTTTCGGTCTACTCCTACCCCTCCGCATAGCCCCCAAATCCAACCGCTAATGAGGAAAAAAATTTAAGTTGGTAAATTGGACAGAATCTGAGAACACTCCAAAATTAAAAAAACAATCTTAATAAAAGTGAAAGTTTAATTGTTCTTTTTTGTGAATGTTTAGATTAATGTCTCTCATTTCTAAAATCTGTCATTCGTCCCTAACTTTTACAGTTTGTGTGTGTATGTTCATGGTTGTACAAGCATTGCCTAAGTCTTTGCATAAATGCTTTATGGTTTTAATTCTTTATGAATATCAATGATGCACAAATGACACAATTTATATTCGGAACAGGGCCCACCCTTATTGGTATTCTTCCTTATGCTGGATTGAAGTTTTACGTTTATGAGGAGTTAAAGAGACATGTTCCCGAAGAGCACCAATCCTCCATTATGATGCGGCTCTCATGTGGAGCTATAGCTGGTTTATTGGGTCAGACATTTACATACCCATTGGACGTGGTTAGGAGGCAGATGCAGGTATCACCCTCATACATGGCATAACTCAACATAACCTCTATACACTTTGTGTTGATTGAATGATGTGTTGATTGAATGAGTGCCTGTATTAGACCAGTGTTGATGCAGATTAGCTCTGGTCTATCAGGCCACTCTATGCCCTAAAATTTTCTTATATTTTGAGTTCATGTCCATTCTATATCCAATGGAGTGATTAGTATTTCTGTGCATCATCTGTGCTTCTGGAACTCCATCAGTATCTGAGTGACTGACTTGTGTTTGTTTGTACTAATCCCTCTGTGAAAGCCTTACTGAAATATACTCCCTTCGTTTCATTTGAACTTGTTTGATTAGATACAAAGTTTAAGAAAGAAATACTTTTGGAACTTGTGGTCTTATACATGTCATGACATTTGTGTGGCCATGATATCATCTTATTAAGGGTAAAATTGGGAGTTTAAAGTTACATTGTTTCCGAATATTCAAAGTTGTCACTCTTTTTAGAACAGAGGGAGTAAATAGTGTGCACTAGCACTGCCACAGATAAATGTAGTTAAGTTTTTCACACATTTTAAGCATGTCCCTTGTGCATATGAATTTATAAACTATGAAAATATATTTTATTCAGGTAGAGCATCTGCAACCTTCATTGCAAGACAGAGCCAGATATAGGAACACATTTGATGGACTTTCTTCAATTGTTCGTAATCAAGGTTGGAGACAATTGTTTGCAGGGCTCAGTGTTAATTATATGAAGGTAAAAAGTTTGGTTTAATAGTAGCCTTTTTCACTACAACTTTATTTTATCACTTGTTCTTTAAAGAATTTCTAGTTGACACAATTTTGAATGCTATATATTTTGCCCATAATACACATTTTGGCACATTCCATTTGGGAGTTGGGTTAAACTTTAGTGGAAATACTTTTTGGTAACTTGAATGTTGATTAACTGAAGAAACGAAAAACAAATAGGAATGACTAGCAAAACAAAAGCAATAATCATGTGGTTAAAACAACCAAGTTTGTCCAACTATAGTGTTGTGACAGGTACTTATTGCACGTTTGTTGGAAGGATCATAAAGTTAATGATGAAAGTGACATTTCTAATGAGGAAAAATTGATAAATTAATGTATTTACTTCTTATGTTTGCTAACAGTTTTTTGCTTTATTATGTTTATTGATTGAATTAGGGAACAATGCAAATTACCTAACTACAATAGACCCTTGTGGTCAGGCCCTTCCCCGGACCCCGCGCATAGCGGGAGCTTTAGTGCACCGGGCTGCCCTTTTTTTATTTGTAGGAAAAAGCATAAAGGTATTCCCTTTCATGACACTTCTGTGGGGTTTAGAAACTAAATGAACTTCTGAATAATTGTGTAAAATCCCCAATTCTTGTTAGCTAATTATGATATCATTTTGTTCATTCATATACTATACAGTATAGAATACCTGACATTTGAAAAACAAAGTCAGTCAGTCATTTATACTTGATCTCAATGAGTATAGAAACATCAAGAAATGGCATTTGGGTTGTGTTAAATATTACATTTAACAGGTCTCTTTTGACAATCCATTCTGCATGACATGACGTTAAATTAACTATCCTTGTCAGTTCACCACTCTTCAAAAAATAAAGATTATCTTGGTCCCTCCTGTTTTCCTGAATAACCAGTTATCATCACATTTCCTTTCCCAATCTCCTGTTATGATTTATTTCTTTAACCTACTGAGTGGAAACGCTGAACTGAAATGGGGGTGAAAAGAGATAAGGATATTTTCATGACTACTGAATTATTGAATGTCAATCTCCTTTTATGGTTACACCACAAGTATGTCCCACTTCTGCACTTCCTATAAAGGAGCCAAATTCCTACCATGTTTAAATTTGGATTTGTTCTTGTCGCATCTATAGGTAGCAAAAGAGGAATCATATCTTAGCATTTGACAAAGAACACAGTGCAAATTATCATTCCAAGATGGATGAGATCTACTGTCTAGTATTAGTTAGAGATGTACCATATTTGATGTTGCTAGATTTCTTGAGTAACTCACCAAAACTGCCATTGGTTTTTTTGGCAGATTGTTCCCTCAGTGGCAATTGGTTTCACAGCATATGACACGATGAAGGCGTACCTTCATGTTCCTCCCCGGCAGAAATCAAAATCCGTATCAGCTTCATAAATACACCCCTAAATGCTGACTCACATAATTCTGTATTTAAGCTTTTGATGATCTTTGTTTACCAAGGGAGAAAGAATACGTATTCAAGGCGTGCACAAAGTTCTCGCCATATGTGAGGTCTGGAGTCAAACCACATTGGGTATATTCTACACAGCCCTACCTACATAGAATTCACTACACATCACTTTACTAGTCGTCTCTCTTCCTTCTAACTAGTTCAATGTAGTTCCTAATGTAGAAAGTATTACAGTATGTTCCTATTATACATATTGTGCTTCTTCTTACTTGGTGGTATTATACACCCTCCCCATCATGCATGTTGTATCATAATATCCTGAGGAACAACCTCAGTCGTTGGCACTATCTAGCATTTTGTGCACAAAGCTTAAACCTTGTAATGAACAAAGCTTTGAGAATGTTCCAACTATATTCCCTCACCTGTACAAAAGTTTGATCTTACTTTTTGAAGATGAAGGGTTAAAAAAGGGGTTTAGTGTGAACGAAAATGTTTTTTCCAGAAACTAAGTGACTTTTTGCTGCTGCTTTTTTTGATAGCGAGCGTATGCATTGCTTCTAGCTTGATCCAACTTTAAATTGCCATGTACTCGAACAACCAAGGGAACTGAGGTACCTATGATAAAGTTTCCCCTTCTTTGAAGTAACCAAGTCTCAGAAACATGATTTGTAGTTGGTTATAATTAGGGCTGTTCACAGTTTTGGTTAAAAACCAAAACCAAATCGAAATTTTAACCAAACCGAATAAAAAAACCGACATTCAGTTTGGTTTGGTTTTAAATTTGAATAACCGATAATATTTGGTTTGGTTATGGTTATAGAAAAAAATAACCGAATAAATAACCGAACCAAATCGATAATTATATACTTAAAATTTATAATTATTTATATGTATAATATTAGTTTTTCATAAATAATTAAAGATATTTTATACGTTTTAATTATTAATTTAATATTAATATACTTATTTTTAAGGCCCAACAATCCAAACCCAACTCTCAAGCCCAATTATAAATTCTAATAAACACTAAACAGCGGTCCAAGTCCAACAATCCAAGCTCATTAGCACAACTCTCAAGCCCAATTCTAAATCCTAAATTTCTAATAAGCACTAAGCACTTGAGCAGCAGGCAGCAACATAAAGTAAAAGTTAAAACTTTAAAACCCTAGTATCTATTTTCCTTTTACATTTTTGTTCCTCTCACGTTGGTTTCTCACAAAGTCACAGACTCACAGTCATAGACTAACAGTGAAGGCTCAAGAGCAACCTCAACTCCTCAACCCCAAGTATAAGATTGTCAAATTTTGAGAAGGTTTGTAAGGAGTTTTTCAAATTTTAAATTGATTTTAAGTTGTTTTCTTTTTTTTCTGAATGTTTAAGTTGTTTCATTTTCTGTTTTGTGAGGAAAAAAAAGTTTCATAAGAATTTGAAGAATGTAGAGAGAGAATATTTGAATTATCTCGGCTAATCATAAATCGAATAACCGAATCAAACCGAACCAAACCGACAATAACCAAACCCGTGGTTATTATTTTACTTGGTTTGGTTATGGTTTTAGACATTTAATAACCGATTAAATTTGTTTGGTTATGGTTTTAATCAATAACCGATCCAAACCGAACCATGAACACCCCTAGTTATAATGGTCTCAAATCCTAATTGAGATCATGCAAATAATGAACTGTTGCCATCTTTGTATACATGTTCTAATACTCATTAGTCTCGTTTGATTAAAATTATGATGATAAGAAATGTACTGATTTAAGCCCCTTGCTCTAAGCTGTCACATTTCAAGAAGTCTCATCTGATTCTTCAGTATTATACTTTCCCTGTTCTTGGTATTTTTAAGTAAACCATCATCTATATGTATCGTTAGATAAACTTTGTTTTTTATTTTTTTCTCACAAAATCAAAAAGAACACTCTCTACTGCTGTGCCACTAAAACCCCAAATCACTAATAAAAGAAAATTGCATTTTGCAACGATTGTAAGTTTTTATTAAATGGGAGCTCTTTATTATATAAGAGCACGGTAGGGTGTATACCTCAATTTGTAAATACCTCAGCAATACAGAGATACCGAATAACTCTACCTATCAAAACTTCACATAGATTGTTTTGATCTTGGTTAATGAACAACTCAGGCTCAAGCTTGTGTCTACAAAACAGGACAAATTGGCTGCTTGGAGAACCAAAGATCGACACATTCTAAGTGGAATCCATGTTTGCAACCAGGAAACCAACCTTGCAAGTTCCTCATTTCCAATCACATCCAAGCAAATTGCACAATCATTTCCCAACCTCAAATCTTTTCCGATGATTCTAGGGAGTTTTTCGAGCTGCACGTCAGAAATTCCTTGCATTCGGGCTGTTTTGATCACCACTCGTCGTCCCTACCTCTTGAAAAGACAACGTAGAGGTAGAAGAAGAAGAGCAAAGCCAAGACGGCGAAAGGTAAACAAAGTAGTAAATACAGAGAGATTGGCATTTTCTCTTTTAATTTACTTTTTGGTACATTTGTTGGCAAGAAGCCATCTCTGAAGATGAACATACAGCAAGAAGCTGAAGAGAAGATGAAGAGAAAAACAAAGAAGAAAGAAGAAGGAACTCAACCGACAGAGACATAGAAGTCTCCAGAAGAAGAAAAGAAAAGAAGATATTTATGTGTCCAAATCCAAATAATGGACAGGTTGATCACAACCATTGATTTCCCACATTACATCACAGCCATTCATGTTCAAGATAACATCACAACCATTGAAGCTATCTTGATGGATCAAATCTGGACCATACATCTCAATATACAACACCTGTACATAAAAACAAATTTAGTTAGTTTGTTATTTTTTCAGCCAATGAGAATAGCACAAATATGTAGGATTTTTTATTTTCTTTAATAGATTATTAGTTAGGTATTTGTATATAAGATGGATAGATACAATATTGAGAAAGATATACAGAAAATTCCCAAATTTCGTCTCTTCAATTTTGATTTCCTTCATGGTATCAGAGCACTGATCTCGATCCACCTCTCAATTTCTGTATCATCATCTTCATTACTGTTGTCACAGCTTCAACTTACTCACAAAAGGGTAAGCAGAAATGGGTGACAATGTTGCATCAGTTGCTGAAGCTGCAAATAACAACATAGTGACTTATGATGTAGGCCACCCATATCACCTCAATCCTTCAGATTCCCCTGGGATGAATCTCATCCATTCTATATTTGATGGAAAAGGTTTTCCAGGATGGAGAAGATCAATATTCATAGCCTTGTTTGCAAAAAAGAAATTAGGCTTTATCAATGGATGCATTAAAGCACCAGAACCAACATCTAAAGATTATGAACAATGGAGCTGTGTAAATGATATGATAATAGCATGGCTTTTGAATGCACTATCTCTAGATATTAGAGATAGTGTTATTTACTCAAAAACAGCTAAAGAGCTATGGGATAGTTTGGAACAAAGATTTGGAAAGCTGGATGGAGCTAAACTCTATCAACTTCAAAAGGAATTGTCAACTGTAGTGCAGGGAAACAATAACATAGCTGGGTATTTTACCAAGCTTAAAAGGATATGGGATGAGCTAGAATCTCTTAACCTTGCTTCATATTGCACCTGTGTCTGTCTATGTGATGGTAAGGGTAAGTTAATGAAGTCACTAGAAGATCAAAAGTTAATTCACTTTCTTATGGGCCTCAATGATGCCTATGCCCAAGCTAGGAGTACCATCATCATGATGAATCCATTGCCATCAATGGATGTTGCCTATTCTTTGCTACTTCAAGATGAAAATCAAAGAGAAGCTAGTGTTACTGCTTTCAGCATCCCACCTGATTCTGGTTCCTTTATGGTTTCTGGGAGAATGAAGGGAAACTACAAACCTGGAAATCAGCTTAACAAGGGAGGAAACAGTCCTTATTTGAATGGACACAGTGCTGCTAAACCTACAAGAGGAGGAGTTAGCCAGAGGTTCAAGCAGAGGAGAGCAAAATACAACTCTAATGTTTCTTGTACTTACTGTAAGAAGATAGGACATGTACATGATGACTGCTTCAGACTTCATGGTTTCCCTGAGGATTTTGAATTCACCAAGCCCAAGGAGTATGGACACAATATCAGAGGGAATGCTGCTATAGGAAATGAAGAAGCTGAGAACATGAACTCCACACCTACTGCTCAACCAACTCAATTCATCACTAACCAGGGAAATCAATTTAGCAAAGAACAATACAATGAAATAGTATACTCACTGCCACTCATCTCATTAACAGACTGCCTACTAAGGTCTTGAAGAACAAATCCCCATATCAAGTTCTTTTCAGAAAATCACCATCCTACAACAATTTTAAGTGTTTTGGATGTTTGTGTTTTGTTTCTAGTCTAGCACAACACAGAGACAAATTCAAACCTAGAGCTAAAACATGTGTTTTTTTGGGATATTCTCAGACTCAAAAAGGGTATAAAGTTCTGGATATGGAAACCAGGAAAGTGTTTGTTTCTAGGAATGTAAAGTTTTATGAAGAATACTACCCTTTTGCCAAAATCCCTCATTCAGGTGGGACTCTTTTTCCACCATTTGATCTTGCTGCTGAGCCTACCAAACCTATCTCTGGTTCACCACATTTTCATTCACCTGCTCCACCTCCACCCACACCTAACACTCCAGTTCTTCCTCAGATTCACCATCTACTTCTCAAATTCCTCCTCATATTGTCCCTTCTGGCTTTCCTGACCTTCAACCATCTCATACTCAAACTCTACCTCTTTCCACTAGACAATCAACCAGAATTAAACAGGCACCTGCTTACCTTCAAGATTTCATATGTAACAGCATTCAGTTGACTGATGTTACAAATTCCTGTTTCATTCATCCCACTACACCAACCATTTTCTTTTTTGCATCTCTATCTCTCTCCAACCAGAACCTGCTTCAATCCTTTTCACAAATTTTAGAGCCTACAAGTTATGCTGAGGCAAGCCAACACCCTGGTTGGGTCCAAGCAATGAAAGCTGAAATTCAAGCCCTACAAGATAATAACACATGGTCAGTAATGGAATTACCTGCCGGAAAGAAACCTTTGCCATGTAAATGGGTATTTAAAGTAAAACATAAATCAGATGGATCCATAGAAAGGTTGAAAGCCAGACTGGTCGTAAGGGGGGATGTTCAACAAGAAGGCATAGATTTTACTGAAACTTTTTCCCCAGTGGTCAAAATGACCACTATTAGATGTTTACTCACAGTTGCTATCAAGAAAGGCTGGAGAGTGTCTCAACTTGATGTCAACAATGCTTTCCTACATGGTGAATTGCAAGAGGAGGTTTATATGATATTCCTAGCAGGTTTGGACCCTCCTTTACCTAGGCATGTTTGTCTTCTCAGGAAGTCCTTGTATGGTCTTAAGCAAGCATCTCGACAGTGGTATGCTAGGCTTGCTGGAGCTTTAAGTTTCAAAGGATATACTAGCTCTTTAAATGACTATTCTCTGTTTTTCAAGACTACTGGTGGTCTTGTTTCCATTATTGCAGTTTATGTGGATGACATTTTACTCACAGGTGATGCTGTTTCTGAAATTCTTGATGTTACTCATTTTCTCAATGCTGAATTTAAAGTCAAAATGTTGGGTGATATCAACTATTTTCTGGGCATGGAA
Source organism: Solanum dulcamara (assembly GCF_947179165.1). Classification (NCBI taxonomy): domain Eukaryota; kingdom Viridiplantae; phylum Streptophyta; class Magnoliopsida; order Solanales; family Solanaceae; genus Solanum; species Solanum dulcamara. The sequence continues at coordinate 53,974,675 of NC_077241.1, forward strand.
ATAATCAGGGAAGCCTCAGGTTTCATCATCAGTCAACGACAGTTTGCTATGAATCTTCTTAAGGAATTTGACTGCACTGGTTCAAGTGTATCCTCACCTCTTGACCCTTACATGAAGTTGCAAGCTGATGATGGACCTTTCCTGGACAACCCCACTGCATATCGGCATCTAGTTGGAAAATTGAATTTTTTGACTCATACTAGACCTGATCTCTCCTATGTCGTTCTGTGCCTTAGTCAATACATGCAGCGGCCTTGTCTTTCCCATTTCTCAGCTGCCCAGAGGGTGCTTCGTTATCTTAGGGAAGATCCAGGCCAAGGCATTCTTCTTTCATCTCTGCCCTCTTTTGATCTCCTTGCTTTTTGCGACGCCGACTGGGCTTTCTGCAAGGACAGTCGTAGATCAGTTAGTGGTTTCTTTATTACACTGGGAGGTGCCCCTATTTCGTGGAAATCCAAGAAACAGATGTCTGTTTCCCTTTCTTCTGCCGAAGCAGAGTACAGATCGATGAGACGAGTTACAGCGGAGCTTACCTGGTTAGTGCGTCTCCTGGATGATCTATCTACTCCTCCCTCTCTCCCTATTCCTCTTCATTCTGATAGTCAGGCAGCTATTCATATCGCTCGGAATCCTGTCTTCCACGAACGCACGAAACACGTTGATTTGGACTGTCACTTCGTGCGTCAACAATTTCTCTCCGATCTGATTTCACTGCATTTTGTTCCTTCTCATCATCAGCTTGCCGATTTGTTTACCAAGCCTCTCTCTGGGGCTTCTCACCGTGCATTGATGGACAAGTTGGGTGTTATGACCCTTCCCCCCAACTTGAGGGGGGATGTTGGCAAGAAGCCATCTCTGAAGATGAACATACAGTAAGAAGCTGAAGAGAAGATGAAGAGAAAAACAAAAAAGAAAGAAGAAGGAACTCAACCGACAGAGACATAGAAGTCTCCAGAAGAAGAAAAGAAGATAAGATATTTATGTGTCCAAATCCAAATAATGGACAGGTTGATCACACCCATTGATTTCCCACATTACATCACAGCCATTCATGTTCAAGATAACATCACAACCATTGAAGCTTGATGGATCAAATCTGGACCATACATCTCAATATACAACACCTGTACATAAAAACAAATTTAGTTAGTTTGTTATTTTTTCAGCCAATGAGAATAGCACAAATATGTAGGATTTTTTATTTTCTTTAATAGATTATTAGTTAGGTATTTGTATATAAGATGGATAGATACAATATTAAAAAAGATATACAGAAAATTCCCAAATTTCGTGTCTCTTCAATTTTGATTTCCTTCAACATTCAATGGAGGAGTGAAGTCCAACAACCTTAACTTATTTAACTATATGGGTTGGCACTTGGTTGTTCATGAAGTGCCCTAGTCCCTAGATATGTGTCTTTTCCTGCACAAGGAGACAAAGGATGCACAATTGGGAAATAGAAAAAAAGGACAAAAGTTATTGTCACTACGGTGGCCAATAGAAGTAGTTATTATTTTGAAGAAAAAAGATTTTGAAATGATTTGTTCTTTACGAGGTGAGGCAATTTTACAAAAGAAAAGATTATACACCAAATTTAAAATAGCAGTACTATTTTGTTCCTTTCACCAAAGAAGTATCCAAGTATCTATGGATGATGAAATGGAATCAATTGCACCAATAAGGACCAAGTATAGTAGACGACTTATCACATCTTTTAAGAAAATTTTAATTGAATATGTATTTTATTGAATTGTTCACTATTCAAAATAGATGTTGGAAAAAATTTTCAATTTTATTATTTATTAATTAAATCTTAAGGTTGAGTTCCAAGAATGAATTAAATGAATGTTGAGAGATTAGTATGGAGTTTGGAAAGGTCAAAAATTAAAAAACATGATTAATTTATGTTTTTTTTTTACTTAAGGTGTGTTTCATATTTCAACAATTCAATTATTTTAGAATGGAGGGGGAGGAGGAGGGGGTTATGCGGGTTAAAAGGTTATTCAGTGGGCAAATTTTAATTTTGCATGTTAAAACAGCTTCCCGCTCTACCCTACCCCGCAAATAATAATGCGAATCAGCTTCAAAATCTTCAGAATTAACACGCTCTGCCCCCACCCACACAAAATTCATGACGACAACTTATTTCTACCCCCACCTTTTGGATCTTATTTTTGCGAATATACTATAGGATCAACGAATAAGTCCATAAATATAATCTTCTCTAACACTCTTTTCTCCAACTGCTCAAGAAGATAACCCCCATAATCATGTCAACTAAGAACTGGAATCTCTTGCCCCTCTAGGAATGTTACATAGGAACTAGAGTATTATTCCAATTCCAACCAGTCTTGTAAGTTCTGTTAACTAAGGTGTAGTAAGTTGGTTAACATCAGTACAAAACTTTGAACTGAGTCGGTAAACATTATCCACCATTATTGTTTCTTCTCACTATTAGAGAGTGAGTCCATCTGTTATAAGAAAAAATAGAGCAAGTCCTTGACATTTTCCTGTTATCTTCTCTTATCATTTAACCAACTCTGGGGCAATATCAGCTTGAGATCGCAAAGCCATTGACTTGATGGCATGAATCATCTTTATCGAGAATTTCTCATATGTGATTGATCTAGAAAATTCCACATGAGAATTTGTCAGCTAATCCTTAGTCTTGCATCCATTTAATCTGCGGAGTAACAAATTGTCAAGCAACAAGTCTATTGTCATATCACGGAGAAACGCTATTGAACGTGAAAGTCTCTTCCACAAAGGTTGCTTCATTGACAAATTCCAAAGGTCGGGAAAAAGCAATGGAATATGTCTTTGCAACTCTGACAAGATAGATTAGAAACCTTGTATTAGGCCGCCTTGATCAATAGGTTTAACCCTCAACGACCTAGCCTAGTGTTCCAAAAGGTAAATCCTATAGCATTCTCACCGCAGTTCAACGTTGCAGTGTTTTGGGGAAACGAAGACTTGCAGACAATGCAACATCAGCACTCTTAGCATACACATGCAAAGTTGGAAAAATTTGTGGGGTTGGGGAAAGGACAAAGCCACAAATGGAATTTGTTAAGATAACTTAAAAAGCACTAGAAATATGCAAAGGGCAAGATTTTTGTCTCTGTAAATGACATAAAGAAGTAACGCAATAGCTCACTTACGGTTCAAACTCCTACATGGAAAATGGTAAACGTACGAAAACACAGATAAATGTAAAACAAAACTTATGCAGACCCAATTAAGCAAAAGTGTCCATCAAAAACCTCTGCCATGCTGAAAAATCCACAAGCTTAAAGCTTGTCCTCAAACTCGGATAGAGGGGTCATCTGTTCCTTCAAACCCTTCCTCTTGCGGATATCAAGGACAAGTTGATTAGCTTGTGAGCCAACTTCCAATGGGTCAGATGACATCATTTCCCAATGATCAAACACACATTGTGGGAAAGCTTGACCTGAAGTAGCAGCCCTCAAAGTACCTGAAAATCCAAAAGACTCAACGACAGGAAGGTAAGCCTTGATGTTGTAAAGAGGGGTTCCTGGCCTCTGCATCTCCTCAAACACATGTCCACGCTTCTGGTTCAGAACACTATATATTCCACCGAGAGCTTGCTCCGGAGCCTGAATCTCCACAAGGTAAACGGGCTCCAACAGGCGGGGTTTGGCAGTAAGCTGAGAAGCATAGATAACCCTCCTAGCAGTGGGAATAACTTGGCCACCACCCCTGTGAATAGCATCAGAATGAAGAACAACATCACAGACTTCAAAGCAAATACCTCTCATGTTCTCTTCAGCCAATGCACCCTCCTTGGAAGCCCACTGGAACCCAGCAACAACGGAATCCTTAATTTCATTCAGGTACTGAACTCCCTTACACATATCCACCACCATGTTGGGACCAGTTGTCTCAGGACCAAAGCACCAAATCTTCTTTGCAAGATCTTTGTCCCAACCAAACTCCTCAGCCAAGATCTTGGAACGAACTTTGGGGTCATCCCTAGGGCCAATGCGTCCATCATCAATAGCCTCAGCAAGCCCTTCCTCCATTGGTCTAGCCTCCATGTACAAACGGTTATGCTTGTTAGGAGACTTGCTCATCACAGTCCGACTAGACTTCTCGAGGACTGTCTCACGGAAGGAGACAACAGGATCAGATTTTATAATTTCGGCACCGCCCATAAAGTCATCCTGCAAATCCTTTAGACAGATCTCAAGGTGGAGTTCTCCTGCACCAGCAATAATATGCTCTCCAGACTCTTCAATAGAACAAACAACCATAGGATCAGATTTTGCCAGACGTTTCAACCCTTCAACAAGCTTGGGAAGGTCAGATGCAACCTTGCACTGAACAGCAACACGCACAACTGGTGAGACAGAAAACTTCATAGCTCTGATTGGGTGGGCATCAACTTCCTTTTCATTGGTCAATGTTGCATTCTTGGTAATAAATTGATCTAACCCAACCATGGCAACAGTGTTGCCACAGGGAACATCCTCAACAGTTTCTTGCCTCTTACCCATCCAAATAACAGTTCGCTGGATATTCTTAACATATAAATCCTTCTTTTCACCAGGAACATAGTTAGGACCCATGATTCTAACTTTCATACCAGTAGAAACTTTCCCAGCGAAAACACGACCAAAAGCAAAGAATCTACCCTTGTCAGATGCTGGAATCATCTTGGATACATAAAGCATGAGCGGCCCTTCTGGGTCACAGTTCCTGATGGCATTGGCATAAGCATCATCAAGGGGTCCCTCGTACAGGTTTTCCACACGGTATCTTTGAGCTGTGGAAGGAGATGGAAGATGATATATCATCATTTCCAGAAGAGCAGTACTTGCGGGAAGCCAGGTCTGCATCACACGCTTCATCAGTGCCTTGCCCATCAAATCTTTTTCATCAGATTTCATGGTTACACCAAGCTTCTGCAACATTGGCCAGAGCTTATCTTTCTGATCATTCATGCAAGTGTTGATAATCTGCTTGATTGGCTCATAGCAGAATTGAACAAACCCACGCTTGCATGAAGCTGTCCCAGTGTTTTTGGTGGTCCACTTTTTGGTGGCAGGGTCAAAAAAGTTCTCGCCCCACAGCCTTTCCATCATCTTAGACTCATCAACACCAAATTTTGAAGCATACATCTTGGCAAAATTGGTGAGAGTGAAAGCCCACCCATGCAATCCAGCAGAGAAAGCAACGGTACCTTTCTCGGGATAAACCTGGACGTCACCAAGAAGGGGGTCCTCGTATGTAGCCATGATAACATTAGCGTTCTCAATAACCCTTTGGAACGTCTGATAGGCCTCCTCTCCATCAACCTGAAGCTCAAGGAAACACCTGTCCATCTTGTTAACTGTCAAGACAGGACGAATCCTTTCACCAAGGGCCTGACGGAGCACAGTCTCCGTCTGGACACAGACACCTTCCACACAATCAACCACAACAAGAGCACCATCAGTAATACGAAGAGCAGCAGTCACTTCAGATGAGAAATCAACGTGCCCAGGTGAATCGATGAGGTTGATGAGGTACTCGTTCCCATTTCTCTCTCCCTTGAAGTTCCTCAAGGATTCATCAGTCATCTCGTAGTAAAGTGAAATACCAGTAGACTTGATGGTGATACCACGCTCAGCCTCGTCTGCACGAGTATCTGTCATTCTGACATCACCTGCAACTTCCTGAGCAATGATACCAGCAGCAGCCACCAGAGAATCGGTAAGGGTAGATTTTCCTGTCAGGTTAAATATATCACGGAATTAGAAACTCCAACTCATCATCTGATAAGTTCAACCATAGATAGTACACTATTACCAAAGAATATGTTCCATGGACACGCAAAGGAGAAAAAAACTAATGAAACAATACTAAGCAAACTTTTCCACCCCAAATACATATAAGGTTTTGTTTCAATGCCAAGAATTAATTCCAGGTGATCACAAGGGATCATAATCAAGATCCCTTCCCATTTGACATGGATAACAATTTTACAAGAAAAAGTTTAGACTAGCAATGTTATAAATATTTGTTTAGTTGCTTACCATGGTCCACATGAGCAATAACAGACATATTACGAATGTTATGCTTGTAGTCCATAATCCTTCTAAGCTCTTCAGCAGTGAACTTCACCATTTTGAATGCTTGTAGTCGTAACTAAGAATACTTTCTGTTCCTGCCATTTGGAACCACAATCAATGTTAAACATCAACCAAAACACTCTTTATTCTCCTAAAGTGTAGATCCATGTGACCGAGTCACCAACTAAAAAACAACGAACTAATTCAAGAGATCCAAACAGAACATACAATATGACTGGAGTTTACAGAACAATTACTCTTACTTACTTGAAAATAAGCACACATAACAGAAGGAGATGGTTAAAAGTTTGAAGTTCAATAACTAAACTGTGATAATTTCAAATTAGACTCCATAAAGAAACACAAAATCACATATTTATACATAAAAGGAAATCGTCGGAACAGTTTGATCACATCTTTCAACAGAGGAAAAGCAAACAGCATCCGGAGTATTAATATGAACTAAAACGTATATATATCCTAACCAAAAGCATCAAGAGCCTCTAAACATACTCAAACACAACATCAAATGAATCCATAAGATTCGACTTACGACTAAAATATTTCACACTTGAATAAAAACATATATCTATTTACGAACATAACTTCAAACAAACAACAGATCTGGACTAGATCTAGATAAAAATCACCTTACAAAAAACATAAAATTTCATTAAAATATTCATTTCAAGTGAACTTTTACCTGAGAAAATCAAATCACAACACAGATCAAAGGGAAACTAAGGTAGAAACTCAGAATCGGAAGGAAAAAGTAGTAGAAATATGAGCAAGCGAGACGAGAGAGAAAATAGAGTTACTGAGTATAGAGAAGTAGGCGGCGAGTATTGTGAGACCTTACAATTCTGCCGCTACGATAAGCTGAGGTTGAGCATTGTGCCAAGTATATACCTTTCTTCATGGGCTGCAGTCGACTTAAAAATGGGCCGGAGTACTTATCGACAATGGGCCATTAATTGACAACTTTTAGCTTAGAATTAATTAGCAATTTTAAGATCAAAAAAAATTGGCAACTATTAGCTCAACACTAAAAGAATCGAAATTTTGGTGGTTGATTGATTGATTTTCTAAATTGTATATCCAACCGTTATAAGGGATGTGGGTTGAAAAATCTTCCACAGTGTTTATTAACTGCTGCAAATTAAAAAAAAAAAAGAAGAGCTTTTCAGTTAACCTTAAAATTTTAATAAAAAATTCAGTAATAGTGAATTCCAAAATACATATCAATGCGAGATCGATCTTCAAATACAAGAGAATGATGATAACTTTACTTATTTCGATTCATTATAATGGTGAATTGGACAGTAACAATAATTTGTTGACTATTTCATAGAAGAAGTGGTTATAAACACCTATGTTACTTTATATGGATTCATTCAATTGATTGCAAATCACATTAATATCGATACTTTTCTTAATTCCTTGAAAATTCATTATAAAATCGATGAAACATCAATATCTGATACGAAGCAATATGGGATTGCAAGTATACATGATATCGAAGAAATAAACAAGAAATTTCAAAGACTATCCACTATACATAATTTGAAAAGTTATTGACATACATGATATGCTTCCAATTACTGATATTGAGGATGATATTGTCAATACCCATTTTGATACAAATGGTTCCTTCAACACAAACATTTTAGATTTGGTAGAAAGAACATGGATGCTTGAAACAGTGCATATTTTGAAGAATATGTTATTATTGAGAGTGTCGCTTTAAATATATCAACAGAAGGTCAATTTTAATTCTCAAGTTAGTCAAAGAAAAATATGCTATTCGTACGAAATTTCAATTTAAGGTGATAAGATCAAGTGGATCAAGGTAAGACTGATTTCTGGAAACAATATTATGTATATAATATGTATCCTCTAAATAAATTAATATTTGTATATCTTCAATTATATTGTTTCTGCACCAATGTATATACACAACCATGTATACATTAGTATTTTTATACATTGAATTATATTGTTTCTGCACCAATATATACACACAACCATAAATAGATTAAATATGACAAACTTTTGTGTATTCATTCGATTAGCATTTATATCAACTCAACTGTATGGTTTATGCGTTAATGTATACACAACTATGCATACAATTTTTATTTATTCTTGTTCAATCAGAATACTGTTATATATATATATATATATATATATATATGCACACATTTTTATTTATTTTTGTTCAATTAGAATATTGTGTTATATATATATCATACATCATAGGTACTTTTTTCGGTGTGCAAATGTTAATTGCACTTGAAAGTTCAGAAACTTAACCTTGCATAATTCAAAAAATTTCAAGGTTAGAAGATTCATTAGTGACTACACATGTCCGGAAAAAGATAGGCTAATGTCACAATGAATTGTTATATCAAGTGTACTTGGAAGAGAGGTAAGTGACAAATATAATGATCCAAAAAAGTCGCATACATGGTAAGAGATATAATCCGTGACATGAAATCACACTTTGGCCTTGATTTGACTTACAGAAAAGCACACAGAGCAAAATTAAAAGCTTTAAAAATGGTAAGAGGTGATTCGGAAGATTCGTATGCTGAGATACCAAGTTACTTGCACATGTTAAAGCAATCAAAATCAGGTTCTTTTGTTAGCTTGAGGAAAAATTCCAAAGAATACTTTCTTTATGCTTTTGCAACTTTAAATTCTTCTATAAAAGGTTGGGAGAATTGTAGGCCAATTATAGTAATTGATGACAGCTTTCTCAAAGTAGTGTACCGAGTGACATTTTTAACTGCAAGTTGTCAAGATACTGAAAGCATGAATACAATATTTTTGTAATGAATTTTTATTAGTATAATTTTTCATTAGTTTGTTATTCCAACAAGTCTTTTTTTTTCAATTGATTATTCTTCTTTTATTTTAATAATTTTTTTTAATTTAGAATATATATTATCATTGAGTTACGCAATTGTTTGACTTAGAGAATAATGTATTATGGGAATAATTTTTTGAAAAGTTCAAAGAAGCATATGATGTGAGGGTAAATGTGTTTTGTATTTGATAGACATCAAAGTATAACAAGAGCAATTTCAGTGGATTTTTTCAGATTTACCACATTATGCTTGTATGTGACATTTATGGAAAAAAATCAAGAAAATTTTTAAGAGAAATCAACTACAAATAAGGGAGATTTTTTATGGAATAGCCGAGCATATATTGTTCAAGATTTTGATTACTATAAGGCTGAATTTGAACGTATTGTCTATCGAGTAAATGATTACTTATTTGATAGTGGATACAATAAATGGTCACACGCACATTTCACAAATTATAGGACAATGACCATGACTTCCAATATTGCAGAGTCAACCAATTCAACAACAAAAAAAATGAAAGAGATTTTCCTATAACAAGGCTACTTGAATAGATGACGAAATTGATTGAGAAATGAAATTATGAGAACTCAAAGGAAACTCGGTATACAAATACAACTCTTTCAACAAAATATGAATCAATACTTGCTGAAAATCTTGAAGTTGCACTACATATGATAGTAAAAAATTATTGATGTATACATGTTATATATTCATCAATTTACTTCTTTTGAATCTCATAGTGTTTCTTGAATAGGTGAGGCCTTCAAATGATTATTGCATATCGTCATACATCTGGAAAAGACATTTATTATTTGTATGTACATGTAAATTGTTAGTGTGGGCATTTTAACATTTTATTAAATTGCAATTTTAGCAATTGTCCATTGATGACATTTAATGTCATCTTTATTCTATTTTTCATTAGTGCATAAAATGCCTTTCATTATCATCTTTAGTTAGTGCAAGACTAAATCATTCCATTATGTATTTTTAACATAATTATCACTAATAAGTGGTGTACTAAATCATAATGGTGCACTAAATGATGATAATGATGGCATTCCATTATTTTTTTCATCTTTGTATGATTTTCTCTCATATAAATAGAGAGGTCTTCTTTGTTTTGAAATGTAAGATAAAAGAAGAAGAAAAATTGAGAGAATTAAGTTTGTCTAAAAAGAGAGTTCTTATTAGTTGAAGGGAGGTGTTCTTTGTGTGGAGCTTTAAACTCAACTCTTGTCCAGAGTTTGTTGAGTTACATTTTGTGATAAGACTGTTGTATCCTGGAGGGGACAAGTCAAGAGGACTACTGCTGGACCAGTGAAACGATTTACTGCAGTGGGCTTGAATCTCCTTAAAGAGAGCGAGATATCCGCGCCTTAGCCAAGAAGTGAAGATAATTTCTTCATTTTATTTTTCAATTGTAATTTGTAATCTTGTAATTTCACCAACAATTTTAAGGAGATTCATTATGGCTACAATTGAAAAATCCACAGATATCAAGATGGGAGATCTAAACAAACCATTTCGGTTCAATGGTAATCATTTCAAGAGATGGAAGGGTAAAGTGCTTTTCTACTTAAGTCTTCTCAATGTTTCATATGTGTTAACTCAAAAAAATCCTAATAAAGTTGACATCCTCTCAATGGATAATGATGAACTTATTTCTCATCAAGAGAAAGTGGAAAAGTACAATAATAATTCCTACAAGTGTCGGTATTATATTCTTAATTTTCTATCTGATAATTTTTATGATTATTATGATAGAACTTACTCTAGTGCAAAGAAAATATGGAAAGCATTACAGAGTAAATATGATACCAAAAAAGCTGGAGCGAAAAAATATGTTGCTAGTCAATTTTTTCGTTTCCAAATGGTGGATGACAAATCAGTGATAGACCAAGCTCAAGATTTTATAATGATCGTTGGAGAGCTCAGGTCCGAGGAAGTCAAAATTGGAGACAACCTTATTGTTTGTGGCATAATAGATAAACTTTCACCTTCATGGAAGGAGTTTCAAAAAACTATGCGCCACAAACAAAAGAAAACCTCTCTTGAGACTTTAATCATGAAAATCCACATGGAAGAGGAGGCAAGGGGCCAAGATTTTACAAAATGAAGAGAGCAACATTACAACGAAGATAAATTTAGTTACTTCAAAATATGTTACTCCTGAATCTAACAAAAATACCTTTTCAAAGCCTAAGAAGAAAAAGTTCAAGAAAAATAATGGTAGACTTCCCAAGAAAAATTATGGTAAAAATAGCCAAACACAAAATCAACAAGTTTATGATAAAGGACCGTGCTTTGTCTGTGGCAAGAGTGGGCATATTGCTCGATTTTGCAGATACCGGAAACGTGGTCCTATACCTCAGGCAAACGTTACCGAAGAGCCTTTTGTGGCAATGATTACAGACATAAACATGGTTGAGACTGTTGATGGATGGTGGGCTGATTCTGGTGCAAACCGTCATGTCTGTTATGACAAAGATTGGTTTAAAAAATATACTCCTTTTGGAGAGCCCAAAACTATCATGCTCGGTGATTCTCATACTACTCAAGTGCTTGGAACGGGAGATGTCGAATTGTGTTTTACCTCTGAAAGGGTATTAACTTTGAAAGATGTACTTTATACTCCTTCCATGAGAAAAAACTTGATGTCTAGTTTTCTTCTTAATAAAGCAGGCTTTAAACAGATTATTGAATCTGATCAATATGTAATTGTGAAAAAGGGTATTTTTGTGGGAAAGGAGTATGCTTGTGATGGAATGTTTAAACTGAATGTTGAAATGAATAAAGTTTCTACTTCTGTTTACATGCTTTCTTCTACTAATTTTTGGCATGCTCGTTTGTATCATATTAATGATCGTTATGTTGGAATCATGAGTAGTTTAGGATTAATCCCAGTGATTAAAAAGAATTTTGAAAAGTGTGAAGCTTGTAGTAAAGCAAAAATCACTAAAAGACCTCATTTTAAAGTTGAAAGGAAAACTGATTTATTAGAATTAGTTCACACTGACATTTGTGAACTTGGAGGAATTTTAACTCGTGGAGGAAATAGATATTTTATAACTTTCATTGATGATTTTTCTAAGTTTACATATGTTTACTTGATGAAAAATAAAAGTGACGCTTTTGTAAATTTTAAATTTTTTCTTCATGAGGTTGAAAATCAGTTTGGAAAGAAAATAAAAAGAATTAGAAGTGATAGAAGCCGTGAATATGAGTCAAATGAATTTAATTCTTTTGTTAGATCATTGAGAATAATTCATGAAACTCCTCCTCCTTATTCTCCTTCATCTAATGGTGTAGCGGAAAGGAAAAATAGAACTTTGGTTGAATTGACTAATGTCATGCTTATTGAGTAAAATGCACCTATGAATTTTTGGGGTGAAGCTATTTTGACTGCGTGTTATGTGTTAAATCGAGTGCCTCATAAAAAGACTAAATTAACACATTTTAAGTTGTGGAAAGATCACAAGCCAAATTTGGGATATCTAAGAGTTTGGGTTGTCTAGCCTTTGTGAGGCTAATGGATCCCAAAGTTATAAAATTGGGTAAGAAAATTACTACTTGTGTTTTTTTGGTTATGCTTCAAATAGTACAGCCTATAGATTTTTTAATCTTGAAGATAATATTATAATAGAATCAGGTGATGCTATTTTTCATGAAAATAAATTTCTTTTTGATTTTAAAAATAGTGGGGGTCAAAGAATTGAACAAAATATTTTATCACTACCTAGTTCTTCTTCTTTCATTTTAAAAATAAAGAAATTGATGATTTTGAGTTAAGAAGAAGTAAAAGAGCTAGAGTAGAAAAAGATTTTGGTCCTGATTTTTATGTTTTTAATGTTGGAGATGACCCTTTCACTTTACAAGAAGCTTTATCTTCGCATGATTCTATTTTTTGGAAAGAGGCTGTAAATGATGAAATGGAATCACTAATTTCTAATAAAACTTGGAAGTTAGTTGATTTACCACTAGGTTGTAAAACAATTGGTTGCAAATGGGTCTTAAGAAAAAAATTAAAACCAGATGGATCAATCGATAAATATAAGGCTAGACTAGTTGCTAAAGGATTTAAGCAACTAGAAGGCCTAGAGTTTTTTGATACTTTTTCTCCGGTTACAAGAATTACATCCATTAGACTTTTAATTGCTATGAATGTAATTTTTGATTTGCATATTCATCAAATGGATGTAAAAACTGCTTTTTTAAATGGAGACCTTAATGAAGAAATTTATATGGAACAACCTGAGGGTTTTGTTGAAGCAGGCCAAGAAAGCAAAGTATGTAAACTTACTAATCCCTATATGGCTTGAAACAGGCACCAAAGCAATGTCATGAAAAGTTTGATTCCTGCATGATTGAAAATGATTTTAAAATAAATGAGTATGATAAGTGCATATATCATAAGTCTTGGAATAATACACATGTTATTATTTGCCTATATGTTGATAATTTATTGATCTTTGGCTCGAATATGAATGTTATTGATAATACTAAGAACATTCTTAGAAGCCATTTTGATATGAAAGATCTTGGTGAGGCAAATTTTATTCTGGAATTAAAAATTACTAGAACATGTGATGGAATTTTCCTTGACCAGTCACATTATGTTGAATTTTTTTTAAAAAAATATAACTTTCTTGATTGCAAGCATGTTTTAACTCCTTTTGATTCAAGTGTACACTTGTTTTCTGTTCAAAGTAAAAATGATGTGATAAATCAAAAGGAACATGCTAGCTTAATTGGGAGTTTGAGATATGTGACTGATTGCACTAGGCCTGATATTGCATATGTAGTAGGAATACTTAGCAGGTTTACAAACAAGCCAGGTAATGAACATTGGCATGCTATAACAAGAGTTATGAGATATTTAATTGGAATAAAAACTTGTGGTTTGTTCTATAAAAAATATCTTGGTGTACTTGAAGGCTTTTCTGATGCAAATTGGAACACTCTAGCAGGTGATTCCTGTTCTACCACTGGTTACATTTTTACATTGGGTGGTGGTGCTGTTTGTTGGAAATTAAAAAAATAAACTATAATTGCTAACTCTACCATGGAGGCTGAACTAATTGCTTTAGCTTCAGCTAGTGAGGAAGCGAATTGATTAAGAGATTTATTATTTCAAATACCTTATTTTGAAAAACTAATTCCTCCAATTTTAATTCATTGTGATAGCACTGCAGCAATTGGTAGAATTCAAAATCGTTATTACAACGATAAATCCAGACCTATAAGGAGGAAACACAGTAATATAAGATCGTATTTGACAAGTGGTACCATAAATATTGATTATGTCAAATCTTGTGAAAATCTTGATGATCCTCTTACTAAGGCCTTAACAAGAGAAAAGGTCTGGAGCACATCGACGGGGATGGGATTAAAGCCTATAAATTCATGAGTCATATTTGAGGAAACCCAACCTGGAGACTAGAGATCCTATAACCAGGTTCAATGGGAAAAACGAATCATATGATGACTTGTTGTGAAAAAATACACTATTTATTATTCCCCCTATGATGTGAGTGCATTATTTTCTATAGTGAATTGTGGAGGTTGAGTTTAAAAAAACTCTTAATGAAAATCTGTAGACCGTATGGGTGGAGTGTTAAACTTACAGGAGCACTCTCGACAGATTTTACCTATGTGAGTGTAGAAGTAGGCCGCTTCCTATGAGAATTGAGCTTATTCTCAAAAGCACTCATAAAACCGGGATAGCACAAGGCTGTAATGTGCTGGCTTATAAAGCTCGTGACAATACCTTAATTACTATGTGTGAGCAGTAATAATTTATATCCCTTAAGCAGTCATAGTTCAAGTCTGAGACCACTACGACTCTGAAATAAATGTTATTGTTTCACTAAGTAAAGGTTCAATGTAGAGCACACCTTTATTATGTATAGTAGTCTTCCTTCAGCTGATAATCTCTCTTATACAATATTAAAATGAGTGGGGGATTGTTAGTGTGACATTTTAACATTTTATTAAATTGCAATTTTAGCAATTGTCCATTGATGACATTTAATGTCATCTTTATTCTATTTTTCATTAGTGCATAAAATGCCTTTCATTATCATTTTTAGTTAGTGCAAGACTAAATCATTCCATTATGTATTTTTAACATAATTATCACTAATAAGTGGTACACTAAATCATAATGGTGCACTAAATGATGATAATGATGGCATTCCATTATTTTTTTCATCTTTGTATGATTTTCTCTCATATAAATAGAGAGGTCTTCTTTGTTTTGAAATGTAAGATAAAAGAAGAAAAAAAATTGAGAGAATTAAGTTTGTCTAAAAAGAGAGTTCTTATTAGTTGAAGGGAGGTGTTCTTTGTGTGGAGCTTTAAACTCAACTCTTGTCCAGAGTTTGTTGAGTTACATTTTGTGATAAGACTGTTGTATCCTGGAGGGGACAAGTCAAGAGGACTACTGCTGGACCAGTGAAACGATTTACTGCAGTGGGCTTGAATCTCCTTAAAGAGAGCGAGATATCCGCGCCTCAGCCACGAAGTGAAGTTAATTTCTTCATTTTATTTTTCAATTGTAATTTGTAATCTTGTAATTTCACCAACATAAATGTTTTCAACTAAATGAAGTATAATGCTGCCACGCCTTAGCGACATTAACTTACAAGGAATTGAATGGAGAGGACTACGGTTCTTCATACTATACTAAGGAGTACATGATGAAGACATGAAATTTCAGTTAACCCAATGCGCGATCCAAGTACTTCACTGAAGAAATTTTATTGCCACTAATAAGAAATAAATTGTCTAATCGACCCAAAAAAAAAGACAAAAAAGATGTGGATATCAGAAACAAAAACGTGTAAGATATCATGCAGACAATATGGACAAAAAGGGCACAATCGACATACGTGCAAAAACATGCCTATAAGAAAATAGCTTAGAGATACTATCTTTTATATATAATATGCACTAGCTTTAACAGATAATTTTGAATTTCATTAATGTCTTGAACAGATTTTTAATATAATTAGTGATATTATTACTTTCAATTCATGTATGTGTTATATTAGATAGTGTGATAAGTTTGCAATTTTACGTTCCTGCAAAATATAGTTAGTTATAAAATTCAAGTCATTATGCATATACCTATGTGCTATGTATCTATAAAATATAGTAATTCAAAATAAGAGTGTTGATAACATATATATTTAACATTGTTTGTGCCTCCAAATAATAAATTTGAATTTGTTTAACTCAAATGATGAACTCTGTTAGACATAATTTTACTTTTCAGCGTTCTAAATACAACAATCAAAAGACTTGAAATTTCAATTTTGACTTTGCAGATATAAATTCTCCTTATATGTATGAAGACATGAATCATTTCCAAAAAACATAGTTTCAGATTTAATTAATGGGAGCAAATAGGCGCGCAGAGGAATGAATACATTAGAGACTAATGAAATGACTCCAAACCGTTTCCACAACACCATACACTATCATAAAAACATCAAATTTAATAAAAAAAAATGAACATAAAATTCAACATATAAATACAACTACTTCAAATAGCAAAATATCCAACATCCACTTTAAGTCACGCAAGCAAGTGTAATGACCTGCTCCCGTCGTTATGAATAAGCCAATATAAAAGAAATTCGAGCCAGAAAAGTTTGGATAGTGATTTTCAAAAATTTAAGCCTAAACTAGACTTGGACATATTCTGAGTCAGTGAAAGTCTAGGGGGATCGGATTTGGATGGGGGATTGAATCATTTATTTGATTGGGTTAGATGATAACAAAAATGATACGGAGCATGTACGGCTTTACTAGAATCACATTCGGGCGAGTAAAAGTCCCAAAATTAGACTTGACATGAAAGGTATAAATTAAGACGTCTTGGGATGAGGGTATGTTGTGAAATGGGAGACTTGAGACTTTTTACGGGCTCTCTTTCTCGCCAATCCCGCCAGAGTGGGATTACTGCCGCCAAAGTAGGATGGTCCCACTATGGCGGGACAGAACGTGACTTAAGTTGGAAAAAAGTCTCACAACGGTGTTATTCACTTTTACTCCGTTCTTAAGAGACCAAAAACAACTTAGGGAGAATTCTTACTAATTTCTACCACAATTTGTGCCAAAGGTAAGTAAATTACTCCCTAAACTTGTATTTTGATTCCTAGAACCCATAATCTATGGTAGGTGATCATTGGGGCAAGGTTTTAGACTAAAACTATTGGTGAAAAATAGTCCTAAAATGGGTGGTTAGGATCATGGGTTTAGTCAAGAAGGGGAATTATGTTATAATTTATGTACATTAGGCCCTTGTATTGATCCTTTATATGTTATCATTGTTTTTAGACCAAGAACAAGCTGGACGAACTCAGAAAGGGAAAACTCATGCACTTTAAAGCGGTCGAAAGCTTGAATTCAATATAGCTGATGATTTATTTCCTGTATGTTATTCATGTACTTAGGGCTGGGCATAAAATACCGAAAATTGAATTATCGAACCGAATCGGCTATTTCGGTAATTGGTAATTCGATAATTCAGTTCGATATTCGGTACTGAAATATAGTATTCGGTATTTCAGTAAATACCGAATACCAAAATTTTTTCTTTTTTTATCATTAATACAAAAAAACTGGAAAAAAAAGAAGAAAAATTACCAAAAATAGAAGAGTTCAGTAAGAGAAAACTATCCCATTTTTTTATTTCCCTTATCATTTTCATTTCAACTTTTCCACGTTTACATCATACTAATATACTATATGAACACTTTCAAATACGCACATTATGGATAACTACTAAAATTTAAATTCATGTACATGTAAAAATTATAAATTCTAATTTTAAATTTATGCAATTGGTTAAGAATTCTAATTTCACTTTGCATTATTCACCATGTCAGTTATCTACATAAACTGTTTGGTAGTTACATTAAAAATAAAAGATTTCAACTCTTTCATATCTTTGCAGGAACTAATTAATAATTAGTGCAGTGATGTAGAGTTTTTGGATAATTCAAAGAAAAACATATGTATATAAAATTAAAAATTATGTGTGATATATTCGAGATTTTTGTTTTCACTTTTTTCATCATTTTTATTACATGGTAATATTTTTTTATTTTGTATCTATTCATAAATTATTTTCTCTTTGTTTACGATGTATCATTTCTCCTCCGTAGAATGTGGCTTTCGAGAAATTTTGGTTTTGGTATTCGGTAAGTTAAAATGCATATATTACATAATTATGGTGTAGTAATAAAAATGTAAGTTAAGATATGTATTCTTTAGGTTAATGTAAATATTAAATGCGGATAAATTTTTATTGTACATTAACTATTAAAAAAATATGGTATTACCGAATACCGTACCGAACCGAAGTTTGATTACCGATTACCGAATTACCGAACTGAAGTTTGAAAGTTCGGTATTTAATATATATTTTAATTTACCGATTACCGAATCCAAACTTTAAAAATCTTGAACCGAATATCAAATGCCAAGCCCTACATGTACTTGCTAAATTAGTCCACCATCTGCATATGTATATATGAATCTGGAAGAATGTAACAATCCATGTGAAATGATTACTTACTGGCCATGACTTGTAATGAATCTGTTCTTGGTAGATATGATAGTTTAACTATTCACTATGATTGTGGCTGACTTGTATACTTAGATCAGGGTGTCACATTCCGACACACACTTGGATTGTGTGCCATGTTCTGACACACATTTGGATCGTGTCTGTTCTAACACAATCTTGGACCAGGTATCACATTCCGACACATAAATAAGTGATTGCAGGTCCTATGAGAGGACCCTTATGTGAAATTGCATGATATTGAGACTGATGAACTGTGATAATGTTGAGTACTAGTTAGGAGATGATATTGGTTAAGTCTGTTCTATATATTTGTGCTTATGATGTTGTAATTACTTATTCATGTCTCGCTTACTAGCTAACCTTATGATCCTACCAGTACACTGTTGACTTTGTGTACTGATACTGCACTAGCTCTATGTTTTTAGTACAAGTTATCTTTTGATGGCTGTTGAGAGACCTCGCTTAGAAGATTATTGATCTATCAGAGTTCAAAGAGTGAGCCAGATTTTTTTGAGCTACCATGAGCTCTTCCAAGTCTTGGTCCTTCATTCAGGACCTAACTTTCAAACACTGGTTTTAATTGTGACTTTTGGGATTGCATCCCCTTCCTAAATTAGATGTTTTGCTAGAGTTTTGGTACATTTGACTTTCAGTTCCTAGGATTTAAATTCTACATAATTGGGGTTGATAACTAGATATTTTTGAGTTTATGGGAACTCAGCTATTTCTTTAGTATTAAATCTGCTTCCGCATCTTTAAACTTCATATATCTCTTGAATATTGTGAGTTTAGGTTGTATTAGTGGTTCTTCCACATGAGGATTAGTGTGAGTCGGGGTCGTGACAAAGTTGGTATCAGATCCCAAACTTTGATGGTCTCGTTGTACTAAAATGAGTCTAGTAGAGTCTTGTGGAATGATATGGATATGTCTGTACGTTTCTTCGAGAGGCTATAGGACTTTAGGAAAAGCTTCTCTATCTTCTCTCCTTTCGTGCTATGACTTGATTCCAATTGATATCTGATGATCCTTCTTCTTTCTTCCGTCCGTTAATGGGTTCGATGATGACCAACACTGAGCATGACACACTCACCAAGTTTCTGGATCTTAAGCCCCAGTCTTTCATGGTTCGAAGAGTGAGGATGCCTATGATTTTATCATTGCTTGTTATGAGAGGTTACACAAGCTGAAGATAGTACACCAACACAGAGTAGAGTTTGTGACTTTTTAGCTACAAGGTGAGGCCAAGCAGTGGTGGAGGACTTATGTGGAATGTTGATCATCGTTGTTGGTCCCACTTACTTGGGTCTAGTTTCATACCTTGTTTTTAGAAAAATATGTGTCACATACCTTGAGGGATCACAAGAAGGACGAGTTTATGGCATTGGAGCACGATGGTATGTCAGTGGCCACTTATGAGGCCAAATTTCATGCGTTGTCCAGGTATGCTACTCAGATGGTAACTATAGAGGAGAAGAAAATCCGGTTATTTGTGAAGGGGTTGAACCCCAAGTTGCAAATTTTGTTGGTTCACATGACTTCATCAGGCAAGAGCTTCAATGAGGTCACCAATTTTGTGAAGAAAGTAGAGGGAGTGAGACGAGATGGGTAGGTTGAAGCTTTGGCAAGTATAAGTAA
Organism: Solanum dulcamara; assembly: GCF_947179165.1. NCBI lineage: Eukaryota > Viridiplantae > Streptophyta > Magnoliopsida > Solanales > Solanaceae > Solanum > Solanum dulcamara. The sequence goes on from NC_077241.1 coordinate 53,994,859, forward strand.
CTTCCAGAGATCCTATTCTAGAGGGTTAGGCATGCCGGCAATTGCAAATCGACCTATTCAGTTAGCACTACCCGTTTCTATCGGCAGTTTTTCAAGTACTCCATAATAGTATCCAGCCTAGGAGGTCCAAGGAGCTTCTTTTTGGGTAGTAGGCCATCCTTTGAGAAAGACTGTTTTAAATATGGAAAGCTGGGGCACATTAGGAGGAAGTGTCCCCACTTTTGTGGGATAAATTCAGCACCCTAGTAGGCTAGGGCAGTGGTACCCACGGGCAAAGGTGGAAATGGTAGAGGATGTCTACAAGGTGGGCGAAGAGGAAATTCAAGAGGTTGTGGAGTTAAGGTAATGGTAATGTAGGTCGAGGAGCAGTGCAACCAAGCAATGAGGTAGCCCATCAGGATGAGAGGGCTCAGTTTTATGCCTTTTCGAGCAAGGCCTAGGCTGAAATGTCTGATGAAGTAATCGTAGGTACTACTCTTGTTTGTGATCGGATAACTACTATTTTATTTGATACGAGTTCCACTTATTCATATGTGTCGGTGAGATATGCCTTGGGTTTTGATTCACTTTGTGATGTACTTGATGCCCGATCTATGTTTCTACCCCTGTTAGAGAGTCTGTCATAGTCACCTATATTTATCGTGCTTGTTCTATTATGTTTGTAAGATTTCAAACTTGGACTGACTTAGTGATTTTAGACATGACTGATTTTAATGTAATTTTAGGCATGAGTTGGTTATCCCCCTATTATATTGTGGTTAACTGTAATGCTAAGACTGTGACTCTAGAGATCCCGAAAAGGGAATGGTTAAAGTGGGAAGGGGTGTACAAGCCTAAGCCAACTAAGGTCATATCTTTTCTCCAAGCTAGAAAAATTGTGGGGTAGGGTTGTTTGGCCTATTTGACCCATGTTCGGAATGTTGATGTAGAGTCTCCCTCTATTGAGGCGATTCCAGTAGTGTGTGAATTTCCAGAGGTGTTTCCTACAGACTTGCCTGGTATGCCTCTTGATAGAGATATAGATTTCTATATTGATTTGAAACCGAACACTCGCTCAATTTTTGTCCCTCCCTACCGCATGTCTCCAACAGAGTTGGGAGAGCTTAAGGCTCAAATCCAAGAACTTTTAGATAAGGAATTTGTCTATCCTAGTGTTTCTTCTTGGGTACTCCAGTATTGTTTGTTAAGAAAAAAATGGTAGCATGAGAATGTGCATAGGTTATCGACAATTGAATAAGGTTACCATTTGAAATAAGGTTACCATTTGAAATAAGTACTTGTTTCCGCACATTGATGAACCTTTTGATCAGTTGCATGGTTCGCCACTATTTTTAAAAATTAATCTCAGGTCTAGGTACAATCAACTGAAGATTAGGCTCGAGGATGTGCCCAAAATAACTTTTAGAACAAGATATGAGCACTATGAGTTCTTAGTGATGTCTTTTGGGCTTACCAATGCAACTGTAACCTTCATGAGTTTGATGAATGAGGTTTTCAAACCATTCCTAGATTTATTTATAATTATGTTTATAGATGATATTATGGTATATTCGAGGAGTGAGCAAGAAAATGGAGACCATCTTCGCATTGTTTTAGGTGTTCTAGGAAAGCAAAAACTGTATGTTTTCTAAGGTGAATTATGGTTGCCTTCTTGGGTCATGTTATTTCGAAGGAAAGGGTAATGGTAGACCCACAAAATAATGAAGCATTTAAGAACTGGGTTCAACCTAGCTCTATGACTGAAGTTAGAAGTTTGTGGGACTAGCTAGTTATTATCGTTGGTTCGTGAGGAACTTTGCTTCTATCACTACCCATTTAACAAGGTGGACTAAAAAGGAGGTACCCTTCTAGTGGACTGACAAATAAAAAGAGAGCTTCCAAAAGATCAAGACTCCTTTGACCACGACACCTATCTTAACCCTGTCGGTTGAAGGTAAAGACTTTATTGTTTATTGTGATGCTTCATATCTAGGTTTGGGTATTGTATTGATGCAAGATAAGAATTTACAGTCTATGCTTTGTAGCAATTGAAGGTGCATGAGAGAAACTACCCGACTCATACTTTGCTGTTGGCAGCGATAGTGTTTGCTCTGAAAATCTGGAGGCATTATCTTTAAGGTGTTAAGTGTGAGGTGTTTATTGACCACTACAGTTTGCAACATATATTCACCCAGAAAGATTTGAACTTGAGACAACGAAGGTGGATAGAGTTGCTCAAGGATTATGATGTCACCATCCAGTATCATCCAGGTAAGGCTAATGTAGTGGCAGGCCCATTAAGTCAGAAACTGGTTAGCATGGCAATCTAGCCTATTTAGGAGCTTGCAAGTGGCCTTTGGCTAGAGATATTCAGGCCTTCGAGGCCAAATTCATGAGGCTAGGTATCTCAGAGAAGGGTGGGGTGATTGCTAGTGCTGATCTAAGGCCCATTTTTATTGAAGAAATTAAGGTCAAGCAGTTTGAGGATGTGAACTTGAATAAGATTAGAGAGAGAGTTTTGATAGGCAAAGCCCAAAAATGCAGTCCTTGATACAGGTGGGGTGCTCAACTTTAGGGGAAAGATCTATGTTCTCCAAGTAGATAGTTTAAATCAGAAAGTGTTGTCCGAATCCCTTGGTTCGCGGTATTCTATCCATCTCAAAGTGACCAAGATTTATCAAGACTTAAAGCGTCTATATTGGTGGTCACGTAAGAAGAAATACATAGTCGAATATGTAGCTATGTTCCAGAATTATCAGCAGGTGAAATATGAGTACCAAAGACCTCCAGGTTTGCTTCAAATAAATCTCATTCCTGAATGGAAGTGGGAAATGATAGTCATGAACTTCGTGGTGGGACTTTCCAAGACCTTAGGGAAGTATGATTCTATTTGGGTGGTGGTTGACGGATTGACAAAGTCAGTCCACTTCATCCTGGTTAGAGTAGACAACAATGTACAAGAATTGGCAAAGATTTATGTGAAAGAGGTAGTAAGGCTACACGGGGTATCCCTTTCTATCATTTTAGACCATGATATGTAGTTCTAAATTTTGGGGAAAACTACATGAGGAGTTGGGCACTCAACTCACCTTCAACACAGCCTTTCATCCATAGACATATGGCCAGTCAGAGAGGACCATCCAAATGCTGGAAGATATGTTGAGAACATGTGTGATTGACTATAAGGGACATTGGGACAAGTTCTTGCTTTTGTGTGAGTTCTCCTACAACAATAGTTACAACTCCAACATTGAGATGGCACCATTCGAAGCCCTTTATGGGAGGGGATGCAGGTCTCCCATAGGGTGGTTTGAAGCTAGAGAAGTAGAGCCCTTGGGGGTGGACTTGGTAAGGAATGCCCAGGATAAAGTAAGAAGCATCCAAGCTAAGCTTCAAGTAGCTCAGAGTTGCCAAAAAGCGTATGTTGGCCGTAAGGTAAAGGACATGACATTCCAGGCTAGTGAGCAAGTGTTTCTAAAAGTGTCACCCATTAAAGAGGTAATGAGGTTTCGTAAGGAGGGCAAGCTCAGTCCTCATTACTCTAGTCCTTTTGAGATTCTTAACCGTGTAGGGCCAATGTCTTACAAACTAGTGTTGACACCCAATTTTGATCCTCCACAACGCAAATTAGCAATTGAGTTTCTTTGAATTTCAAACATTTTTGAAATAATTAACTTTTATAAAAATAAAGATATTTTTATGTTATTCTTAATTATTTTTATTTTTATTTATAAATTTTAGTATAATATACAGATTTCTATAAACTATGTCTTTGATTACTATTTATGTAGTTATTCGAAAATCGTCTCAAAAAGATTTCATTTTCAACTAAATAAAATGTTAGTTATGTTAGTTTAATTATAGTTTACATTTTTGAAAATTTTAGTTTTTTCTATAAAAAAAATAAAAATAAAATCCCAATCTCCCACATCAAAAATTGTATGAAAATTTGAAGTTTTTGGAGCCTATATAAAGACTCATATTCTTAATAAGAAGGGGAAAGAAGTGGGAGGTTTTTTAGCCACCCCAAAGTTAAAAATTTTCTTAACTTGCCTAGGATTTTGGACTCTTGTCCCCAGCCTAAAAGTTGTGAAAATTTCTAACTTTCAATCTATATTTTTTTTCCAAGGAAAATAGGAGATTGAAGTCAAAATTTAGGCTAAGAACAGTGTTCTTATAACATCGAACCCATTAAGGTTCGAGTCTAAATTCTTAATCTTTTTTTGTAGATTGGAGTTCCATTAAACTCTTGAGTGGTAGTGAAGTTGTCTTCCGCTCATCGTCTTCAGTCTTGCTGCCCGAAAAAAGGTAAAATCTTTTCTCAGTTTTATTTTATTTAATTATTTTATGTTTTATATTTAGTTAATTCGTAGTCTTGTTTTTTTTAGTTAGCATGTATTAAGAATAATTAGATTAATGATAGAAATTTTTTATAGTTAGCACGTGTTAGAATTAATTAGCTATCATGTGTTAGGGTTATTTAATGAAAGATCTTAGTTTTGTTCATTATTTTTCTAAATAATTTCTTTTGACAATATAGATTTTCATGTTTTTAATTTCCTCTTTTAACATAATTTAGATAACAAAAATATGCTTAAAATTATTATTCAATTAGAACTTTCATGGCCTAATTAATTTAATTCTTTATTTAAAATTTGAGCTAGTATAACGTATATATTAAATCCGTATTCTTTAGTTACTTGAATATATTTCTTCTTTCCTTTCTTTTGTCCACATATATGCATGTTGTTAGTCACTTCTAAGATGCTCATCAATTTGATAACTTAAATATCATGATATGTTCCTTGGTTTAGCTTAAAATAAGTAAATGCTTATGTAATTTTATTTTGGTGCATGTGATATCAATTCAAGTCCATCTTTAGACCCCATCGTTGCATATCATTAAGTTTTGAGTCTTCCATCATCTTGTTTGAATTGCTGAAAAGTTGATAAATGAAAAAGAAGGTAATATTCATAATTTATATATTGATATTAGGCTGTATACACGGAATACAGGTGGAAAACAGTATCATATATACTGATATACAGTATCTATATAGTCTGATATGCAAGAAAATAATAATGTATACACTGATATACAGTATATATACAATCTGATATACAGTGATATATAATAGATACAGAGAACAAAAAGGTGGTATACTGTATGTATACAATTTGATATACAGAAATAAAGTTGTATACACTATATACAGTGTATATATATTCTGATATACAATGTGTATACAACTGCGATATACAGTGAAACTGTGCTTAAGGCCCAAAACGCAGATGACCCAATAGCTTAGTCCATGCCTACAGAAACTAAGTGTCGGGCAATATTTTCATGTGTTATTTATTATTTATTTATATTAATTCGGGTTGTAATAATTTATTTACTTATGTTATTTATGTTTGCTTAGATATTAATTTTAATTTGTTTTAACTTAATTAGATTCCCCTAACGATAAACCAATTCATGTTAATTTACTCTTTAGATGATTTTCTACCTTTACTTAGGCATTTGGTAAACTTTTCTTTTTTATACATGTATATTATTTTCAATGTTTAAGTTTGATCATTTTTTTCAAAAAAATAATTTTAAAGTCTTTGTTTCCTTTTAAATTAATATTTTAAAAAGTTAGTCAAATAATTTTCAAATTGTCGGATAACCGTGCGTTAACGGCCACTTTGAATGCTTAACACCTTTTCAAAGTGGAAATAAGAACCTCGTACCTTTTTCTCTGAATTTTTAAGACTTAAATCTGTTAGGATCTTTTAAATTAAGTTTTCTTAATTTTTTTAAAAAATTAAGTGGCGACTCCTCTTTTCTAAAATTGATTTTTTCTCTATAAAGTTGAAATTAATTTTAAACCGTCTTTTTCAGACATAACAGAAATGACGACTTCGCTGGGGAATTAATTAGGTTCTAACCATTAGATTTGTTTGACTAACTATTTGAGATTGTAATAATTAGTAATTTATTTTTCTTTATTTGCATTTTATGTGTTTAAATTCTGAATATTAAATTGTCATTGCATGCATAATATGTTTTCCGCCACTGGCATTTTATTTTCTTACTTAAATGACGGTTATGCGGGTCACAATAGTTGAATCCAAAATGTTCCTGGGGGTACCCTGGCGAAATAAGTTGGCCACTAGATGGTCAACGGCCGCTAATTTCCCCCAACCTGAGTTGTTCGTTTGGGTCACCAATACACTTCAAAATATAGCCCACTCTTAGTCAACCTAGCAACCAAGGCGTATTGGGTCCATTAAAAAGACCATCTTAAGTCCAAAGCGGCCCTTGACCTAAATGGACGATCATACCTATATGTTTAAATTTGAAGGTTGTATGCGTCATTTGAAAAATCATTGTCCCTCGGGGTTGGGGGTTTATTTTAGTAGGTTAGTCTACTCAAATAAAGATCTTAACAAGATGCTACTTCATCCAAAAGGCGTTGGCGTTTGGAGATGTCAAGAAGTCAAGAATGAAAGATTTTCCATGAAGCCTTAGTTTAGGATTGTACCCCTGCGTGAAACTGATTATTTGTAACACCATTTTTCTATTATGTATCCCATTCAGTTTATTCATAAAACTTGTATAAATATGGTTTTGGGGGCAATGGAATATTTCAAATGACGTTATACATCCTTCAAATCGTTAGGCCTATCCTTGGCGCAAGAAGGTCACATATCTGTTTAAGATGCGCAATAACTGTTTATGTGCTATATGCTATAACTTTTTTTTTGAATATGTTGCTTCATTTGGAGACATGCTAGTGCACTCTTTTAGAATTTTTTCTAGAGCCTCATAGGCATAAATATTGAGTCACTATCGACAGTGCATCCATATACTTCATGAGTCTTTAGTTTCCCAACAAAATTCGAATTTTACTCTCAAATCATAAACCTTGCTCTCTCATCTCCAAAAAAAGGGTTGATGTTTCATTAAAAAAAATAAAATCAAGCTGGTCGAACTATATAGGACCTGAATTCTCCTTTGTGAGATTTGTAGGCAGCCTTTCAAGGCTCGGTCCTGTTTTTGACGTTTTTAATTTTTTTCATTCTTTCAAAGAAATTGAGAACTTCTTTTGCATATAAGAAGAATGATGGTACAAAAGTTGAAGCACAAGAAATTCGTAATTCAACACAAGTCAACTTTTCTCACATATCGATCCTAAAATTAAAATGGGTCAATTTCGATCCATTTAGTCTTTCTTCACCCATGGATTAGTTTGTCTTCAAACAAAGCAACATTTATATGTTTAGTTCTTTGTGTGATATTTTACATTAATTATTACAAACACAGATGAAATTGCATTCAGTCGAGTAAGACTCTCAGAGTTGGACTTGGCATGAAAGGTATAAACTAAGACGTCTTGGGATGAGGTTATGTTGTGAAATGGGAGACTTGAGACTCTTAACAATATCTTTGTATCCACCTATCTCGCTAGAGTGGTATGGTCCCGCTGTGGCAAGACAGAACGTGATGTAAGTCGGGAAAAAGTCCCAAAATAATTTTATTCACTTCCACTTCATTCTTAAGAGAGCAGAAGCGATTTAGGGCGAATTCTTACTGATTTTCACCACAATTTGTGCCAAAGGTAATTAAATTTCTCTCTAAACTTGTAATTTGATTCCTAGAACCCATAATATATGGTGGGTGATCATTGGGGAAAGGTTTTAGATTGAAATTACTTGTGGAAATTAACCCTAAAATGGGGGTTAGAATCATGGATTTAGTCTAGGAGGGGAATTATGTTATAATTCATGTACATTAGGACCTTGTATTGATCCTTTGTATGTTATTATTATTTTAGATCAAGAACAAGCTGAATGAACCCGTAAAGGGAAAGCTCCTGCACTTTAGAGTGGTGGAAAGCTTGAATTCGAGGTAGGTGATAGTTTGTTTCCTGTATGTTATTTATGTACTTGCTAAATTAATCCACCGTATGCATATGTGTATATGAATAGGGAAGAATGTAATGATCCATGTGAAATTATTACTTACTAGCCATGACTTGTAATAAAACTGTTCTTTGTGGATATGATAATTTGACTATTCACTGTGATTGTGGCTGACTTGTATGCTTGGATTGAGTGTCATGTTCCGAAATATACTTTGATCGGGTGTCATGTTCCGATATATATTTGGATCGAGTGTCATGTTCCGACACAACTTTGAACTGGGTATCACATTACGACATATAAATAAGTGGTTGCAGGTCCAATGAGAGAACCCTTATATGAAATTGTGTGATATTGAGACTTATGAACTATAATAATGTTGAGTAATGGTTAGGAGATGATATTGGTTAAGTTTGTTCTATATATATGTGCTTATGGTGCTGTATTTACTTGTTCATGTCTCGTTTACTGGCTAGCCGCGTGATCCGACAATACACTATTGACTTTTTATACTGATACTGCACTTGGTCTATTTTTTTAGTACAAGGCATCTTTCGAAGGCTATTGAGAGGCCGCGCTTAGAAGATTATTGATCTATCAAAGTTCAAAGGGTGAGCCAGATTCTTTCGGGGCTACCGTGAGCTCTTCCATGTCTTGGTCCTTCATTCAAGACATAACTTTCAAACACTAGTTTTAATTGTGACTTTTGGGGTTGCATCCCCTTCCTAAATTAGATATTTTGCTAGAGTTTTGGTACATTTGACTTTTAGTTCCTAGGAGTTCAATTCCACATAATTGGGGTTGATAACTAGATATTTCTGAGTTTATGGGAACTCAGTCGTTTCTTTATCATTAAACCTGCTTTTGCATCTTTAAATTGCATATATCTCGTGAATATCGTGAGTTTGGACTGTACTAGTGGTTTTCCCACCGAAGGGTTAGTGTGGGTCCAGTCACGGTAGGTCGGAGTCGTTACAATAAGATAATAATTCATAATGTTAATAAAAACACAACAATTACACAACTATTTACATTTTTTCCTCTTTTGAATAACTTTCTTCTTCAATATTTTTTTAGGAAACTCTAAATCACTTTCAGCTTGCTGTTTTTGCTTGGTCATACCATATTTCCATAGAAGACATGCTAATCTGCTTCAATATTGATTTTCATCAAAATTGGCTAAAATTTGTCTTTTGCAAATGCGGATACGTGTATACCACAGTTCCTGTTTAAAAGGATGAACAAATTACATTACACAAAACTAACGAAAAACATTCTATATAACAAATACATTCTAAAAATACACTTTAGTAACACAATATATAGGTCACTTTGAATTGGCAAACCATCAACAAATTTTACATTCAATGGTTTAAGAATTCCTGCGTTAAAATACGAAGGCTGCTGAAAATCTATGTCTTCTTTATTCGTATAAAACCCCGTAACTAACAAGAGATGAATGATGAGGAATCAATACTGCATAAGATTCAATGGCACCTAGAATTTTACGATCATGTACAACACCTCGCATGGAATCATATACATGAATAACCCTATCTTTTGTTATATAAATTTCTAACACCCATTAACCTACTGTCTCGACAAAATTAGGAATCGATACATGATCAACAGTATGCCAAGGACAAGTATGAGGCATGTAAAATTTAAGGATATATTTAGCAACTTCATCTTCATCAGTATAACTCTGAAATTCATGTTACTCTCAAGAAATACCTTATACAACAAATTGATCTTACCATTAAAAGAAAAATTCGATATTTATATTGGCGTCATATTTATACATCTTCTACATGTAATAGACTATGACGTCAATATGCTGAAAATAAGTACAATAAAAAAGTAACTATTAAACATACTATATTTTTATCATTGAAAAATATACAAGGAATTCGAAGTTGGCAAAATAGTGGAAACCAAATATATTGTGGAAAGATTTCCTTATATGATTTGGACTCATACAAGGAAACAACTATCGTGTTTTGTGGGACTAGAAAATCCACACAAATTATATAAAGTAAAAAGAGATATCACAAGACTACCTTTTTGCAAGCATTAAACTGCAGAATTAAAGAGCAAGAAGGAGTAAGAATTATCCAAGCAATCTGCATCTATCAAATTAGGTATAGTTGGGGTTAAGGTACTTCTTGAAATAAGACTCTTACTAAGTTGTAATAGTCTAGGCTATGAATTAATTGATTATTCTAGAGTTAGTCCCTTAAATTGCTAGGTTGTAATCTGACAATTTGGTTTTGAGAAGTTAGTAAGTTTGTTGGCTGAAATCATACAAGGTGTAAATCGTAATTTTTCACTCTGTTGAGCAAGGGGCTTTTCACGATAATTGCTTTTGTCTATTAATTGTGTCTTTTTATGTATTCGGATTAAGAACCAGGTTCTTAATAGATTTTTCAAATAGAATTATAGAATTTATTTTATAAAAGGTAAAGTTAATTGATTTAGAAGTGTCTGATGAATTTAAGAATTCAAGTGTTAGTAGAAAATTTTTGCCTATTTGTTTTGACTTTTTTGGCCTATATTTTTTTAGAGTTTTTTTTGCTTATTCTTCGAACCTTTTTTGACTATTTTTTGGACTTTTTAAAACCTTTTTGCATATTATTTTGTAATTTTTTTGACTTTTTTTTTATAAATCTATTTTAGTTGGAAAACTATTTTCAGTGTAAAAATTTAACCATAATAAGAAAAATCTTCTCTATTTCATTTTTTAAATATTTATTATAGTCAATATTTGACATTCATTAAAATAATAGTATAATAATTAAAAGAAAATAATGAAAAGATGATTTTGTCTAAAGCATAATCTTTTAATGAAGGAAAAAAGGTTTAATCAATATTTCTAATCATCTTCATATTTTTAATATAATATATTATAAACACATTTTTATTCTTACATAGATTACACATACTTTTAAAAACCAAAATAGCTAAATACATATATCTTACATTTCTAACATATTTTTAATAAAGCAAGAGTAAAACATAGACTAAATTGAATAGTATTTAAATATTTAAAATTCAGGTATAACACATTTTTAACATTGTTAATAATAGAAAAAATAAACAACAATTGTTATACATTTTGAATTAAATATATTATATATATTATATGCATGTTTTAATACACGTGGTGAATATATAACTAAAATATTTTTAATGCAAATGTATTATAAGTACTATATGTGAATTTCAAATATTCTTGTACTGTTTAAATTAATTTATATTGTTTAAATGCATTATAATTGTTCTGGATTAACAATTACCGAATTCATAATAATGTATAATATTGAATTAAATCATATTAAAATTCTCGTATATATTTTTAATACAGTTGTTGACACCCAATTTTTGCTCTCTGTGCTGAAAATTAACGTCTTTAGACTTTTTGATCGTTAAAGAGCATAAAATATTATTTTTTACACATTTTTTTAGTTTTTTAAAAAATTATTAATAATTATCCTTATTTTAGGATTTTCATGAATTTATTCTCATCTTTTCCCTTTTAATAATTTATGGATAAATATTTTTAGTTTCGTAAATAATATGATTCTTATCCATTTAATGTCGTTGTAAAATTTTAATAGTTACACGATTTTTACAATCATCAACAAACGTACACACATATCACTGTAATTTATTCTTTACAACATAGTATATCTTTCAAATTATCGATTATATTTTTTATTTTTTAATTATTTTTTTGTATTACATGTTGTGTAATGACCCTAAAAGTCATTTTTGAAAATTCTTGAAAATTATCTTTTTACCCCTTCCGTCAGTTGCCTTGAGTCATTTTAGATTGGGTTGGAAAGTTGGTTTTTGCAAACCTTGTGAAAAGTTGAGGTTTTGATAGAGAAATGAGTTTTAACGACTTAAGTTGTCAATTTTTGAGTTTCAGAGTCATTTGGAGTTTCGAGTCTCGAAATAGAATTTCATCGATTCAATCAGTTTCGAAATATAGAAATTGATCTAGGAGAGTTGCCGGAATCAGATTTGGAGTTGAAACATGGAATTTAGGTCTGGAGTTGGAAATTTAGTTAAAGTTTGATCAAAGGTTGACTTTGTTCAATAATTGGGGTTCGGGTGCTCGAATTGGATTTCTGACGGTCCTAATAGTTTCTGGGGGGGGGGGGTGATTCTAACTCTAAAATGGGCTTCATTATAATTTTTGGAAGTTCCGAGCTCATTTTGATATTTTAGAGGCCTAAGTTAGGTTGGTTGCGACTTATCAAATTTTGGGTCGAGGAGACCTCAAAATTCAATGGTTCCATTGAGTCCAAAACATCGAATTTAGTAGGGGTGCATATATGGTTTGTGTTTATGAGATTCCGAATGAATCCCAAGGGTCTAATCCGAGAATTTTCCAAAAGGAGATGGTTGTTGTCAACTTCTTCTGGTGTGAGCTTCTCCGGATTCACCGTTCCTTGCTCGCATTCGCGGAGGGTCGTTTGTATGGTCTCCACATTCGCAAAAGTGGTACCGCATTCGTGGAGAGTCAGTTGCTTGGTCTCCATATTCGCGAAGGTCTTGGCACATTCGTGGAGAGTTGAGGACTTACTCTTCGCGTTCGTGGGATAAGTTCCCCGTGCTCGCGAAGGCCAAAATGCGCCTGAATAGTGTTAAACCCAAAGAACAAAAATTAAACCCTATTCCACTATTTTTGGACCTTAGGGAGCTCAGGAGGGATGATTTTTGAAGGATTTTTGAAAGTTATTGGCTGGGTAAGTTCTATAATCATGATTCCTTCATTTTCCAATAATTATTAACGGATTTTGACTTGAATTTTGGGGTTTTCAATTGAGAAAATTGGGTATTTTTCAAAAACTTGGATTCTAATCTTTTGAATGATTTTGAACTCATTTCAAGTCCAAATGAGATTCCATTTTCACTATTAGATTTCAAATACCTTAGGGATCATTTCCATGTAAAAAGTTTTGGGTTTACTATCTGTCTTTGATATTGGGTTTTCTCAGGTATTTCAGGTCAGTTTCGGCCAGTTTTAACAATTATAATTTGGGTGTCATTAGTTGTGTAATTTGATTGAGAATTTATATTTGATTAGATTTCTATGATTCAGAGCTTGGTGGAAGGGAAAAGTCCAAGTTCTGGAGTAGTTGGGTGCGATATTGAGGCAAGTGGAATTCTAAACTTTTGTAAGCTTCATAGAATGTGTATTCTTGATATGTGCTATGTGAATTGATTGAAAGTAGTATCAACTTGATAATGAATCATGAAAAATGCTTAGAGTTGATTAATCGGAGTTATAAATAAGAGATTAACCTAACGAATTGGTCTATTGAATTGAGTTAACCTTGTTGTCTCGTTGTGGAACTTACTTGATGTTATTAGAGGCATGGATTGCATATGATATTGGACTTTATTCCCTTTCCATCGATTGTATGATTATTCTCATTTGCATTTAGATTGAAATATAATTGAGGTCCCCCTTTTTATGAAATTCTCCGCAGGGAAATTATTCCGGCTAAATGAATATGGAAAAGTGTAACAAAGAGGATTCGAGGGACGTGCTACGCATCGTGGTTGTTATATTATTGAATCGAGGGACGTGCCACGTGTTGTAGTTGTTATATTATTGCATTGAGGGACGTGCCACATATCGTGGTTATTACTATTATTGCATCGAGGAACGTGCTACACGCCGTGGTTATTGTATTTTTGCATATGTGGGACGTGCCACGCACTGTGGTTGTTACTTTAGCCTTACATTAGGCATTCATCACATTTCATTATTTGCATTGACTCGATTATCTAATTACTTGCCTTATTATGTGAGCTATTGAGACTGAAATATGTGCAATTTTTTATACTATATGTTGGGCGGTGGAAGTGTATTTAATTTACTTGTTACATGAGCTATATCTGTGCATAGGCTATTAGATTGGGCTGTTTTTCTTAGAGGTTGTAGTTATGGAGGTTTGGATGGAATGTCATGAGTACTCGTTTTATTTATCTTTAGATTCTTTACTATTTTACTTACTGGCTACCGTGTTGTTTGGTACTCAACCCTTGCTAACTATATTTGTGTAGGTTCTGAGCTCGGACAGTGATTCAGATTCTCCTTTGTTCATCTGTGACTTTTGGAGACGTTTGAGAGGTAGCTGTTGATGCCGGCGATCCCTCTTACTCCTTTTCAAGCTTTTGTTCCATTCGAGAGACAAATGCATTTTTGAGACTTATGTTTAATTCTATTCTACTATTTTAGAGGCTTGTACGTGTGAAGACCAATCCTTTGGGGTTTTACATCTATTTAAGACTTTCGCATTTATCGTAGTTACTTATATGTTATACTATTTTGGAGTTTATCCATTTTATTAAGTTTTGGACTTACTTGTCTCAATGGGTTGAGAAAAGTGCCATCACACCCAGATTCGAGTTGTGAAAAAAAATGGTATCAGAGCCCTAGGTTCATAGGTCTCACGTGTACATTTCAAGTCTGAATAGAGTCTTGAGGATTAGTATATTAATATTTGTAATTATCTTTAGGAGGCTACAAAGACTGTTAAAACACTTTCTTTATTCACTTCTCTTAGCGTGCCGAGTTGTTATTGCTAGTGCTGAGTGTCGCATGTTGTTTTGTCCATATACCGAGGACTAGAGCTTCAACTATTGGGAGAAGAGAGGCTATCCCCGATGTAGCTGTTAAGACTCCATCTAGGGGTAGAGGTAAGGTCTGAGCCAGAGGTCGAGGTTGAGGAGTTTGATTGAGGCCATGCCCGAGGTCGTGCTAGAGAGGCCTTCCTAGAACTACAGGTCGAGGTTTCTGAGGATCAGGTTCCTCCGGGATATGCAACACTATTGTTCATGAGACATTGATGAGGATACTGGGTGTGTTAGAGAGTATTACTCAGGGTGCAGTGGGCACGCCACAGGGCTCACAAACTTGAGCTGGGGCACAAAACCCCAAGAAGCAGTAGGTCTCAATTGTGTAGGATCAGATGGTTCAGCCACCATTGGTTCCCATATTAGCTACTAGTGCATAGATTGCTCCAGATATGGTCATGAATTTTGCAGATCAGTAGTGCTAGGGGAGAGTTCTTAGCGGGGTTAAATGCTTGCTTTAAGTGTGGAAAATCGGGTCATCAACAAGGGAGTGTAGGAGTAGTACTAGACCTTAGACTTTGGCCCAGACTACAGGTCATCCGGATCAAAATACTACTACTTCGAGTGGCGGTCAGCGCCAAGACAGATTTTGTGCCCTTCAAACTCACCAGGAGTTAGAGGATTCGCCCGATGTTGTGACTGGTAAGTTAAAGTTTTTAGATTTTGATGTCATTTTGGATGGATTGGTTTCATGCATCATATGTTTCTATAAATTGTAGAACTTGTAGAGTCAAGTTTTAATTCCCAAGTGAGCCTATTCTTGAATGGAAGGGTCATTATTCGACAATTAAGTGTAGATTCATTTCTTATCTTAAAGCCTGGGAAATCGATTACTAAGGGTTATATTTATCATATGGTGAGGGTTAGGGGTGTCAACTCCAAAAGTACTTCTTTAGAGTGGTTCTAATGATGGTGGTATAAGATGGGTCCAAATCACCTTTGGTGGTGGATATTAAGTCGAAACAAGACCTTAACTCGTCAACGGTAGAGTTGAAGGAAATGGTGGGAGATAAGAAGGTAGAAGTCTATTTCCAAGGGGGAGATCGAGTACTTATTTACCAAGGTCGATTGTATGTTATAATGTTAATAATAGTAGACAAGTCATATAGATAGAGAGAGAGTGGTTATTCCGTATCGTGATAATTATGGCATACTTATTCTATTTAAGGTTATTGACATAGAGGAAGAGCTAGATGAGATCTTGTAGGGTGCTAAATAGATAGGCCAGAGTATATTGATGTGTCCTTTAGTAGGAATTAGTGCAAATGTGGGTGTAGAGATACTAAGGTAGACATGAGAATTCTTGAGAGATTTTGACTTCAAGGGAGCCATAAAAAGGTTAGAATGGTAGGATTGAATACGTGGTTGTAGGTATATAAGTGATGGTATTAGGATATTGATGACTCATCGTTAAGGGTTTCAAATGAGTGTATTATAATGGTTATAGGACTAGGCTTAAATGTGGTATTGATGGCATGTGGGTGAGTGTACGATGCATTGGATGTTTCATTATTAGGTCTCAAGGTTTGTGGAATATGGTAGTAAGGGGTATTACTCTTGGAATGGATCTTCCTATAGAGGTATAGGGTCCTAAGGCTTTTTGGTAAGGTGGCCTATGAATGTGATTTGTCATTGGAGTTAGCCTCAGTTCATCCGATATTCCATGTGTCTATGTTGAAAAAGTGTGTAGGTGATCCAAGTTCCATTGCGCCTTTGGAAGTAGTGAATGTTGAAGAAAATTGACCTGTGAAGAGGTCTCGGTTTAGATTTTAGACCGGGAAGTCAAGAGTTTGAGGAACAAGGAAGTTGCATTCGTTAAAGTCCTTTGGAGGAATCAACAAGTTAAAAGCGCCACATGGGAAGCAGAAGCATATATGATGAATCATTATCCTCATCTCTTCCATTCTACTCAAGCCTAAAGTACTAAGTCATTCATGTGCAAGTATTTAAGACTATTATGTTTCAGTTTTCCAAGTCATCATATGCATGCATATTCATAAAGTTGAATTTTTAAAAAAGTTATGAAATACGCTAAAGTTTAAAGATTTCAAGTTTTATGCATTTCAAGTTTCATTATATATATGTTGGTTTGCTAGTCCTCGTGCCATTTCCTTTTCATACTAGTGATTCTAATTCGAGGACGAATGTTCCCAAGGGGAAGATATTGTAACACCCTAAATTGTTTTATGCCAAGACCCAAACCATTTTTTATATGCGTATAGGCTTGAACTCGATGAATTTTAACTTTATATATGAGTTAGAATTAATTCCTAAGTATTTGAAGGGTATTAGATGCGGTTTAGGGTCATGAAGGATCTCTAACACTAAGCTAATTAAGGATCTCTATCAATTAAGTTTTCGAATTAGTCCGTATAAGGGTCAACTTCAAGCGACTATAATTCTCAGAATATTAAAAGTTAGGTGGTCTATGACCTATCAAATTAAGGGTATTTGAGCCTTCTTTTTAATGCCACCAAGTTTTCCTTATATGGAGTTTGGAGTAAAAGGTTATGGCCATTTTAGTGAAGCTACTCAGACATGAGAGGACCACGACCCGTAGTGGCCTTCCATGAAAGTCAATACAGTCCATAGTGTCCATCCATGAAATCTACGTTTTCAACCAATTTAAGACTTGGGATTATTGGTGAGCACTACGCCCGTGGAGGTCTTCCGTGAACCTCATTACAGTCCTTAGTGGCCATCCGTGAAGAAGGTTCAAAGGCTCCTCTGCAACACATTCCAAAATATTTTTCCAAGTCTTTTACCATGGGACCCCACCACGGTCCGTGGTGGGCATCACTGACCGCGAAGGTCCCCCGTGAAGCCAGTTCTGGCCAAATCTTTAAAAGGACATTTTGGTCTTTTCCTACTTTTTAACCAAAAGTGGTATCGTTTTGAATGACAAATTTACCTATTTAAAGACCCTAGACCCTTCAAAGCCCTTATTTTCTTTCACTCTAACTTCCCAAATACAAATTCACTCTTCTCAAACTCTCTCAAGAGTTTCAAGCCAAGCTAGGTTCATCTCAAGGCATCTTCAAGTCTCCTTTCTTCCTCAAGTATTCTTAGGGATTTTGTTTTCCTCAAAGTTTGTAGGGTTTTCATCCATGGGTCCTTCCACCCATGGAGCTTAAATATTTTCTCAAACTTGCTTTCAACTTTTAAATGATGAAATCTTATGGGCTTTTATATGATGACTTTAAATGCATAGATTATGATATATTTAAAGTTTCCTTACATATATTGATGTATCTTAACTCTTGATTTCATGAAGTTATGATGTTATTAAAGTCCCTATATGAAGGGTTGAAAAGAATTTTAAGACATAAATCGTGTGTTGCTTTAAGAATGTGTATTTTATGCATTTCCATCACTCCCATGCATGCAAGAAGTCTTTAAAGACATTGAAAAGTTTTTATGAAATGAAACCACCTAGTTTCTTATGATAAGGTAATGTTTAAATAAAGTTTGACTTTAATGAATGTTATGAAGTAAATGCTTATGAAGGGGAGTCTTTATGGAATGATTGATTGATAGAAGGGCTTCTTAGCCAAGGTAAGGTTTCAATCTAAAAGGACAATCCTTATATTGAATCAAATGAAATATTTAAGATTATGATATGACATATATGACATCCCTATATGCCGTCAATGCTTTTGAACATTTTTTTGAAAGATAGGTCTGATTAGTATGGTACCCAGAATACCATCACTGATTGTAGATCTAATTTTCTTATAAATCAAGATTCATTAGTAGGATGGTAAATAGGGTATGACAGCCATGATGATATCATAAACCAAAGGTTTTAATGAGCTATTCCACCGATAGATGATTAAATGCTAAAGTTATATAATGGTTATGCTATATTTATGTTTAAACATTATTCCGTAGGATTTGACCTAGCACAGAATGTAGCACATAGATGGGGACTCGACCGAAGGGGTTCTTAAGTAAAGTCTCATGTTGCATTAATTATGTGCCACCATAGGAGCCCTTGTCGGCTAGGCTTTTGTAGCCATCAAATATTAAAGTTAATGTCAAAAAAATGTTTAAAGTTGATCGAAGTTTTACCTGGCAAGTAGTCTCCCCGTGACAATGTAGGGGGATATACTGGATTTCATGTAATAGCTCACATGGTCTTAAATGTAGGTTATGGTCATCTCCCCACAAATAAAGGTTTTCAAATATTATGTACATGATTGATTATGCATGCAATGCATTATGTTTCATATTATGCTAATGTCCTATTAATTTTTTAAAGTCATGCATGCCTACATACTTAGTACATTCAAAGTACTAACTCATACTTTTGCCTACATGATATCACCATGTAGGGACCAGTATTCCTCCTCGATCTTCTCCATGTGGCTAGCTCAGATTAGTTTGAAGATTGCTTGTGGTGAGTTTCCATGTTTCAGGAACAACATCCCTTTTGTTCTGGCTTATGTTATATATAACATTAAGACTTATTATATTAAGGCATTTCTTGACACTTATTTTGAAGGTGAGCTAAGG
Source organism: Solanum dulcamara (assembly GCF_947179165.1). Lineage (NCBI taxonomy): Eukaryota > Viridiplantae > Streptophyta > Magnoliopsida > Solanales > Solanaceae > Solanum > Solanum dulcamara. The sequence goes on from NC_077241.1 coordinate 54,013,918, forward strand.
ACATGTCTTAGCCCCCGCCAAGTCTATTAGTAGAGGTATGTTTGGACACAAATAGAAAATATTTTGAAGTTGTTAAGGACTCTTGTTCTATGATATTTCCCTTATTCTAGTTTCCCCTTTTTATTTTTGCTTGTTATTGTATGTCATTACCTATGAAAAGCTAAATGAATGCTAAGAGGTTTGAGTGAGGTACCTCCGGGTGTCTCATTCGCCGTGTCACATCTAGGCCCTAGGTGTTACACCCCACCCTTTTTAAACTCGGAATGTCTCATAAGTTCCTTGGACATTATCAGGTGAGCCGGATACGCTACGACACTATCAAACGGCTCTAAGGAAGGGAAAATGTGATACCCCATACTAGAGAAGGTTGAAGATGAAATCATAAGAGTCCGGAAGGAATTGGAGGCCAAGTAATGGGTCGTAGGACTCGATTTATCTACGTAAGCTACTAACTTGGAAGTCTTACACACTTAAGCTATTGGAGTACGTACCAAGCTTGGGTAGCATGGGTTACATAGGCTCTTAAAATAAGACGAGGTTACGAACCTACGAGAGAGAGAAAAAACTAGTTTCCGAACTTACGAAAGTGAAGCAAGCAGGTGACAAGCAAGCAGGTGACTCACCTACTTGGGATGGACCCCATGCTGCCACGTGGCAGTTTTGTGTTGGAAGCTTGGACGAGGTGGCACCCTAGGAGGCTGCCACGTGTCACCCTAGGAGGCTGCCACGTGTCACCCTAGGGGGCTGCCACATGTCACCTCCTAAGAAGGTGTATATATACATGTTGGCTGACTCTTAACTTATTTTCCATCCAAAAACATCAGCCAAATGAGAGGAAAAAACGTGAAGAACCAAAAGGAACAAGGCAACAACGTTTTTGAAGAATTAAAGGTGAGTTCTTCAATTTTCCTCTGTGAATTAATTATCTACAATGTTTTTCAACCATGTGGGGCTGTATACATGTGTCTTAGTATGCCTACAGAACCATGGTTGAAGTTTACACTTGGAAAGAAATAAGAGAAAGTTGAAGGAGAAAATGTTAAGAACTAATTAACCAACCCGTTTTTGGAAGGGACTGTTGTTAGTAATATTGGTATAACTTCTTGTGTAAAGTTTTGTTTTGAATGATTTAATATGTTTTGGAAAGGTATTTCATAGGCCGATAACTTTCTTTCAGACTCTAAAATCCAATTTTTCCATTAGCTTCTCAAAAAAGGGTGATGAAGTGTAGAGGAGGTACTGCCCAGATTTGGTTTTGGAAATCCTACACGGACAGCTGTGAGTATTTTGGTCATATCGTTTTGTACAAAATTGATGTAAGGATGATTCAAAATTTTTTGCGACCCTAAGACACATGTATATAACTTTCATGAAGGACATAAATCCTGTTTCCCTCCATTACCCCTTCGAAACGAAGCAACAAGGTAAACAATAAGCTGTCCAGATTTCACATTTTGGATAGTTTTGGCGAGTTTGACAAGTTTAACGTAAGGTAAGGTTTATTATTTAAATTTGAGATTTATGTGTTCTGATGGAGCATGTTACACGCCCTATAGGTTGCTGTAAGTGTGTAAATATCATTGGAATACTTGGCGTTCGGAATAAACTAAATTGTAGTCGTTCTAGTCGAATTATCGTCAAAGTAAGGCGTTGTTCTTGTGAGTTGCTGCTGCAGGGGTGTGGTGTGTTATTGCAGGACCTAAACATGTTCTAATATGGTTTAGGGTGATTCTTGGTGAAGCCATATGACCCCCCGTTGCGTATAATTATAGGAGTTACAAAATAAAGGCTAGACGCCCTATTGAGATATTGTATTTTTGAATAAGTCGTTTGGAGTTTATATTGTATATTGTTGGTATGAATTGTTGTAGGTTGTTGTTGTTGGTTGGCTGTAGGTATTAGGGACCTAATTGGAAATTTGGATGGGGCACATTATAGGGGAGGTGCTGCCCAATTTTTGTTAACGCCTTAACAAACTAAAGGACTAGTCGAGGAAACAACTAAGGAAATAGATTCCATTAACATTAAGGCGTAATCCAAGATGCTGGAAAGTTAAGAGTAGTTGATATTAATATTACTTTCATATTGAATAGGTTCGGAAGACGACGAGACGAGCAGGATAAAGGGTAACTCCCAAAAGGTATGTAAAGCTTTCTCTTGGCATGTTTTGGTATAAGTTCGTAAAGATATCTTTCTTTCCTTTTGGCAAGTCTTAGCCTTAAGTGAATTTTATGTGGAATGTGGGAATAATTCCATTCCCAGAACTCCAAGTATGCCTCCTAATCCCCATTCACTGTTTGATAATGGAACCCCTATAAAGATTGAGTATTGCCTGTTAAGGCTTCTACGTGTTAAAGAGTAGTTTATGAAAAGCTATCTCTCCTTTCTCTTGCTATGTACTTGGCATGAAAATGAGGTTATGATGCCAGGATATGTTCTCGTGCACAGTTCACTGTATTATTCACTGAGTCCCTCAATAGAGGGCCAGGATACGTGTATAAATATATTATAATGTAATGTAATAAGGTGGAGATGGCACAGACCTATGATGGTCCTATAGATATGATTCACCGGACCCCTGAAAGGGCAGACTATATGGTATGACTTGAGCATGCATGCTTTCCTGATTCACAGAGTACAAGTACAGGTTTCAGATTTGATATATTATCCCCTGCTTCTCTATTTCAAATATACCTCCAGTGTATTATGTTACATTTTACATACTCAGTACATATGTCGTACTGACCCTCTTTCTTGGGGGGCTGCGTTCATGCCCGCAGGTACAGATACAGGTTTTGGGAGTCTGTCAGCTTAGGATTCCATGCAGCTCAGCTGGAAGAGGCTCCATTGTATCGGGGCCTAATTTTTGATATTGTCCACTGATGTATAAAAATTGTTTTGTCCATTCGGGGGTACGACGGGGGCTCTGTCCCGCCATATGTTGTCATTTATATTTTTAGAGGTCTGTAGACATGTATATGTGGGTTGTGTATGTCAGTTTGATTCAGCTGGGTCTACATGATATATGATATATGTTATTATGTTATGGCAGCCTTGTCGGCTTGCGTGCCCTGTCATGTTGTGATACAAATGAAAAGGGCTATAGTTGATGAAAATGTTATCTCCCAGTGGGGTTCTGTTATATGATATTGTCTTATTTATGATTCATTGTGACCTCAGCTAATAGATATGTGTACGGGGGGTCCAAGTCGGACCCCAGTCGCGGCCTACGGGGTTGGGTCGTGATACTAGGCTTGGGTTGTGACACCTATATCTTTAGTTTTCTTAGTTGAGATGAGTTTCAAAGTTCAATGAATCGATTTCTTGAATTATCTATCATTCCTTTTTAGTTCGTATATAAATTTCCTTGTGTTATTGTACATGTATTATGCTATTTTTGATGAGTTTCTTGAATTGAGTCTTGTTGAGAGTGTGAGTTTGTGTTGGTATCCATATGAACTCTAATTAAGATTTCATTATAAATTATGCATTGACTGAGTTTTAAAGAATGAGTTGTGAATGTCTTGCATTAAATATTTTATGCATTTATTGTGAGTTAAAGAATAACAAGTGTCATCTTTGATTGAGAAAGAGTTTGAGCATGAGTTGAGAAATCTCCTGAGTAACATCTTGAACATGAGTATTTTGAGTATAAATGAGTTGAGCAATATTTCATTAAACATCTATTTTGATATTGAGTTGAGAAGTCACATTATATCTTTATTTTAAATGCATTCTTTGAGTTGAGATGAGTTGTGTTTTGAGCTAAGTCCAAAAAAATCTAAATGATTATTTTGAGTAGTTTACTCACTTAATGTATATGAGGCATAACATAGTATTTTGTGAATAGTATTGAGCACCGATATGGGGTGAGCCCATAAACTACGTAGCCAGCGTAGGATAAAGGCCAAGCCTCTCTTATCTCAAATGAGGAATTTTATATTGGATCCATGAGTTTGGGCGTCTTTTTCCCTGGCAAGGTATTGGACAGTTGCAACAATGTCAGTTTTAAGTATTGTATCATCACTAACTCATAAGTGATGGTTGTTAGTTAGAGAAACTCCCTAAGAGTAAAATATTATATCTTTATATATTGAGTTGCATCTCTTATTGCATATTATTTAAAGAACTTGTATTATTTTACTTCATGCTTTATTGAATTGAGTCATTTTAGAGTGAGTCTCATGAGTTGAGTCGAGTTGAGTTGATTTGAGAGTAAGTTTCCGTTCAGCGATATTACATACTCGTACATTGCATGTAATGACTTCATTTGGCCTGCCTCATTTTATGATGCAGATATAGGTGATAGAGGTCCTCAATAGGCGTATAATTGAAGACTAAGACTCGTCCAAATTTTAGTGAGGCCTCCTTGCATTCGGAGGACTTCATTTATGTTTCTGTCATCCATTCCTTTTGATAGTCATTTGAAGTATCCTTGGACTTGTCTTGTCACCTTTCTAGAATTGATTTAGAGGCTTCATAGACAGGGTCAGAGTTGACTTAGATGGATTTGTTTGAGAGTTTGTCGTAAAATTTAATTTTTATTATTGAGTAATTTCATTTTTGAGTATTTTCAGCATATTATTTCATTATTTATGATGTTGTGAGTGCCCACTTGATTTGGCTATCTTTTTAGTTATGATGAACCTTTCGCTGAGAGGTTGAATGTGTGACTGGATCAAGTGGTTCGCTTGGGGACCAGTAATGGTCTTCAAGTGCCGGCCACGCCTAGGGTACCTTCCCGGGGCGTCACATAGACCTTTAATACAACTAAAACATTTTCCAACTTTATCAAATTTCGCTGAGATAAGAAATTTACACACAGAAAATATAGAGTTTTACTATGTGATTCTATTTGGTAAATCCTTGTCACGACCTGACCTAGGGCCTAGTCATAACACGACGATCGAAACTCCAAAGGGCTTCAACCAAGCCTCTTGTACATATCTTAAGCATACATAAGGTAAAATATAAAAGCGGAAATATTATAAGAGAGTCTAAACTATGAATTAAAATTTAAGAATGTCACATGACAACATAGACTCGAAATATTTTTTCAACTAGATGCCTCTACTCATTAACATGGAGGGGGCTAAGACATGTCCCTAGCTTACTCTAAATATAAAACATAGAAAAGTCTTTGAAATAATAACCAACTCGATGACTAGTCCCCGATAAATAAGGACTCACCACAAACACCGTCGGAAGGAAAAGCTTAACTAGCCACGTAGATGAGTATAATCTTCAACCTCAACCCCTATATTATTAGACAATGTAGGCAAAAATTATGCATTAGTACATTGGAATGTATTACGTGTGAGGGTGTGACATGCAACGTAAACCATGGAATGCAAAGGTCAAGTAAAACACATGATAGGATGGAATAAGTAAAGTCATGAGAAAATTATATTGATCAAAGCATTTAAAAGCATAAATTCAAAATCATAACATACTTAAGAGATCATACATATATGAGATAGGAACCATAAACGATAATAAGACCATGCAAGCTATAACATGGAGTCCGATGATATCCACATCGAGAAGGAGGAGTCTACTTTTCCAAGGTAGACTCCTACATGCCTAAGTGGATCCACTAAGCAGTCGTGTAAACCGGGTACTCACCTCCAAGCCTTGATATTTCGGGTACTCACCTCGTAGAGATTTGGGTATTCGCCTCTAATCCCTTTGTACCTATGGTGGCACGTAGTTCAAGAGATATGAGGTTGCTACTAGGTATTTTGGTAGGGACCCCCACCTTACGTCCCCTCGGTGCTAAGTTAAATTCCATGGAATATATATATATATAGGATAGAAATCATAATTGACATATATCATAGTCATGATCATAGATTTTAAAATCATAGAGTAGCTCATTTTCATAACATAAGTGCAATGCGGGTATTGTCCTTCCACATTATCAATCATACATACATAGTTCATATCATTTAGCCTTAAGGCACCACATTGGGCCCTAAGTCACCCTTTTCATAATTTGCATGAAAATCATTATTCAAAACACACTTATAGTTCATGATCATAATTGAAATACATAATCATAATTCGTACTTGGAAATTCATGATCATAGCTTATAGTTGCAATTAGGGTAAAACATGAATGTATGATCAATTAACTTGAAAACATGCATGATAATAAGCTTTACATCAGCCCATACATAATTCATATAGATAACATCCTTTGGAAGTATAATTCAAAATACTCATAATTTACATCATAGACCCTAGAGATCAAAATAGGAGAATTCATGGGAAAACTCTTCAATTCAATGCAATAACCATCAATTTATATCAAAATAAACTCATGATCATATTTTGAATCATAATTCATGCAATAGGAATAGAGATCATAAAACCCATAAAACACCATACTTTAATTTGATAGAAAACCTTGAAAAATTGATTGGGCTTATGGATGAAAGAATCCATGAATCAATACTCACATACCTTGAGTGAGAACACCAAATAATTGGAAGAACTTGAGAGTTTGATGGAGAAATTGAGTAGATTACTTGAATTCTTCAATGGAAACCCTTGAAAGCCTTTTTGTAGAGAAAGAAATATTTGATAGATGAATTGTAGAAGAATGAATAGAATTAGGGGTTTAGGTGAATTTATAGAGTCGGATTAGGCCCTAAAACATCTAGGTTCATTGACTAATAATTTGGAAAAGGTCTAAAACGCCCCTAAAAAACTCAACTCGACCAAAAAACTCTCCTAGATCCGCGATGCGGACCCTACTATTTCATGAATTTCTTCAAAAATCTATCTTCCGATATACGGGTCCTAAAAATCCACCTAGACCATTTTCCCTCAGGTTTTGACCCCCTAATCAATATTCCGAACTTGGATTTTTCAAAAAGATTAAGGATAATGCATTACTTAAGCGGCCTATGCCCTAGGCATTCTTAAGGCATTTGTGAGCATTTTGAGGGGTGTTAAAATCCTAGAATGACGAGTTGATATACGTACATTTTCAGGCAAGGAGTATCCCTGATTAATTGGAATTAGGCTCACTATCCTTATCACTTTCTAAGCCAAAACCTTTCTAGCATGCCTATTTGTAGTTTCCAACCTTATGTCAGTACTGAAACCTATAGAGAGGAAAGCACGAGGACCTACCATATTTTTTTCATGAACATCTAAAATGATCCAATGTTAAAGACTATTGAATGAATATTCTTGACCTTTTGTGTAATTGAAATCAGTGTGAAGACACTTCACCATAATCTTGGGAGAACGTTAGCAAATCCATTCTCAGCACTAAAAGTTTGAGGTAGATACTGATCAACTTGTGAGAATATAAGGAGAGGAAGAATATGGAAAGTTGGAAAAGGGAATCGTATGGGTGAATAAGGAAGTGAATGTAGCCCTATTTAAGAGGACGAAAAGAAGTGATGGTTGTTTTTTCACCGAATAGAAGTGACTGTTAGAAAACCCAATCCATTCTCAGCACTAATCGTTTTAAAATTAAAAAGGGGAAAAATTTAACAAAAAAGATAAATATATTTCTGATCAATGAAGCATGCCACATCAGCGGGTAGAAGATTTTCTTTTATATATATATATAAGATAAGATTTGTCATTTTTATAATTTTTAAATAATTTATATAGTTTTATATAATTATTCGTATATTTATAATTATTTATATAATTATTAGCTTTTATAAATATTTAAAAATGATCTCAAAATGATTTTAATTTTAGTAATTATTTCGTAAATTAATAGCTTATATTCTCGAATTAATTAGTTTATAATTGGGTTAATTGTTTTATTTTTTTAGAATTAAGAAGCCCGTTAATTAATTGATACTAATTCATCCTATTTAAATTTTAGTCGAATTCCCTTACTAAATTTAATTTGGCTAAAGTCTTAACTTGATTGGCTATAATTGAAGTACATTTGGTTATTTCTTAAATTGCAATTCTAGCCATTTCCTACACCAATTCCCAATCTACAATTACAATACATATAATATACTCCTACGTTACAATCTACAGTACTTACACTAATAGAACTGACTCAATTCCCTAACATATAGACAACTATATACCTATAGGAAACACATGTAATACTCCTACATTCCATCAATAATTGACACCACACTAACCGACCTATACACATGACATTTATATGCTAATCTCCACCCATTTCATACAACTATCACTACTAAAAAACTGTCAAAAAGCGACGGACTGCGTCGCTTTTTTTGTCAAAATCGACAGAAAAGCGACGCAGTCACTGCCGTCGCTTTTTTGCTCAACGCTTTTGAAGGAGTGACGGACAGGGTCTTAAAAAGTGACGGACTGCATCACTCGTAATTTTTTTAATTAAAAAAATATAAAAAAATACGACGGACTCCGTCTTTTTATGTTTTTTTAAAAAGAAATTATTTAATACAAAGCGACGGACATTTAGTCTCTGTCCGTCGCTTTGTTTATCTGAAATTTTTTGAGAAAAGCAACGGATAGGGGGGAAAATATTTTTAAAAAAAATCAGAAAAGTGATGGACTAAAGGACCCTATCCGTCGCTTTTCTGGAAAAATATTAAAAAAAATAACCAGAAAAGCGACGGACTAAAGGACCCTGTCCATCGCTTTTTCTGCAACAATTTTGACAACAGAAATCTGCAGTTTCTGCTGCCCACCTGCAATTCAAATTCAATTCAATTATATTCAATTCAGCCCATTCAAACACAAATAACAATAAACAAAATTCATAAAATACATAATAACAAACATAATTAAACACTTAAAATGAATAAAATCATAATTTAGAATGATTTAAAGTGTTTCAAAGTTTAAAAAAATATTCAAAATATTCATAAACAAACATAGGGAACCCTAAGGACTATTTGCTATATATTCATCACTATCGTCGGAATCATCCAGAGTGGACGCTCTTGAATAACGAGGCGGAGGCTGACGGGCGAGGTTGAACACTTGTTCTTTAATTTGCTCAACTTGTTCATTCATACTTTTTTGATCCTCGATCCTTCTTTTCTCTAATTCTGCCAATGCGTGTGTAAGTTCTGTAATTTGCTGAGATATTGCAGCTATCTGAACCCCGTCAATGGCCTCGGCTTGACGCGACAATCTAATACCTTCTAAACTTGATTGGAGTTATCGTACATTATTCCTAGATCCCATTCCATATATTCGGCCCTTGTGGCTGCCTCCAACCACTTTTTTTGTCCAAATTTGAGTGGACTATTCAGGCGTTAGCTGAACTGAATCTCCCATCTCACATACGTGGCACTCATAATCTTGCTGCATATTAGAAAATAAAAGTTATAATCAAAACTATATATATATATATATATTAAAAATAAAACTTAGAAACAAAATACATTATAATATATCTTGAATAACTTACATAGGCTCGTTCGGCCCTTTTCTCCACCCACGCATCCGAATCCGACTCATTAGTCTTTTTCTTCACATGAGTCTTTTTAAAGACTTCATGGCAATAGGGAGTGCGTTCCAATTCTTTTTTATAAATAAAAATACAATTAATGAAATAATATTTTGTGAAATAATTTATTTCAAAAAATGAATTTAAACATAAAATTTAGAAACCTTACCATCTCCCTCTGAATCGTACCAACACTCTTTGCACCTTTGGTGTGCAATGAGCCACCTTTTAGGCTGACTCTTGCTTTTTTTTCTTGATCGGACAAGGACTTGAATTCTTTGGTATCCCAATACCGGCATAATTTTTTAAATATATGAGGCAGCATCCAACTCGAAGGTGTCCGATCATCCCTAGGCTTCTTTAGCTAGCTAGACAGTCTGGTGCTCGCTTTTCTTTCAAAAGTGGTCGCAATGACCATATTGTACCTTGGCTCCCAGGTACATAAAGTCTGAAAAAAATGAATAATGTGAAATAATTAGTTAAGTAAAGTATAGTAAAAAGATTAAACGTAACTTAAAAAACTAGAATTAAACAAATATATACCTTGAATTCATTAAATATTGCATGACGAATATTATTTGGAATCTCCCGCCAAGAGTGATAGGGCTCAGTATATAGCCTCCTAAAACTCTCCTGAAGAGTCTTAGCAGTATCCTTCGAAGGATGCTACCTGCAAGACACATAATAAATATGTAATTATATCATCACTAAGTTATTAATCTAGCAATAATAAATAAATAAATAAAATATTAAACTTACGAGGATCCATCAGGCTCAATCATGACTCTCCTAAATCTGTCCCTCTTCCCAGGAGCTAACCCAGACACATCATGTAATGCCTCTGTTCTAGAAGTAGAAGAAGGTGTGGGTGATTGTGTGGGAGTGTCAGTCTCAACACAAAAATCTCTAAGTCTCAGATTAGATATGTGAGGAGACTGAGATCCGGGAGATGGAGTAGAAGAAGATGATACTCTCGGGGGTCGAGCAATAACCTTTGTGGGTAGTTGGTAGGTCTGATCATATGAAGTATATTTGACCTGTGAAGAAGAAGAAGCGCCGCGTGGTCGGCGGAACTGACTATGGTAAACTAAAGGATCCATAGTCCCAAAAGGCACAACATGAATATGTGTACTAGGACTAGCTCGATGATGCTGCATCTCCGGCGCTGAAGAAATATGTCCTAGGATATCCTCAGGATCAACAGATCTTCTAGACTTTTTTTTACTTCTACCAGAATGATTAATACCAAGATGATCCCGGGATCTATCACCATCACCAGATGAAATCTGCATGTAAAGTAACAATACAATATATAAAAACCACATAGTTGATTAAAATTAGGGTTAGAGAAATAAATAACTTACATACTAGTGATAATCTACCATTCTATTCCTCCTCACTTGTTTCATTTTCGTCATCTTTCCATTCGTCCTCCTCAGATGTTTCATATTCATTGTCAATCCATTCCTCCCCCTCAAATGATTTATATTTTTCGTTTACTTCTTCCTCAACATTTGACATTATAAGTTCATCATCGGAAACCTCTTCTACTATGTATTGAGGATGTTCTAGTGTGGTTTCCAACTCAACATCAACTTGTCGTTGAACAAGTGCAACATAATTTTGGTACGCCACATCTAATACATTCTCAATTTCAATTCTTCCCACAGGCTTTGTCTTAATAACAACCAACCAATCAGCCTTATCTCTACGCAATGGATATGGAGCGTAATAGACTTGCTTAGCATTTTGGGCAATGATGAAAGGATCATAACTTTCGTATTGTCTGATGTGCTTAAATTCAATTATATTATGTTGTTGGTCCACCCTTGTGCCTCTGTATGATGGGTCGAACCACTTACACCGAAATAATACTATCTTTTTTTTAGGCCAACCTGAATATGTTACTTCAATAATCTCCTGAATGACACCATAATATTCTATAATTTGGCCATTACCATCGACATCACCTTGAATGTACACACCACTATTATTGATTTTCTTGTGCATAGAAACTTCTTCAGTTTGAAACTTCAAACCATTCACACAATATTTATTCATTGTATGAATATGAGATGCAGGCCCGAGTGAGATCTCTCTCTCACAAATGGCGAATGTTCGACACTTGAGTATTCATCATAAACCTACAAATTGATTTCAAAATAATACAATTTACTATAAGGTTAAAACATTATACCTATTGATTCAATATAAGCTTTTACACTTACATAATCCTTTAGCCATTTGGAAAACCTCGTATATATGTCGTCATTGCTCCATGTGCTTACGAACATGCTAATAGTGATATGTACAATTTTGATAGTTAGTAATCAGTTATTAATATGTAATTTTTATAATTTAATTTCATATTTACTTAAGATATGGCTGAATTGTTAGACAGTTAAGCAATACATGGGTCACAGCTGATTGTCTTTCCATGTTAGTGAAGCTTCGTGTTCCACGCTATTTAGATCCTCGACCACAATAATTAAAAATTGAAATCGATGGATACATCGGATCACTATCACCTTTATCATTGCGATTAGGCCTATTTCTCCTGCATGGAACTTCATCTCCAAAGTAATAGGAATAAAAGTCACCAGTTTCTCTCGCAATATGAGACTGAACAATTGAGCCTTTGATTTTTCCTCTTTGTTTAATTATTTGTTTGCAGCTTCCAATTTTCCTAAATATATGTTAACTAATAATTATAGTATATATAAGAATAATAAATTAATTACTTATATAAAAAAAATATTACCTCTCAAATGGATACATCCACCTTGTTTGAACTGGACCTCCAAGGCGGGCTTCTTTAACAAGATGAATCGGAAGATGCTCCATCACATCAAAAAAAATCACATGGAAAAATCTTCTCTAGCTTTGTAGTAATAACAACAATATTTTCCCCCATCCTATCTAAACTACTCTCCAACAACTTTTCAGAACATAAATCTCTAAAGAAAAGACTTACCTCTGTGATTGGCTTCCATATCCTATTATGTAGATGACTAAAAGCGATAAGAATCAATATTTCCATGAATACATGACAATCATGACTTTTCATACCTATCAACTTTCCTTTATTAAGATCTGCCCGCTTACCCAAATTCGAAGTATATCCCTTTGGCATTCTCAAATTTTTAATCCACTCACATATATAACGTTTCTCATCCAATGTGAATGAATAAATGACTTTAGGCTTGACAGTTTTACCATTTTGTAATTTTTGCAACCACAATTCTTTTCTCCTACAATATTCCTGGAAGTCCATTCTAACTTTTGTGTTGTCTTTTGTCTTGCCCTTAACATTCATCACTGTGTTAAACAAATTATCAAAATAATTTTTCTCAATATGCATCACATCAAGATTATGTCAACTCTCAGAATATGCTCTGTTTGGTCCAATTATGTTCAACACCATATCCAGGAAGTCTAGATGGTGGAGTTTCTGTAACTTTAGGCAATTGAGAAATTCTCTCCCAAATTTGATGTCCTGTCAGTGATGGAGGGGGAGGGTCATTTTCAACCCTGTTTTTTTTGAATGCATGTTTCATCTTTCTAAACTCATGGTTCATTGGCAAAAATGGACGATGACAATCAAACCATGAATTTTTTCTTCCATGCTTTAAGGTGAATGCCTTACTATGTTCCATGCAATGAGGACAAACAAGCTTTCCAGCAGTCATCCAACCAGACAACATTCCATATGCAGGAAAATCATTAATAGTCCACATTAAAACAACACGCATAACAAAATTCTGCTTAGTTGATATATCGTAAGTCACTACTCCTTCAAACCATAATTTTTTAAGTTCATCTATCAATGATTGTAGATAGAAATCAATCAAACTTTTAGGATTGTGAGGACCTGGAATAACACAACTTAGAAAGATGTACGGACTTGTCATGCACATTTCAAGAGAAAGGTTGTACGGGGTAAGAAATACAGGCCAGCAAGAATAAGGTGAGGCAGCATTAGAGAATGGTGTGAAGCCATCTACACACAACCCCAATTATACATTTCTTGGTTTACTAGCAAAATCAGGATACATGTTATCAAAATGTTTCCATGCTTCTCCGTCAGATGGATGTGACAAGACACCCGATGGCCTTCTATATTCACGGTGCCATCTCATATGTGGGGCAGATCTCATTGATGCATACAACCTCTTTAATCTGGGAATAAGAGATAAATAATGCATCGCCTTAATTGGGACCATCTTTCCAGCAGGAGTCCTCTTATAACGAGCTTATCCACAAAACTTACAATTTTCTAATTCACTATTAGTCTTGTAGAATAACATGCAGCCATTAACACAACAATGAATTCTATCATACGACAATCCTAACTTGGAAACCAATCTCTTTTCCTGATAGAAATTCTTAGGTATGTTAAACTCAGGATTAACCAGTTTGCCCAAAAGATCAACCATCGAGTCCATAGCCACATGAGGAACACTCCAATCTGATTTAATATTCATTAACTTGACTGCAACTGACAAAGCAGAATGCAGACTCCCTTCACATAGTGGACAACTAGCCTCTTCTAAATATTGATAGAAGCGTCTTGCTTCTTCATTAGGAGTTTCATCAAAATATTGTTCGGGTTCCATCCCACCTTGAATCCCGAATGCATCATTAACTATTTCATGAACTCTATCATGTTGAAATGTATAATGTTGAACTCTATCATGTAGAACCCTATCATGTTCAACACTAATTTGATCATGTGGTGCAAGCATATTATATTCATCTACGGGCAGCAGATTATAAAATATATTATTCAATCCATCTATTTCTCCATGATCAACCCATACAAAATATCTAGGCTTAAATCTATTACCATACAAATGAACCATAACTATATCTGAATTAAAAAATTTCAAGCACCTAAATTCACGACAAGAACACCTAACCAATCCATTTCGCCTAAAAACATCAAGTGTCATGGCATGATAGATAAAACTTCTTACACCATCAATAAATTCAGGTTTCAAACCACCACTAACTTCATAATGCATGTTATACATCCACAAACGACGATCCATCTACAAAATTACATATATTCAAGTGTAATTACTTCATAAAGACTACAATTCATCGAGACTACAACTGACATTAATTCAAGTTATAATTAATTAATTCATATAATAATTCAGTTCAAGTTATAATTAATTTAAGTTATAATTAATTAATTCATGTAATAATTAAGTTCAAGCTCTACTTAATTCAAATTGTAATTAATTCAACTTATAATTAATTCAATTTATAATTAAGTTCAAGTTCTAATTAATTCAAGTTATAATTAAGTTCAAGTCCGAATTAATTCAAGTTATAATTAAGTTCAAGTTCTAATTAATTCAAGTTATAATTAAGTTCAAGTTCAAATTAATTCAAGTTATAATTAATTTCATATTCTAATTAATTCAATTTATAATTAATTAATTTATATAATAATTAAGTTCAAGTTCAAATTAATTCAAGTTATAATTAAGTTCATATTCTAATTAATTCAAGTTATCATTAATTTCATGTTCTAATTAATTCAAGTTATAATTAATTTCAATTTTTAATTAATTCAAGTTATAATTAATTCAAGTAAAAATTAAGTTTCAAATCTCATGACATTCAGGTTGAAGTTATAAATTAAAATATCCTAAAATTCAAGTATCTAAGTTATTCAAACTAGCTATAAAGTTTAAAGAATTCAAAATTTATACAAACCTAAAAAATTTCTAAGTTTAACTTCAAAAGTCCTAAAGTTCAACTTCATTACTTTAAATATCTAACTCTACTTAGCTTAATTAGTTCTAAAGTCTAAAGATTTCAAATATTATACAAACCTAAAGTTCAAAATTAGTATCTAAGTTATTCTAATTATAAGTTCTAAATTAAAGTCCTATATATAATTCAAGTATCCAATTTCCAATATTTTTCTAAGTTTCAAACTTCAAAATTTCCTATATTCATGTATCTAAGTTATTCTAAAGTTCAACATTAGCTTAATTAGTTCAAAAGGAAGTTTAACCTCAACAAGATTTCTAAAGTAAACAAAAATTTCAACTTCAAAGTTCTAATTAAATTCAACTTCTAAATTTAAGTATCCTAAAATTCAAGTATCTAAATTATTCTAATTATAAGTTCTAAAGTCCTAAAACTCAAGCCTCTAATTAAGTTCCAATATTTTTCTTTAAGTTTCAAACTTCAAAACTTCCTAAATTACAATCCAATATACAAACAAACTACAATAAACTAAATAAAATAAACTAATTAAGTAACTATTAAATCACAAATTACTATCCAATTTACAATCTAATTCAAAAGACTCAAATCTAACTTAAAGCTTAAAATCAAAACTATAACTACATTCACTAATTTTATAATCCAATATACAAATAAACTACAACAAACTAAATGACATAAACTAATTAACTAACTAACACCACAAATTACTAAAAAAATTATAATCTAATTCAACAACTCACATCTAACTTAAGCCCTACAATCAAAATTATAACTACATTCACTAATTTCACAATCCAATATACAAATGAACTACAACAAACTAAATGTAATCACCTAATTAACTAACTAACATCACAAATTACTAAAAAATTTACAATCTAATTCAACAACCCAAATCTAAATTAAGACATAAAATCAAAACTATAACTACATTCACTAATTTTACAATCCAATATACAGATGAACTATAACAAACTAAATGTAATCAACTAATTAAAAAATGACAAATAAAAAAAATTAAAATTTAGTTTTAGGTTTAAGCCCTAACCTCTTAAAAATGAATAATAGTCCAAAATCTCCACAAGACGACGGCGGCGGCGGTTGACTGACGGAGGACTGAGAAGGGGGTGGTGGGACGGCGGTGGGAGGCGACGGATTTAGAGAGAAGACAGAGAGAAAAGAGAGTTTAGAGAGAGAAAAAACTGAAAAAAATACGTTCTGTGTTGAATATATTTAACAAAAAGCGACGGACAACGTCTCTAAGTCCGTTGCTTTTTAAAAATATTTGACCGCCATTTTGACCAAAAAGCGACGGAGAAAGCGACACCGTCCGTCGCTATTTTAAATATGTTGACCAAATATTTTGATCAGTAGCGACGGACTTAGCGACCCAGTCCGTCGCTACATTAAAAAAAACTAAAAAAAAAGTAAAAACGACGGACGGCGTCATAATATTTAATTTATAAATAATTATTTTTTAATAAAATATATAAAATATTTATATAAAAATAATATTTAATTTTAGTGGAAAAATCTACCAAAATAAGTGACGGACTAGGCGTCACTGTCCGTCGCTCCTATTAAATTTATTTATTTTTTTAAAAAAACGACGGATAGCGTCGTTTTCTCTGTCGCATTTTATTTGCGACGCAGTCCGTCGCTTTTTGTTCTGTCATTTTTTGGCAGTTTTTTAGTAGTGTATCGTGGCAACATACCACACTTCATTTCAGCACTAACTACCAACCAACCCATTCCTAATTGCCCACTAATATACTAATCTATACTACAATCTCATTATCATCAACCCACCACTTCACCCCCATATTCCTTATTCTTAATTGGGAAAATTATGTAACTAAGAAAAAATTCCAACTTATTTATAGAAAATAACCACAGTTTAAAAAATTATTAAATACCACTATATTTTATTTTTATAGCAAATTTATATTTTTAATTAGCTCCTTAAATTAATCATATTTTGACTCCCCCTAATTCTCACTCTATCTTTCTAAACAATTCTATTTCTCTCTCTCTTCTTAACATTCACTTTCCCTTTCTCGTATATCTCTCTGCCGCATATCTCTCAGTCACATCCTTTCTTTCTTTTTTCTCAAAACGGAAAAAGCCATACAAAGTATTTCTCAGAATTCCACTATATTAGGTGTCTACATTTGTGGGCATGTATTTTTTGAGATTTTTTCGGTATTTGATAGGTTTGGTTTATATCTTTTTGGATCTTTTAACTATTTTTATGTCTAGGTATCTGTAAATTTTTGTTAATTACAATTTTTGCTTAGTGTTTGTTTTGTATTCCATATCTAATCCATTTATACTTTCTGCATTTTGGTGTTTTATACAAGTCCTAGATTTCAATTAGGACGAAGCTAAATGAAACCCCCAAAATTCTCTTGCATGACTGACGAAAGGAGAATAACAAGAGGTATCCCCAATAATGTTCAACACTTAGGTGTGTTTCCATCATTTCATGTTTGTATTACTTAAGGTTACTGCGAAAATGTAGGCGTGGCTGCTCAGTTGTGTGCAGAGAGATGATCCAAGAATCGTAGCGATCCTATCATAATGCAAAATACATACCAAGTTCTAAATAGCAACAATAACAAGGTGAATAGTGCTGATCAATCTGAATATCAAATAAAGGACACTATTCATAAATAAATAAAAAATCAATGACATTCCTTCAAATACCAATGAAGATATAGTGCCAGTAAAGAAAAGAGACCTGATTGAGAGCTTTAAAAGGATAACGACGAGGATGCTCTTAAGTTCGCTATCCTTCTATGTGTTGCTTAAAAGTATCAGTAAGAAGATGAACTTTTCGAAGAAGTATTACAGAATTCATGGTATGCCACTTGCTATGCAAGTGTGGCTTTATGAGTGAGTTCCGGTGGTGATTTAAAGATTTCCCAAAAGCAAGGCAGCCGCATACCCCGATTGCTCAACTGGACGACTTTAGAAGCGCATCCTCGATATAAGCCATTAATGAGAGGAATATTCAGGGACCTTAACAATCAGGTAGTAAGATATTAATTCTTATAGAAAATATCCTTTATTAGAATATGAATTGATTCTTCTTCTTCTTTTTTGTAGTTGAATTTCAAGAATATAACTCCTTCTCCAAGAGAGGTTGTAGTACTCCAGTTGCCGCCGGAGGGTATTGAAAAACAAATGGAAGATAAGATACCAGATTCATCTGATTCTAATTCCTCACCAAAATCTGATAAAAATTTAGATGACAACTTTCAGGATGTACCGCCACCAACAGCAAAGGATAAAGGAAAATTCAAAGTTGGTTCTTCATTGTCACCGGCTAAAAAGAGGATGAAGCAGCATTCGTCTTATGTTGAAGAACAACCTGTTCATAAGACTGGGTATGTCCTTCCGTAAACACTCAGGGAAAAAGATTCAACCATCAAAGAGTGTGCACAAGCAACCAGAAGTGGCTGGAAAGAAGACTGTCACTCATATTTCTGTTCCAAAAAGACCACCATCTGTCAAAATCGATACTCCAAAACAAAGTGAATCGGAACACCAATCATTGAGGCAAGAAATTTCCTCTCTAAGAAATGAGGTACGTAGTATATATTGTATTTGTTTTCTTCATTTATATACTTTTGATATTACTTGAAGGTATAATTTTTTATTTGAGAATCGGGGTCAGACAAGAGTTTCAAGATATTCATAAATTAATTAACGATAACTTCAAACTCGTTCTTGATGCTATGAAATGTAATGATGCTGTCAAAAAGGTATGCCAATCCTAATTCATAATGTATTGTTTTCTGAATGTATCAAACAATGACTATGTTTTTTTAAAAAAGAAATTTATACAGGCCACTCAAAGTGAATATCCAGTTGTTCCAGGTAACACACTGAAAGATAGTTTTAAAAGAACATCACCAATTACCATTCAGCGATCCACAAGTATAAAAGTTCAGGTAGACAAAAATCAGTTTGACGCAATAGAGGTATTCGTTTATAATCTTTTTTAAGTATTCATTTAATATGTTAATTATCTTTCTAATTGGATACTATTAATTATTTTAATATCACATTATTTTTGTATTTGTATTTAATTACTCATTTGTATTCTTTATTTTACTTATTATTTTGTATTCTTTATGTACAGTCATTAATTTTGTATCACTTTATATTTAATTATCTTTTTTTGTATTCTGTATGTACTCAATTCATATCAACGTGTTTGCAAATTTTGTATAACATTTAGGTGGCCGATAAGGTATGATTTATATATATTGTGCATATTAGTCTTTTATGTATGTGAATTTTTTTCAGAATGTTGGTGTTACTTTTCCTGTTGAGAACTCAAATGACATACAAAGTGCTGGCGTCATTAATGAACAACAAGTAATTGTATTAAATAATGTTTCGTAGTAATTCATTATATTATAATTACACTCTAATGCACAAAATGCTTTAATTCCATTCAATGCATCATTATATCTGTTTATTTTTATTTTTTTTCTAGAGTTTGAGTGGGATTTATTCAGCTGAGAATCTGATGAACTTGGACGACATACCAACTAATGAAAAAATTATGCAACCTCAAGTATGCTCATTACTTGTAAATTGATGATTAGCTGACCCTTTATTTATCCATTATATTCTATTCAATTTAAATAATGTATTTTTATATTACAGAGCGTTGATGTTGAGTCTCCGGTTGTCAATCTTTTGAACATAGATATCATTCAAAGCGATGCAATATATATAGAGGAACAATTATATTTATTACTTGCATGTTATTGAATTTCTTGCATTATTTAACACACAGCATTTGTGTTTTGCCCCCTGTCGTGAATATGCATACCATAAATTGCATATAAAGTGCTTGTGTAATTAGAAGCTTAGAGAGAGATGATGCTCCAGTTGGTCTTAATTTTTCGATGAAATTTCTAGATTGAAAATGAGTTTTACTTGACCCAAGTAGAAAGTTGAGTTGTCATATTATCATTTCCATTGAGATGTGTAGGTGGTTTTGTTTTCTGTTTTTAAGGAAGTGATTTTCTATATTCATAGAGTTTTTAGGTGATTCATTGATATGATGTATCTGATTAATAATCAACTATGAATTTTGAGGTTTATTTGCATGATTTTGTTGTGTTATCGCTTTAATTTTTATATCCAACTTTAGAACAAGTATATTCATTTCTCACAAGGATACAGTAATTATCTGTTTAGTTTAAGAATGCCATTATTTTCATACAATTTACATGTTTTATATGAATAGGTACATCATTCAAACTTCAAAGCTGAGATACCTAGTAAATTAGGGCAGACAGAAGCACATGAAACGCCCATTGAAGTTCATAATGAACCTTCTGATTATCAGGTGATATGTCTAGTTCCTATTCGATTGTTGATTCCCAAAAATCAAATATCGCAATCACAATGAGCTGCTACCAAGTCTAAATCCAAAGAAAAGCATCATCCCACATCCAATCACCAATATTGAAGATCAGACACCATTACCAATGCAGAGAATCAAACGTCCAGGTCCTTTTAACACGTCTCCTTATCTCATAACTTTTGGATCATCTACTTGTATTGTAATTCCCCCTCATTCTTTTTATGCTTCAATTTTTTTTATTATTTTATGCTCATTTTGCGTATGGACAAATTTTGATTGTAAATCAAGTATTAATTCATCATGTTTCTGATTTTTAGAGCTAGTTCATCAGTATACCCTTCCATTTTTGAAATAAAACATCCGTTTACTTCCGATCTTATATATGGCCAGCAGGATACCTCTTTATTCGAAGTATTTCTTAATTGGGTTCAGAAAGGGCTCTTTGTGAGGCATGAACACAAGTAAGAATCATACATATTTTAATATTTAGCTCTTTTTATATTTCTCTAAATATTGTCCAATTTTTTATTTTTTAGGCTGAATCATCAAGACCGTTACAAGAAGAACAAAGCCAATATCTACATCCCTATGAATTTTGATTTGACATTATTCGTGACAAGAATTGGTCCTACAAGGTATCCTTCAAATGAAAGTTGGTGAATGATTCGGTAGGTATTATATCTTCAATTTTATTATAAATGAAAGAGCACCATTTTATTATTTTTGTAATTTTATGGTCTATTCCATGATATATGTTGCAGCATATTGATGTAATCCTATATTACCTGCGAAAGAAAGCCATGTATAATGTTGGCAGCACATTTAAATACACAACTGTAGATTATGTGTTTCGGTCCAAGATTGCATTGCTTTGGGACAAGTATGTTGATTTAGAAAGAGTTGAAAGTTGTGCTGATGAAGAGCGCGTCATAGGTGATTATATCAATGGATATAAAGTGCTTGCTACTGTCCCATGGCACACAACAGACTCTATTTTTGTCCCGATGCATGTGAAGGAAAAACTTCATTGGGTCTTGGCTGTTTTATCGCTTAACGAATGACTCATATAGAGCAGCAGGTGTGGGTACACTCTGTCATTTTTATTGGTGTTGGGTGTGGATTTTGGGGAATTATATGAAAAAGATGAGTTTTGGAAAGTTTTGAGTTTAAAAGGTTGTTCAAAAGTGTATTTGGGAACAACCAGAGTTACAAGTCTCATAATGAAATTCCGTCGATTCCAGCAGATCCATAATATGGAAATTGGTCTAGGAGAGTCTACGGAATCAATTTTGGAGTTGTAATGAAGATTTGAAGTCTTGAGTTGGGCATTTGAGGAATTTTAGGCTAAGGTTTGACATAGATCAACTTTCGGAGTTCTGATGCTCGAAATCAAATTTCAACGAGTACAGTGAATTCGGGGGATAGTTTTTGGTCTAAAAGAAGTGTTGGTCAAATTTTTAGGGGCCCTGAGCCCATTTTGGTATTTTGAAGCCCTAAGTTGGTTTAGTTGCGACTTTTCGAGTTTCGGGTCAAGAAGACCTCGAATTTGAATTTTTATAATTCCATCAGCTTCGTAATGGCCAAATTAGGCTAGTAACATTATCAGCACAAGTATCGAGGCAATCGATACGAGGTTGAAGCCATTTGACTTTTTTGACTTTGAAAGTTAGCATATGATTGACTTTGGTCAACATTCTTGAAAAACGGGCTAGGATGAAAATTCTAATAACACGATTAGTTTCAGAATGTCAAGTTTGGTCTAAAACGACTCTTCATTCGCTTCTTAAGGCTTTCAGTCTAATCTCGAAGCCTGTTGTGTTATGTGGCTTAAAATGGTACTTGGGTTTGGGACCCACTTTTCATTAAAATGACCTCGTATGAGAATTTCAAATATGTCATTGAGTTCGAAATATCAAATTTGGTAGGGTATCATATCTGATTTATTTTTATTAGGTTCCAAACAAATTTCAAGGGTTCGTTCGGAGAGTTTAAATATAGCAAAAAACAGAAAATTTGGTGCATAGTACAGATTTTTTTCCAATGTTTCTCTTAACTTTGAACCTCAATTTCTTGAGATTTTCAAGTCTAAATGTGGTGGTTCAAGAGTCTATTTCTAAGAGATTTTTGCAAGGAATCCATTGGTGAGCTCAGAATATTGAGAGGAGGGTTTTGTAAGAGGTAAAATCTTAAATTTATCCGCTATTCTTCTCATTTTCGAGCAAGATTTCCTATGAAATTTAAAATTTAATTTTATAGTCATTTTAAAATTGTTTTCAGAGACTCTTGGGGTAAATTGTGTGTGTGTGTGTGGGGGGGGGGGGGGGGGGGTTACAAGAAACGTCGTGGTGTGATTAGTTCATCCGTTGAAGTGTTGTTAGAGGTAAATTCCATTCCTACGAGACTGCCCTCTCTCTAGAATTTTCATTAATGGTGAAAATTATGCATGAGTTGTTTTCCTTGATTTTAAGCATCGGAATATGTTATAATTTGGAACACAAGTTCATTAAGCTCAAATGCACCTCTTCATAGAGTCATTTTCGAAATTCACATCACAGATTCCATAATTCCATGTTAGACCCAATTTTGGATCCGTCTATGAAAAATGCAATTTTAGTGTCAAAACATTTGTATTGATGAGGTTATCAAACTTTTGATAGAGTGGAGGCATTGGGAGTCGTTTTTGGAGTGAAAAGCTATCGGGAAGTGGACTTGGAGCTCGCGTGTTCAGCTTTGAGGTAGGCTACTATCTCCCCCTTTTGACTGAACTCTATTAGATATCATGTAGTATATTTTAAATCTGACTTAGTTGAGTATTACCGAGATTAGCATTCTCCTCATCCGATTCTATTTTCTTATTTTCAGATGAGCTTTAGGCTAGAATAGTCCCGTAATATCCTTAGATTAGGTTGTGGATCTTGGTTGTGGTGTTAACTTAGTAGTATTATATTATTTAGGGCTGACATTAATGGCCTTACGCTAGGTTTGAACCTTAGGTTCTTTATCAAGTGCTTATTGCCCTCTTAACTAGGCGTAGCTTTCGGTAGAGCTTATTATGGATAGGATACCCTTTATGCTAGTATTTAATACCTCTAGGTCTCATCGTAGCCATAGGTTTTGCTTAGCTATGCTCGTTGGGAGCTGAGGTGGAATATTTTGGGGTAAGTAGTTGACCCTAGAGATATTTCTCCCCCTGCTGATTTTGAGCCATGTCTTGATTGTTCACTTTTGTTTAGCAGTAGGCTTAGGATGCCTCTTTATCTATTACCTTTTGATTGGTCCCGAGGCCTTGCTCGAGGAGCGACTGGATCCTAGGTTAGTCCCTTTTTCCCTTGATAGTGTGGTTTAGCTCGATGGTACTGTTTGTAATGTGTGTTTCTTGTTTGGATTCTAGTGATGGCATGCT
Source organism: Solanum dulcamara (assembly GCF_947179165.1). Classification (NCBI taxonomy): domain Eukaryota; kingdom Viridiplantae; phylum Streptophyta; class Magnoliopsida; order Solanales; family Solanaceae; genus Solanum; species Solanum dulcamara. The sequence goes on from NC_077241.1 coordinate 54,037,891, forward strand.
TGCATTGATTGATCGTATTCACTCATTTTGTGGTATGATCCTAGTATTTCATTGGTTTTTAAATACTATTTTTGAGAAGGATTCCTCAAACTTTTACTATTTTTAAACTAGTTTTAAAGGGAGTCATACCACCTTAGATATTGGATACTAGTTTTGGGATCTATGAGGCATCGAGGACATGCTCCTTTATACTGACAATTTCAGAGGCATTGAGGATGCACTTAATTTTATATATTATCTAGCATGACGTCGCCCTTTTATACATTGGTTGCATCTGGGATGCCTTAGCCTATACTTGATTATCCAGTGCGGCATCGCCCTTTCTATATCGGCTTGGCTGCTCGCTCTCTCGTACCACTACGGAGATTCTATATGTCTATGTAAGACCTAGTTCAGGCCTAGGTAGTGTATACAGACTTTTTATGTTCCCTATGGACCCCTTGGCCAATGCACCACTGAACTGGATAAGGGAGTTTCATGGGTTCCACCTAGCAGCTCGGGTGCCGGTTGAGTCTATACACTTGTTATCGTTGTTGATTGCTAAGAGCCACCAATGATTTTATTGATTTTTATTTCAAACTTACATTCATTAGTATCACCTATCACCAGTATATTTGTTTGTTGTTTGTTCCCCTGCTTTATGGGGGCCGAGGGTATGTTTGTCATTATTTGTACCTTTCGGGGGTATGAGCGTCCGGTTGGTTATCGTCTGATTATAATTTTTTTTAGCTCTTGTCATACTAGTAGTTGGGTTGTAGGGTTTCTTTGTCTAGGTTTTTGTTGTTGGTGTTTCCTGTTGAAGTCAGTTGGTTTGGTCTACGTGGTATGTGAGTTGGATGGCAGTTATCCTTCCTACTAGACTCAATCAGAATAGATCCTAGGTGATTATGTGGTTAGAGTTGGCAGTTAGCACTGTATTTATATTAGTAGACTCCTATGATGCATTCTTCATGTTGGTAGGTTGTTGGATTATGTTTCAGGTGCTTTCTTTGACTCTACTCCTTTATCTATGTCTCCGGTCTCCTTGTCTTATTTTCTATTATTAATGTAATAATTTCTGACTAGTTACTTGTGCAGTATTTACCAGATTATATGTTAATTATACGTGCTTTATCTATGGAGCTCAATCGGCCTATGCCTACTGAGTACCATTCACTTGGGACTCATATTACACTTCTGACCCCTGTAAATCATAGTACGGGTTATCGTGGCTGATTTGGAATGGAGCGAAGCATCTTCTAATTCAGAGATTTGGTGAGCTGCCGGGGTTCAGAGTTGCCGATTTCAATCCATGCCTGATTAGGAATAGCTTTACTTGCTTTCGAAGACTATCTGTACTCGTATTATACTTTCAAAAGTCTTGTGCTCCTATTTTGATTTAAATGCTCGATTACTAAATAATTCTAGGTCTTGGGGTGATTTCGTGTGTTTTTTTAGTTCTTCTCTTTCTTCTCGTTAGTATTTACTTTCCACTTTATTTATTTACCTTCCTAATTGATAGCCTGTTGCATCTGGTTCTAGGCTAAGGGTTAAAGGTTAGGATTACCTGTTGGTAGGGGTTAGCAGGTGCCATCACGGCCTGAGAAATTAGATCATGACACGATGCAACCATCAAATTTGAAATACAAAAGTTTTCTCAGCTCATTCCTTTATATCTAACAAAGTATGGTTTCTATACCAAGAAAGGAATCGAAGCACTATTCGACGAATCAGACTTCTTCGATGTGTTTTGCACAAACGATATACCTCAACAAGAATTTAGTAGCATGTAAGTTAATATAATTTATTTTCTTTTTTTATAGCTTATTGATAACTTGCTAATATGTATTCAACTCTTTCTACTTCTTCTATAGCCAACCGGTAAAAATTGAATAAATTATTTTTTTTGGTAGTTTATTAACAATTTAACTGTTGTGTATGGACTGTGGAATTTTTATGCTTGCAATTGCAGAATACTTGAGTTATGGCCAAGGCATTCCAGTGGGTAGTTTTGATGCACAATACTTACGTACAAGATATGATGCTCTTCTTAGGAATTACAGTCAACAGAAGATTGAAGCCAGAGCTATGAGTGATAGTGAAGCACCTTCTAAGATCAATAGGGCACGTTTAGAGTGTGGCGATAAGATTATAATTAATTAGTTAAAGTCTGTGTAATGACTATTTATTTTTGTTTGATTCTGAATACTTAGGCTTATTTTGTAATTTTTTTGATTTCACTTGTGGATGCTGCCTGTTTTGGTTATGAAAGTCGTTTCAATATATGAAAGTCATTTTTCTACTAAATATATTTCCTAAGTATATTTCACCCTTCCTCACATGTATGCATCTGAGATTAATATACAATTACAATTTATACAAAAACAGTGAATATTATCATTAAGTATATGAATATATGTCAGTTATATTTATTTTGAATACAAATATTGTTGTATTCTACATTTTGAATGCAATTAAATTTCTTATTGAAACAGGTTTCGGAACTCGTCAAATATCAGTAAAACATACAATTCATTACACAGATTATTAATCATATACAGTTGCTATGTATACAATAAGATTGAATACAAATATTATAATTACATGGATACATGTAGATTATCTTTACTTGAATGCAAATATACAAAAAAGTTGTATTTATATATTTTGAATACAACTAAAATTCTTCTTGAAATAAGAATAAACTCGACAACTATCAATCACAATTTATGGATACATTTGATTATTTGTCACGATCCACGCCTAGGGCCTAGACGTGACACGGTGAATGAGACACCCAGAGGTAACTCACCCAAGCCTCTTAGCATTCATTAAGCATTTCATTGGTAATGATAAACAAATAAAACGAAAACATAATGGATATAGGAACTAAGGGGCTTCACATTAATAAGAGTCAAAGACAATATAACATTCTTTACTATGTCCAACAATACCTTCTACATTAAGACTTAGTGGGGGCTAAGGCATGTCCCTAAATCACCCTCAAAATTAATTCAAAAATACCAAACTTAATTTAAATGTCTAAACATAACATAAGTTAGATAAGATAGGAATGTTGTTCCCAGAATATGGGAACTCACCAAAGTGGTAGCCTTCAATGCTCAACTTAGCCACTGGGAGGGGAGTGTGGAGCAATGTCGGTCCTTACATGGTGATATATGTAGGCAAAAGTATGTGTTAGTACTTTGAATATACTAAGTATGTGAGTATGATATGAAATGAAGAACATAAGAGAGAGACATGTATAGGCAGTATGCATAAGTGAATGCATGCATGAGAAATCATCATGTGAATCCTTAAAACATTCAACTTTAAAGACTATGCGAGCTATTACATGGAATCCAACATATCCCCTTACTTGTCAGGTAGAACTCTAATCAACTTTAAACATTCTTTAACTTTAACTTTAATGGCTAATCGTGGATCCACTAGCCTAAAATAGCCGACAAGGGCCACAATGGTGGCACATACTTAATGCAACATGAGACTTTACTTAAGGACCCCTTCGGTCAAGCCTCCATCTACATGCTACATTCGATGCTAGGTCAAGCCCCACGGAATAATATTTAAATATTAATATAACACAAGCATTATATAACTTTAACATTAGAATATCAATCGGTGGAATAGCTCATTAAAACCTTTTATTTGATTCAATGCGAGAATTATCCTTACACATTGAAACCTTACTTTGGCTAAGAAGTCCTTCATTAATCAATCACTTCATAAAGACTCTCTTCCATAAGCATTTACTTCATAACATTCATTTGGAGTCAAACTTCATTTTAATTTTGCTTTATAATAAGAAACTAGGTGGGTTCATTTCGTAAAAACCCTTCAATGCCTTTAAAAACATTCTTTCATGCATGAGAATAATGAAAATTGCATAAAATACACATTCTTAAAGCAACCCACCATATATGTCTTAAAAATCTTTTCAAGCCTTCATATAGGCACTTTAATAACGTCATAACTTCATGAAATCAAGAGTCAATATCTATCAAAATATGTAAAGAAACTTCAAATATATCATAATCTATGTATTTAAAATCATCATGTAAAATCCCATAAGATTTCATCATTTTGAATTTTAATGCTAGGTTGAGAAAACATTTGGGCTCCATGGGTGGAAGGACCCATGGATGAAAATCCACATACCTTGAGGGAAATAAAATCCTTAAGAACACTTGAGGATAAAATGAGACTTGAATGCCTTGAATTTGGAAACCCTTGCCTTGCCTTGAGATTCTTGAGAGAGTTTGGGAAGAGAGAATTTGAGAGCCTTAAGTCTAAGTGTAAACAATGAGGTATTAGAAGGGTTTAGTGTCTTTAGATGGAAGAATTCAGTCCTCAAAATAACTCCATTTTTGATTTAAAACATAGAAAAAGACTAAAATACCCCTTTTAAAAACTAGCTGGAATTGGACTTCACGAGGGACCTTCACGGTCCGTTATGCCCAAAACGGACCGTGGTGGGGCCCCGTGGTAAAAGACTTGGAAAAATATTTTGAAAAGTGTTGCAGAGAAGTCTATTAACCTTCTTCACGGACGACCACTATGGACCGTACTGAGGTTTACGGAAGACCATCATGGGTCGTGGTGCTCACCGGTGATCCCAGGGCTTAAACTGGTTGAAAAAGTGGCTTTCACGGACGGCCACTACGTACCATATTGAGTTTCACGAAAGGCCACCATGGGTCGTGGTCTTCTCCTATCTGAGCAGCTTCACTATAATGGCCATAACGTTTACTCCAAACTCCAAATGAGGCAAACTTGGTGGCGTTCAAAAGAGGATTCAGAGACCTTTGATTTGGTAGGTTATAGATAACCTGAGTCTATATATTCAAGGAGATATGATCTCTTAAAATTGAATTATGTAGAATCTTACATCAAAACTCAATCGGTAAGGAATCTTTCAACTTAACTTTGTGCTTAAGGATTCTTGTGACCTTAAAATATCTCCAAATCTATTCCCACACTAAAGAATTAACCTTAAAACCCATAATACAGAATGAATGGACCCCTGTATGGACCATTTTCACGATCCTTGAAAAGCTCCATGATCTGTGGTGGTCGTCCGTGGCCTTTGCCTTGGGATATTTCCTGAGGGTTTTGGGGAGGGGTCACCACGGAGGTCTTCACAGCCCGTGGTGCTCACCAAAGTCTGTGGTCCTTTATCATTGTATTCTCCCTGCAAGTATAAACCTCTGATTCTCTACCACGGTTGCTCACCACAGTCCGTGGTTCTCACCACGGCCCATGATGGCTTCCATGGTCAACCCCTGGTGCCAGCTTTTACAACTTTCTGAAATTTCCTCCTTTGATCCTTGGTTTAGGAATTTTTAAGTTTTTGGGGTCTTACATTATTATAACAAGAATAATGCACAAATTATCTGTTTAAATACAAGTAAAAATCAAAGCAATTAATAAAAAAATGGATGTATTTAATTATTACAAGAAGTAAACAACCTTGAGCACTGATAGAATTGTGAAGATTCAATACCAAAAAAAAGATACTTAAAGGACTAATTTATAAGGAATTCGTAAATTGAATACAATCATCTAAATCCATTTAAGCGAAACACATCAATGCAGCTCTTCATTATAACAAGCACTAAAATTCAAGGAGCTCAAAAAAAATCCAAAATATTCGCTAACTTAGTAACACGTGGCCCATCCTACACGACCACCTATTATGACCTTTATTCCCACATGTACAACATGAATTTTTATTCTTCTTTACATACAACTCACTATATGCTTTGTCACGCACCTTCTTTGGTGGCCTTCTAGGTGGTCGTTTGAAGTTTGGTGGCCGAACAATGTCATTCTCAACATGATCAAGTATCTTTCAATCGTTTCTATCAGGAAAAAGGTATATAGTAATGTTCTATGTTTTCAACAACATCTTTGGCTTATACTAGTCTGAACAAATGGATCAGGAACTAAATATTAGCTTTTTAGAACTGCTCAAGAATGTGAACACGGTATTTCTCCCATATGGAATCTCATACATGTACAAGTTTTAGCTTTAAGACAAACTATAAACCTTGTATCCTCGTCATTCACAGTTTGCACGTAATCACTTATTGCTACAACCTGAAAACATAACAAGAAAAACTAAAAACTATGAACACTAATGTTACTATAAACTAGAAAAATATTTTGAATGCAAGAAGAAAAAAACCAACATACTGTCATACGGGTTGATTTAGCTTCATTCTCAACAAGTATTTCTTGGAATTTACAAAAAAGCGGTGTGAAGGTGAACAAAAATGAGTTTCGATAAGTGTAGTTCCATAGCCCAAACATTTATCTAACTTCCTCAAGAAAATCATAAATTGGCAATTCTCTTGCCAAAAGAAGTGCTGAATTTATGGACTCTGCTATGTTTGATGTCATCATCCATCCTTGATCAACTGTTGAATTTACTCTAGCCCATTTTTCATATCCTGCTAACTCTAAATATTCCTTTACCCAAACACCAACCTGTTCAACCTTGTTCATCAGGATATCAAAGTCATCCTGTTTGTATACTTTTGCCATGGTATAAAATACTTCCGATAACTTATCATGCGCTTTTCTGTAGCACTTTTTCGCATTACCCCATAAGTTACATATGCAAGAATAATGTGGCACAACATTGTATATCCTTGAAACTGCCTTTATGATGATCTCGTTCCTATTGGATACAACACACATGCTTTCTCTTTCACCATGAGCTTCTTTAAATTATTCGAAGAACAAAGTCCAGGAAGTGTCATTTTCTAAATCAATAATATTGTACACTAGTGGCAATATATTTCCTACATATAAATATACATTTAAAAAAATTAGGACATTAAGATTGTATTTTTTACAAAGTATACAATATTAATATTAATTGCTTAATAAAAAGTATTCTTACAACGACTATTACCTGCTCTATCTAAAGTACTGATAGATACAAATGTCCCATTATATGTGCCTTTGAGGAAGCTACCATCCATTACAATGATTGGTCTACAACTTTCAAAAATATTTATAAACTGATAAAGAAAAATAAACAGATACAAAAACTCATTCTCATCTATTTTCATCCTTATACGTGATCCAGGATATGTAGTATCCAATATGTATAAGTAGCTTGGTAGTTTACTATATGAACTAGAGAGTGTCCCCCTCAATAAAATCATAGACTTTTCCTTAGCCCTCCATGCTTTAGAGTATGTTACATCAATTCCAAGGTCCACTTTAACATCGTCCATTACATCTCTTGGTGTGTATTTTCTTTTGTGATTGGATAACTTAGGTTTAATTATCCCTCCAATTAGATTGTTTGTTGCTAGTCGTTGAGAATATACCTTGTCATTTAATGATTATGTATGCTCATTATTAAACTCTATAATTCCAAACATTCCCAATTTATTAGTATTGGACGACTTTATTTCCCATTTACACTCTTCGGATACACAGATAAGAATGTAACTGTTATTCAATATGAACAAATGATATTCAAAGTAATTAGTATTTGATATATAAAATAAAAAATATCAAAGAGTATACAAACCCACATACCTGATTGCATTTGACATTTCTGTTCGAAATTGGAACCTATGGTCGATGTAATATTGCGTCATAACAGCCTTTACAGTTGTCTTGTATTTGTATACCTGATCTACCATTACCTCTTTATGCTTAGTGTTTGATATAATCTCGCTCCTAACCACTTCGGTATACAATGGCTCACATTTAGCTGCAAGAAATAATGCACGTGCATCTAATGTATTATTTACATCTATTCAGCCTATTCCTACCCCTTCTACCTGAAGATTTCTTTCCACCAATTCGTCGTCTTTGACGAATACAGTCACACACCGTGGATATTTTGCCAAATCCTTGCTATTTTTTTTAATGACATGTAAACTCTTATGCCCACCTCGTTATGTATCTCCAAAGATGTATCGCTACCATTGATCTTATACTTCAGCTTCACACATTGGTATCTCAAATCAATACCAATTTGCATAGCAAATTCCTCCACTAACTTTTTATAACTTGCATACTCTTTCAACATAATCGCCTCTATTGTGTAATCAACATAACAATTATTTTTGCTCCATCTTCCAGAATGCATTATCAGAAAACTAATATTTCCCATTCTTCAACAAATTAAACTTATCATCAAACAATGTTAAAAATAAAACCATATCTTACATGAATTTGTATTTCAATACGTTTTTGTACTTCCATAATTCAATTTATATTAAAAAACATGAGTTGTATGAGTATTCGATTTTATATGTATCCCTCAAGTTTGTATTCAATTTTTTACAACATATACAATTTGTATCCCTCAAAAAGTTGTTACATTGTATTCATAACATTTTTGATACCAAATACACAAAATTTGTATTTATAAGAAATTTGTTTTCTTGTTTCATTGTTGTATTCATAAGTCAATTGTATTATAGCCATCATATATACAAACAGATTGATATTCTACTTCTTAGCACGTCTAAGTTTTCAAACAAATTTGTATTCTAAATGGTCATACATAGAGATTACCACATTATTCTTACATAGTTGAGAAAACATTTGTAACACCCGGTGTTATTCTAGCCTATACGGAGTGTGAGAACCATGAGCAAAGTGAAGAAAAAATAGGGAAAATAGACTGACCAAGGGACCACGAGGGCTTTCTACAATTCGTAGACTGTTCTAGGAGTCGTAGGAATGACTTGTAGGCCTCCCCAACACTTGCTGAAATTTTGAATCCTGGAAACCCTGTCTACGACTGCCTTTAAGAGTCGTAATGACTCTTACGAGTCATTTCTGACACTTAATCAAAATTCTAAAATCGAATGTCACTCCTATGAGTTGAGTTGACGAGTTGTCGAGGTTCCAAAGAGACATAGAAATGACCCATAGAGAAACTTCAAAGACTCGTTATTGTAGGCTTCTGAGAAACCTATAAGATGAGTGGAGTCTATGACTTGTTGAGTCTTTGAAAACTCATAGAACGGAGTCTAGACCACTATGTATTCCAGCCTAGTTTCCACTATTGAAGACGACGACCCGTAGAAGTTTCTACGAGTCGTAATGATGACTCGTGGGCGACTAATTTGAGATTTTTAACGAGGATAGATTGGTCTTTTACCACCTCTCTTAGACTAAAACCATGATGTTTTAGGACTAATTTAAATCCCTTATCAGTACCTAGTACGCATAATACTCTCATTAACACTTAGACAAATGGAGAGATAGAATTGGAGAAGAGGGGAAAGCTTAGGGTTCAAGCTCTTCAAGTAAGGACTTCGAATCTTCGATTGTTCTTTGAGTCCAGGTATGTAAGGATGAACTAAAACAGGGATTTTGTTCCTCCATATGCCCATGATTGTGATAGATTGATTTTGTACGGATTTAAGACTCAATGATTGTATTTCTTGAGAAATTCTTGTCCTAAAAATATACATGTTTTACTGATTATTGATAAAATATTAATTTTTCTACGAATTGATTTTGTGAACTCATGGTTTGAACCTGTCATGACCTGAATTTGGGCCATGATGGCGCCTACTATAATCTTTCGAGTAGGCAAGCCAAATCTAAATCAAGCAAAAGTCAAACCTCTAACCAATTAAATAATAAATAAAATAAGGAGGAAGTAAGACAAATATAATAAAAGAAATCAGGCCAAGGTATAGATATGTAAATACAATACAAAATATATAAAAAGGCCCAAAAGTGACCAAATCTGACGGACTGACACTAGACCAAACTCCGGACTTGGTATCACCTATACAGGAACTACTACGTACAAAACCTGACAATAGATATAAATATACAACGTAGAACTGACTGTCCAAAATACAAAAATACAAGTTAGAATAAAAGAGGAAACGTAGCAAGTCTCTGAACATCGGGAGCTCACCACAATTCGAATCTGGCACCACTACGGATGATCAGGCGCATGCTAGGGGTGGATCGAACTGGGAACTGCATCCAAAAGATGCAGAAGTACAGTATGAGTACAAAAATACAGGGTACTTAGTAGGCATCATATGCTGACAAAGCTCAGAAAGAATAAATATATAATAAGCAGCACGATGATACTAATAACATTAAGAGAGGAGCATAAACTACAAATACGGAGAAAGAGGGTACGAGAATAATCATATGATAGTAAAGTAAGCCCATCCAATCATGTAATCGCATCAATAATCTCAACTGATAAAATACCGGAGGAATACACAAATGTAAACTCGTAGCCAATGCTCAATATCCTCCAAAAATATCATGAAGCACCCGAAATTCATGCCTCGATCTTCTCAATAGTAGTAATATTAATAGTAACCCAAATATATATGCTGGGCTGCACAGAATTCATACCTCGAGCTTATCAATAATAATGGTAATAATAATAACTCAGAATATGTATCGACGGGCCGCCTGAAATTCACACCTAGAGCTTCTCAATAATAATGGTAATAAAAATAGTAACCCGAATATGTATCGACGGGTTGCCCAAAATTCACACCTCGAGCTTCTCAATATGAAATGTCATACTTAAATAAAATATCACCGATATTTTCTTAATAAAAACTTTACCCTTATTCATCATTCAAAAGTATTAATCTCATCATTTTATTCTTACTTTGAAAAGGGTTTTTTTATCTCCAACAAGGTAAATAAAACAAATAGCATATCAAAGAGTCATATAACACTCACCTGAGACTCCGGTGTACCGAAAGCATGGCCTTGGGCCCGACATTTTAAAATCAAAAGTAATCAAGACATAGGCATAAACCGAAATTTCGTCAAATGGAAACCAAAACCAAGCAAGTCAAGCAAATGGCATCCTGAGTTCAATTCACCTAGGAGCAAGCTCTAAGGATTCTAATCGATGCAAACAAGCCAAGATATCACCTAGACTAAGGATCCAATGACTGAAACCCCAAACTAGTCACTAACGATGATCATCGTCTCCAAATTTCTCAATGGGACATCAATACCTAAAGCACCAACCTAACCATGCGCTACTACACAAAATATACCATTTCTAACCAAACTAAGTCTAAAAAGAATAAACCATAACCTATCTCAAGCTGAAAGTTGAGCTTTTCCTTTTCGGATAGCCTTCGAATGATGCCACTCTATCAAATTATTGATGAACACATCAAAAGAAAGCCAACAATAACCATATTGCTCTAATTAAAAATAAAACTAAAATCAGGTCAAAATTCGACATTGGGACCGTGCACAAAATTGAAAAACCAACTCCATCACAAGGTCCCAAATAGCTCAAAGAAATTGTACTACAAAAATGGACACATTCCGAGCATTGAAAGAGCTCAAACAACCCCACCAAATTCAAGCCCTATAATAGTTCAAAAATTTGAGAATAAATGAAAAAATGTGAAACTTATGAGGTTTTTAGGATGAGAAAAGGTCCCGGAATGTTTCCACAAAAATCCCCAACGCACCGGAATGAGAATGATAAAAAATAATCAAGATTTGCTCCCAAAAATATGTTTTGATATGTTGAAATGTGGAGAAAAGGGCTTGGAACGGATCTTAAAAGACCTCACTACCAGACCCCCATTGGCCTTCGCGAATGCAAAGGAAAACAAGCTGACTCTCTGCGAACACGGAGGCTTGTCCACAAATGTGCAGAACAACCATCCATACCTCCACGATCGCGTAGAACAAAAGGCCACAACTTCACAAACGCGACCTAGAGCTCATGAACATGGAGAGTAAATATTAGGGAACCAGCAACTATGCTGGTGCATTTCACCAACGGAAACAAGTCCCTCGATGGGGGCTCGAAACTTATTTGGAATCCCATTGATGCAAACGAACTAAGCTTCATAACTAGAAATGGCATTTCAAACTCATTGGAATTGACAGATTTCCCAACGGAGCTCATTTCGATGAAAAGTTGACCTAAGTCAAAGATTTTTCAAAGAAAACACTTAAAATACACAAACAACCAAAAACTCATTCCGATCACCTTGGAAATTGAACAAAAGGTTGTTCTAGACCAAACTTGGTATTTCATAACTAACCACGCTGACAAAATTTTCATCTGAGTGTGTTTACTCAAAATGTTGACTGAAGTCAAAGTTGGCCAAAACTTTAACGTTAAAATCACAAATTGCACAAACTCAAAATGAAGACTCCAAAATCCAAACCAACCTTCCTCCTAGACCAAAATGGACCTTTTGAACTGAAGGAACTATTGGAATTCTCGTACAACATTTGAATCTCTCGGTGTTGACTAAAGATAATCTTTCAAACCTTAAGTCTCTAAAATGGCCAAACCACCTAAAAATGGAACTGAACACATAGGGGAGCGTGCCACCCATTTCAACATCACATATGAGCTATAAAGAAGCTATAAGAAGGGGTAAAATAGTAAAAACATACAAAAGCACGAAAATAATCTTAGAGGTCATTACAATATCCACTACTAAAAGGACTTTTGTCCTCGAAAGTCAAGGAAAAAAGGTACCTGGTGGCTCAAAAAGGTGAGGATACCAAGTCTGCATGTCCTAATCTATCTCCCATGTAGCTTTCTTGATCTGACGATTCCTCCACTGTACTTTCACCGATGGAATCTTGTTAGACCTCAACTTCCTAACTTGTCTGTCCAAAATAGCAACAGTCTCCTCCTCAAAGGCTAAGGACTCATCAAACTGGAGTGAATCCCACTAAAGCATGTGAGATTCATCTTGAATGTACCACCGAAGCATAGAAGCATAGAACACAGGGTGAAAACCTGAAAGTGTTGGGATCAAGGATAACTCATAAGCTACCTCTCTTACCCTTTTCAAGATCTCAAAAGGGCTAATGAACCTGGGACTAAGCTTACCCCTCCTCCTGAATCTCATCATGCCCTTCATGGGCGATGCTCGTAGGAATACACGGTCTCCAACCATAAACTCCAAAGGCTGAACCCTTCGATCGGCATAACTCTTCTACCTACTCTAGGCAGTACGAAGCCTATCCTAAATCATAAGAACTCTATCCATCAAATCACGTAGCAAATTGGTGCCCCAAGGCCTAACCTCAAAGGCATCAAACCAGTCCACTAGGGAACAACATCTCCTACCATACAATGCCTCCAAAGGTGCCATCTCGATACTCTAATGATAGCTATTATCATATGCAAACTTTACCAAAGCCAAGGAATGATCCCAATGTCCCCTAAAATTAATAACACGGACTCGTAGTATGTCCTCGAAGACCTAAATAGTCCTCTCTGACTGACCATCGATCTGGGGGTGGAAGGCTATGTTGAGCTCGAGTTGAGTGGCCAACTCTTTCTGAATATACCCCAGAAATATGATGTAAAATGAGTACCACAGTCTAAAATGATAGATACTGGCACCCCATACAAATCAGACCACCTCTCGAATGTAAATCTGAGCCAACTTCTATGAAGTGTAGGTAGTCTGGACCGGTAAGAAGTGAGCAGACTTGGTCAATCGATCTAGATTCCAAATAAAATCAAAACCTTGGGAGGTACGTGTTAAACCCACTACAAAGTCTATAACTATCCGTTCCCATTTCCACTCTGGAATGGATAGCCGCTGGATATCCACTCTGGAATGGATATCCGTTCCCATTTCCACTCTGGAATGGATAACCACCTGGCCTCTGATGCTCAAACTTAATCTGTTGACAGTTCAAGCACCTAGCCACTAAAGCTATAATGTCCCTCTTTATCCCACACCACCAGTAGTACTGTTGTAGGTCGTGATACATCTTCCCCGCACCAGGATGAATAGAATATCTAGAATAATGGGCCTTCTCAGGGATGAGCCTGACTAGATCTCCAACTCTAGGAATATAGATATGACCCTCGATCCTTAAAATACCATTCAGATCTAAGGTCACCTTCCTAGCCTCTCCACTGAGTACCTTAACTCGAATCACCCTCAGTTATGGGTCCTTGAACTAATATGCCTGAATCTACTCCATCAAGGAAGACCTAGCTTCTGCGCAACCAAGTACTCTACCCAGCTCAGAAATATCAAGACAAACCATGTGGTTAGTTAAGGACTGAATGTCCGAAGCTAAAGGAAGCTCATCAACTAATAAGAATTTCAAACTCTCCATACTCATTGCCTTCTGGCTCAAAGTATCTGCCACTACATTTGCTTTGCCTGGGTGATAGAGAATAGTGAAATCATAATCCTTCTACAACTCCAACCACCTGCACTACCTCAAATTAAGGTCTTTCTGACTAAATATGTACTCAAGACTATGGTGGTCAGTGTAGATCTCACTGTAGGCTCCATACAACTAATGCCTCCAAATCTTCAATGCAAACACTACTGTCACCAACTATAAATCATGTGAAGGGTAGTTCCACTTATGCACTTTTGGCTAATTAGAAGCATTGAAATAACTATACCTGCTTCATCAGAACGCACCCCAAGCCAATACCAGAAGTATCATAATACACTATAAAACCCTGGTCCTCGACAGGAAGAGTAAGAATTGGAGCTGAAGTCAACATTCTTTTGAGTTAATATGGTCAAAGGCGTTACAATAGAAGAGAACCCCTCCACAACCATCTGTAAAACCCTGCCAACCTAATAAAACTTCAAACCTTGGTAGGATAAATGGGCCTAACCAAATAACAAACTACCGCTATCTTCGCCAGATCTACCATAATCCCATCCTTGGACACCACGTGCCCTAGGAATACCACAGACTCATGCCAAAATTCACACTTAGAGAATTTGGCATACAACTGTTGATCCCACAAGGTATGAAGTACTATCCTCAGGTGTTGCTCATGTTGCTTTCTACTCTCAGAATAGACTATAATGTCATCAGTGAATATAATGACGAAGGAGTCCAAGTAGGGCCTAAACACATGGTTTATCAAAATCTATGAATGTTATAGGGGTATTAGTCAACCCGTAAGACATGACTAAATACTCATAGTATCCTTATCGAGTCCTAAAAGCAGTCTTAGGGATGTGTGACTCCCTAATCCTCAATTAGTAATACCCTAACCTTAATTCTATCTTAGAGAACACTACTTTACCCTGGAGCTAGTCAAATAAGCCATCAATCTATGGAATCGGGTATCTATTCTTGATGGTCGCCTTATTCAGCTTCCTGTAATCAATACACATATGCAAGGTACTATACTTCTTCTTCACGAATAGAACAGGAGCACCCTAGGGAGACACACTAGGCCTAATAAACCCCTTACTCAAGAGGTCCTAGAGCTGCACCTTAAGCTCTCTCAACTCAACTAAAGCCATCCGATATGGGGGAATAAAGACTGGATATGTACCTGGCTTAACATTAATGTCGTAATCAATATCACGCACAAGAGAAAGACTAGTAGATCGGTAGGAAATACATCAGGGAACTCTTAGATTATCGGAATAGAATCAATTGGAGTGTCAGCAATAATGTCACAAATATAAGCAAGATAGGCTAGACACCCCTTTCCTACTAACTGCTG
Organism: Solanum dulcamara; assembly: GCF_947179165.1. Classification (NCBI taxonomy): domain Eukaryota; kingdom Viridiplantae; phylum Streptophyta; class Magnoliopsida; order Solanales; family Solanaceae; genus Solanum; species Solanum dulcamara. The sequence continues at coordinate 54,053,366 of NC_077241.1, forward strand.
AGCCCTAAAGAAGGATATCACACCACACGATACATGACTAACTGCACCTGCCTACATGATCGAAGGAATGCCAAGCATATACAAGGTAACAATCTTAGAGAAGAAATCTAAAACCACATGATGAGTAAAAAATCAATCCATGCCTAGAATGTAACATCCCTTAAAACGTTATATGTGGTATTTCAATTCTTGATGAAAATCATACTACTTCTATATTTTGGTCATAACTTTTCATATCTTGGTCCAAATTAGGTGATTTGAACTTCTTAATAACTCTGACATCATTACCTATAATTTTTGTGAAAATAATATCTTAAGATTCGGAGGCTAAGTAGGTCAAATAAATTAATTTTGTAAGACATGATGTTGTGACGAAATAGAGTATTTGCAAAAGAAAAATTACATCTCACTGTAAGATGTTCCAAATCAGTTGATTCTTGAATGACATGAAATTACACTTCTAGAGTTACAATTCATATGAGACACCAAATCCTAATGAGGAATTATTTTATTCAAACGCAGCTCCGAAAAAGGGTATTCCATTAAAAGAAGGTTCATCTCACCAACCATGGAAAGATCTAGATCCACTTTACATCTTCCATGACACCAATAGTCCTCTATTTGACATTACCCAAGACATCACAATCCTTTATTAAATTTTCAAGATCATTCTTCATAATTAATTTTATTTATTGTTAGGTCCCTCCTCCACACCTATAAATACCTACCTTATTTTCTCATTTTATTCATCAGACTTTCTCAATCAATTCTTCTCTCTATGTACTTCTTTACTCATTCTTAAATATAATTTTAATTTTTAGTAGTATAGAAATACTATTCCAGTGATTCTTATACTCTCATTGTACACAAAATGCTACGGCGATGAGAAAGTCTAGGGTTTCAAGAGTGTTCATTGAGTTCTTGAATTCAGAGTAAAGCTTTGGATTCCAAGTATGTAAAATTATTCATAGCATTGGATTGAGTTCGTCCATGCATCCAACATTTAAATTCATCGTAATTGAGTTATAGTTGAGTTTTATCCTAATTTTTGAATTCTAAATGAGTTAATTCTTCTTCTATTGAGTTAGATATATATTTATGCATTGAGATTATTATTTTTTATCTCTCATATTATTGAAATTATTATTTGTGGCTACTTTCCTATGAACCCTAATTGATTTGATGTTCATGAATATTTTTATGCATATTTTGAGTAAAGATGTTGGCTTTTAATATTTATTGACAAAAGGAGTGATTTGATTTAATATTATATACGTATTTTATTGAGTTTTGAAAGTAAAAAGGCATTGAGTTTAAATAAATTTAATTCTTTGGATTAAATGATGTTTTAAAGTGTAATGATTGATGAAGAGGTAATGAGATGAGTTTGATATTTTAAATAAAAGTCCAATAAGACTAGATGATGAGGTTAATATGAGCAGATATTTTGGGAGTAGTATTGAGCACCGAGTTGGATAAGAGTTTAATTGACTCAAACTACAGAACTATGTAGCCAGCATAGGATGGAGGCTATGCCTCTTAAGTCCCAAAAAGAGAACTTTGATGATTGGATCCAATATGGTGATTTCCTTTACCCTGGCAAAGTATTGGATAGATGTGGCAACAACATCGCTTCGTTGTATCATCACTAGCACATAAGTGATGGTTATTTGTTGGACAAACTCCCAACTGAGTAAGAATTTCTTATTATTATTTTTAAACATGCATTACATATTGATGTTGAGATGATATTGAGTTCTGAGCAGAGTCTTCCTAAGAGGAGTTTCTTGATATCTGTCCTTACTTTCCTGTCATTTTACATACTCGTACATTCCATGAACTGACATCATTCGACCTACATCACTTTATGATGCAGATACAGGTGTTAGAGATCCTCAACAGGTGCATCGTTGAAGATCATAACTTTCCAGCAATTTGGTGAGTCCTTTTTGTATTCGGAGGAACTCTTTATCTTTTTATTATATTTGAGTATTATATTTCTTTTGAGGTAGACATGGACATGTCATTGACACCATCTGATAGTGTTAGAGGCTTCATAGATAGAGTTTGATGATATAATTGGAGTAGTTCTCCTTTAAAACTACTTCTTCTAAGGATTATTTCTTTTTTTGATGTTGATGATGGAGAGCCCACATAAGTATTCTTATTTTCACTTAAGTCTTCCACTGATGACTAATGAGTGATAAGACCAAGTGGTTCTCTCAAAGGCTAGAAATGGTTTTGGGGTGCCGGCCACGCCTAGGGTACCCTCTCAAGGCGTGAAAAATTTTGGATCAGAGCATAGAGTTCAAGAATCGTAGGGTGTATATGAAGCCGTGTCTAGTAGAGTCTTATTTATAGGTGTTTCATGCACCACACTTATAATCAAGAGGTTATATGACATTAGAAATTATTTTACTTCTTTCATAATTTGAGTTTGTGAGATAGAGTTTAACTCTATAAAACTTCTTTTCTAATTCATGCATTTACACGTTGTAGACCATGCCTCTTAAAATATAATCAGTCAAAGAAACTCTGCCAACATTCAGGTTCCACAGTCAAAGATGCCTCCACTAAGAACTAGGGGCCAACCTGCAAGGCCTACTGAGGTACCCTAAATACCTACTATTCAGACCACTTCTACTTCGAAAGTGGAATTCAGAGGAGCTATTGCCATGCTCACTCAACTGGTAGCTGCCTAGATGAGTAACTATAGTTCACCAACTACTAGCTCTAGCTCTCAAGAGTCGTCTGCCACCACAAGGATTAGAGATTTTCTAATGATGAACCAGCCAGTCTTCACAGGGTATAAGGTTGAGGAGGATCCTCAAAAATTCATTAATGAGACATGGAATATCTTGAAAGCGATGCATACTACCAAGGTTGAGGGTGTTGAGTTGGTTTCCTACCAGCTTAAGGATGTGGAGAATATGTGGTATGACTAGTGGGAGCAGAATAACGGCGAGGATGCTACACCTGCAATTTGGGATGAGTTTGAAAGCGCCTTCCTTGACCACTTCTTTCCCCAAGAGCTATGGGAAGCAAAATTTAAGGCGTTTGTGAACATAAAGCAGGAAAGCATGACTGTGAAGGAGTATAGTTTTAAGTTTATTCAGTTGTCCAAATATACCCTAGAAATGATTCCTCATATAAGGGCCAAGATGAGAAAATTTGTATCTGGCTTGGGTGAACATGTAAAGAAAGAATGTAAGGCAATGCTAATGATTTCTGACATGAATGTTTTTAGATTAATGGTATATATTCAGCAGGTTGAGGATTAAAAGAAAAAGGACCAAGAAGAACACTTAAGTAAGAAGGATAGGTCTGTTAGGCATGAGAACGAGGAGAAGCAAGGGAAGGGTAACAAGTCCTTCTTTCAAAAGAGGTCTTCTAATTATGCACCGTCCTCAACAAGTACTTTTACACCTAATACCAGGTATGATCAAAGGTCACTGAGTTACCAGAACTTCCGACCTCAGGGTTCTTAGTCTTAAGTAAGTGTGGCTCAAGGTTCTAGAGGAAATCCACCATATGCTAGATATGGGAAGGTCCATTTAGGAGAGTGTCGTGAGGGCACCAATGCTTGCTATGGATGTGGAAAGACAGGTCTTTCCAGAATGTGTTTCCTTCAAAGAGACAAAGAGATGGAGGTAGTAGAGCTCAATTTTCTTTTACAGCACCGAAGAATAGAGGTAATCAAAGAGGTGCAGCTTCAGGTGCAGACGGGGGAACAAACCGTCTGTATGTTATGGGTAATCACCAAAAACAAGAGAATGCACCCGATATTGTTACTGGTATGCTCCGAGTCCTTTTTTTTGATATGTATTACTTAATCTGGAGGCTACGTTGAGTATTATGTGTCTTTTGAGGTAGCCATGGATATGTCATTGGCATCGTCTGGTAGTGTTAGAGGCTTCATAGATAGAGTTTGATGATATAATTGGAGTAGTTCTCCTTTAAAACTACTTCTTCTAAGGATTATTTCTTTCCTCTAATATTGATGATGGCGAGCCCACACAAGTATTCTTATTTTCACTTAAGTCTTCCGCTGATGAACGAATGATTGATGAGACCAAGTAGTTCTCTCAGAGACCAGAAATAGTTTCTAGGTGGCAACCACACCTAAGGTAGCCTCTCAGGGTGTGATGTAGAATTAAGTCAAAATCTACCATATCTAGCACAATAAGGTCTGCTCTAGTATCGTACCTTACGATAGTCACCACACAGGATTGATACACTCGATCCACTACTAAATAATAACCTACAAGGGTAGCTACACACATAGGCATGGGCAATGGTCATACAAAATATCACATCGAGTAGCATAATGGGTAGACACATACGAGTAAGTGGACCCCGTATCAAATAAAGCATAAGCAAGCTGATGAGAGTTGGAGATCTTACTTGTGATGACGGCATTCAATGTCTCCATCTCTGACCTACCTAAAAAAGAATACATGTGACTATGTCCACCTCTACCACCTGTCTGTCCTGCTTGAGGACCACCCCTACTACCTTGAGACTCACTTTTACCACTCTATACACTCTCTCTAGGTGGATGAACTAGGCCCTTGGCCTGAACCTGCTAACCCTGTAGACCTTACTACATCTGGTGTCTACGATGACTAATAGTAGGACACTCCCTAGCAATGTGACCTATCCCACCATACTCATAGCATGGCTTAGATGAACCTGAATGGCCACCATGGCTTGAATACCCAGAAGTCTGACCACAAGAAGACTGACCCAAAGTCTGGCCGCTTTAACCATCGGCACCTGCTGATCTACCATTGGTAAGCTATAAGGTTACATGTACCGGTCTTCTAGGTGGATACTACTTTGGATGGCCTCTGCCAAAAGACCCCTATAGCGTGACTAGCGTCCACTAAAGCTACCCTAGTAATGAGGCCTCTTGTCGGTGCCTTCGTAGGCCTCACGACGTATAGCCTTAATAGTGCAGGCATGATATATTATTTTCAAGAATGAACAGCCTGATGCAACCATCTGCTCTGTACCCAACCTCAAACAAACCGATAATCCTCTGAAAAATCAGTATACCCATTCCTCTTCTATTGGCATAATCATGGTAGCGTGCCTAGAGAGCTCATATAATCGAGACTCATAATCTGTGACCATCATCAATCCTTATAACAGTGTTGTGAACATATCCCTCAGCCTCTCTCTCAAACTGTGGGGTACATACTTCTCCAAGAAGGCCTCAGAGAATTGGGTCTATGTCATCGACAGTATTCTTGTAAGTCTGTAGCTGAGATATAACTTCCACCACTGCTTCACTGGTCTATCCAGCAAGAAATTAGTATAATCGGCCCCATGGGACTCCACTTGTCTGAGGTTATGCAACCTTTTCTGGCAATTAACTAAAAATTCGTGGGCATCCACGCCCGTGGAACTTGATAAATTGGGAGGGGCCAATCTAACAAAACTCCCTAACATCTTCTACTTCTCTGTGTTCATAACCAACCTAGCTGCCATGTGTTGCATAACTATAGGAATAGACTTAATCACCGGACAAGGAGTTGTAGTAGTAGGCTGTAGAATTGGGGTCTGATCATACTGTGCCCGGCCTATCCTGAAGTATGTGCCTCCTCTCATACATAAGGTCCAGCTGATGTGCTAGGCAAGGTCCCTTCTTGGGACATACCCTCCATGAAACTAAGGATTTGGGCCAAAGTATCTTGTAACAGTGGTGTGGCCACGAATCTGGGTGGGGGATAGGCTGAATCCTCCTCTATTGGCTGATGCTCGAACTACTCAACCTAAATGTCTGGCTCAAGTACACGTGCTATGGCCTAAGTACACGTGCTATGGCCCAAGTTCTACCCCAGCCTCTACCCTGAGATGGGGCTCTATCGGTAGGCGCGGGGATCCTCATCCACCCCGAGTTGATCTCTTTCTCACCATCTGAGAAAGAGTGGAATAAATAGGATTTAGAGGTGTTTATCATCATTAGAGCATGATCAAAAAAAAGAATAGTGACTTAATTCCTAACAATGTCCTATAGCCTCCCGAAGATTGGATACGGACTCCATCGTACCAATCCGCGGGACTTTACTAGACACTTGCTCCTGTAATGGTGAAACCGATGAACCTAAGCTCTGATACCACTCTTTCATGACCTAAATTTGAGCCATGATAGCGCCTACTATAGTCCCTCGAGTAGTCAAGCCAAACCCAAATTTAGTGAAAGTCAAACCTCAAACTAATTAAATAACAAATAACATTAGAAGGCGAAAGCAAAAAAAATATAACAAAAGAAATTGGGTTAAGGTATAGATATGTAAATACGATCAAAATATACAAAAAGGCCTGAAAGTGACCAAATCTAATGGACTAATACTAGACCAAACCTCGGAGCTAGTGTCACATATACACGAGCTAGTAAGTACAAAAGCTGACAATAGATATAAATATACAATGCAAAACTGACAGTCCAAAATACCAATACAAGTCAGAGTAAAAGATGGAATGTAGCAAGTCTCTGAACACCGGGAAATCACCATAATCCGAATCTGGCACCGCTACAAATGATCAGGCGCACGCTGGGGTGGCTCGAACTGGGAATTGCATCAAAAAGTTATAGAAGTACATTATATGTACCAAAACACACAGCACTCAGTAGGCATCATAGGCCGATCAAGCTCAGAAATAATAAATATATGATAAGCAATACGATGATACTAATAACATTAAGAGAGGAGCATAAACTACAACTACGGGGAATGAAGGTACGGGAATAATCATATGGTAGTCAAGTAAGCCCATCCACTCATGTAATCGTATCAATAATCTCAACTGATAAAATATAGGAGAAATACACAAATGTAAACTCATAGCCAAGGCTCAATATTGTTACACCCCACACTTTTAAACTTGGAATGTCTCATAAGTTCCTTAGACATTATCATGTGAGCCAGATATGCTACGACCCTATCAAACAACTCTAAGGAAGGGAGAATGTGATACCCCATAGTAGAGAAGGTTGGAAATAGAGTCGTGAGAATTCGGAAAGAGTTAGAGGCCAAGAAATGAGTCGTAGGACTCGAATTACCTATGTAAGCTACTAACTTAGAAGTCTTACATACCTAAGCTACTTGAGGAGATACCAAGCTTACGTAGCACGGATTAAATAGGCTCTTAAAATAAGACGAGATTACGAACCCACGAGGAAGAGGATATGATAATACGTGACAGCCTAGGAAGGTAACACGTGGCAGCACCTCAAGCAAGCAGGTGACCCACCTGCTTGGGGTCAAGTAGGTGACCCACCTGCTTAGGGGAGGTGGACCCCACGCCATGTGGCAGCCCCTTATTGGCAGCATGTATGTGTTGGCCCAATGGGGGCCGAACACGTGTCTCCCTTAGGGGCTGACACATGTCACCCCCTAAGGAAACATATATCTACATGTATTGTGACTAAGGACTTCATTTGTTTTCCAAAACTTCAGCCAAAGAGAGGAACAAAAATGTGAAGAACAAAACAACAAGATAGCCATGGTTTAGAAGAATTAAAGGTGAGTTCTTCACTTTTCCTCCGTAAATTAATTATCTACGATGTTCCCTAAGCACGTGGAGGTGTATATATGTATCTTACGATGTCTACGTAATTAATTCTTCAGCTTGGAACTTGAGAGAAATTTGAAAGAACAAAGAGGGAAAACGTTAAAAACTAGTTAATAAACCCATTTTTGGAAGGGACAGTTTTTAGTAATATTGGTATAACTTCTTGTGTAAAGCTTCGTTTTGAGTGTTTTGGAAAGGTATTTTATAGGTCTATAACTTTCATTTAGCCTTTAAAATCCAGTTTTACTTTTATCTTCTAGAATATGTTATGCTGTATCAGGTTGCTCATAAGGTGGGTAACATGGCTGGTAAGTTGAGCTTACCACCTTATTTGGAAACTATGCGCCCAGTCCATCAGATAGGAATGCTTCGTAAGGATACTGATGAGTCACCCAGGGTATATTCCATAGCTAATGTCCAGGAGATAGAATCCTGTAAGAAAAAAGAACCTATCGCCATCTTAGATCGGCAACATGGAAGATTGTAGACTAAAGACGTGCCTTCCATCAAGATACGGTAGAAAAACCAAAATCAGAAAGAGGATGACCGAGGAAACTGAAGAGAACATGAAACACAAGTATTCGCACCTATAATCGATGCCTATAGGTAACCCCAACTCCTGAAATACGTGTATTAAGTACTTGTATGGAAGTATGTGTTAGGGAAATAGGAAAGAATCTCCCTACGGTCTGTATAAAGTTCTAAGGGAAGTTTTGTTTAACATTTGGGGATGAATGTTCTAAAGGGGGAAGGATGCTACATCCCCACACTTTTAAACTCAGAATTTCTCATAAGTTCCTTAGATATTATCATGTGATCCGGATACACTACGACCCTATCAAACGACTCTAAGGAAGGGAGAATGTGATACCCCATAGTAAAGAAGGTTGGAAATCGAGTCGTGAGAATTCTAAAAGAGTTGGAGGCCAAAACATGAGTCGTAGGACTCGAATTACCTACGTAAGCTACTAACTAAGAAGTCTTACATACCTAAGCTACTTGAGGAGATACCAAGCTTGTGTAGCACGGATTACATAGGCTCTTAAAATAAGATGAGATTACGAACCCATGAGGAAGAGGATACGATAATATGTGGCAGCCTAGGAAGGTGACACGTGGCAGCACCTCAAGCAAGCAGATGACCCACCTGCTTAGGGTCAAGTAGGTGACCCACCTACTTAGGGGAGGTGGACCTCACGCCATGTGGCAGCCCCTTATTGGCAGCATGTATGTGTTAGCCCAATGGGGGTCGAACATATGTCACCCTTAGGGGATGACACGTGTCACCCCCTAAAGCAACATATATCTACATGTATTGTGACTAAGGACTTCATTTGTTGTCCAAAACTTCAGCCAAAGAGAGGAACAAAAACGTGAAGAACAAAACAATAAGGCAGCTATGGTTTAGAAGAATTAAAGGTGAGTTCTTCACTTTTCCTCCGTAAATTAATTATCTACAATGTTCCCTAAGCACGTGGAGGTGTATATATGTATCTTACGATGTCTACGTAATTAATTCTTCAGCTTGGAACTTGAGAGAAATTTGAAAGAACAAAGAGGGAAAACGTTAAAAACTAGTTAACAAACCCATTTTTGGAAGGGACAGTTTTTAGTAATATTGGTATAACTTCTTGTGTAAAGCTTCGTTTTGGGTGATTCAATATGTTTTGAAAAGGTATTTCATAGGTCTATCACTTTCATTTAGCCTTTAAAATCCATTTTTGCTTTTATCTTCTCGAAACAGGGTGATGAAGTATAGAGGAGGTACCGCCCAGATTTTGGTTTTGGGAGTCCGTCAGCTTAGGATTCCACGCAGCTCAGCTGGAAGAGGCTCCATTGTATTGGGGCCTAGTTTTTGATACTGTCCACTGATGTATAATATTTTTTTGTTCATTCGGGGGTACGGCGGGGGCCCTATCCCGTCATATATTGTCATTTATATTTTTAGAGGTCTGCAGACATGTATATATGGGTCGTGTATGTTAGTTTGATTCAGCTGGGTCTACCTGATATATGATATACGTGATTATGTTATGGCAGCCTTATTGACTTGAGTGCCCTTTCATATTGTGATACAAATGAAAAGGGCTACAGGTTTATGAAAATGTTATTGCCCAGTGGGGTTCTGTTACATGATATTGTTTTATTTACAGTTCAATATGACCACAACTGATAGATATGTATACGGGGGGTCCAGGTCGGACCCCAGTCATGACCTATGGGGTTGGGTCATGATAGAAGTGGTATAAGAGCAGTTCTTCCTTAGATTGTCTGCAGACCGTGTCTAGTAGAGTCTTGATTATCGATGTGTTGCACGCCACATCTATAAACAGGAAGCTATAGGATATTTAGGATGTTACCTTTCTTTCATATCTGAGATCGTACTTTAAATCCAAGTCATAGAAAAATTCCTTATACTAACCTTGGATCTTAATAGAAGGACGACACCAACAGAAGGAAGTAATTGACGATATGGAAAGTTACGAAGCACGCAAGTAAGTAAAGTAAAGGCACAGAAGATATCCGTCGGGTAAGGTATTGAAGTACTATTGAAACGTAAAGTTAAAACCTGAAAGAAAAGTAGACAAGAAGTGTAACAGATGCAGTTTGAAGCTGGACATATGAGGTAAGTCCAGTATTTTTATATTATTGTTGACGTTGAAAGCCCTGTATGGCTACGATATGAGATGACATTGAAAGCCCTATGCGGCTATGATATGAATATATATATGTGTTGGCCCTGTGAGGCATTGTTGGTATTTTCTGCGTGCAGGTTGTGGGATAGTAAGAAGTGTAGAGGAAACCCTGCCGAAATATTTCTAGGACAAGAAAAGGAAATGAAGTATAGACTTTTAGTATGCCTTAAAAATTGATACCAAGTACCCCTACTGTGTTTAACTAAAGCTGTAAGAGGTATCCTTTAGGTTGCCGATAAGGGGCACCCTTTTCACTTGAAGAATTTTATTTCAGAGGAACAAAAGCTTATTTAAGTAGAAAGTTCGGAGTATGGTATCTCTAGTCGTATTTTTACTGTAGGAAGATAAACAGAGGGCTCAGGAAGAAGGATAAGATGTCCCGCGAATGAGTTGCACTCTTTTTGAAAAGTACCAAACCCGCAACTCCTATTGTAAATTAGACGAGTTGTTCATAACTTGAGGATAAACTTGGAAGGAGACTAAGTCGGGCAAGAATTAAAAGGGAAGTACTGTGATGTTTAAGAGGTTCTGATTTCTTCCAACAATGATTGGAAAATGGTTTATGATAACAGTTTAGAGTTCTCCACCGACTAATTGGGGAAAGAACTTCTGATAGAAGTACCTCAAAGAGATGTCAGGAACTAAACACGAATACGAACCAAAAGGGGGATATGCAAGTATGAATTGAACAGTGTGATACGAGGATGCGGGGATAAAGTGGGACCACTAGTAAGGCCCACTTAGTATGCATTGACTAAGTTAAAAACCTGCGTTGAGAACGTAGTGAGAGCATGGAGCTTAAGATATAAAAAAAAGTGATGCGTGGACATAATGTCGCCCCAAAAAAATAATGGAACTCTTAAGAGACAAAGACGGCAAACTTAAGGAATAAAGGGCACAACTTCCATTCATGCCAAGAAACAAAGGATACAGGTTGGGACAAAGCCATTACTTCAAGAAAACCTAGAATAGTTATCGTCAGAATACTAGTACTGCCTAATTGAAATTGGAACGACTACAAGTACAAACAAAGGAAAGTACGAGTACCCTCTAAAGGGGGGAAGTTAATGAAAAAATGGCAAAAGTAAGGTGAAGGCAATTGATATGGGAATATATTTGAGGTGGATGTCTAAACTTCAATAAGATATCTGGCCAAACCAAGTTAGAAAGGTCTGGAAGCCACCAGTAATGGGATGGAAGCCAGAATGCTGTATAAGGCAGCGTTAAGAAGTTTGTGACGAGATCTTGAATGACATAACACTAGAAGGCGGCTGCGTATAAAAATAAAAGAGTGTAACCATGAAAGGATATCAACCAACTTAAGAGACATTATGAAGGATAATGACAGCCTGCTAGACTAAAAGCCAAAATGTTGGTTATAGAGTTAGTCGCAAATGATGTTGCGATAGATAAATAACCAAAGAAAAAGGAATAGAAAGCCTCCTGTGGTAGAAAATAAGGAGAACACAAAGTGAATAGAGGATAGTGGAGCTAAAGGTCTATGCCGATACTGGATACAAGATAACAGATGAAAGGACGGGGTAAAACATAAAGACTCGCGAGAAAACGCTGAGGTAAATCTGGAGCTAAGTTGAGTGCCCCACACATTATGGCAAGGATTACAATAAAACGCGACATGAAGACTTCCCAGGGAGGTCACGTATCCCAGTATTACTCTCGTCCCAGCATGCTTAGCCTTGAAATTCTGATGGAACTTAATGTGTTACTACTGGTATGATCACGCGAGATGGAAAAATTGGAACTAGTGGCGGAGGAATGACATGAGATTATGTTCCTGGAATACTATACGTTACGTTGAGGGTATTGTAAAAAATATTTAAGCAAGACAAGAAGGATTAGCTAACTGCTAACTGACGACGCACTCAAATGCCATAGCTCTTCAACATAGAACCAGTTAATGAGAGGAAAACTACAGAATGACTATATGGGCCAGTGGGCGAGGGAATTTTGACACTACTTAGCAGCCAACTCTGAGGGAGAAAAAGCAAAACCCAAAAGGTAAGGGTACCAGCTGATGTAATTTACGAATGACAGTAAGCAATACCCAAGGTCAAAAATTCTACAATATGACCAGGACTACAAGACTCACTTCGCACTCCAGCGCCAGATGAATCTAGAGGGAATGTTACTTGTGGATTAACGATATTAGTCCCTGCTCCTTTGATCAAAGGTTACCTACTCCGCTGAGAAAGTGTAAAATTATAGGGTAAAGGAGTGGTAGGACCTTACGGAGTCCCCACAGCTATTATCCCAGGCAAAAGAGCCCAAGTTGCAACTAACTACCAAGAGATGTGAAGATAGGTTAAGACGAACTACCAAGATGGAATTAGTACTATGGTGGAGTAATACATGGCCATGAGTGGACCAAAGATCTACCCCGACATCGAGTGTATGATAAGGGAGAAAAAGACAGGGTAAAACATAAGGACTAGCGAGGTAATGCTAGGATACTTCTTGTACCCTCTCATATTCTTGTAAAGGTAAAGAATGACACAAGATAATGTGTCTAGAGGATTACAAGTGGGGGTAAGGGAAATTGTGAAAGGGTCTAAGTAAAACTGGCAGAACTAACTGGTTACTACAGGATGACGAGCTTATATGCCAAAATTCCTTCGGAATTATACCAGATCATATTAGACAAAGCATAGAACGACTACGAGAGCCATTATATGAGGGGACTGCAATATTATTCGGTAGCCAACCCTAAGGATTGGAAAAAAAGAGGGGAAGAAGGACCTAAAAGATCGAATGCCAGTTAAAGTTCTAAAGAGAGTCGAGAAGGACTATATGAGGATAACGTTTCCCAAATTTTCAACATCATTATGAACCTATTTTATACTCTATAAGAGTAGGGTGCTATAGGGGTTAGTGCGAGTAGGCTAACAAATCAGCTCATTTGCTTTCAAACAAAACCACCTATGCAGTTGGAACTAGGTGAAGTTATAGGACAAGGAGGTAATAAGGTTCCGTGAGGTTTCCCCTGCTAATATCTCAAATAGAGGGACTTCAATTATGATTAATGTCTAGAGATCAGTCCAAGAAAAGCTCAGGAGCACAAATAGGTCTTCGTACTGCATTTTTCCTTGAGCTACAGAATCTACAGAGCATACTATTATATGGTTGGCTTTAAGAGGAACTGAGACGATTGTCCACCACTTATTGAGTTTAACTACCATAATGGCTACCACTCTGGTATCCCAATGACTCCATACAAGAATGGTAGAGTAAGACATGTAAGTCCCCTATTGGATGGGTAGATATTAGAAAGACTAAGCTAAAAAGGCCCCGACATGATTAAGCAAGCTATTGACTAAAAGCCCAGAGTCGGCAGGAATGATATACAGATAATCGACATCGACATTGACATACAGAGTTCAAACTAATGATTGGATGTTCATAGTAGGGTCACCTAGAAAAGAAAACTTAACCTAGAATATGTTATGCTGTATCAGGTTGCTCATAAGGTGGGTAACATGGCTGGTAAGTTGAGCTTACCACCTTATTTGGAAACTATGCGCCCAGTCCATCAGATAGGAATGCTTCGTAAGGATACTGATGAGTCACCCAGGGTATATTCCATAGCTAATGTCCAGGAGATAGAATCCTGTAAGAAAAAAGAACCTATCGCCATCTTAGATCGGCAACATGGAAGATTGTAGACTAAAGACGTGCCTTCCATCAAGATACGGTAGAAAAACCAAAATCAGAAAGAGGATGACCGAGGAAACTGAAGAGAACATGAAACACAAGTATTCGCACCTATAATCGATGCCTATAGGTAACCCCAACTCCTGAAATACGTGTATTAAGTACTTGTATGGAAGTATGTGTTAGGGAAATAGGAAAGAATCTCCCTACGGTCTGTATAAAGTTCTAAGGGAAGTTTTGTTTAACATTTGGGGATGAATGTTCTAAAGGGGGAAGGATGCTACATCCCCACACTTTTAAACTCAGAATTTCTCATAAGTTCCTTAGATATTATCATGTGATCCGGATACACTACGACCCTATCAAACGACTCTAAGGAAGGGAGAATGTGATACCCCATAGTAAAGAAGGTTGGAAATCGAGTCGTGAGAATTCTAAAAGAGTTGGAGGCCAAAACATGAGTCGTAGGACTCGAATTACCTACGTAAGCTACTAACTAAGAAGTCTTACATACCTAAGCTACTTGAGGAGATACCAAGCTTGTGTAGCACGGATTACATAGGCTCTTAAAATAAGATGAGATTACGAACCCATGAGGAAGAGGATACGATAATATGTGGCAGCCTAGGAAGGTGACACGTGGCAGCACCTCAAGCAAGCAGATGACCCACCTGCTTAGGGTCAAGTAGGTGACCCACCTACTTAGGGGAGGTGGACCTCACGCCATGTGGCAGCCCCTTATTGGCAGCATGTATGTGTTAGCCCAATGGGGGTCGAACATATGTCACCCTTAGGGGATGACACGTGTCACCCCCTAAAGCAACATATATCTACATGTATTGTGACTAAGGACTTCATTTGTTGTCCAAAACTTCAGCCAAAGAGAGGAACAAAAACGTGAAGAACAAAACAATAAGGCAGCTATGGTTTAGAAGAATTAAAGGTGAGTTCTTCACTTTTCCTCCGTAAATTAATTATCTACAATGTTCCCTAAGCACGTGGAGGTGTATATATGTATCTTACGATGTCTACGTAATTAATTCTTCAGCTTGGAACTTGAGAGAAATTTGAAAGAACAAAGAGGGAAAACGTTAAAAACTAGTTAACAAACCCATTTTTGGAAGGGACAGTTTTTAGTAATATTGGTCTAACTTCTTGTGTAAAGCTTCGTTTTGAGTGTTTTGGAAAGGTATTTTATAGGTCTATAACTTTCATTTAGCCTTTAAAATCCAGTTTTACTTTTATCTTCTCGAAAAAGGGTGATAAGGTGTAGAGGAGGTACTGCCCAAATTTTGGTTTTGGGAGTCCATCAGCTTAGGATTCCACGCAGCTCAGCTGGAAGAGGCTCCATTGTATCAGGGCCTAGTTTTTGATACTGTCCACTGATGTATAACATTGTTTTATCCATTCAGGGGTACGACGGGGGCCCTGTCCCGCCATATATTGTCATTTATATTTTTAGAGGTCTGCAGACATGTATATATATGGGTTGTGTATGTCAGTTTGATTCAGCTGGGTCTACCTGATATATGATATACTTGATTATGTTATAGCAGCCTTGTCGGCTTGCATGCCTTGTCATGTTGTGATACAAACGAAAAGGACTATAGGTTTATGAAAATATTATCGCCCAGTGGGGCTCTGTTACTTGATATTGTTTTATTTACAGTTCAATGTGACCACAGCTGATAGATATGTATACGGGGGGTCCAGGTCGGACCCCAGTCGCGGCCTACGGGGTTGGGTCATGACAAATATCCTCCAAAAGTAACCTGAATATGTATCGACGGGCGTCCCATAATTCACACATCGATCTTATCAATATGAAATGTCATAGTTAAATAAAATATCACCGATAATTCCTTAATAAAAACTTTACCCTTATTCATCATTTAAAAGTCTTAATCTCATCAATTTATACTTTCTTTGAAAAGGTTTTTTTTATCTCCGTCAAGGTAAATAATACAAATAGCATGTCAAAGAGTCATATAACACTCTCCTGAGACTCCGATGTACCAAAAGCACGGCCTTAGGCCCAACATTGCATTATCAAAAGTAAACAAGACATAAGCATAAATCAAAATCTCATCAAACGACAACCAAAACCAAGCGAGTCAAGTAAATGGTATCCTAATTTCAATTCACCTAAGAGCAAGCTCTAAGTATTCTAATCAATGCAAACAAGCCAAGATATCACCTAGACTAAAGATCCAACGACTGAAACCCCAAACTAGTCACTACCAATAATCATCGACTATAAATTTCTCAATGGGACATCAACCCCTAAATCACCAACCTAATCATGTGCTACTACTCAAAATATACCAATTATAACTAAGTCAAGTCTAACAAGAGTAAACCATAACCTACCTCAAGCCAAAATAGCACATAAGCCGCTAAACTTGAGCTTTTTCTTTCTAGACCGGCTCCGAATGATGCCACTCTATCAAATTATCTGTGAACACATAAAAAATAATCCAATGATACCTATATTGGTATAATTAAAAATGAAACTAAAATCAAGTCAAAATTTGACATTGGGACCCGCACACAAAATCAAAAATACAATTCTGTCACAAGGTCCTAAATATCTCAAGAAACTTGTGCTAAAAAAATAGGAACATTCTGAGCACCGGAAGAGATCAAACAACCCCACCAAATTCAATCCCTAGAATAGCTCAAAAATGCAAGAAACAATGAAAATTATGCAAAACTTATGAGGTTTTTAGGATGAGAAAGGGTCCCGGAATGTTTCCAAAAATATCCCTAATGCACCGGAACTACAATGATAAAAAATGATTAAGATTTTCTCCAAAAAATATGTTTTGATATATTGGAAATGAGGAGAAAAGGATTGGCAACGGATCTTAAAAGACCTCACTGCCAGGCCCCCATTGGCCTTTGCGAACGTGAAGGCTTGTCCATCAATGCGGAGAACAACCATCCATACCTCTGCAAATGTGGAAGAAGTCTCGCGAATGTAGAGAAAAAAGGCCACAACTCCGTGAATGCGGAGAGTAAATATCATATGCACCAACAGCTGTGCTGGTGCATTTCACCAAGAGAAAAAAGTCCCTCAACGGGGGTTCAGAACTCATTTGGAATCCTGTTGACACAAATGAAATATGCTACCCAACTGGAAATGGTATTCTGGACTCAATGGAATTGATGGATTTCCCAACGAAGCTCATTTGGATGAAAAGTTGACCCAAGTCAAAGATTTTTCAAATAAAATACTTAAAATGCACAAACGGCCAAAAACTCATTCTGATCACCTTGAGAACCGAACCAAAGATCATTCTAGATCAAATTTGGAATTCTGGAGCTAACCACACTAATGGAATTTTCATATGAGAGCGTTCACTTAAAATGTTGACTGAATCAAACTTGGCCAAAACTTTAAAGTTAAAATAATAAATCGCATAAACTCTAAACGAAGACTCCAAAACCAAAACCAACAATCCTCCTAGACCAAAATGGACCTTCTAGAGCAGATGGAACCATTCGAATCTTCATACAATGCCAGAATCTCCGGATGTTAACTAAAGTCAAATCTTTCAAATCTTAAGACTCTAAAATGGCCAAACTACCTCAAAACTGAACCGAACACCTTTGGGAGCGTGCCACCCATCCCAACATCACATATGAGCTGTAAAAAAGCTATGTAAAGGGGTAAAATGGTAAAAATACACAAAAGCATAAAAATGACCTTGAAGGTCATTAAAGAACCAGTGGTTCACTTAAACCCTATTGGCATGATAATTGATATTGAATTATATACATCTTAAGTTGAGTCTAGAGCCTTGAATTGTGAATGTACGATTGTGATTGGAATGTGAGCACGATGATAATATTGATAGTGTTGACAAATTGATAGTCTTGAATGTTGTCATAAATGATTATCTAAATCCTTTTTTAAAAATATGATTGAAAATGATTTGGAAATTGATTGGTTGAAGGGATTCATTTGATAGAATGAATGAGTTAAAAGAGTCCAAAAGAGACTTATTGATTTGGATTGATTGTCTTATGAGCTTGAGTCTTGGAAGGAGTATTGAGCATCAAATTGGGCAAGAGTAAGTAATAACTCGAACCCAATAAATACGACGCCAAACGTAAGAGAGGATTGAACCGTTAAAGTTAGATGTTTCTCAAATTATTGTCCTGACATGATAGGACTTGATTGGCTATGGATCCATGATTGTTGATTCGTTGTTACCCTGGTAAGGTATGGACGCATGTGGAAACAACGTCGGCTTGTTGTATAATCACCTAGCTCATAAGTCATGGTTGTTGGATTAGAGAAACTCCCATATAGGTGTTGATAGTACTTTGATTGGATTGGATTGTATATGTGTCATGACCTAATTTTTCTCAGGTCATGATGGCACCTACTATAACTCACCAGTAGGTAAGCCAACCTGTAAACCTTAAACGTCAAGTAATGGGTTCGAGGGTGAAAACTAAATAAGAGTGACGAATTATAAAAGTAAGTAGAATAAATAAGTGGAAGTAAACCAAAACTTTATATAAACAATTAAAGATCCCTCCTAGAACCTAAAAGTCACAAGTATAGAGCTGCTATAAAACAAAAGACGAGTACAAGTCCCGAAAGTGGATTGGACATATATATACAACAACTGGCTAGTCTCAAAAAGTAAAAGATGGGCCATCCATACTGAAGGAGAAACGCCAAATGCTCACCCTATTCTCTAAATCTAACTATAACAGGCTCGATCTATTTGTGATGGTAGCTGGTGCTCGGTCCTGCATCACAAAAGTAGATGCAGAGTGTAGTATGAGTACCAAGACAATAGGTACCCAATAGGCATCATAGGCCGACTGAGCAGAAAAGGTAAAATAAAGAAACAATATGAAAAAGAGGAATAAGCCTAAATAGGAGTCAACATAACCATCACTAGGGAAAAATGTACTATCTATGAGAACTACAGCTAACTATATCCAACTGGACCCCTATAAACCCAGCCGGGACACTCGTACACAAGTTAAATAAAAACCCGAATGAAGCTCAATAAGGTCAGTGAGTACACAATATAGCTACAACTACCAAGGTTGGGAACCAAGAATCTGCGATGTCAGGAACAGAAGTATAGTATCATTTTCAAACCCAGAATCTCCAAGAGTTAATGAACTAAGGGTGCCTTAGGGGTCGAGGCCGAGACTGGGACCCAGATGCTTGCCCGAATGTTCAAACTGACTAAGGCCGGGACTGAGTAACTGAATACTTGCCATAATACATCAGTGTTGTCAAGGTCGAGACTGGGTACCCGGATGCTCGTTGTAACACATCAATATGATCGAGGCCAGGACTAGATACTCGGATGCTCATCATACTAGCAAGCTGATAGAGGCAGGGGCTGGGTACCCGAATGCTCTTTGATAATTCAAAATGGAGACCGGGATTGGGTACCCGGATGCTCACAGATAATTTATCCCCTGGTATCGAATATTCTCTTTTATAACTATATAGCAATAGTTCTGAGAATCTCCTCTCCAATGTCTCAACTCATATCCTGCCAAAACTTGAACCAGAGCTGAAGACAAAGGATCACAAAATCTAATATTGATGACGTATCCCGAAATCTATGACTATGCCAACTGGTGGATGAGGGTGTCCTTAATATCAAGGGTATCGCCTAGTTATGATCAAACTACTAGGCACTAGCCCGCTACACCATTCTATAAGAATCTAAGTCCACCAGAGGCCATAAGGAATGGGTTACAGATTTGCAGCAGCCTTTACATATCCTATATTTGTCTGTTTCTTTGGCCTCTTGTAGGTGCAGGTTTACAGAGCTTCAAACGAAGGGAGACTAAAGACTGGCATGCTAAGGCCTCCCCAACACTCTCCAACAATCCATACATGCCAGCTACTATGCTTCATTGTTTGCAGCAGTCCTATGGCAGCCAAGCTACTTGGAATTCTTGGTGGGATACTTGTTTAAGTGCAGGCTACACTACTGGCTGGAATACTCCAATATGCAAGACACCATCAGAGGAGCTTCTAAGCAGCTGCACACGTCAGAGCTGCAACACCTTCAAAATGCAGTATGTAAAAAGTCAGTGCCAATATTTTATCAACAACAACTCCAAGGCTGCTGGTTGCTACAGCTCAATATATTTCCTATCCTATCATCCTCCCTAACTGATATATACATGATCTTGATGTGGATGCACCCTTCCATTTGGACTTACTTGGTATGACAAGACAAAAAAGGGCAAAGATGAACAGAACCTCCTCACCCCATGCGAGATAGAAGGTTAATATAATTGTTCTTCTTCAATTTAGCTATGTATGATACGTAGCGTAGTTGAATAGGACTAGTGTAGGTTACTTTCTTGTTTACTCATGGAAGGGGAGAGTCTCCCTCATTTATGCTTTCTTAGTTGACTTGTACCGGGAGGAGTCATCCCATAGGTTTATCGCTTTCCATCTAGTAATGGGGATGAGTAAGCCGACCTGAGTAGGTCGGCTGACTCATGAACCATCCTAAGTTCGGAGGTAAGGTTTATGTCCCCCTCCGTGTATTTTTCTTAAATTTTATTTATGATAAGGCTTGGGGGTGTTGCTCAACCACTGACTGTGCACGAGAGGTGGGAGCCTCGTGTAGGGTCTGTTCCTATAAAAAAAAAAGTCCACCAGAGCAACATCGGGGCATCTAAAGTAAGTTTACATCCTATAATAAGGCCAACATACTCCACAGTATCAACAAATGCTCATTCAACTCTCCTTAAAATACTAACAAATAACGATAAGATACACATGCTTCAAAATACCCAAAAAACTCGATAAAAGGCCTAAAGCATGATTTCTAAAAGCTAAGATATACAATTAAACTACCCAACCCAAATTTCAGCTATTACAACCTGCTTTCACACATTCCAGCTTAGTTTAAACTACAATTAAACTACCTATAGGCTTAGCCTAAAGAAAGGTAAATTGTAGCCTACCTGTAGGCTGAACACGCGAGCTCCAAATCACAGTGCCAGAGCCTTTCCCTTTTGAGTGGTGTTGAAACGCTGTCAGGCTATCAAAAATAAAAGCACAATATTGACACAGTCGTTTAGACACTAATTTCATAATTTTTGAAGATGGACTAATTTCAGGGTCTAAAACGGGGAATGTGGGACCCGCATATGGAATTTTGGATTTGACCCCCAAAATAGGTTCTAAACATCACCTCAAGTTCACAAATAAGATTTATAACAAAATTTGGAATGGAAAAATAATGCAAGATGATTAAACAATCAATTTCCACATTTTCAAACTAAGAAAACAAACTAGGCAACCTCTTTACGCATCGATTTCTCAAAAATAAAACTCTGTCAATCAAAACAAATTACACCCAGACGTTCCTTGTGAAAAAACCCACAATCTAGCTTCAAGAATCACTCAAAACGGAGCTATCTTGCCCAAGATACACTCTTCCAAAATTCAACAAAATTTAATTCCAAAAAATACTAAATCTGCAGCTAAAATTCAATTTCTTACCTCGAATGACATGCCAAAAGCAGATTCCAACAATTCACGATGTTCTCCTCAAAATTCCACGCAAGATAGCCTCCAGAAACACCCAAATCGGATAAGAATTGCTCTCAAAATCGCAAGTCAAAGTTTTGAGAAAAATGTCTTATAAAGTGATATTTTTCAGATTTAAGTACATATGCCATGTCATCGCTCGCGCACCAGATTTCAGAAATTACCAACTCTTTAATTTTGACACTTCGGACTCATCCTGAGTCGAAAAAACACAAACCATATATGGATTCTGATTGGAAATGACAATTCGGACTCAACGGCGTGGTCAAAATTCTCATCAGAGATCGTTATAACAAAAAGTAGGTCCCACCTCCGAAATCAAAATCCACCGATGGGGTCAAAATGAACCCAGAAGCCTCGAGAACCAAACGAAAGGTTGTTCTAGACTAAACTCAATATTCCAGAGCTAACCATGCTGTCAGAATTCCCATCGAAGCGCATTTTCCAAGAATATTAACCAAAGTCAAATCTTGGCTTAAAATTCCTCAAATTCTCAACTCAAGGCCTCAAATCTTCTTTCAACTCCAAAATTGATTTCATGAAGTCTCCTAAACCAATTTTGACATTTTGAATCTACTGGAATTAACAAAATTCTATTCCGAGACCTATTTCTCCAATTAACCCCAAATGCCACTTTTTAATACTTAAAGCTTATGAAAACTCAAAATTTCCAAAGACTTAACTTTTCATAGGAGTTTCTAAAAATCAACACCCGGTACCAATCAGAAATGACTCAGGCCAACTAAAGGGAGGGGTAAAATGATCATTTTACAAAAAATTACAAAAATGACCTTCAGGGTCATTACAACATCCACTACTAAAAGAACTTTCGACTGTAAAAGTAAAGACAAGGGTATACCTGGATGGTCAAATAAGCTGGAGAACTGCTCCCACATCTCCTTCTCGGTCTCCCATATAACCTCCTTGATCGGACAATGGCACCACTGGACTTAATCACAGGGATGGACTTAGAATGAAGCTGGCGAACATCTCTGGCTAGAATAGCAACCGGCTCCTCAACAAAAGTCAGGCGATCATCCAACTCAACAGAATTATACTTAAGCATGTAAGACTCATCTGAAATGTACCGGCATAGCATAGAAACATGAAAAATAGGGTGTATAGCTGAAAATATTGGTGGCAAAGCCAACTCATAAGCAACCTCTCCAACTCTCCTCAAAATCTCAAAAGGCCCAATATACTTGGGGCTAAGCTTACCCCATCTGCCGAATCTCATCACGCCCTTCAAGGACGATACCCACAAGAACACCTGATCTTCCACCTTGAAGTGCAAAGGCCGACGCCTGTGATCAGCATAACTATGGTGCCTATTCTGAGCTATCCTCAGCCTATCCTGAATAACCTAAACTCTGTCTATGGCATCCCAAAGTAAATCGGTATTGTGTGGCCTAGGCTCTGAAGACTCAAACCAAAAAACCAGAGTGCAACAACGCCTACCATAAAAGGCCTGGAATTGGGCTATCTGAATACTAGAGTAGTAGTTATTGTTGTATGCAAACTCTGCCAAAGGCAAGTACTGCTCCCAATGACCCTCAAACTCTAATACACAAGCTCGCAGCATATCCTCCAGAACCTGAATAGTATGCTCTGATTGATTGTTGGTCTGTGGATGAAATGTCGTGCTAAGATCAACCCGGGTGCCCAACTCTCTCTGAAAGGCCCTCCAAAAACTAGAAGTAAATTGAGATCCACTATCTGATATAACAGATATCGGTACCCCGTGCAGATGGACCACCTCCTGAATATAGATTTGATCTAGATGATCTGTAGTAAAAATAGACTGTACTGGCAAGAAATACGCTGACTTGGTCCATCGATCAAAGATGACCCAATTACCATAATTACCTCTAGATGTCCGAGGCAATCCCATCACAAAGTCCATGGTAATCTGTTCCCATTTCCACTTGGGAATAGGTAATATTTGAAAGACTCTACCAGGCCGCTGATGCTCGGTCTTAACCTGCTGGTAACTTAAACAATGGGATACATACTCAACTATATCTCTCATCATACCATACCACTAGTAATGTTGTCTCAAATCCCGATATATCTTTGCAGTGCCTAGATGGATACAGTACCTGGAATCATGGGCTTCATGAAGGATCAACTAAACAAAGTCTCCAACTCTTGGAAAACAAAGGCGAACATCAAACTGTAATATCCCATCCAAATCTATAGAAGCATGGCTACCCTCACCTCATAATACTAACTCTCAAAGCTCTTCTAATGCTCCATCCTAAAACTGTCGGCCCAAATCTGGACCAGTAGAGATGACCGAGCTCCCACAAAAGCCAAAATCTATTTGAAATCTGAGATGTCCAACCTGACTATCCGATTAGCCAAAGACTGGATGTCCAAGGCTAGGGATCGCTCCATAGTCAAAAAGTAAGATAAACTATCCATACTCCTCGTCTTCTAGCTCAACGCATCCGCTACTATATTTGCCTAGTCCGAGTGGTAAAGGATAGAGATGTTATAATCGGTCAGTAGCTCAATCCAACACCGCTATCTAGAATTAAGATCCTTCTGACTCATAATGTACTGTAAGTTGTGGTGATCTATATATATCTCACAATGGACTCCGTACAAGTAGTAACTTCATATTATGAGCGCAAAAACTACCGCTGCTAGTTCCAATTCATGAGTGGGGTAGTTGCGCTCATGCACTCTCAATTGTCTGGAAGCATAAGCAATAACTCGGCCTCACTGCATCAATACACACCCAAGACCTACATCAGAAACATCACAATATATTGAAAAGATCACTCCCTCAATTGGAAGAGTCAGAACAGGAGCGGTGGTAAAAAACTCTTTAATCTTCAGAAAGCTCGACTCACACTCTTCGGACCACATAAAGGGAATATCCTGGCGGGTCAAATGGGTCAATAGGGCTTCAATAGTGGAGAAACCCTCAATGAATTATTTGTAATACCCAGCCAATCCAATGAAGCTCTGAATCTTCATAACAGATATGGGCCTAGCACAACCACAAATAGGCTCAATCTTTGCTGGATCCACCCTGATACCCTTTTTAGATACCATGTGTCCCAGAAATGCCACAGACTCCAACCAAAACTCGCACTTTGATAATTTAGCATAAAGCTATTAATCTCTCAAAGTCTGGAGCACAACCCTCAAGTGCTGCACGTGCTCCACCCTACTTTGCGAGTATACTAGTATATCATTGATGAATACAATTATGAAGGAGTCAAGATAAGGCTTGAATACTCGAGTCATAAGTTCCATAAAAGTTGCAGGGGTATTGGTAAGCCCAAAATACATCACAAGGTACTCATAGTGGCCATAGCGAGTCCGTAAAGTAGTCTTAGAAATGTCGGCTATCTAATCCATAACTGGTGGTAGCCAGACCTCAAGTTAACCTTAGAAAACATAGTCACACCCTGAAGCTAATCGAATAGATCATTGATACAAGGCATGAGGTAACGGTTTTTCACCATCACCTTATTCAGCTGCGAGTAATCAATACACATCCACATAGTCTCATCCTTCTTCTTACCAAACAGGATGAGTGCACCATATGGAGACAAATTCATGTGAATAAATCCCTTACCTAAAAGATCCTCAAGATGCACACTGAGCTCTTTGATCTCTGTGGGAGACATATGGTAAGGTGGTATAGAAATGGCTTAGTTCCTGATACCAAATCTATGGAAAAGTTAATATCTCTCTCTAGGGTAGGCCAGGTAGGTCAGTAGGGAAGACATTAGTATACTCCATAACCATAAGGACTAAATCAATAGTAGGGGCCTCGCTAGACACATCACAGACATATGGTAAGTAAGCCAAGCACCTGGACGCAACTAGCCATCGAGCCTGCATAAAGGATATGATCCTAATCGGTGAGCCACTATAAACACCCTGCCACAAGAGCAGGAGAATGTCAGGCATAGCTAATGTAACGGTCTTGGCATAACAATCCAAAACCCCATGATGAGGGGATAGCCAATATATGCCTAGAATAACATCGAAGTCCAACATATCAAGTAAAATAAGATCTGCCCAAGTATCATGCCCCTGAATAGTCTTTGCACAAGATCTAAAAACCTAATCGACTACTAAAAAATCCCCTACCAAGGTCGAAACATGCAACGGGACCTCAAGTGACTCATAAGCAATACCCAAACATAGAGCAAAATATATAAACACATAGGAATACATGGAACCTAGATCAAACAAAGCTGAATCAGTCTACTAATAAAATAAAGATAGTACCTATGATAACCATCTGATGCCTCAGCCTCTGCCCTTGCCAGAGTAGCATAGAAATGGCCCTGTCGGTGTCTCCCATGAACATTCATCCTACCACCCGACCTATCTCCCCGAGAACCTCCCCGAACACCCTGCTAACTATTGTTGTGGCGGTGACCCTGATCTATACCTCCTAGTAGAGGTGGAGCTACTGCCAATAGTCTAGCCCAGTCGGGACACCACCTAAATTAGTGCTCTAGTGAGCCACAATCAAAGCATCCTGAAGTTGAGCGACCCATGATAACTCATCTGCAATAGCAAAGAAGTGGACCTGATCCCCTCGAGCTCTTCCTTATGGTGGAACCCCCTAAATGCGGATGACTACCTTCGACTGCTAGTAGGGCGGCCTGAACTAGTCGGCTAGACTGACCCTGCTGGTACGTATCCTGTTGGAATTGCTAACAGGGCCTGTCATAGCTATCATGGACTTAAGACTGGGACCCACTATACTACCCTGATGCCTGGGTCTCTTATCGCTTCCCCCTTGGGCCTAATTATGAATAATCTCAATTGTGCAGGTTTGATCCACCACATCCATAAAAGAGCAGCCCACAGAAACCAAGTGCTCGGTCCCTAACCTCAGGTAAGGTCTCAATCCGCGCAAAAAATATCATACCCGTTCCTCCTCAATGGGTAGAATCATAGTGGCATGTCGGGAAAGCTGATGAAATCTGGCCTCATACTTTGCAATCGTGGCCCTGCTCCAACCGAGTAAACTGATCCCGGAGTCAGTACCTAACAATCCTAGGGATGTATCGAGTCAAGAAAGCCTCTTAGAACTAGACCTATGTCAATGGTGGTGACCAGCTGGCCTGGACTGCAAATAAGAGTGCCACCACTGTCTGGATGCCCCTCTAAACTGATGAGCAGTGAAGTCGGCGCCTCTGAACTCCACAAGACCTAAGGAATGGAATTGCTCCTGATAAGTAGTCAAGAACTCCATGTCATCCTTGCTAACGGCTCCAGAAAATATCAGAGGTGACAGCCTCTAAAATACCCCTAACATCTTCTGATTCTGTAATGATATCACACCCTCCGGAACTATTGGTGAGGGTGCAACAACTAGTGGAGGCAGCTGAACCTCAGGTGTTGGTAGGGAGGGTGAATCCCGCGGTGCTAGTATACCCACTACTAGGGTAGAGGCCTGTGGTATAACCCCAATAGCTGTGAGGAGCTACGCAATCACGTCTTGTAGTGTTGGGGTTATAACTAGTGCAGCTGGGGGCTGTGCTGTCGGTAATGGTCCCTCTAGCTGAGGAGGACTAAGAGCGTCTTGATGCTCATCTACCAGCTCCGACTCTATCTCTGGGTTGGGATTTAGTGTTGCTCCCCTATCTATCCCATAAGGACGGCCTCTAGGACTGCCAAGCCTTGGTGCGCCATCATAACCGATGGTACCGTGCGTATGAACCATCCCTATAAAAGAGTGAAACAAATGCGATTTTAGGAAATTAATAAAACACAACACTGCACAAAATGATACAACATAGAGAACGTTCCTAATGATATTCTGTAGCCTTCCGAAGATAAGTTACGGACGTATCTGCACCCATCCATGAGACTCTACTAGAAGTTATCTCTGTACAAGTGAGACCAACGAACCTGGGGCTCTAATACCAATTTGTCACGACTCTATTTTCCTCAGGTCATGATGGCACCTACTATAATCCACTAGTAGGTAAGCCAACCCGTAAACCCAGAATGTCAAGTAATGGGTTTGAGGGCAAAAACTAAATAAGAGTGGCGAATTATAAAAGTAAGCAGAATGAATAAGCGGAAGTAAACCAAAACATGATATAAATAACTAAAGATCCCTTCCAGAACTTGAAAGTCACAAGTACAGAGCTGCTATAAAATAAAAGATGAGTACAAGTCTCAAAAGTGGACCGGACATATATATACAACAACTGGCTAGTCTCATAAAATAAAAGATGGGCCATCCATACTAAAGGAGACAGAAGCGATCCAGAAATGCCAAGTGCTTATCCTAGTCTTCGAAACTGACTGCAATAAGCTCGATTTATTCGTGACGGTAGCTGTACTTGGTCCTGCATCACAAAAGTAGATGCAGAGTGTAGTATGAGTACCAAGATAACAGGTACCTAATAAGCATCATAGACCGACTGAGCAGAAAAGGTAAAATAAAGAAACAATATGAAAAAGAGGAATAAGCCTACATAGGAGTCAACATAAGCATCACAAGGGAAAAGTGTACTATCTATGAGAATGACAGTTAACTATACCTAACTAGACCCCCATAAGCCCAGCCGGGACACTCATACGCAACTTAAATAAAAACTCGGATGAACCCCCATAAGCTCGCCGAGTACACAAAATAGCTACAACTACCAACGTTGGGAACAAGGAATCTGCAATGTCAGGAACCAAAGTACTGTATCATTTCCAAACCCAGAATCTCTAAGAGTCAACGAACTAGGGGTGCCTTAGGGGTCGAGGCCGGGACTGGGACCCAAATGCTCGTTTGAATGTTCAAAGTGACCAAGGACAAAACTGAGTACCCAGATGCTTGCCATAAAACATCAGTGCGGTCAAGGTCGGGACTGGGTACCCGGATGCTCGCCGTAGTATATCGATATGATCGAGGCCAGGACTGGGAACCCGGATGCTCATCATACTAGCAAGCCGAGAGAGGCCGGGGCTAGGTACCCAGATGTTCTCCGATAATTCAGAACGGAGGCCTGGATTGGGTACCCGTATGCTCATAGATAATTCATCCCCTGGTACTGAATATTCTCCTTTCTAACTAGACAGCAAAAGTTCTAAGAATCTCCTCCCTAATGTGTCAACTCATATGCCACTAAAACATGAAGCGGAGCCGAAGCCAAACGATCACAAAATCTAGTATTGCTGACGTATCTCCAAAGCTATGAATATGTCATGTGATGGATTGGGGTGTTCTTAAGAGCAAGGGTATCGCCTAGCTAAAGCTAAACTACTAGGCACTAGCCCGCTACACCATTCTATAAGAATCTAAGTCCACCAGAGCAACGCCAGTGAATCTAAAGCAAGTTTACATCCTATACTAAGGCCAATATACTTCACATTATCAACAATATGCTCATTCAACTCTCCTTACAATACTAATAAATAACGACAAGATACACATGCTTCAAAATACTTGAAAAACCCCGATAAAAAGCCTAAAGCATGATTTCTAACACCTAAGATATACAATTAAATTACCCAACCCAAATTCCAACTATTTAAACATGCTTTCACACATTCCATCTTAATCTAAAAAAAGGTATACCATAGCCTACCTGTAGGCTGAACACGAGAGCTTCAAATCACAGTGTCGGAGCCTTTCCATTTCAAGCGGTCTCGGAACACTGCCAGGCTGTCAAAAATAGAAGCACAATGTTGATATGGTCGTTTAGACACTAATTTCATAATTTTTGGAGATAGATTAATTTCGGGGTCTAAAACTAGGAATATGAAAAATAACGCAAGACTATCAGGTTCTAAACATCACCTCAAGCTCATAAATAAGATTTATAACAAAATTCAGGGTGAAAAATAACGCAAGACTATCAAATAATCAATTCCAATAATTTCAATCTAAGAAAAAAATAAGGCAGTCTCTTTACGCATCGATTTCTCAAAAACAAAACTCTTCCAATCAAGATAAATAACACCAAGACGTTCCATGCAAAAAATCCCACAATATAGCCTCAAAATCACTCAAAATAGAGTTATATTGACCAAGACACACTCTTCCAAAATTTAATAAAATTTGATTCCAAAAATACTAAATCTGCAGCTAAAAATCAATTTCTTAACTGGAATGACATGCCAAAAACAGACTCCAACACCTCCACGATGTTCTCCTCAAAATTCTACACAAGATAGCCTCCAGAATCATCCAAATCGGATCAAAATTGCTCTTAAAATTTCAAGTCAAAGTTTAGAGAAAAATGTCTTATAATATGATATTTTTTAGATTTAAGTACATATGCCACGTCATCGCTTGCGCACCAGATTTCAGAAATTACCAACTCCTTGGAATCTGATTGGAAATGAAAATTCGAACTCAACCGCGTGGTCAAAATTCTCATCAGAGATAGTTACAATAAAAAGTGGGTCCCACCTCCAAAATCAAAACCCACCAAGGGGGTAAAAATAAACCCGAAAGCCTCGAGAATGAAATAAAAGGTCGTTTTAGACTAAAATCAATACTCTAAAGCTAACCGTGCTGTTGAAATTCCCATCCAAGTGCATTTTCCAAGAATATTGACCAAAGTCAAATATTGGCTTAAAATTTCTCAAATTCTTAACGTAAGGCCTCAAATCTTCATTACAACTCCAAAACTGATTCTGTAAAGTCTCCTAAGACAATTTTGACATTTTAAAGTTGCTGGAATTGACAAAATTTTGTTACGAGGCCTGTAGCTCCGATTGACCCCAAATACCACTTTTTATAGGATTTTTCTAAAAATCAACACCCAGTACCAATCAGAAACGACTCGGGGCAACTAAAGGGAAGGTAAAATGGTCATTTTACAAAAATCTCAAAAATGACCTTTAGGGTCATTACAATATGATTGGCCCTTGTCTAAATCGTATTCACCTTCCCAATTTGAGATCTCTGAGTTGATTTGATTCTACCTAGATGCATGTTTCATTCTGCTATTTTGCATAGTCGTACATTTCATGTACTGACGTTCATTTGGTCTTGCATCATTTTATGATGCAGAAACAGGTACTAAAGATCATCAACAGGCGCATCATTGAGGATCTATCCATACTCAGCTGATTGGTGAGTCCTCCCTACTTCTAGAGGATTCCACATTTATCTTTTTAGCTTTTGAGTTTAGTTTTATTCAAAAGAAATTGTCTCAAAAGTATAAATTGTATCCTTATGATTTATACACACAAATTATCAACTATGTATTTTAAAAAATTAATTTGTATCAACTAATTTGTATTAAGTGTTCAAGTAAGAACTATTTTTTATTCAATATACAATTATACTCCATATCCATTATCCTTTATACAGTTAACAAATATAAGCAATATATATATATACAAATTTCCAACATTGTACACAATATCCAAAATAGATTACGGATCATACCAACTTGCATACAATATACATTAGAAATCGTACCAATTAATTCTTTGTAAATTCAATGAGTTTTTGAGAAAATACATGTTCGAATTCGGGAGGTGAACAATTGAGACTTTTTTATTCTAATAGTCTTCAAAGATGCAACATCGTCTTTGTATTTTTCTGGAACAAAGAGGATGAACTGTTTCGAATCACTTATTGATTTTGAATTTTGCATTAAAAAAATTGATCAAAAGGGTTTTCAGAAGAGAGAGAGTGGGAGTGATTTAATGAAGGTAAACTGAATTTCAGAGTCATGCGTGTAACTACAATGATGTGAAAGTGATTTTAGAAATTTTTATCAAGTTGTATTAGTTTTATCCCATGATTTACTCAAATTAGTTATTTTGTATCTGTATTTGTTGTATATAATTAAGGAAAGAATACAGAAATATACAACAACTCAGCGAAATCCTACAACGTGAGGTCTGGGAAGGGTAAAGTGTAAGCAGACCTTACTCCTACCAAGGTAGGACTGTTATTTTTGAAAGACCCTCGACTCAATAAAAGCATAAAAAGAGGTTAGATAAGGCTAAGAAGTTCAAAGCGATATGGGAAAGCAAATAACGAGAACGACACAGATAAAATAGAGTAATCAAAGTACAAAAAGTAATAGATAATAACATAAATCAGAGCACAAGAAATTATAGTGCGCTAATGCGCCTACTAATAAGGGAGAATAATGAGACTATGTACCAGCCTTCTACCCTAATGTGGATCCTCCACACCCTCCTATCTAAGGTCATGTCCTCGGTAATTTGTAGTTGCGCCATGTACTGTCTAATCACCTCTCCCCAATATTTCTTCGACCTACCCCTACCTCTTCTGAAACCATCCATGGCCAACCTCTCACACCTCTGCATTGGGGCATTTGTGTCTCTCCTTTTCATATGCCCAAACTATCTTAGTCGCATTTTCCACATCTTGTCTTCCACCGAGGCCACTCCTACCTTGTCTTGAATAGCCTCGTTTTTAATTTTTTCCCTTCTGGTATGCCCACACATCCATCTCAATATTTTCATCTCGGCAACTTCTATCTTTTGAACGTGAGAGACCTTAACTTGCCAACACTCTGCCCCATATAACATAGCTGGTCTAACCACCACTTTGTAAAACTTGCCCTTAAGTTGTGATGGCACCTTCTTGTCACATATCACACCGGAAGCGAGCCTCCATTTCATCCACCCTTCTTCGATACGGTGTGTGACATCTTCGTCAATCTTCCTACTGCCTTGCATGATAGACCCAAGGTACTTGAAACTACTTTTATTTTGGATGGCCTGGTCACCGAGCCTAACTTCTGTGCCAATCTCCTAGGGTGTCTCACTAAACTTGCACTCTAAGTACTCTATCTTGGTCCTACTCAACTTAAACCCTTTGGACTCCAAGGTATGTCTCCAATCCTTCAGCTTAGCGTTAACTCCACTATGAGTCTCATCAATCAAGACTATGTCGTCCATGAAAAGTATACACCATGGCACCTCACCTTGAAATTGTCGCATCAATCCATCCATCACCAAGGAAAATAACAATGGACTGAGAGTTGATCCTTGATGCAACCCCATCACAACTGGGAAGTGTTCTGAGTCCCCTCCTACTGTTCTTACCCTAGTTTTGGCACCTTCATACATTTCCTTGATCACTCTAATATATGTCACAGGTACACCTTTATCCTCCAGACATATCCATAGTATCTCTTGTGGAACTTTATTGTAAGCCTTTTCTAGGTCAATGAATACCATATGCAAGTCCCTCTTCCTCTCCCTATACTGCTCCACCAGTCTACTCATAAGATGGATGGCTTCTGTAGTTGAGCATCCTAGCATAAATCTGAACTGGTTCTCTGAAATAGACATGTCTCTCCTCACCCTCATCTCCACCACTCTTTCCCACACTTTTATAGTATGGCTTAGAAGCTTGATACCTCTATAGTTGTTGCAGCTTTGGATATCCCCACTTGTTTTTGTATAGGGGGATCATTACGCTAGACCTCCATTCTTCGGGCATTGTTTCCATCTAAAACATGACATTAAATAACCTAACCAACCACTCCAAACCTACTGAGCTCGAGCTCTTCCAAAATTCCTCAAGAATCTTGTTAGATCCGGTCGCTCTTCCCCAGCGCATCCTACGAACAACACCCTTAACCTCCTCGACCGTAATACTCTTGAAACCCCCAAAATTGTGATGCCTCCCTATATGTTCCTAATCTCCCAACACTATTGTTATTTCCCATAAATAGTGAAAGTATAGCTAATGGGTACTATTGAAGGCTTAATGTTTGCTATTTGTAAATATTTCCCTAATTAATTCCCAAAAAAAACCACCAAAAAATACAATACACTACCAAACAAATTAACCCATGTATTCTTCTCCTCCTCTCACTTTTATGTCTTTTCTGGCAAACTCACAGCGTCGGAGAAGCTACTCGTGGCATCTTTGTCGCGAGCTACCAGAAACCTCACCATCTCAGACCCCTGTCTCTTACTTGTTTTCTCCAAATAACACCCAAAACCCCTTTGTCTCCCATCATTTTCCAGTGAGCTTGAAGCTCCAAGGAATAAGCAACTCGACTACCACGCCTCCACCAGTGAGCTCTCGAGCTCCGAGATCCAGTTCAAACCACCATCCAACAAGCTCCAACTACGAGCAACACCATCAAATCTTGAACCAACGGTGAGGTTCGAGTTTTCTCTTCTAAATCTAATTGATATATTTGTTGCTTTATTTCGTTTTTACTTTCCTTATCGTTGTGTTTTTGCTGCATTTTAGATACATATTTTGCCTTATTTCAGATCTGGCTGGAGAGGTTCAAACCCCGACCACCTTTATATTTATATGTTTGCTCAAATTTAGTTATCTTGTATCTATTCTAACTTTGTTTGACTACTTTTGCTAATAGTTTAACTTCATTTGTTTTGGCTAATGTTTTGACTATTTTTTCATCACTTTTGTTTGTTGGTGGATTATAATTGATGATTAGTTTATACTTTATTTATTTATAGTTATTATAAAGTGATACACAAAGTGTTAGTTTTAATGGATAACTAAAGAATGTTGGTATTATAATTTTTCATTACGCGAATATGTTACAGTATCATCGATTTGGTTTCTTAATTTTTTATTCCATGCTTGTGTCACTGTTATTATCTTTATTTATGTTTATTAATTTTGTTAGATATGAAGAATTGAGCAAGTTATATTGTGAAGTTGTTATCATTTAGTCGTTGTTGGGCAGGTTATTGCATATCACTTTATATTGTTTTTGTTAGTTGTTATGAACTTTTTGTGTTTGAAAGATTGCAATTAAAAATTGTCCAATGAAAAAAATTCTCTGTCGATTTTTGTCACCCCATTTTAAAAGACGAAAATTTTAGTTTAAGTTTACATTATATATTATATATCAGTTGAAATTTGTGTTTCTAAGCTTGCTTTTTACTTTAGGCATCTTGTTTTTTATTTTATTTTTTTGTATATGACTCCACTTAATTTGTTGGAATTAATTACATGTTTTTTAAAAATAAATTATCCAACCAGTGTATGTTGCTAGTCTTTATCATTTGATTATTTTTTATTATTATTGTATCGATTAGTATTGCATATGACTTTATATTGTTCATGTTAACTTCGTATGATTTTTGTTGGTAGGTTGCTGCTGTTGTTATTATCTACTATTGGTTTTATATGATTTTTGTGTTTGAAAAAACAAGCTAAAAATGGCCAGTGAAAAAATCTCTCCATCAGTTTTTGAGACCTCCCCATTTTATCTTAGTTCATTTTATTTAGTCATTTTGATATATTAATTTATTGGGGTCAAGTATATGCACTTTTCTAGAATTAGAATATTGCTAGTTGTCATCATTCAATTATTTTGTTATGTTGATTATTATATAGATGGTGCATATTACTTTTTATTTTTTATGTTGATTATTATATAGATGGTGCATATTACTTTTATTTTATTTTTTTGTTGATTATTATATAGATGATGCATATTATTTTTTATTGTTTTGTTTATTATATATATGGTGCGTATTACTTTTTATTGTTTTTGTTAGTGTTGTGTGATTTTATGTGAGAAAGTTAAAAATGGCCAATTAAGAAATTATCGTCGATTTTCAAGTTCTTACATATTTATAAGATGGATTTATTTTTTGAGTTATTATTTATTTTTATTTTTATTTTGATTCATATTTATCTATTACTAACACTTTTATTAAATGTCTTTACAGGTACCTAGAGTTTCTCCCCGAGAAAGCTATTAAAATTAAGTTTGAATAATATTTTTAATTTATTATTTTGTATATTATTGACGTTAGGCAAACATTAGGTCATTCCTTATATTATTGCTTTAGTTTACTCTTTATATGTATTTCATTATATATTTGTATAATATTTTTATCTCCTCAATTTTAAAAAAAATGAGTTCAGTTAGGACCCACAGTTGTGGATTCTGAAGGGTGCTAATATCTTCCCTTCGAAATCACTTGAATCCCTTACCTAGAATCTATTAATTTCATAGATATTTTTTAAAATAATTAATTAATTTCCTAATTATCCTAAAGTTATGGTGACTCCTTAAATTGAACTATTTTCTTTTAAAATCTTTGTTAAACAATTGAGTTGATTTTTTACAAGTCACCACGACGTTGCTCCTTATTTGCAAAAAAATAGAATGTAACACTTATTACAATTACACATCTGAGCCCACTATATAATAGAATTCTAATTTTGTAGTATATATACAAACACATATATTTTTAAATAATTTTAATAATTATTTCTTCTTTACTAATATTTCACCAAGTGTTTGTATATGTATTCGGAGATATCTTTTAAAAATGATATTCAATAGTGTTTTTTTTTCATATGGTAAAAAAGTTCTTTTATTATTATTAATAAAGAGCAATTCTTTTAATATTGCATAAAAGCTACTTTTTCATAGACATTTATATCGTCTTTCTCATATTTTCATACACATGGTTGACAATAACATACATTATTTACTTGATACACACTCTTTTATACATATATTTTTATACAATTTTAGTACATATTTCTTTATATATGTGTGTATTATACCTGCAAATAATAATTTTATCCCCTCCCTCTTTAATAAATTAAGTCTAGTCGGTTACCACGTTTTGTGGATTTTGAAGGGTGTCTAACACCTTTCCTTTGAAATAATGTAAACCCTTACCTAGAATCTAAACTGGTTTTTTCACAGATTGAAACGTGAGTCATACATGTCATGCATCAAATAGGTTTCCTTATTTTCCTTAATAAATTGGTGGCGACTCTATACAATAATTAATCCTTTTAGAGTCTATAAGTTGGGTTTTATTTAACATCGATAAAAATAGGGCATAACAACAGTTACAATACAACTTTTCAAAGCTTCTTCACTTTTTTTCTAGTGAACCACTACCATCAGACCATC
Organism: Solanum dulcamara; assembly: GCF_947179165.1. Classification (NCBI taxonomy): domain Eukaryota; kingdom Viridiplantae; phylum Streptophyta; class Magnoliopsida; order Solanales; family Solanaceae; genus Solanum; species Solanum dulcamara. The sequence goes on from NC_077241.1 coordinate 54,089,731, forward strand.
TTTGGACTACCAGTAACTCCAACAACCCAAAAATAAATTACCATATAGTCCACACACCCACAAAGTAGCCACCAAATTCTCTTTTTTTTTATTTTTTGGTGCAATGTAATGATCCTCCAGGTTATTTCCTCCATTTCCTTATTTTTTTTTTAGTGTTTAGAGCTTTTCTGTAGTGAACCCAAGTCATTTATGACTTGATTAGATTGACAGTTTGGTCGTCAGGTCATTCGTTTTGTCTCTGCAAGTTTCTGTATTTTAAAGTTTCAATAGTTGATTTCGATCATACCTTCGTTAAGACAGCCTCAGAATGGAATATTGATGGCTCTATTTAGCTCTGGAATGTCTAGTTTGGTCTAGAATGATCTTTTGTGTGGATCTTAAGGCTTCTGACCTCATTTCGAGCCCCATTTTGGAAGTTGGCTTAAGACGGTCCTTAGGCGTGGGATCCACTTTTTATTCAGACAACCTTTGTTGGAAGCTTTGACTGCTCCATTGAGTTTGAAATGTCAAATTTGGTGGAGTAGTATATATCGTTTGGGTGCACGTGGATATGAACCAATAACAGGCACCCGAGCGGAGTCCATGAGGACTTAGTTAAATTTTCTGGTGCCTCATGTTGGTTCAGCCACTTAAATCGCCCTCACATCGCTTTAGCGGTCAGGGCTCCGCTCTAGTGGTTTTCTACCTGCGTGTCAGCCGCTTAAGCATCCCTAGTCTCGCTTTAGCAAGAGCCAATTTAGCAGCCCAGGCTCCGCTTTAGCGGAGGTCACCTTTGTGAGGCCAGCCGCTTGAGCAGCGTAAATGGATACTTTTGCGGCACCTGCAGTCAGTTGAAGACCATTTTGGGGGTCTTTTCCCTTAGCTTTTGAGATTATTTTGAGAGTTTTTGGACTCTATTCTTCATGGGTTTTTTGTTTTTGTTGTTGGAATTGGTTGAAGCTTTGTGTGGGAACTCTTGGGAAGTCATTTTAGCCCCGTGTTTTAGGTAATTCCTTGCTCCTTTAACTTCTAATGGACTCTAATGGTATGCTTTGAGAAGTTTTTTTCATAAGCTATTTTTGCTTCTTTCTGAGCTCGAATTGTGCCCATTTTTGGGGCACAAGTTCATTGAGCTAATTCAGACCCTTTTGACGGAGTCAATTTTAAAATTCCTGATGTGGGTCCTATAATTCCGTTTAGACTTGATTTTGAGTTCATCTTTGATTATTGCAAATTTGGTGCCTAAACATATGTAATGATATTGTGATCAATATTGTTTAGTGTGGCGGTGATCAAAGGTGTTTTGAGCTCTTTTTAGTAGATTCCGAGCACTCGTGATTGGCTTCGAGGTAGTTTGTGGTCTACTTTCACAATTGAGTTTTATTAGATGAATTTTAATATGAATTGCACATGATTTAGGTTGGTATTTGTCGAGTATTAGAATTGCTTCCTTCTATCCTATTTTTATGATTTGCGATTGAGCCTTAGACTTGCATAGTCTCGTAAAATCCTTAGTTGAGGTTAGAGGCTTTTCTTGTGGTATGACTTAGTGTGATTGTCCTTACGAGGATTGATATGGGTGGCCTTAGTCTAGGATTGAGCATTAGATGCCTTAGAATATGTTTTATTGCCCTTATAGCGATGTATTGCTTCCAATAGGGCTTATCGCGTATGGTATATATTTTGTTAGTGCTTGAAACTATAGTGACTCAACTTAGCCATAGGTTGGATTTATCAATGCACAATTATGAGCAAGAGTGGTACGATTTTGGGGTAAGGCATCGATCCTTGAGTTATTTCTCCCCTTATTTGATTTGAGCTCTTCTCGATTCCTTTTCTTGTTGATTAGCGGTAGGTGTGTTATACTTTGTTGAGATGTTGTCACATTGTTGGGCCCAAGTCCATGTTTGAGAATCAATTGGACCCCAGGTTAGTTCTCTCCACCTTTGTAGCATGGAAATGTTAGTATTGTACTCTAATCTCGTATGTCGTGTTTGGATGTTGGTGATGGCATACATTGCATTGGTTTCTCATTCTCACATATTTTGTGGTACGACTCCAGCTCATGAATTTGATTTTCACTACTGATTTTGAGAAAGACTATTTTCACACTTTTAACTCTTTAAAATTAGTTTTAACAAGAGTCGTACCTCCTGGGCCACTTTGATAAATGATGTTTTGAGATATATGAGGTGTCGAGGGTGTGCTCCTTTTCTACTTGAAATATTATAGGCATTGGGATGTACTCATCTTGTTACTTAACTAGCCGGTGTGTCATCGCCCTTTCTTACACTAGTTGGACTACTTGTATCTCCGTTACCACTATAGGGATGATATATGTCTAAGTAATGTTTCGAGCATAGGTAAGCTATACAAACTTCCCGCATCCCTATGGGCCCCTCTAGCTATGTGGCACACTGAATAGGATAAGGGATCTACATGGGTCCTACCTGGCAAGCCAAGGGCCGAGGTGGGGGTATATGCTTTGTTATGGATAGCACTGGTTACATATGGTACTATAAATTTTCCAGCATAACTTATATTCATATGCATCGCCTATCACCAGTATTTTGGTTGTTGTTTGTACCTGCCTGTTTTATGGGGATCGATTAAGTTATTTTTGTTGTTGGTACCTTCCGAGCGTATCGAGTCAAGTTAGGTTTGGTTTGACTATATTTTGTATTCTTGTGTTATTGTGCTAATAGTTTGCTAGGTGTTATGGCTTAGACTTATCCTTTTGTTGGTGTTATTGTGTTGATAGTGTCAAATGGGAATTTAGTCTGTTTTGGTGAATAGCGATGGTTACCGTCAGTATATCCTTGGTTAGATGGCTTCTGCAATACTTTTTTTTGTGAGTAGGTTGTTGTCTTTCACCAGGTATGTTCCTTGACTAGGTTTCTTTACTTCATGTAGTCTATCTCTTCATTCTCATTTCTTGATCCATTATGTTATACCTCATGTGTAGTTACTTGTGATGTATTTCTCTTATTTATATGTTGTTTATACTTGCATTATCTGTGGACCTCAGTCGGCCTATGCCTACTAAGTACCATTAGTTTGGTACTTATACTATACTTATCTACCCTGCAAATCATAGTATGAGTTCTTGTCGTTGATTTGGATTTCGTGCAAAGCGGCTTTAGACTTTGGAGATTAGGGTGAGCTCCTGGCGTTCGGAGTTACCGATTTCCATCTATTTTGGCTAGACTAGTCTTTATGTTGTATTTAAATATAGACTATACTAATATTGTATTTGTAAAAAGTTTTATACTCTTATTTTGATTAGATGCTCTATTATTGTTGATGTCAGGTCTTGGGGTGGTTTCTTGTGCATTATTTCAGTTGTTTTCTCTTTCTTCTGATTTTTTATCAGCTTCATATTTCTTATTGTTATCTTCCGCGTTATAGCCCGTTGCTTATGATTTCGAGATATGGATTAAGTTGACCTACTGACGGAGTGTAGTAGATGCTATCATGACTTGAAAAATTGAGTCGTGATATGAAAACACCACCATCGTACACCTTTTTTCATCCTCTTTGTCTTCTGTGGCAAATTCCCGATGCCCAAGTAATCAACAAACAAGGCCACAACAACTCATACCATTCATTTTCTCTTCATTGACTTTACTAAAGATGAACTATCATTGGAGAGATATTTTTTTACTAGATATAATGTCAATGGAGTTCTAACATGAAAAATAAAACAAAGATTAATGTAAAAGAAAAAGGAAAATGCATGAACTGATCACCACCGATTTTCATGAAACTTGTCGAAGCTCACGATTTTTGATTGGAGTTTGATGATTTTTAAATTTGGTTGTTACATTGTTTCTTATTGGTGAGTCTATTTGATTGTGTTGTGGAGGTGAAAAAAATAGGTTTTCTATCTCCGAAGAGGTTGAACAGAGAAGGAGAGAAATAAGGAAAACAATGTGGTGATGAAGAAGTCACATTTCAATGAGCTTTTTAAGAAAATTCAAAATAAGATACAAATCTAGAAGGGCAAGTTGTTGTCTTTTGGTGGGAAAGCGGTGTTAATCAATCATGTATTGCAAAATATCTTTATATACCTGCTATCAGTTTTAGTCCCTCCAAAATGTGTGATCAAGGATATTCATAGGATATTTGCAAAATTTCTATGGGATTTCAAAGAAAATGGCAGGGCAACGCACCGGATAGCCTGGGATGATATTTGTCTACCTAATGAGGAAGGAGGACTTGGTTTTATATCCCTGTTTGATGTATCCAAAGTTGTTTTTGCTAAGCTTTGGTGGAACTTTAGGACCAAAAAATTCTTTATGATCCAATTTCCTGTGGAATAAGTACTACAACAGGCAAAAATCTCAAGTGGTGAAATGGAAGGGGGTTCTCAGATTTGGAAGATGATGTTAATGTCCAGAGAAAGCTTTGATCAAGAAATATAGTAGAAACCTAGATGTGGTCATGCTTGCTTATGGCATGACAATTGGACTCAGCTTGGAGCTCTACAATATAGTATGCCTGTTGATCATAGTAGACTTGATGAACTTGAAAAAGTGAATAAACTTAGAGTGGAAGGAAAGTGGGATGACATCCTGATGACAAAATTACTTGGCGGAGATATTTGTGATCATGTGAATGATATCTGGGTACTATTTAGGAATCAAAAGAAAAGGACAAACACTGTTGGATGCATAATAGTAATGGAAAGTTCTATGTAAGGAATGCTTGGGATTCTATCAAAAGCAAGAAAGATTCTATCAAAAACATCATGTATATTTGGGAGAAAGACCAACCTTTCAAAATCTCTTTTCTGATATGGAGGTTATGGTTTAGAAGGATTCCCATAGAGAAAGTGTTAGTTCATAATAGGATTATTGATGATATGGAGTGTTGTTGTTGTAACGGTAACTCTCAAGAATCTATTAACCATCTATTCATACTATGTTCTGGTGCTAAGTACCTTTGGAAGTTGTTTCAATGTGCTATTGGGATGCAGGATCCTTTTATTCAATTGAAACAGGCTATATACAAGTGGTGGAAGAAGAAGATTGTGTAGCTAAATTGAAGCCTCTGTGTAGGGTTATTCCTTCGTTTATTATTTGACAACTATGAAAAAGGAGGAATGTGATCAAGCATGGGGGAAAATGTCTAAACATGATATAGTTTTGGAGATTAATAGAAATATTTATTTTATGGCATAACCTAGATATCCTTGGTTAGCTGAAATGCCTAATAACTGGCCTGCCGTGGTACAATTTTTGAAAAGGTACACACCACTAATTTGCAGCACCGTGGTAAGGTGGAGGTGTCCTGATTGGGTAAGCTATAAATGTAACTCTGATGGCTCTAGCCAACTAAACTTTGGACTAAGCTCTATGGCTTTTTGTATAAGAGATAGACAAGGAGAATCGGTCTATGCTAGTGCAAACAAAAAAAGTCTCTGTTCTGCACTTGAGGCCGAAGTAAAAGGTTTTAAAGTTGGTTTACTACATTGCATTAGCCATGATCTTATATCTGTGATAATGAAAACTGATTCACTAATTATCAAGAATATCTTAGATGGTATTTGGTAGATCTGGGCATAAAATACCAAAAATCGAATTACCGAACCAAACCAGCTATTTTGATATTTTGGTATTCAGTAATTCGGTTTGGTATTTGGTACTGAAATATAAAATTCGATATTTTGATGTCGGTATTCGGTATTTACAATTATACCATTCGGTATTCTGTAAATACCAAATACCAAAATTAAATGACCAATATTATACGTCTGTAGGGTATAAAGGAGTAAAGAGCTATAGGCCCATTGTAAAAATATTTTAAGTCCAGCCCAAATCCCTAACCCTGAGAGTCTTAAGACCTTCATTACTCCACCACCTTCATCTCATTTCTGATTTCCCTTTCTATTCATCCAAATCGGCAAATCCTAACTTGGACAGCATCTGTCTTCTTCCAAATTTCTCATCCAAAGCCTGTGTTTTCTCCATCTTAATTTCTGATTCTGCTCCATCTTTGTACGGTCATACCTCCTTCTTCTTCTTCTGTGGACCGTGAGGTGACTATTAAATTTTTGTTATCCGTTGTTCTGTCTACTTGTTTGGGTCCTTTCTTGATTTGTTTTTTTATCTTGTGGTTCATGTTGGGAGCTTGGGCCTTGGGGTATTCATCTATTCAATTCATTTTCTTTTTGTATTTCATATATTGTTCATGCTGATGTGGAAAGGGCATCGGGAAATATGGGTATAGTCACACAGAAAAGGAAAAATTTAAGTTATTTTGTATCAGATATATAAGAATCTGATACATAAGCAGCTTTATTGCTTCTGATAACATGAGAATCTGATACATGTATCAAGCTTTACTGGTTATGTATCAGATAAATGAGAATCTAATACATAAGCAGCTTTACTGCTTCTGATAACATGAGAATCTGATACATGTATCAAGTTTTACTGTTTATGTATCAGATACATGAGTTACAATTTTGTTGTTAAAAACTAGACTTTGATAAAAGCAAAGTGGTTTGTTTAATTACTAAGCAATTTTCTTGAATTCCTACAGTATATTACTTCAAAATAGCCAACTTGGGACATTCAGTTGTTTACTTATTTCATAAATTGGTATAAATTTTGGCTATACAGATTTCATTTCCTTTGTTTTACACTCAATGATCAAAAAGGGTCTATGGATTTGCTTTCTTGTTTCTAAATCAGAATATATTGAAAAGAGTTAATCTTATGTGCTTGAGAACTGGATTGATATGTTGTTGTTGGACCTTAAATTTTTCAAATTGGAGAAAGTGATGTACACGACTGTTGCAGAGAAGTGAATATGTTGTTGTTTTTACTAATTACATTGACCCCTTGCATAGTATACTTGCATTCTAATATAGTGGACTTCGACTTCAATATGGTATTATCGAATACCGTACCAAACCGAAGTTTGATTTACCGATTACCGAATTACCGAACCGAAGTTTAAAAGTTCGGTATTTGGTATATACTTTGAATTATCGATTATCGAATTATCGAATCCGAACTTTGAAAATAACGAACTGAATACTGAATGTCCAGCCCTAGTATTTGGAAAGTTCTTTAGGCTGTTATAGTGGACTTTAAAATGATTAAGGAGGAAATGGTCAATATGGATGTGACGGTGGTTCATACTTTCAGAGAAGGGAACAAGCTGGCTGATTGTTTGACTAACCTAGTTGTTAATTTTGCAGGTATTCATGCTAAGCAATTCAACAATGAAAATGGACTTTCAAGTCAAGCAAGATCTATTTTACAGTTGGATAAACAAGGAATACCTAACATCAGGATCAAGAAGGGGTAAAATAATTCTTTCAGATAGGTGTAATTAGAGCAGAGGATTAAGGCTCTTACCATAATAATAAATACTGATCTAATCAGTGACAAACGATTAGAGCCTCTCCCTAATGGTCGAGTTACTTTGTACCTTTCAGTCGAGCAACTTCGCCCTTATTATTTAGGAATTCGACTGGGAAGTGTTACCATCAGTTCTAATGATTGAGGGATTTTCTAGAAGTTTTATTTCAGAGGCTGGTGTTGACCAAAACCAAGATTTGATGCAGTGGTATGAGCTCTACGGAGCTCAATCTGCACAAGTCATGAAAAAGGTTACCATAAGTCTTTGAATGATCACTTCATGGTTTGTATGGATTAGAGGAAGGTCTACCTGGAAGAGTTATGGTCAAAGTCAATTTGGGAGCCGAAGAAGTCTTCAAAGAATCTGAATTCATGACATTGGTGAGACTTGAGAAATGCCGAAGTAAATATCAACCAAGCTTCTTGATTTCAGCTTCATCATCATCATTCTTGGTAGGATCTTGATCGTTGTTACATCACCGTGGCTGGCTTTGTTGCATCACCGAAGCTTGCTTGCAGCAGCGGAGGTTTCAGACAACAACCTTTAGGCTTTGTTCTTCTCAATTCTTGTCCTTTGGATATATTCAGTTTCCTTTTACGTGTTTATTTTATTTGGGCTTGTGCCTTTTATGGGTTAAGCCAGACTTGTGTTGCTCCTTTTTTCTTTAATAAATGGACTTCAGTTCAACTTTGAACTAAAATATTAAATCTGGTGATTTTAGTTATTAAAGATAAACATATGCTAATAAACTTTTGTTTTAAAAAAAAAGGACCCAAAAGGGTAATAATTAATTTTAAAAAGCTCATTTATTGTTAAAAAATCATTTAAAAAGAGAGTAAAAATTAGAAAAAATATACACGTTACGCCCTAAGAGATACTTCTTAACACCGAATGCTATTAAAATAGGAAAAAATAGACAAAATATTCATTGAATCAAAATTTCACTTACTACTCAAAATGGTCATTCAACTACTTTTATTTCAAGCAAAATATATTTCGCTGCTTTTCTTTTTCTATCTCTAACACACACAGTTGTCGACATGCAATTTTTTATCATCTACATACTCTTCATAATATGACTATTTATAAAAGATAATTGAATGGTCAGTATGATTATATGTCCACTTACTTTTTGTCATCCCCCACTTACATTTTGTTACAGGTGAAAATTCTCTTACAATCCAATGACTAGTACAATTATCTCTCCATTTTCCATCTTAGTATTGTTGCTTGTTTTTATTAAATAAATGTCAGCTCGTTAAAAAGACTAATTATTGTAATATATAAATATTATATAAACAATGTCCACTTTCTTTTTGTCATCCCCCACTTACTTTTTGTTACAAGTGAAAATTCTCTTACAATCCAATGACTAGTACAATTATCTCTTCATTTTTCATCTTGGTATTGTTATGTGTTTTTATTAAATAAATGTCAGCTCGTTAAAACAGACGAATTGTTATAATATAGAAATATTATATAAACAATGTATATAAATATACATACATCACTAATATATATTTATATATTATTATATATGATTATATATTATTTATATAATAGTGATACATTAATCTAGAAAAGGCTTACGATAAAGTTCCACAAGAGATACTGTGGAGATCTCTGGAGGCTAAAGATGTACCGGTGGCGTACATTAGGATGATCAAGGACATGTATGAGGGTGCCAAAATCAGGGTAAGGACAGTAGGAGGGGACTCAGAGCACTTTCCAGTTGTGATGGGGTTGCATCAAGGATCAGCTCTCAGTCAATTTTTTTTTTCCTTGGTGATGGATGGATTGACGCGATAAATTCAAGGTGAGGTGCCATGGTGTATGCTTTTCGCGGATGACATAGTCCTGATCGATGAGACTCGTAGTGGAGTTAACGCTAAGCTGGAGAATTGGAGACATACCTTGGAGTCTAAAGGGTTTAAGGTGAGTAGGACCAAGACAGAGTACTTAGAGTGCAAGTTTAGTGAGACACCTCAGGAGGTTGACGCGAAAGTTAGGCTTGGAGACCAGGCCATCCAAAATAAAAGTAGTTTCAAGTATCTTGGGTCTATCATGCAAGGCAGCGGGGAGATTGACGAGGATGTCACACACCATATTGGGGCAGGGTGGATGAAATGGAGGCTCACTTCTTATGTGCTATGTGACAAGAGGGTGCCACCACAACTTAAGGCAAGTTCTACAAAGTGGTGGTTAGACCAGCTATGTTATATGGGGCGGAGTGTTGGCCAGTTAAGGTCTCCCACGTTCAAAAGATGAAAGTTCACGAGATGAGAATATTGAGATGGATGTGTGGGCATACCAGAAGCGATAGAATTAGGAACGAGACTATTCGGGACAAGGTAGGAGTGGCCTCTATGGAAGACATGATGCGGGAAATGCGACTGAGATGGTTTGGGCATGTGAAGAGGAGAGACCCAGATGTCCCAGTGCGGAGGTGTGAAAGGTTGGCCGTGGATGGTTTCAGAAGAGGTAGGGGTAGGCCGAAGAAATATTGGGGAGAGGTGATTAGATAGGACATGGCGCAGCTGCAGCTGACCGAGGACATGACCTTAGATAGGAGGGTGTGGAGGACCCACATTAGGGTAGAAGGCTAGTACATAGTCATGGTATTCTATCGTATTAGTAGACGCTTTAGCACACTATAATTTCTTATTCTCTTATGTCTGCTATTATCTATTACTTTCCATACTTTTCGTACTTTGATTACTCTATTTTATTTGTAGTACCCCCATTATTTGTCTTATCATATCGCTTTGAACTTATTAACCTCTTAACTTTTTAGCCTTATCTAACATTTTTTTATGCTTTATTGAGCCGAGGGTCTCCCGAAAACAATCGTCCTACCTTGGTAGGAGTAAGGTCTGCGTACAATTTACCTCCACAGACCCCACGTTGTGGGATTTCACTGGATTGTTGTTGTTGTTGTTGTATAATAATGATACATTAAATATACATATGGCTATTTTTATTGACTTTTTTGTTTTTTGTACATACGTACGAAGCCCATTAAAGTATGAAAAAACTATATTAGATAGTCGTACATCAAAATACGATGTTCATTCATTTTTACTTGATTTTGAATTTTACACGTCACTTAAGAAACAATGATTAATATAAATATTTTACCACAATATTCATATTAATTGATGTATAGGGTTCGATCTTGGGAATTAATATTGAGGATAAAACATGAAAATATATATGTACTTTTCTTGATATGCTCAAAGTGAACATATATTTTTAATATAGTGGACAATTAAAAGTAAATCGTGAGAATAACAACTAGTAAATTTATTGGACAATTAAAAGTAAAATAGTTAATGTTTTTTTTTGTTTATTTAGCTAGTGGGTTTTTCTGGCCTATCGGCCAAATATATAACTTGTCCTTAAAATATTTTTATTTTATATGAATCCAATATTCTCTTATTTAAAAAATAATCAATTTTCTGACCTTTTTAATATCATTGTATATGACAAATATAATACATTCACTTTTAAGGAATTATATTTTTATTTAACCCACATTATATATCATTTAAAAATAAATTCTCTCTCCACTTTTCAGTTTCAAATTTTGTATAGTACATTTATATTTTTGTATAGTATATTTATATTTTTTAAAACAAATAAAACATAATGTTCTTATGGTATTTTCTATTGTTGTATAATAATTTCAATAAATAAACAACAATGTTTCATTCATATATTCGTAATATTCAATTTAAATTTTCAACATAATATTCGTTTAGGACTAATAACTATTTATAACATTGTATATGCAATAATATTTAGACAAGTATTCACATTTATAGCTATGGTATTAATATTACACAATAGATAAAAATATTTCATTCATATATTTATAATATTCAATTTAAATTTTAACTTAAATCTTCAACTATTTGATGTAGTGATGAAATTGTGATACATAATTAACCCTATTTATTTTGTTCTACAAAGTGTCCATAACATATGCAACAATAGTCAAATAAATATATCTATAACTATTGTATTAATATTTAATTTTTATTAATATTCAATAGATAAACAATAATGCTTCAATTTATATATTTATACTTCATAGTATTCAATTTAAATTTTCAAGTTAATCTTCATTTACGACTATTAAGATATCATAACATATGCAACAATATTCAAACAGATATTCAGATCTATAACTATTGACCTGCTATTTGATGTAAATCAAATTGATCTCAATATCAATCCTTACTTGATTTGCAATTATATGAATCAAATTTTCGTTTTTGTAATGGGAAAAGGCATAAAATTGTATCGAAAAGTCAGTTACACACTTATACTATCATGGCGATCTACTACATGTCTAAATTACCTAAAAGTGAAACTATTACATACTTGAACGCATAACACCACTCTCATAGTATGTAGTGTATTACACTCGTTGTCACGTGGCGTCACGTCATCACCACATCAGAAATTATAACTTTTTATATTCTTTTCTTTTCTTTTCTTTATTAATTAACTTTTCTTTTATTAACTATATTTTATACTAATTAACTCCTAATTAATTATTAACTATACATCCGATTTTTTATATTTTTTTTCTTTTCTTTTCTTTATTAATTAACTTTTCTTTTATTAACTATATTTTATATACTAATTAGCTCCTAATTAATTATTAACCACACATCCAATTTTTTATATTTCTTTTCTTTTTTTTTCTTTATTAATTAACTTTTCTTTTATTAACTATATTTTATACTAAATAAATCCTAATTAATTATTAACTACCCATCAACTATTAACCACCCATCCAATTTTTTATATTTCTTTATTAATTAATTTTTCTTTTATTAACTATATTTTATACTAATTAACTCTTAATTAATTATTAGTCACCCATCCGATTTTTTATATTCTTTTCTTTTCTTTTTTTTCTTTTCTTTATTAATTAATTTATTTTTATTAACTATATTTTATACTAACTCCTAATTAATTATTAATCACCCATCCGATCCTCTGACCCCCACCAAACCCCAATCATCTTCTCCATCAAAATGGGGAGAAGAATTTTTCTTCTTCTTAATGGATTTTGAAAGAAAAAAAATCAAAATTTAAAATAGGGAAGTAAATAGAGGTGAGGGTGAAGAAGAAGAGGGTGGGTGGGTGTGAAGAAGAAAGGATGTGGGGGTGGGGTGATTTTATTTTTAAATTTTTTTTTTACTTTATAGAAAATCTGACACGCTTTTTTTTTTGGTCACGCAGTTGTAAGGGAGTAATATTTTCCCTTTTAGATAATTTAGGTGTATAATAAATCGCAGTAATAATTTAAATGTGTAACTGACTTTTTAGTACAACTTGAATAGGAAATTTATGACTTTTCCCTATTTGTAATCGAACTAGATCACAACCTATTAATTATTGCATACGCTGTCAACTTTGGTAGGGGATGATATGATGTTGCAAAATCAAAATTACCTTCCTTTGCTTTAAGAAAATATGCTTCTTCTTTTCTTAATAATCATGGTGTCCTAACCATTTTATGTGCTATCTTAACTAATTTCATGACAATATATGCTATTTTTCATTAACAATAAATTAATTTCACGGAATATCTTACATCTCTCATTAGCAATATTTATCAGGTAATTTTATCGATCAAGACTAAAACAAATGACAAAAAATTGTGTCTTTATTGATATTTAAATTTAAAATATCATGATACTCAAACTACTTTACTAACCACTAGGTCATACCGATAAATATTTGGATTGTCGAAAGATATGTTTAAAGACCCAATGTAAGCATCTCTACCATCTAAGATTCAAATGTTAGCATGAACTACACTTTATCCCCACCAATTGCTAAGCAGCAAGAAGCCTAAAACAACACAAATACGCCACCAGAAAATAGCAAGCAGCCTCACAACAACTCACTCAGAAGAAATTCTAATTTTATATAACGAAAATTTTGAATAACTGAAGAAGCAAAGAGTTGGGATCCTATATAATCATCGAATATCAAAGTTTGAAAAAAAATTAATATCAAAATCGGCAAATCAAATTAATTCAGTTCAGTCTGATTTTTCAATTCTTTGATAGTTGATTGCAGCAAACAATTTGTTTTAGAAATACAAGAAAATTGTGTGATGCAAAAATTAGTGTATTGACCGAAAAGGTTAACTAGTAGGAGATCACGTTTTACCATAACTACGTTTCAACAACTAAGATTCTCCAAATATTTATGAAAATCGATAAGGATCTGACAATATTTACGAAAGCTGGCGCCTGGCTGTAGAGAGAGATGTGATATATTCTATGAAAGGATGACTGGAATTGTTAGGGAGTGAAAGATGAAGGGTCCATTATAATATAAGGAAGATAAATATTTGAGACAAGTGTCAAAACAACCTCAACTATATTTTTTTTTGTTTCATATCTAAACGGTTGAGAATGTAAATTTTATGTTTAAATTATCACTTTGAAAAATATACATCTCTCTTTTATTACATTTTTATTATGGTATGTACTATACTCTCTTTTTTATTTAAAAAAAATTATCACATCACACTCCACATGAATAAAATATTACACATTGACAAAAATTAAATAAATTATTAATATTAGTTAAAATTAAACATTAAAGTATTACTATTACAAAAAATATATATTATAAAATAAAAAATAAAATATTTTTCTTATCCTATTTCACCACTTCCTCTCACCGTACCCCCACTCCCCCAAATTTTTAGTTTATTTTTTAATTTTCTTTATAAAAATTTTAAAAGAAATTCTTACTTCATCACCCCATCCCCCTCATGTAATAATTTATATATTGTTTTAATTTTTTTAAAAAAGAAACAATTCTATTCCACCCATCTAATCTTTCGCTTTTAATTTTTTTTCTCGTCTGTTATATATATATACTTACCGTAAGACTTTTTTTAAAATAAAATTTATTTTTTTTATATTTGATATGCAAGTAGAAAAAAATTTCCTAAAAATATATGTACATATCTAACACAAACGAAAAAAATGTAAAAAAAAATATAGTTGCAGGATTAGATTGGGTGAGTAGAATTTTATTTTATAAAAAAATTAAAAATAATATCAATTTTTTAGAAAGAAATGGGGGCGGAGGTAAAGTCAAAAAAAAATTAAAATATTTTATAAAAAAAATTTAAAAAAATAAAAAGGCAGGGGATTGTTGGGGTGGGGGACGAAGTGAAAGGGTAGGGGGGAGGTGGTGTAGTTTGGTGAGAAAAGTATTTAAAAAAAATTATTTCCGTTAGATATTGAATATTTTTATTTAGTGGATGTCAAGGTGGGCAACTTGTCCACTTGGTATGTAATGATAGTTTCTTGTCTATATAAGGCACAATTTGTGCAAAAGAAAAGATAGAAAAGAATACAAATACTATTGCATTTCCTTTCTTTGTTTCTCTATTTAATTCTCTATTTCCCTCACTGTCCATTTTTCTAATCAATTGCAAGGTTAATTTTATAACACGTTATCAGCACGAGGCTTCGGCTATTTTTTCAAGGTAACAAAAAGCGGTAAGAGTTTTATTTAATTATATTTTCATAAAATGGCAAATATTTTCAAACTTGAACTTGTTGCCCTTGATATCTCTAAAAAAGGCTACTCATCATGGGCACTTGATGCCGAAATTCATTTAGAATCAATGGGTCTGGCAGACACCATTAAAGATGATAACACGGCATTTAGTCAAGACCGTGCAAAAGCTATGATTTTTCTCCGCCACCATCTTGACGAGGGGCTAAAATTACAATATCTTACATTAAAGAATCCCCTGAAATTGTGGAAAATTTAAAAGAAAGATATGACCACCTGAAGTTGGTCATGCTTCCACAAGCACGTCATGACTGGTTAAATCTGAGACTAATGGACTTTAAAAATATAACTGAATATAATTCTGCTTTATTTAGAATTATAGCTCTGTTAAATTTATATGGAGAAGAGATCACTGAGCAAGATAAACTTGAAAAGACATACTCCATATTTCCACCCGCGAATATGCTCCTGCAGCAGCAATATCGCGAAAAAGAATTTAAAAAATATTCTGAATTACTTTCTCACCGATTGTTGAACGTCACAATGAACTATTAATGAAAAATCATAATAGTCGGCCCGTTGATTTTTTGTCACTCCCTGAAGTGAATCAGGCAAATTATAACCAACAAGAAAGAGGTCATGGCCTCAATCGTGGTCGTGGTCAAAGAAGGAATTTTAATCATGATACTCGGCTGGCACCGAGAAATGACCAGCAATATAAAAGGCAGGGTAAAAATCCAAAAGTTTTACCGAAGAATAATTTAGAAAGTGTATGTCATAGATGTGGAGGTGTGGGGCACTGGTCGCGGACTTGTCGTTCATCAAAACGTCTGGTTCAGCTATATCAGGCATCATTAAAAAGAGCAGAAAATAATCCAGAGACAAATTTTATCTCTGAAGATAATATTGAGCCTATGCATTTGGATGTAGCTGATTTCTTAAATTTTCCAGACGAAAATATGAATATTGACAAGACTAATAATATGTAAATATTTTTCTTTTTATCTGTATTAAATATGATGTTTGTATTTTCCTAGTCAATGTAAATAAATAAAATTTGTGTAATATACCATGTGTTAATACTTATTTTATTTCTTATTGAAGAAAATATGGAAATGCCTCAAATCTTGTTTGGATCAATGATAAATCAAGAGGATATTTACGTAATTGATAGTGGAACAACTCATGCTATTTTTAAAGACGAGAAATATTTTTCCAATTTGCTTAGAAGAAAAGCTAATGTTACTACAATATCTGGTAATTCAAAAATGATAGAAGGCTCCGAAAGAGCTACTATAATTCTGCCTAAGGGGACAAAAATTGTTATAGAAGATGCAATATTTTCTTCTAAATCCCCAAGAAACTTGTTAAGTTTTAAAAATATCCGCAGAAATGGATATCATGTTGAGACACTAAATGAAATGAATATTGAATATCTTGGTATAACCAAGAGTGTCTCAGACCAGAAATATATTTTGGAAAAATTATCAACTTTGTCTTCTGGCCTATATTATGCAAAACTTAGTGTAATTGAAGCACATATGATCGTAAACCAGAAGTTTACCAATCCAAATACATTTGTGTTATGGTATGATCGAATAGGTCATCCTGGATCAATAATGATGAGACGAATTCTTGAAAATTCAACTGGACATCCGTTAAAGAACCAGAAGATTCTTACAAATGATGAATTTTCATGTGCTGCTTGTTATCAAGGCAAATTAATTGCCAGACCATCGACCCTGAAGGTTGGCATCGAATCTCCTGATTTTTTAGAGCGTATTCATGGAGATATATGTGGACTTATTCATCCACCTAGTGGATTGTTTAGATATTTTATGGTCCTAATAGATGCATCATCTAGATAGTCTCATGTGTGCTTATTATCATCTCGCAACCTGGCGTTTGCGAAGTTGTTAGCACAAATAATAAGATTGAGAGCGCAATTCTCAGATTATCCAATTAAGACCATTCGCCTTAATAATGCTGGAGAATTTACATCCCAAACTTTTAATGATTATTGCTTATCAATTGGAATAAAAATTGAACATCATGTTGCTCATGTTCATACTCAAAATGGCCTTGCAGAGTCATTTATAAAGCGCCTACAATTGATAGCAAGACCTCTACTAATGAAAATAAAATTGTCAATTACTGTTTGGGGTCATGCTATCTTACATGCAGCAGCACTTGTACGTCCCAGATCGACACATTATAATAAATACTCTCCATCACAATTAGTATTTGGTCATGAACCAAATATAGCCCATTTAAGAATTTTTGGTTGTGCGGTATACGTGCCTGTAGCACCACCACAATGTACAAAAATGGGCCCTCAACGAAGGTTGGGCATATATGTTGGGTTTGACTCACCCTCCATAATTCGATACTTTGAACCGTTGACTGGAGATTTATTCACTGCTCGATTTGCAGATTGTCGGTTTGATGAAACACTTTTTCCGCCATTAGGAGGAGAGAAAAAGGAACCCGAAAAAGAAAAAGAAATTGCGTGGAAAGTTTCATCACTATCACATTTTTGCATATAATATTGCAATTAACCTCATGCAAGATAGTGAAAGTCTTGAGCCTAAATCCGTCGACGATTGTCGACGTAGATGTGATTGGTCAGAATGGCAAAAGGCAATTCAATTAGAATTAGACTCACTTGCTAAACGTGAGGTCTTTGGACCCATAGTCCAAACCCTTGAAGGTGTAAAACCAGTTGGCTATAAATGGGTTTTTATACGAAAACGAAATGAGAGAAATGAAATTGTAAGATACAAGGCACGCCTTATTGCACAAGAATTCTCTCAAAGACCTGGGGTTAACTATGAAGAAACATATTCACCTGTTATGAATGGAATAACATTTCGATATCTCATCAGTTTAGTTGTACATAAAAATCTTAATATACATCTAATGGATGTAGTTACAGCTTACCTTTATGGTTCACTTGATAATGAAATTTACATGAAAATCCCAGAAGGATTAAAATTGCCTGAAGCATGTAAAAAGTCTCGGGACATGTACTCAATAAAACTGCAAAGATCATTTATGGTCTGAAACAATCAGGGCGTATGTGGTATAATCGCCTAAGTTAGTACTTAATAAATGAAGGCTATATTAATGATGTTGTCCATGTGTTTTTATTAAGAAAACGGAATCAGAGTTTGTTATACTCGCCGTTTATGTTGATGACATAAATCTCATTGGAACCCGTGAAGAGGTCCAAAAGGCAATTGAATATCTAAAGAAAGAATTTGAAATGAAAGACCTTGGAAAAACAAAACTCTGTCTAGGTCTGCAAATTGAACATTTAGCAGACGGGGTTTTTGTCCATCAATCTGCCTACACTGAAAAAATCTTAAAAAGATTTTACATGGACAAAGCACATATATTAAGTACTCCAATGGTTGTTCGATCACTTGAAGTGGAAAAATATCAATTTCGACCTCCAGGAGAGGATGAAGAAATTCTTGGTCCTGAAGTACCATATCTCAGTGCTATTGGTGCACTTATATATCTTGCTAACGCAACTAGACCTGATATAACATTTTCTGTTAATTTGCTAGTAAGGTATAGTTCATCCCCAACGCAAAGGCATTGGAACGGTATCAAACATATTTTGCGATACCTGAAGGGTACTATTGATATGGGTTTATTTTATACTAACAAAGGTTCCGTAGACCTTATTGATTATGCAGATGCAGGTTATTTATCAGACCCATATAAAGCTCGATCTCAGACAGGCTATCTATTTACACATGGAGGAACTGCTATATCATGGCGATCTACAAAACAGTCCATTGTTGCTACTTCTTCAAATCGTGCTGAAATAATAGCAATTCATGAAGCAAGTACAGAATGTGTGTGGTTGAGATCGATGATACAAATCATCAAAGAAAGATGTGGTCTGGAAAATGATGTTAAAGTACCCACAGTTATATTCGAAGACAATGTCGCGTGCATAGCCCAGTTGAAAGGTGGCTTCATAAAAGGAGACAGAACAAAACATATTTCACCAAAATTATTTTTCACACATGATCTACAGAAGAATGGTGATATTGATGTACAACAAGTTCGTTCAAGTGATAATCTTGCAGATTTATTCACAAAGGCATTACCAACGTCAACTTTTGAGAAATTAAGATATAAGGTTGGAATGCGTCGTCTCCAAAATATCAAATGAAGCTTTCATCAGGGGAGTAAAATACGCGCTGCACTCTTTTTTCCTTAACCAAGGTTTTGTCCCACTGGGTTTTCCTGGTAAGATTTTTAATGAGGTAGCACTCAAGGCGTATTACCAAATGTGTGCACTTTTTTTTCCTCACTAGGCTTTTTCCTACTAGTTTTTCTTAGTAAGGTTTTAACGAGACACAAGATTTATAGATGTTCAGGATAACTATGTTTAGTTATTCTTTGATATTCAAGAGAGAGTGTTAGGTATTGAAAAATTTTATTTAGTGGATGTCAAGGTAGGCAATTTGCCCACTTGGTATGCAATGATAGTTTCTTGCCTATATAAGGCACAATTTGTGCAAAAGAAAAGATAGAAAAGAATACAAATACTATTACATTTCCTTTCTCTGTTTCTCTATTTAATTCTCTATTTCCCTCACTGTCCATTTTTCTAATCAATTGCAAGGTTAATTTTATAACAATTTCCTTTTTTTGAATAGCATGATCTTTTTTAACAAATTTTAAAACTTAACTTAATTTTGTAGAGTTGGAGTATTTTATTCACGTGCAATGTCATGTGAAAAAAGTTTTTTAAATAAAAAAGAGAATTTATTACACATACCATTTTTAACTAATAAAAAGAATAATTTAGATATAAACTCACACTCCAATAATTTAATTATATAGCTCAAAAAAAATGTAACAGTTTAAATATATTTTGTACGGTTACTTATGACAGGTTGCATTCAATCAATTAGCAAGGCAAGGATTTGCGTAATTATCTTTTCCACAGTGAAACTATTTCATTATATTCGAAACTAACAGAGGAAGATTATCTATTTTAAACTAAAACACTTCTTAAAATAAAATACGACACAAACAAACTTTTATCCTTGGAAAAGATAGACGTAATAAGTTCTGCAACAAGAAGCATACGAGCTAGTATCCTAATCAACAACACAAAATGTTCAAAGTAATTACCCAAACAGATAGATGATAAATGCAAAACAAAACTTTCGCATCTGCTGCCAGCAACCTCCAACATATGTCTCAGAGCTTGTCCTCAAACTCAGAAAGAGGGGTCATCTGCTCCTTCAAACCCTTCCTCTTGCGGATATCAAGGACGAGTTGATTAGCTTGTGAACCAACTTCCAATGGGTCCGATGACATCATTTCCCAATGATCAAACACACATTGTGGGAAAGCTTGACCTGAAGTAGCAGCTCTCAAGGTACCTGAAAATCCAAATGACTCAACGACAGGAAGGTAAGCCTTGATATTGTAGAGAGGGGTTCCCGGCCTCTGCATCTCCTCAAACACATGTCCACGCTTCTGGTTCAGAACACTATAGATTCCACCGAGAGCTTGCTCCGGAGCCTGAATCTCCACAAGGTAAACGGGCTCCAACAGGCGGGGTTTGGCAGTAAGCTGAGAAGCATAGATAACCCTCCTAGCAGTGGGAATAACTTGGCCACCACCCCTGTGAATAGCATCAGAATGAAGAACAACATCACAGACTTCAAAGCAAATACCTCTCATGTTCTCTTCAGCCAATGCACCCTCCTTGGAAGCCCACTGGAACCCAGCAACAACGGAATCCTTAATTTCATTCAGGTACTGAACTCCCTTACACATATCCACCACCATGTTGGGACCAGTTGTCTCAGGACCAAAGCACCAAATCTTCTTTGCAAGATCTTTGTCCCAACCAAACTCCTCAGCCAAGATCTTGGAACGAACTTTGGGGTCATCCCTAGGGCCAATGCGTCCATCATCAATAGCCTCAGCAAGCCCTTCCTCCATTGGTCTAGCCTCCATGTACAAACGGTTATGCTTGTTAGGAGACTTGCTCATCACAGTCCGACTAGACTTCTCAAGGACTGTCTCACGGAAGGAGACAACAGGATCAGATTTTATAATTTCGGCACCGCCCATAAAGTCATCCTGCAAATCCTTTAGACAGATCTCAAGGTGGAGTTCTCCTGCACCAGCAATAATATGCTCTCCAGACTCTTCAATAGAACAAACAACCATAGGATCAGATTTTGCCAGACGTTTCAACCCTTCAACAAGCTTGGGAAGGTCAGATGCAACCTTGCACTGAACAGCAACACGCACAACTGGTGAGACAGAAAACTTCATAGCTCTGATTGGGTGGGCATCAACTTCCTTTTCATTGGTCAATGTTGCATTCTTGGTAATAAATTGATCTAACCCAACCATGGCAACAGTGTTGCCACAGGGAACATCCTCAACAGTTTCTTGCCTCTTACCCATCCAAATAACAGTTCGCTGGATATTCTTAACATATAAATCCTTCTTTTCACCAGGAACATAGTTAGGACCCATGATTCTAACTTTCATACCAGTAGAAACTTTCCCAGCGAAAACACGACCAAAAGCAAAGAATCTACCCTTGTCAGATGCTGGAATCATCTTGGATACATAAAGCATGAGCGGCCCTTCTGGGTCACAGTTCCTGATGGCATTGGCATAAGCATCATCAAGGGGTCCCTCGTACAGGTTTTCCACACGGTATCTTTGAGCTGTGGAAGGAGATGGAAGATGATATATCATCATTTCCAGAAGAGCAGTACTTGCGGGAAGCCAGGTCTGCATCACACGCTTCATCAGTGCCTTGCCCATCAAATCTTTTTCATCAGATTTCATGGTTACACCAAGCTTCTGCAACATTGGCCAGAGCTTATCTTTCTGATCATTCATGCAAGTGTTGATAATCTGCTTGATTGGCTCATAGCAGAATTGAACAAAACCACGCTTGCACGAAGCTGTACCGGTGTTTTTGGTGGTCCACTTTTTGGTGGCAGGGTCAAAAAAGTTCTCACCCCACAGCCTTTCCATCATCTTAGACTCATCAACACCGAATTTGGAAGCATACATCTTGGCAAAATTGGTGAGAGTGAAAGCCCACCCGTGCAATCCAGCAGAGAAAGCAACGGTACCTTTCTCAGGATAAACTTGGACATCACCAAGAAGGGGATCCTCATATGTAGCCATGATAACATTAGCATTCTCAATAACTCTTTGGAACGTCTGATAGGCCTCCTCTCCATCAACCTGAAGCTCAAGGAAACACCTGTCCATCTTGTTAACCGTCAAGACAGGACGAATCCTTTCACCAAGGGCCTGACGGAGCACAGTCTCTGTCTGGACACAGACACCTTCCACACAATCAACCACAACAAGTGCACCATCAGTAATACGAAGAGCAGCAGTCACTTCAGATGAGAAGTCAACGTGCCCAGGTGAATCAATGAGGTTGATGAGGTACTCGTTCCCATTTCTCTCTCCCTTGAAGTTCCTCAAGGATTCTGCAGTCATCTCATAGTAAAGTGAAATACCAGTGGACTTGATGGTGATACCACGCTCAGCCTCATCTGCACGTGTATCTGTCATTCTGACATCACCTGCAACTTCCTGAGCAATGATACCAGCAGCCGCCACCAGAGAATCGGTAAGGGTAGATTTCCCTGTCAAGGTTAAATATATTACAGAATTAGAAACTCCAACTCATCATCTGATTAGTTAAACCATAGATGATCCACTAATACAAAAGAATATGTCCCATGAAAATGCAGAGCAGAAGCAAACTAATGAAACAATATTAAGCAAACTGTACCACCCCAAAAACATGTAAGGTTGTGTTCATGTCAAGATTGTTTCCTGGTGATCATAATAAAGTTCCATTCTCATTTGACATGGATAACAATTTTGCAAGGAAGAGTTAGACTAGCAATGTTAATAATATTAGTTTATTTACTTACCATGGTCCACATGAGCAATAACAGACATATTACGAATGTTATGCTTGTAGTCCATAATCCTTCTAAGCTCTTCAGCTGTGAACTTCACCATCTTGAATGCTTGTTGACGTAACTAAGAATTATTTTGTTCCTGCCATTTGAAACACCAACAAATATTAAACATCAACCAAAACACACTTTACAAGGAGAAGTTTATTCAAAAGATATCTTAGTGTAAGACTTAAGTATAAACAAGGAGTTATTCTAAAACAAAATATAGTTTACAATCTAAACAAAGTACGTTTCATGTCAGGCTTATTACACCAAGCAACAATACAAGCTAGTGAGAGAAGATATGTGCACAACAAGTAGATGCCTGTATGTTCCAAATTTACGAAAATAAACAAGCAACTATAACTTGAAAAAATTGACATCCAACTATCACATTAAGCAACTTAATAATTTCTAGATCTGTTATTTGGAGTGCACTATCAAATATTAATGAAAGCTCTCATGATATTTATCATTTATATACCTATCTGGTGTAAACATAAGTCTTAAAATAGATTAAGGCAGTATCATATCCATTTAAGGTTTAGGTTACACACATATACCTTCATAAAAGCTTACATATATAGTAACACTCCCATTTTGAACAATATTTCAATTATCAAAGAATGGCCACTGATTTAGTAGCTATAATTTAACACCAGGCCTTTGTTATTCGAAACGTTTTAACCATAGATCTCAAATCTAAAATGTTTAAATAGCTAATTGTACCCGTATTTCTTGCAACATTTCTTCTATTTCGATTCAAGATTAACAAAGAAAATAAGCTATTTACTCAACTGGATTTATTATGCATTCAATAGATAATCCAAGGGAAAGTACTTGATACTGATATAGTGGTAAACAACAAAGAACGAAGAAAGCGTTTTATGAAACAATACTAGTTATTATGCATACAAGAAGATGAAAAGGGCAAGTTATCGATTAACAGTTGATGAAGATTGTTATGAACAGAGATTATACACATCAAAGCATGGGAGAAATGAAAATGAAAGGGACTTACAGTGCAGAGAGGAGGCGGCGAGGTCTTCTCTTGCAACACTTAATTTTATGCCCTCACGCTGCTAAGGGTATTTATTTTTCTAACATTCCATCTATGGGCCGGAATGATGGCCTAATCTTTTATGGGCCTTATTCGACTTTCATATAATAATTTGTTGGGTAAATCACTTAAATGTACAATATTCAAAAAATATTTACTACATAGAGCAACATAATTATTTTAATCATATATAGCAAATTATTTAAATTAAATTAAGTACGGTCTTCTAAAATTCTCACCCGCTATTTTCTCTTTTACTATTTTTCTCCAAATTTGCTACACCAATATTCTCTCTAATCTTCTCACACATAATTTTCTCCAAAATTAGGGCAATACTTAGCTTTATAATTATCAACCACGACTTTCTACAATATTTGTACTCCAATTTTGGAATTAAGTGATGTGTATTCGGTGGAATCTCACTTCTCAGAAGAAAACTTTTTGTTCTCCATAGCCAAAAAGAGGAAAAAGCAAACATGAGCAACGAATAGTACAATATTCATGCAAAATTTTCTCCATAATTTTTCATTTTTATTACTGATTTTCGTTTTTTTGATTGCAACGATTACTTGTTCAAACTATTGTTAATCGGCGATTCTTCTGTCGGCAAATCCTATCTTCTTCTCAGATTCGCCGTATGTTCATCTATTTAACTTTGATCTCCTATGTTTACAGTTTATTTGTATGTGTGAATGAACATTTTGTGTTATATAATGATTAATGCATATGTTATTATAAAAGAATGGCAAAATTTAGGTGAATGTAGATTTGAATCAGTTGAAGAATTGTGATTTCTGAGTAGAGATCTGTGACTACTTAAAGGTTTGAATGGTTGAATGTTTAATTGTTTGAAGATTTGAATTAGATTGCATACCTAATTCATTAGCGATACACGATTTGAATTCGATTGTGATTCAATATGAAAGTTTATTTTTGTTTCTACGTTTATCACAATTACTTGTTTACTTGTTTAATATGTGTGTAATACAGTTTTTGTTCAAGTTTAATTCATTTTTTTTGGCCTACAGATCACTGAAGGTTGGTTTCATTAGATATAAATTTCATTCATGTCTAATTCTCTTCTAATTCAAGTTTAATATGTATGTAATACATTTGTTGTTCAAGTTTAATTCATTATTGTGGCCTACAGATCACTAAAGGTTGGTTTTGTTAGCTACATATTTCATTCGTGTCTAATTCTCTTCTAATTCAAGTTTAATGTGTGTGTAATACCTTTGTTGTTCAAGTTTAATTTATTTATGTAGACTACAGATCACTGAAGGCTGGTTTCATTAGTACAGGTTTTATTCGTATCTAATTCTCTTCTAATTCAAGTTTAATATGTGTGTAATACATTTATTGTTCAAGTTTAATTATTCATGTCTAATTCTCTTCTAATTCAATAAAAAAATATGTAGGAGAAAAACATGGCTAATCTGGCTATACTACTTTACTTCAATGGCCGATGAAATTCTAGCAACAAGTATATTAATTACTTGGCAGATGGTGTGTTGATAAATACCGATTCAACATTTGCTAGCCTTATTTCTGTGATTGCTGCTCAATTATCAATAGACACATCAACAAGTAAAGTTGAAATCAGATATAAGATTAATGAAAGGTCTCCTCCAATTCAAATTCATAACGATATGGGAGTAAAAGTGTATATTGAAACCAAAAAGGAACATAGAGATATGTCAAAATACCTTTTATGTGTCACAACAACTAAATTGGTCAACTTGGAGAGTGATTCCACCTTAATTCCACTATGTTCAGACACTTAAGAAGACATGAGGATTACACACAATTCACACTTTTCTAATGCATTTAGTGGTATCGGTGATGTGCTAGAGTTAATTGGTTTTGGATCATGTGAGGAAGTTGATGAGCAAGAAGAAATACAATCAGGAATCATTATTAACCCCAATCAATCTTTTTTTGAGAAAGATCAAGTTTACAAAAATAAATATGTCCTTACTAGTGCACTAAAAAGACATTCCATTCTTAAACACTTCGAATTGAAGACATTGAGATCAAGCTCAACATGATAAGACTCAAATTCAAGTTAGTTTATACTATTGATTGTCTATTAATAATTTTTTTCAACAGCTATTCAATACAATGCCTTGGAGAAAACTGTAGTTGGAATTTACGCGCTTCAAGCGTGAATAAATCTCAAATATTCGCTATTAGAGATTTTGAAAGCGAACGCATGTGTTTGTTGCTATATAATTCATTATCGGAAAGACAAGCAACAAAGATAGTTGTTGGGAGTATTATTGTTGCCAAATGTATTAATCTAGATGCCAATTATACACCAAGAGATATACAAAATGACATGTTACAGAAACATGGTGTGCGGCTCACATATATGCAAACTTGAAGAGCTAAAGAAAAAGCTCTTGAATTAGTTCGAGGTGATCTAGCTCAATCATATGCAAAGTTGTCAAGTTATTTTCACATACTAGAGGCAACTTACCTGGTTCTTATAAAAGATTGCACAAATCAGAGGATGACCATTTCCTATATGCATTTGTAGCTCTGTTTACATTGATAAAATGATGGGAGTATCGTAGACCAATTGTAGTTGTTGATGAAACTTTTCTAAAAGGAGCATACAAGGGGACAATGCTAATAGATAATACCTTAGATGCAGCAGGTGAACTTTTCGAATACAATACTAGTGCTTCTATAAATGAAATTCTAATTTGTATTAAAAGTTTGCACAATGTATTAAAAGTGTATTACACATGAAACAAAAATGTATTAAAAATGTATTAAATATTATACCTGATGCAGGGAGTATACTGCCTCTTGCTTATGCCATTATTGATTCAGAGAATGATGCATCTTGGAGGTGGTTTTTTGAACAAATCAGAGAGGCATTTGGTCAAAGATCAGAGATGTGTATCATTTTGGATAGGCATGCAAGCATTATTAAGGCAACTTCAACTGTCTATGATGAAATGCCTCATTTCGTGTGTATATGAAACTTGTTGCAAAACATAATGAAAACTTCAGAAAGAGTCAGCAAAAGATAACAGAATTGTTCTACTCTATGGCAAAAACATACACCGCGGTAGACTTTAATCAACATATGTCAATTGTTGAGAAGATATACAAGAGGATTAAAGACTACTTGCTGAACATTGGATACAAAAAATGGTCACGTATTCATGCTCAGGTAAATAGGACTTGGATGATGACATTAAACATTGCAGAATCAGTCAATTCAAGAACAAGACATGCCAAAGTTCTTACAGTCTTCCACCTCCTAGAATTCATGAGACAACTTGTTCAAAAATAAAATAACAATAACAGGTCAAAGACAATATTTTCAGAATTTTACCTTGGAAAAAAGTATGAAAAAATTCTACAACGTAACAAAACTGCATCAGAGAAATTAAGAGTATGGTATGTATAAATTTCTTTTTGTTAATATTTTTTCTTCTGATTCACATGTAACATCTCTCTTGCTTATATTTCTTCTTATTTTTCATAGGTTAGGAAGACAAATGAATATGTGTATACAGTACTTGATGGCATTACATGATTCACGATATGTCTTCAACAATGTACATGCACATGTGGGAGATTTCAATTGGATGAGCTGTCATGTCCACATGCTTTGGGTGTTTTAACAACAAAACACATTGGTTATGAAAAATATTGCTCTGATTACTCACAAGAGGGAATTTATTGTGGACATACCAGTTTCACTTAAATTCCCTTCCTGATGAAAGCACCTGGAATATACCAACACACGTTCTTAAAGAGATTGTACTTCCACCACTTGGAAAGAGACCTCCTGGGAGGCCAAAATATAAAAAACACATGTAATTGAGAGAAGATGGATTCAAAAAATCAAAAATAACATGCAGCAATTGTGGACAACAAAGTCACAACAGGAAGACTTGCAAGAATGTTAGGCCTTTGGATTAAGAATAAAGAATGACATTTAAAATAAAGAATAAACTCTATTTGTTTTAGGTCATTAGCTTGCTACAAGAATTCATTTTTTAGTTCAATTTTAATTCATTTTTTGTGGTCTATAGATCACTGAAGGATTTTTCATTAGCTACAATTTTTATTCATGTCTAACTCCATGAATGCAGCCACAAAAACTCCACAGTCCCTTCAAAATTTAACATATAAAATCATTATAAAAATACTATTGAGTTTAATAAGACCAATATAAAAGATAGTATTTATTTGATAAACAATTAAACTTACAATGAATCTTCTTGTTGTCTAGGAATCCCTTCAGTTATGAACTTAGATTCAATGAGCTCAAACTCATTTTTTCCATTGTATTTAGGTGATTTCTTCAATTCAGGACGCTTATCATAGAACTTGACCACACTCAAGTAGTATGGTAAAACCGATGAAATCATGCCAGCAGCATTTTGAGTCAGAAAATTAACCCCTCCTCTAGCCAGAAATGAATCATACACCTTCAAACACCTTTCAACAATATCAAACACAATAAAAATCCAATGATAACCCTCTTTAATGTTTACTAGAAAGAGAACATAATCCACTTTGTCCCATGGGGTGCTTGCCAACAAACGGCGTCCGCATATATATTCAGCAATAGCATCCGAAGCTTTGATTCCAAATTTCTTCTTATTTTCATAAGCTTCATAAAATTGAACCAACAATATATACCCAATTTAATCCAACAAGGGTGATGTGTACACAGTTTTACCTCTACCTTTTGAAGATCAAGAGATTGTAACTGATAGACCCTCGGCTTAAATAAAATAAAAATGATATATTTGAGAAGAATGAATTCATTCCCTCATAGAAGTAATCAAATACTAGATGTGTTGTTTGTGATTTGCACCAAAAAGAACAGAAGCAAAACTAGTGACAATGTTCAGCAAGACTAATAGATATATGTGGCTTCCTTGTGAAGTATAGGCTTGCAACTCGTAAACATGTATAATTTTAATTGAATATAGATCGAGTAGAGCCACATTTCAATCAATTCGTCAACTACGCCTCAGAGCAAAAACTGAATACATTCCTCTATACTTGTGATAATAGAATCAGTATACTTGTAGAATCTTAATATCATATGAGCATGTTCTTTAAAAATATCAGAAGGATGGTTATACAGTCAAACTAGATTTCAACACTATCTTTGGAAACAAAACAAGACAGATCTTTAGTGAAACATCCTAATTCTATTCTAATTCAACTTTAATGTGTGTGTAATACACATTTTAGTTCAAAATTTAATTTATTTTTGTGGTGTACAGATCAGTGAAAAAACTTTTTTCAATTAACTATAGATTTCATTTTCTCTTCTAATTCAACTTTAATGTATGTGTAATACATTTTAGTTCAAATTTTAATTCATTTATATTTATTTATTTTAAAAAATAAACAAATTGCAACACAAAATATCTAACAATTCCTGGCAAAACTCTCAACAATCACTGATATAATAAACTTGAGCAAACAAATTTAAACTATAATAAAAGTATCAAATACATAATTTTTTCTTCAACATCTAGCACACAAGTTCGAAACAACAACAAACTAAAAAAATACGCATAAACAAATTGAAAATGCTATCAGTTAAATAATGTGTTGGTAGAATGACATACCAGATATAGACTCTCCGGCAGAACCGTATTTTTGCACAATCAATTTCAAATTTTTGGATTCTTCTCCTGAGCAACTGTAGGTCTCACTTTCTTTGACTGAAATTGAGGAGGTAAATCCTCAAAATCATCATCACTGTCAACAACTTTCTTAGATGTCGATGCAATATCAACTCATTTTCTTTTCGATTTAGATTTAGAACTCAACTCAGTGGTTTTTTTACTTCTACCGCCATTTTTATTCACATGCATTGCTTGAAAATTTTGATTAACCTCACCACCAACTTCTTCTGGAGATTGATTTGCAGAAATTCACAAACTAAAAGTAGGACCGCTATTCACTTCACCACCACCGGTTGAATCAACAATTCGAATTCGTGGGCTCTTCTAGGAGATTTTTGATCTTCCATTACAATTGTGCACCTAAAACCTACGAATTTCGTCTGAAACAAACAAAAAGATGAAGGAATAAGGAAAGAATGAATAAGCCCTAAGAGAAGAGAAAGAGAGAGAGCCAGAAAAATGAAGAGAAGCTCTAAGAGAAGAGAAAGAGAGGGAGCCAAAAAAATGAAGAAAAAGTCCTAAGAGAAAGAGAGAGATAATGACGCCCTTTTCTTTTTCCCCAAATAAAAAAGTGTAAATAATGTCTTATTTAATTAAAGTATTGTTAGTAATTGTTAAAAATGGTAATAAAATAAAAGTATGTTTAAAAATGGTAAATATTTTTTAAAACACATTCAATTAAGTAATTTTTCCAAAGTTAGTTTCAAACAGAAAAAATTACTTGAATAAGTACTTTTTAATAAATAATTATTAATTTTAACAATATTTTTTATTTATTACTATTTATAGCAATACATAGCAATATAATGATAAATATGTCCTATGTATTAAAAGTGAATTATACATGTGATATAAATATATTATAAGTGATTTAAAAATATATTACTTGCTTAGTAAGAAATTAACACAATGTATTATAAGTGTATTAAAGTGTGTGATAAATGTATTATTCATCAAAAAAAATTTATTATAGGTGTTTTATAAATTGTTCTCTGTAATATGTATTAAAATTGCATTATAAATGTTTACTAAAAATAAAAATATTATTGCTATAAATGATAAATATTTTCTTAATATAGTATATCTATGTAAGTTTTTCTTTCAAACATATACAATAAAGTAATTAATTTATAATAAATATAATCACATTTTATTTACATAAAAAATAGGGAATAGTCATTGAAAGTATACATTGATTATGAGCCCATTTGGATGGGCTTTAAGTTGGTCAAAACCAACTTAAAGCCCCTTTTTAGCTTTTGGACGTGTTTGCCTAATGCTAACTTTAAGCCATAAAGTTCTTAAAGTTAGTCAAAAATGAAAAGTTAGGATTCCTAACTTTTTTTTCTAAGTGCTTAAAGCCATTTTCTTTTTTTTTTCTTTTTTTTTTATGAGAATAGACCCTACACGAGGCTCCCACCTCTCGTGCACAGTCAGGGGTTGAGCATCACCCCCAAGCCTTAACATAAAAATAAAACACAAAAATACAAGGAGGGGGACATAAACCTTACCTCCGATCCTATGTTGGTTCATAAGTCGGCTAACCTATTAAGGTCGGCTAACTCATCCCCATAGCAAAAAGAACTATCTATAACTAGAAAGCAGTAAACCTATGAGAGGACTCCTCCCGATACAAGTTGACTAAGAAAGCATAAATGAGGGAGACTCTCCCCTTCCATGAGAAGACAAGAAAGTAACCTACACTAGTCCTATTCAACTATGCTACGTACCATACATAGCTAAATTGAAGAAGAACAAGTATATGAACCTTCTATCTCGCATGGGGTGAAGAAGCTCTTTTCCTCTTTGCCCTTTCTCGTCTTGTAGTACTAAGTGAGTCCAGATGGAAGGATGCATCAACTTCAAGATCATGATTATAGCAGCTATGGAGGATGAAAAATGGAAAGAAGTATAACAGTCAGCAGCTTTGGAGCTATATCAGTCAGCAGCTTTGGAGTTGTTGTTGAGGATGATATGGTCCTAAATTGCTGTATGTAGCGGATGTAAGTGGTGCAGCTGTGGCTGAACTACTGCTTGGAGATCCAACTGCAATCAAAAACTAATAAGGCACAAATGCTAAAGCAGTGCATCCACAATGTTGGAGATGCAGCTGGGATGTCCAAGTGCTTGGCTGCATTTTGTGTCCCTAGATTGCATCTCAGCAAGTAAGTAGCAGCTTGCAGTAGCAGTGTGCATGATCTTGAGGGCTTCCAGGTTGTTGTACTCCAATGTTGTTGTGATTGTAGTAGCCAGCAGAAGACAGTTTGTAATGGAGCTCTAGTTGGTTTCTTTATTACTTGCATGCACTGTAGGAGGTATCCTGCAATAGAGAGCCCCATTAAGAGTTGTAATTCTGCTGATTCCTGCAAGTCTGCAATCTCCTTGGGTGCTGCATGTTGTTGGAGGTGTTGTGTATTGTGTCTTGTATCCACAAATGTTACTTGATTTAATGTATCTCCAGCTACCTGCAAATGCATAAAACCAAGCCAACCAAACAAAAAACCAATAGGCACAAACAGAAATGGAAATCCCCAAGTTGTTGTGGTTAAGGTATAGTTGCTGTGGATGGACCAATTGTTAAGACTGTAGCTCCTCATGTTCTTACTGGTGTTGAAGCAGTTGTACCTGCACAAAGAGACACACATCAGGGAACAAAAATATAGTACTGCTGTTGTTGCTGCTGTAGCCCATCTGTTGTAGGTATGTGTTGATGTTGCTTTATGTTCTAGTGAGTTGTTGTATCTGGAGACCTTGTTCTTGGAGATTTCAATTATGTATTGTACCTGCACAAGTAAAAGAACCAGAGGAAAACTACCTTCAAGACTTCTGCACAGCAAAAATTGTGCTGTAGTTCTGAATGTCCATTGTGGGCATGTAGTTTCTCCTTGTATGCTGCATGTTGTTGGAGTTGTTGTGTGTTGTGGCTTGTGAACATGTCTCCAAGTGTTACATGCTTTAGTGTACCTCCAGCTATCTGCAAATGCATAGAACCAAGCCAGCAAGACCAAAAACAAACATGCACAAACCTTAAATCGGCTAACTTTTTCAAGGTCGCTCGACTAACATCTTCGATTGTTCGTTGGAGTTGAAACTTCTTGGGCTTTGCAATTACTGTATTTTCTATTGTCCTGCAACTTTTGGAGGCCTTTTCCACAAGTTGGAAGTTCCAAATTGAGACTTACTCCATCATGAGACTTAAGTCGGCCAACTTTTTCAAGGTCGCTCGACTAACGTCTCTACTTATCCATTTGAGTTGAAACTTCTTGGGCTCTACAGGAAGTGTATTTTCTGTAATCTTGCCCAATTTGGAGTTCTTTTAGTGTTGCATGATGTATTTGTTGAGTGTTGGTGGTTGCCTCTGACTTTTGCTATTGCTGTTAGGTTGCTGCTGATGATGATTAGTGGCATTCACTTCTGCGGATGTAATGGAGCTTTTGCAATTGATGTTGTTGAGTTGATGCAGGTCTAAGGTGGGTTGTTGGTCCTTAAACATTGTTCCTGCAAAATTAAAACCAACAAGAAGGGAACTCCTAGAGTTGAATGAGCCTCCACCTGCTGTTGATGTACTGTAGTTTCTCCATGTGCTGTTATGGAGTTGTTGTATGTATGTAGGTGGTAGGTGTTGCATGAATTCCAGGCTCAGCTGCTGCAACACCACTACATGGCTCAAAGTTGCATGATACCTGAACAATGAGACACCCAACAGTAAACAGGATTGGAACTTAAGCTTCCTTTTTGATGGCTGTTGAGTGTGGATCCATGTGTGTGATGTTGTGTTGCTGGTCTGGGTTGTTGTTGCTGTATGCTCTTGAGTGTTGTGATAGGTGGAAGTTCTTGTTCTTGGAGGGTGCAGATGTGTAGAGTACCTGCACAAGGCTTCCACACAAGAGTGCACTCCTACTCTATCTTTTACTTCTAGCATTGTGTTATTATTTCTACTGAAGCAATAAACAAGGGAGACTCTCCCCTTACAATAGGAAATAACTAGGTGGAATAAGAAGAATTAAAACAAAATACAGGTAAATAGTCTATTACACATTGAGAATGAGATCAGTCAAGAGGATAGTTTGATTCTTTTCAGAGTTTTCCTTCTGAAACTTGCCACTCCTAGCTTGTCCAACTTGATGTAGCCCTTTGTTTCCTGTGGTAGCTGCTGGAGGTTGTAGAAGTGTTGTGTATCATTGAACCTGTGGCTGCATTTTGATAAGGTATCTGCAGGATGGTTTGCTTCTCTGAAGATATGTTTGCACTGAAAGAGTTCCAATTGTTGGACCAAAGATTGTAGCTTTGTAACATATCTGTGAATGCTCCAGGGTGGTTTGAGG
This sequence comes from Solanum dulcamara, assembly GCF_947179165.1. Classification (NCBI taxonomy): domain Eukaryota; kingdom Viridiplantae; phylum Streptophyta; class Magnoliopsida; order Solanales; family Solanaceae; genus Solanum; species Solanum dulcamara. The sequence continues at coordinate 54,123,704 of NC_077241.1, forward strand.
TCTTGTTTCAGCCACTTAGTCAATAGTTCTGAGTCAACTTCCAATATCACTCTATTATATCCATGTTGGAGACACCAATTGAGGCCAATAGTTGTTGCCTGCACCTCTGCCTGGTTATTAGTACCCATTCCCAATGGAGTTGCAAAGGCATATATTAAGTTACCATTGTGGTCTCTTAATATTCCCCCTGCTCCAATTTTCCCAGGGTTGTCTAATGCACTCCCATCAGTATTCAATTTCACAATGGAAGATGGAGGTCTGATCCACATAACTTTGGTCACTCTCATGTCTTGTTGACACTGTTCTATCATAGGAACCAGTTCCTTCCAGCTCTGTGGCCACTTAATGTAGGGGAAAGCAGTGTGTATCAGCATGTAAAAGTCCTTGACTATGGAGAATTTAACTCTATTAGTACTAGATTTCTTTCCTCCATACTTACTTGCACATCTATTCTTCCATATATGCCAACATACAAAGATAGGAGTGGCCTGCAACATGAGCTTCTGAGCCTCATTACTGGACTTGGCAGTCCACCACTTTATTAGTATGCTTCTCAGTGAGCAGGTCCCTTGTATTATCCCCCATGAGCTAGAGAAGTGTTGCCAAATATGCTTGGCAAAATTTCCTGAAGCAAATATGTGATCTACATTGTCCAATCCTGGTCTGTAACAACAAGAACATGCTGCTGGTACTACTCCAAATTGGACAAGTTTATCATTAGTAGGGAGTTTCTGTCTCAGAGCTCTCCATAGTAGAAAAGATAATTTGAAGGGAATGTTAGTGAGCCAAGTGCACCCATCAGTCAGGGTCTTAGCTCTTTTCTTCCTAACTAGTTCCCAGGCTGATTTAGAAGTGAAGTTGTCATGTGAAGTCAACTTCCAGCAGGCTTGATCAGCTGTGTTAGGGTGATAGTCTATCTCAGTGTCTAGTATCTGCTGCACCAGCTGAGGAGGGGCATATTTTCTGATTTTCTGCACATTTCACTCCCCATTCTCAATATATTCAGATACTCTAGTATTGTTGAGTCTAGGTAGATGGTTGTTATGATAAGCTAGGGGGTCACTACCCAGCCAATCATCCCACCAGAAACTGCTTGTACCTGAGTTGATGTGCCAGTGTATATGTGGCTCAATATCAATTTTATTAGCCATCATGTGCTTCCACATAATAGACTGACCTGTGCCCCATTTTTTTATCACAGGATGAGCCCTCTGGCAGTACTTAGCCTTCAGAAATTCTCCCCATAAAGTCTTCTTAGACCTGAAGGTCCACCATTATTTGTATTGCAAAGCTAAGCACATATCTTGTATTTTCTTCATACCAATACCCCCTTCCTCCACAGGATAGCTGAGGGTCTCCCATGATGCCCAGTGATATTTCTTCTTCTCCTTGTCCCACCCCCAGAAAAAGTTAGCTATGAGGCCTCTGATCTGATTCATAGTGGTAGCAGTAGGTCTGATTGGAGACAATAAGTGGATTGGTAGTGATTGCAGCACTGATTTCACCAATGTTGCTCTGCCTCCATAGCTCAACACTTTAGTCTGCCATCCTCTGATTTTGCTTAGAACTTTGGACACCATACTTGTATAGTAAATGATTCTCTCCCTTCCAATGTAGAGTGGACAGCCCAGGTAAGTAATGGGACCATGTGTACACTTAAAGCCTGTGATACTACCTATCCTTTCAATAACATCTGGATTGATATTAAGAGGAAGCATGAACTAGCTCTTGTCCTTGTTGATTAGCTGTCCTGAAGTAGTTTCATAAGCCTTCAAAGTCTTGGTAATAAGATTCATGAAAAAGTTGTTGGTAGCTGTGAAGATGATCACATCATCTACAAAGCTCAAGTGGTTCACTTGGAGGCCTTTTCTTTCTATGTAGAATCCAGTATATAGGTAGTGTTGGTTAAGATTATTCAGCATCCTGGATAGTACTTCTGCTCCTATAATGAATAAGGCAGGTGACAAGGGGTCTCCTTGCTTGAGACCTCTTGTGGAATGAAAAAATCCATGTCTTGCCCCATTGATGATGACTGAATACCAGTTGTTGGACATGATCCTCCACACCATATCAATAATTACTTCTCCAAATCCCATCCTTCTCATGACCATACAAGTGAAGGACCAAGAGACCCTGTCATATGCCTTAGCCATATCCAACTTGATCACTACATTGTCCCCTATATTGGGTTTCTTAATGTTGTGAATAATTTCCTGTGCCAGCATTATATTTTCTGATATGCTCCTACCTTTAACAAATCCTGACTGATTGTCTGAAATGAGCTGAGGTAGAATGGGAGCAAGTCTGAGACAGAGTAGTTTGGATATGATCTTGCTAGTGAAATTGCTGAGGGAGATGGGCCTCTACTCTGACAGTTTGTTGGGGTGTTCAGTTTTAGGAAGTAGAACCAAACATGCATGAGATATGTACCTGGGAATACAGTGACCATTGAAAAAGTGTTGTACTAGCTTCAGCAGATCATCACTAATGATATCCCAGCATGATTGAAAGAACTTGCCACTCATGCCATCTGGCCCTGCAGCTGAAGTAGGACTCATAGAAAATACTACCTCTTTTAGCTCCTCCTTTGTAGGTATAGACTGTAGTAGTTCATTCTGCTGATCAGTAACTATCTTTGGGATGCATTTAATCACATCTTCATTGATTTGTTTCTCCTCAGCAGTAAAGATTCTCTCAAAGTGTGCACAAGCTGCACTTGCAATATTGTCATCACCCTGGATAGAGTTTTCTTGTTCATCACTGATCTGATGGATGAACAGCCTTCTTCTTCTCCCTCTGATGATGGCATGGAAATAATTGGTATTAGCATCTCCATCTTTGAACCAGTGCAATTGAGTTTTTTGTTTCAAAATAGACTACTCTATCTTCAAATATCTGATATACTGGGCATTTATCTGACTTAGCTTGGCTATATTATCTTCAGAATTATCATTGATGATATTTTCTTCAGCTTGCATCACCTGTTCCTCAAACTGTTTGACTGAAGCAAATATATCACCATATTGATTTCTAGACCAGTGGCTAAGGGTATTAGAGACTCTTTTCAGTTTTTGATGGAAAGTCCTCATTGGATTTCCATCCACAGGTCTTTCCCAGCAAAATCTTACAGTATCAAGGAAGTTTTCATTTTCAACCCAACAGTGTAAGAACTTGAAATATTTGATAGTATGACTTTGTCTTTCAGTACATTCCAGCAGGAGAGGACAGTGATTAGAACCTGTAGAGGCCAGGTGATTAAGAGTGCTCACAGGCATGACCTCCAACCAAGCATCATTGACCATGGCCCTGTCAAGTCTCTTTCATATTCTGGCATCTGCATCTCTCTTGTTGCACCATGTGAATTGTTGTCCATGAAAACCAAGATCAGTGAGTCCACAAGCTTCTATGACACTAATAAACTCAAAGCTCTTGTTCATGTTGTAAGGTTGGCCCCCCATCTTCTCTTCAATATGAGTAATTACATTAAAGTCTCCAATGGTGCACCAAGGTTCTTCCCTATCAGAGAATTGAAGCATCTTGTCCCATAGTTCTCTTCTCATGTAGTCTTTGCATTTGGCATATACAAAGGTAATGAGATATTGTTTAGGCCAAGTTGCATGGCTGATCTTACAGGTAAGCTGCTGTTCATCCTGATCCACAAGATTGCACACACAGTCTTTGTTCTAAAATAGCCATATTTTGTTGTTGGAGTTGGACATAGCATTATCCATTCCCAACTGAATTCTGTAGAAGTGGAGTTGTGATTTGTTGGACAAAGGTTCCAGCACTGCAATCATAGAGAGCTTGTGGTAGTCTTTCAACCTTTGAAGTCTGTCTAAGGCACCTTGAGTATCAATACTCCTTGCATTCCAACAGAGTGTACTGATCATAATAACCTGTGGGATTTAGACCTTGTGTTGATGTTGCTTTTGACTGCAACATTATCTGGGTTGCTGATTAAGCTTTGTTTACTCCTCTTCCTTTCTTGCTTACTTTTGGATACATTCTTCTCCTTTTCTTGCTGATTTTCCTTATGCAATGAGGCTGTCATAGTGGATCTGAATGCCTCCAGTTAGTTTTCTTGTTGTTCATCCTCCTACTGGTCAGGGTCTTCCTCATCTTCAGAGTGAGTGACCCTATATTCATCAGATAAGTCTTCTGAACTACCTTCTTTACTCAGCATCTGCCTCTCATTGGATACATCATGAATTTGCATAGGTATGGCATGATCAATAACTGAGTACTTTTCTTCAGAATCATCTGATATGGTTTTCTGATTAAGTTTACAATGCTCTATAGAAGGCACCTGAATCCCTGCTTGGTTTTCAACCAGGACATAATTTACTCTTGGCGGAGTCTCAAGCTGTGGTTGTATAGTCTTTCTCTTTTTCAGTGCCTCCCTTTTTTTTTACTTAGTGATAGAGTAGATTTGTTATTCAATGAATGAGGTGTTGCACACTGATTTTGTTCAGTATCCCTTTTATCTGGCACCTTGACTTGCAAACTTTGCTCTGTAGTATGTTGCACATCTGTTTATTGACTGAGCAATAGAGTAGCTTAAAGAGTGGTTGCAGGGGTTTCATAGTCTTGCCTATGGTCAATCAAATTAGATTCCCTCCCTTTGGTACCCCCTTCCTGCAGGTTAGTAGGGATCTCCTGACTTCCCCCTTCTTTACCTCCTTCAACTACTTCAGCAGCATCAGCAGATAAAACATTCAATAAAGTAGTGGGGGAGCCATGGGGGTGTGGGAGCATTAAGTCAATACCTGGGTTTGTAGCATTGATTTCATTGGCTTCCACATTGATAATTGAATTAGTAGCATGCCTGGTGATCTCATTACCATGAGTTCCTTGATTCTTTGGATGTTGGGAGGTGGTAGCATCATTTCTATGGGGTTGTCTCTAAACTTCAGAGATAACATTACCTTTTTGAGTACTTTGTGGTCCTGCATTTGAGTTAGTGGGCTGATCTTGTGGAACAAGATCAGTATAAGTATTAGAGATAATAGAAATAGCTTTAGGGTTAGAAAACTTACCTGAACTTATGTTGTTCTGTTGCACTGGCACATATTTACCTTTGGCTTGTGCTGCTGTGGTTTTGATGCCCTGGTTCTGCTGAACAGTATTGAGTCCTTTATTTTGATTTCTTTTTTGAATTTGCCAACCATTTTCCTCCCTATTAGCATTGGCATTTTGTGGTTGAGGTGGTATATTAGCTGCTGAATGGTTGTTCTGGACTTGAATCTTGTCAGCTTGTGGATGTTCATGGTCTTTAGACTTGGCTGCTGCAGTTCCTGCTTGCCACACATTCTCATTTGTATTATCATTCATGGTCTGTGTTTGGTTTGGAACTTCAGTTGGTAATGTGTGGTTCCTTTTTTGTACAACAGAAGTTTGAGGGTCCTCTTGGTCATTTCCATTTCTGTTCTCCCTGGTCTTGCTCTTTTTAGCAGTTTCTTCATCCTTTCTTCTCTTTTGTTCATCATCCCTCCTCTTAATATTACAAGCATGCTGCATATGTCCCTGGTGTTTACAGTACATACAGTATTCTGGGACATTCTCATATTGGAGAGTTTGCCATCTTCCTATGTTGGGATCCTTTTTATCATGGCCAAGCCACACATGAGGAGGTCTCTCCTTAGTGATATCAACCTGAACTCTCACCTTGGCAGTGCTCCCTCTAGTCTTCTGAATGGATGTTGCATCCATGAATAATACTTTGCCAATAGGAGCAAGCAAAGTAGTCACAAACTCCTTAGTGTAACAATGCCAGGGGAGCTCAGGAAGGGCCACCCAAATTGGCACAATAGGAGTCTCTTCCTCAGGCCTGAATGTTGGTGTCCAGGTCTGTATTCTCATACCTTGTCCCTCAATTATCATTCTCTATTTGGTCCACACTGTGGTGTAGTCCATTTCATTATCCAGGTCAATGTACACATGCCTTGCATTAAAATGAGCAATCTTAACTCCTCCTACAAGTTAAGTTTGGAAGATGAAGCTTCTCCTGATAAGCTCTATTTTAGGCATGGTATTGGTGAATTTACCCACTAGAGTAAATTTACATTTTTTAGCTAATTTGACCATGAAATCATTGTTGTCATATAGCACTGCAGGAAGACCTTGTCTAGTGGTGTATATAGGTATAGATAATTCTACAGGGGTCTCAGTTCTTGCTTGATTGATTCTCAATTTAGCAGCAAAGGTTTGAGTTACAGTATAAGGGGCTGGCTGAGGGACCTGTTCTTTTCTACTAGGAAACTGAGTCTTCTGAGCATTTTGGTTGGTATTGTCATTATGATGAGTTTGATTATTAAGAATTTTGGAACCTTGATTGTTAGGAGTATACCTATCAAAATTATTAGAAATCTTACGGAAGTTATTTTGATAGGTGGTAGGTCTGTTGACTTGTGGGAGACTGTTTTACTGAGGATTATTATTGATATGAACCTTGGTAGTTTTTTCAGGATTGTTTTTAGCCATAGTATCAGTACCCTGCATAGAAGTAGCACCAGCAGTACCAGGGTGCTCATTTGCATGAACATCACTAGCTTTCAACACAACATCATCTTCAGTACTCAAAATAGAGGGAATAGCATTACCAGGCACCCCCATATCAAGTTTCCTTGTATCAGCATTAGGCACCAAATTATTTTCTAAACATTGCCCACTATTAGGAAGTTCAAGATGATTAGGATATAGTTGAGTGTCCTTAGGAGAACAAACAAACTGATCCTGCATATTGAAGTCAAGAGATTGAGAAACATTACCTGGATCTCCTGTGCTTAAACTACTGTTGTGGTGATGGTTCAAGCTTTTTGGCATTTGGTCATTGCAAGTCATTTGATTATTGTGGGAATGACTACCATTGTCAAGATATTGATGTTGAACATTAGCCAATGTCGGTTCCTCAGTTCGAACACCACTGTAACTGTAACTATCTCCATCAATTACGTCTTGACGACTTTTTTGATTTGAACTTATTGGAGATAATTTGGGGTCTGTGGTTTGTTCAGAAGTCTTCACAACAGCCTTGGGAACGTTTTGGCATTGGTCACTCATGGTTTGAATCGCCGGAGCTCCGGCAGTTCCTCTTTCCTCTATGATTGTCGTCTTGACGACTTTTCACATTTGAGCTGATTGGTAGTGATTCGAGACTTGGTATATAGTTAGGAATGATCTCTACATTGTCACGAACCTGTTGGGATTGAGCTTGGGGCATTTGGTTCGCCGGAGCTCCGGCGACACCAATATGTTCAAAGGTCGAAGTGAAATTCGACGCGCCATGGCATGATTCGAACTGGCGCATGGTTCTAGGGTGGTCCACAAGGACTTCTCGAACATTTTGGCATTGATCTTAAACGGAATACGTTACTGGAGCTCCGACGACGACCATAATTTCTTCGCCGGAGATGATTTCTCCAGTGAACTTTGTTCCTATAGCTGCTTCAGGTGTTTGCGAACAAACCCCAGATGATGCAATGGATCGAATCTCGCCGGAGTTGGTTCGAATTTGAAGGCGCACCGGCGAAGGTGCTGCGGCTGTTCTTGTAGATTGCGCCTCTTCATTGTGCGCACTAATATCAATTTTTTCTTGTGAAATTTGGACTGTATGTTGTCCTTTTGATGAGGATTCATTTCCTCCAATTCCTTTTAGTTGAATCAATCCACGACTTTGAAGATAGTTGATTTTTTAAAATTTTTTTAGCTCCTCAGCAGTGACACAAGTATTGATCGCTTCATTATTTTGCTGATTAGAGGAGCTATACTTGGAATTAGAAGCTGTAATAACTTGCGTTGGATTTGTATTGACGGAATCTTCGATCCCATCTTTGGATCGAAATTTTCCGACGTCCGGTGGTGGGTCCACCGGTATTTTTGTTTTATGACTAAAATGCCCTTCCTTGAGAGCTCTTGCTAGATAGAAGTTTTAGAGAGAGAAGCGATCAGAAATTCATGGGCTATAGTGAAAAAAAAATAAAGTCATTTTCTTTGACCATGAAAATTACTTTTAAATCCCTTATATTTTAACTAAATTTCCAAACTACCCTTTTTATTCTTTTAACCCTAAAATTCATATCATTTTCCTCATTTAAGCACTTTTATCCAAATACTCAACTGCTTATTGATAAAAATAACTTTCAGTACTTCAAAGTTCTAAAAACACTTCATACATAAAAGTTACTTTTTTAAGCCCATCCAAACGAGCTCTATATAGTTTATCAAAAGTCATACAAAATATATATTGACTATACAATATAGCGTATCTATATATGAATTACACACCGATTATACATTATGATTCACTAAGAAAACTAAATATAGTTTTGCTAGACCTGAAGTATACATTGACTATTCAATCTCGTTCAACTCAAAATCACCTCTAACAATCTCAAATTTTAGATATAAAATCATCCCGATGTTTTGAGTCTTTTGATATATACTCCTTTCGTTCCTATTTACTTGTCAAATAATTTCTAATTTGATTTCCCTTTTTACTTGTCATTTTTGACAAATCAGAGAAAAATAATTTTTTTTCTTACTATTATACCATCAATTTATTAATATTGAGTTAATGTCTTTGAAAAGTGTAGTGAGTAAATATATTTAAAACTTTATCAATTAATATGGGTAAAATGGTGTTATGTCGGAAAAAGACGATTTAAAATTAATTTCAACTTTATAGAGAAAAAATTAAGAAAACTTAATTTAAAAGACCCTAACAGATTTAAATCTTAAAAATTCAGAGAAAAAGATACAAAGTTCTTATTTCCACTTTGAAAAGGTGTTAAGCATTCAAAGTGACCGTTAACGCGGTTATCCGATGATTTGAAAAAGTATTTGACTCACTTTTAAAAATATTAATTTAAAAGGAAACGAAGACTTTAAAATTATTTTTTTTAGAAAAAATGATCAAATTTAAACATTAAAAATAATAAATATGTATATAAAAAAGTAAAGTTTATCAAATAACTAAGTAAAGGTAGAAAATCATTTAAAGAGTAAATTAACATGAATTGGTTTATCTTTGAGAGAATCTAATTAAGTTAAAACAAATTAAAATTAATATCTAAGCAAACATAAATAACAGAAGTAAATAAATTATTACAACCCGAATCAATATAAATAAACAATAAATAACACATAAAAATATGGCTCGACATTTAGTTTTTGTACGCCTGGACTAAGCTGTAGGCCATCTGCGTTTTGACCTTAAGCACAATTTCACTGTATATCGCAACTGTATATCGGACTATATATGTAACACCTCAAAAATTTCTACGTCATAACTCGAACCATTCTTCGTATGCGTATAGACTTGAACTCGAAGACTTCAAATTGTATATATGAGTTAGGATCAATTCCTAAGTATTTGAAGTGTATTAAATGTATTTTAGGGTCATAAAGGATCCCTAATACCAAGCCGAGTTCAAAAAATTTCTATCAGCTAAGTTTTTCCGATGAATCCATATAAGGGTCAACTTTAAATGACCATATCTTCTAAAATATAATGAATTGGATGGTCCATGACTAATCAAATTAAAGGTATTTGCGTCTTCTTTCCAACACCAAGATTGTATTTTTTTGAGTTCAGAGTCAAAAGTTATTCTTGGTTGACCAGAGAGGTCCGCAATAAGTCTGCATCGCGGACCTGCAGCGAACTTGGACAAATTTTTCCAGATTTCATTTTTTGTCAACCAGAAAGGTGCGCGACACATCCGCATCGCAGACCTGTCGCAGACTTGTCCAGTTTTCCAGATTTTGTAGGGACATTTTGGGAAAATTACCTAATATCTATATATACGAACTTGGAACATTTTGGGGTCAAAATTTCACAGTCTTTCACCTCCAAAGATCCCTAATCTTCATCCTCTTCTCTCTCAAATCATCTCCAACAAGATTTGCCCTCAAAACTCAAAGATTTAAACTTTCCATTGAAGACCTAACATTAAGATTTCTTCAAAATCTACTCTAAGGTATGTAAGGCTAACCTAAAATATGGATTGAGTTATGTATATGTATTGATTGGAATGAAAAGCATGAATTGGGATAGCTAGGAATGTGAATGGCATTAAATAGGAACATAGCTTATTATTGTCATACAAGTATATCTAACTACTATTGAAAGATGTGATTGAGACTAATTGGATAGTATGATTTGTTGAAAGGTTTGATTGTGATAAAATTGATGAATTGATAAGGGTCCAAATGAGACTTGCTGATATGACTAGATTGAACTGATTGGATAGAGTTTTATGAGCATTAAATCTTGGGAGGAGTATCGAGCACCGAATTGGATAAGAGTAATTAATAACTCAAACCCAATAACTACATCGCCAAACGTAGAAGAGGATTGAACCGTTAAAGTCAGATGTTTCCCAAATTATTGTCCCGATATGATAGGACTTGATTGGTTACAGATCCATAATTATTGATTCGTTCTTACTCTGACAAGGTATGAATGGACGTGGCAACAACGTCGGCTTATTGTATTGTCATTGGCTCATAAGTGATAGTTGTCAGATAAGAGAAACTCCCATATAGGTCTTGATAGTACTCTGAGTCGGATTGAGATGGATTGGGTTGAATTGTATGTGATTGTTCTTGTCTGAATCATATATTCTTGTTTAGACTCAGGATATTTTGATTGAGGTGCTCCTTCTTCTGAGTTGAGATTTCGAGTTGATTTGATTCTACCTTGATGTCTGTTTCATTCGGCCATTTTACATACTCGTACATTTCACGTACTGACGTTATTTGACCTGCATCGTTTCATGATGTAGAGACAGGTACTATAGATCATCAACAGGCGCACCGTTGAGGATCTATTCACTTCCAGCTAGTTGGTGAGTCCTCCATATTTCCGGAGGATACCACAGTTATCTTTTCAGCTTGAGTTAGTTTTCTTTTATTTTGATTTGTGGTAGCCATGAACCTGTCATTGGCACCTCTTGAATTGTTGATAGAGGCTTCATAGACTAGAGTGTGGATGATATTGATTTGTTTCGTTTTGACTAGTTTTATTCTTACTAGTTGTTGATTGAATATGTGGTTGACCTTTAACCTTAATTATGAATAGTATTCTTATGAGTTGAGTCTTCCGCTGATAGAATATGACTGAATGGAATTGTGATTGAACCAATTGTATCGCTTGAAGGCCAGCAATGATTTTTGAGTGCCGGTCACGTCTAGAGTACCCTCCCGGGTCATGATAATATATATATTGTATACAGAGTATACAACATTATTTTTGTATATCAAACTGTATACCACCTATTTGTTCCTGTATTTGTTGTATATCACTGTATATCATACTATATATATCCTGTATATTAGACTGTATATACTCTTTATATCAGTGTATACAACATTATTTTCTTGCATATCAAACTATATAGATACTATATATCAGTGTATATGACATTGTTTTCCACCTGTATTTCGTGTATGCATCCCAATATCAATATTCAAACCATGAATATTAATTTTCTTTCTATGTATCAACTTTTCAACAATTTGAGCAAGATGACGGGAGACTCAAAACTCAAAAATATGCAAGGATGAAGTTCAAAGATGGATTCAAATCGCTATCACATGCACCAAAATAAAATTACATAAGCATCTACTCATTTTAAGCTAAACCAAGGAATATATCATGATATGTTAAGGTATCAAATTGATGGGTATCCTAGAGGTGACTGACAACATATATTGTATGTAGAAAAAAAAAAGGAAAGAAGAAATATATTCAAGTAACTCAAAGACACAGAATTAATATATACGCTATACTAACTCAACTTTTAAAGAAAGAATTAAATCAATTAGGCCATGAAGTTCTAACTAAATAATAACTTAAGCATATTTTTATTATCTAAATAATGTTAAAAGAAGAAATTGAAAAACATGAAAATCTATATTGTCAAAGAAAACTACTTGAAAAAAATAATAAACAAAACTAAGTGCTTTCATAAAATAATCCTAACATATACTAGCTAATTAATCCTAAGAAATGCTAACTATAAGAAATTTCTATCATTAATCTAACTATTCTTAATAAATGCTAAAAAAGACTACGAATCAACTAAATATAAAACGTGAAATAATTAAATAAAATAAAGCTGAGAATTTTTTTTACCTCTTTCCGGACAGTGAAACTGAAGACGACAAGCAGAAGATGACTTCATTACCACCCAAGAGCTTGACGGAAACTCCGTTCTTAGCATAAATTTTGACTTCAATCTCCTATTTTCCTCGAAGTAAAATATAGATTGAAAGGTAGAAATTTTCACAACTTTTAGGCTTAGGACAAGAGTTCAAAATCCTGGTCAAGTTAAGAAAATTCCTAACTTTGGGGTGGCAAAAAAAATCTCCCACTTCTTCCTTCTTTTTAATGAGAATATGAGCATTTATATAGGCTCCAAAAACCCCAAATTCTTAATGAATTTTCGATGTGGGAGAATGAGATTTTTTTAAAGAAAAAACTAAAAATTTCAAAAATACAAACTAAAATTAACTAACCTAACTAACATTGTATTTAGTAAAAAAATAAAATTTTTTGAGATGATTTTCGAATAATCACACAAATAGTAATCAAAGATATAGTTTTATAGAAATATGTATATTATACTAAAATTTATAAAAAGATAAAAATAGTTAAGAATAACATAAAATATCTTTATTTTTTATAAAAGCTAATTACTTTTAAAATGCTTGAAATTTAAAGAATCTCGATAGCTAATTTGAGTTGTGGAGGGTCAAAATTGAGTGTCAACAAATGGTAAACTCACTATACCAATTATTGTTTTCTTAATAAGTGTGCCTAGTCAAAATTTGACAAGTAAAAAAAATGAAAGGGGTAATTCACTCGAAATGATTCACGTTTGATTTACGTCAAACGTTAAACAAAAAAGAAAAAACAACGAAGAAGAAGAAGACGGCGCAAAAAAAAAAGACGATGCAAAAGAAGAAAAATGAGGAGGAGTATGACGAAGAAAGAAGGAAAAGAAGTCATTAATGGCGAAATGAGAAGAAGGAGGAGGAGGGGTTAGAAGTCATTAATAGCGAACTAGGAAGGAAGAAGTTTTGGTCAATTTTAATAATTTTTTAAAAATTTGGCTAAAATTTTGGTAATGAAAATAGTTGATTGGCCATTTCTTATAGTTTGCCCTTGTTTTGGGGACAACATTTTTTGAGAAATTTCAGTATATACCTATAGTTACGCCCTAATTATAAAAAATAGCGAGATTTTGAGTCATTATGAATTGTAGTAGCATTCTGGTTTCAAAGTGTAGTGGAATACACTTTAATTATGCACATAATAATAATAAAATATATTGTATTCGCACCTATTATAATAATGAAATATATTATATCCCGCACTAGTCCATACATATATAATATATCTATATATAATACAGCTTGGGGGTGAGCGGCTTAACCCCTGGCCGCGCACGAGAGGTGGGAGCCTCGTGTAGGGTCTATTCCCTTAAAAAAATTAAAAAACAATTATATAATATATCTATTTAATTTTATCTGCACGTGCAATAGGTTTATTTGAGTAGAACCTATAATTCAAAATCATAAAAAAAAAAATATACTTGTTCTTGAATGCATGATATGATTCAGAATATATAATTTATTTGCTTAAACTTTTCTTAATAATGACGTGATAAAAAAGGATTACAAGTTTTCAAACATGTTTTCTCTAAACGAAAATGAAAAATTGTCCAAACCTTAAACTCCTACCGTCCCAATTTAAATGCTTTATATTTTCTTACATGTCCCTAGAAATAGTGACTTTGTCTATATTTAATAAATTTTCTAATTCAACATTTTACATACACTGTGTAATAGGAACATTTCAGGTAATTTCCTTTTATTAATTCCCTGATTTCTTTTATCAGTGTTTTAAAAAATTGATACACAACATTATACATTCGTATACAATAATATATAAAATTTTGATATTTTTTAAAATAATATTTAAAAACTTAATATACAATATTATACACCAAATATATAATATTATACAAAATTATAAGATGTAATTTTACATCCATATACAATAGTAAATATTATTATACAAGAAACTGACTCCGTATTCTTCCTTGAATTGAAGCATCAAATTCATCCAAAAACATCTTAAATACTATTCAAATCATCAAAAAATTCAAATGTAGGCTCCTCAATATGTAATTAATATTTTGCAACAATTTCCACTTAAAACGAAACTTATTTACAAAAGTCGATTTTCATACTTTGAACTTTCGAGCTTTACCTATAGTTGAACATCAATTTTTAGTTATAATTATATTAGAGGTTTAATATAAATTAGGTTAGTTTGATAGATCATTATATTGGTTTGTCCCGCAGCTGGAGCAACATTAATTTATAGAAAAAAATTGTGCAAAAAAAATTTAAAAATTGCACACTTTTGCTTAAAAAGTAAATAAAACTCAACAAATCTAAGCATATAATATAGAGTTGTCATAAAATTGGGTCAATTCAGGTAAGCAATGAAAATTTTGACTAAATTGTGTAAAGTACTTTCTAGGTGGCACTAAAGTATAGTTATCTCAAATTTAAAAGATTACACACATCTTTAATTCAACACTAAAAAATTTTATAATTTTTTTTAAAAAAAATTTCATGTTCATTCAAACTATAACACTTAAATTGAGGCGGATGGAGTACTAATTTATAAAATTAGGAGACAGACTCTAATTTGTAGCATCTCCCCACATATTATTGCATTCAATATCATATAATAAAGATTGAATCATTTGAAGACACCTAATATTGACATCATCTTTTACATATACACCTCAACTAAGTCTTATACCATATAAACACATGTAGTAGGATTGACTTTGCTATTTTGATACTTTTTATCAACTCAGCTAAATATTTAAAGAGTGCATAGTATACTTGTTGATGACATGCCATAGTAATGAATTAAATGAAGAAACATGATATTTGGGTCAGAAGTAATAATTAAAAACTGAATTATGAGAAAAAATAATAATATATTTTTCAACCAAAAAAAATAAATTCTAAACTTTAACCCCACCCACTCGACCCCTCATTCCTTTTTTTAAACAAACTCCACACCCTTTTCTTCAGAGAATGAGTAACTTTTGGGAAAATTTTCATATATTTTTCTTTGGATATGTTCACATCGTTATTACGAAGATGAAGTGAGGTAACCGCCGAGAAAAATGATGAAATAAGTGAGTGATCACCGGAAATAAGACCACAAGGGGTGGGAGATCACCGAAGAAGAAGACAAAAAGGAGCGGGTGATAATTGTTTTAAAAACAACTTAGAATTCATTTTTCTTAATTATTCAAAACATGCCACATCCTCAAAGGTGGCCATCTTTATTTTTTCGGTGAACATGATACTAATGGTGAAAACTTTGTTAATGATAAAATTTTAAGCGGAGAAGAAAGCGAAAAAAAGGAGGAGGAGGAAGAAGAAATAGAAGGAAATAAGCCATTTTTTTAAAAATATTATTTTTTAGGCTCTCCATGCACGCACCTGTTTAAGGGGAAAATCACACAAATTGTTAACTCAATGAAAAGTGTTATAATGACACAAAAAAATCTTATATACATGTATTTACATGGTATAAAATTTTAATTTTGGTGTCTAAGCAAAATATAACTCAATTTTAGGTGTTTGCGATGGGTTATTGTGAAGTTAAGATATTTAAATATGATTTTGATGATTGACACATGAATCAAACTCTTGAGAATGACTCTGAGGAAGTAGCAGTCAGCTGATACAAATTTATCCTGTTGAATTTACATAAATTATTAAAAAGTAAAACGTGGAGTGTGATGAGTCCTGATATGTAAAGAGTTCGTGTCAAAATAGGATAATTATCGTTTATGGAAGTAGTTCTTGATTAGGAGTTGGACTCCTTAAAACTGTCAGATGTGTGTTCGACTCAAACAAGGAAACAAAAAGAGAGTAGGAAAGACATGCATTATATAGAGGCAAAAAGAGTAGGGTTCAAACCACCTTTTTGCATATTCTAATTTGGCGATCCAAACGACAAGGAGGAGAAGAGCTCAACTTATGTAATACAAGTGTTAAATATAGTGTATATATTTTTGTATGGTCAAAGGAGATAATTAGCCTTCCTAATTATCTGGTGTTATCTTCCTAGAATATTGCCTAATATTTGTTGTATAGTCAAAGGAGATAATTAGCCTTCCTAATTAGCATATTGTTTCCTAGAGATTTGCCGATGATGATGACATGTACATTGTATATATGCGGTTCTTTCCTTTGTGAATAAACGAGAAAAGCAGAACATTTCCATAATCTTTCATGGTATCAGTTGCCTAGGGATTTTCTCTGTCTTCCGCTCGCCCTAGCTTGAGTTTCCTTGCCCACCATCTTCTTCCTTCTATCTCTCATTTTTCGGTCATCCTAAATGTCGGACAAACAAGTCCTCTTTTCACTCGGCTCTTGCCGTCTCAAATATCAAAAACCACGTTCACATTATGCTTGAAATGGAAAACGTTCAATACTCTACATGGGCGGAACTATGGTCAACCTTGGATGCCACGGTTCTTTCGTGGATTTATTCTACCATTTCTGTAACATCCCCTGAAAAACGTTGTATACGATGTTTCAATTCTTGCCTAAATATGATACAACCTCTGTATTTTGGGCATAACTTTTCATTGGAATATCCAAATTGGATGATTCAAATTTCTAAGTAACCACAAGAGCTTTACCTACAACTCTTGTGAAGACCATATGTTAAGTTTCGGAGGTTACGTAGGTCAAATAAATTAATTATTGTAAGAGAGAATGCTGTGATGGAAAGGAGTGTTTATAGAAGAAAAATCATATCTTACTGTAGGATTATCCAAATTGGTTGATTCTTGAACGATATAAAACTAGACTTCTATATCTACAATTCTTATGAAGACACCAAATCCTAATAAGGAATTTATCCTATTCAAACGCAGCTCCGAAAAGGAGTATTCTGTCAAAGATAACTCATTTCACCTACCATGGAAAGATATAGATACATTTGACATCACTCAAGACATAAATTGTCCTCCATTTAACATCATCCATGACATCAATATATTCCATTAAATTTTTAGATTTTTCTTTATAATTATTTTATTTATTGTTAGGTCTCTCTTTCCCACCTATAAATACCCACCTTATTTCCTCATTTTATTCATCAAGCTTTCTCAAAGCAAATCTTCTGTCTATACACTTCTTTACATATTCTCAAATATAGTTTTAGTTCTTAGTAGTGAAGAAATACTATTCTAGTGATTCATATACTCTGGATAGTACACAAAATGTTCCAGCAAGGAGAAAAGTTAGGACTCAAGAGTGTTCATTAAGTCTTTCGGTTCCGACTAAAGCTTTGGATTTCAGGTATGTAAGGCTTCAATGAGAGTATTCCTTCCACTCTCATGTCTAAATTATTTTGATTATATGATAAATTATATTTTTTTAAAAGTTCTACTCTAAGTTATGTGTGTGTTTATCCATGGATTCTTCCACCCATGTAGTCCAAAAACTCTTTCAATTAAATATATTGATTTCAAGTAATATTTTCTTATGGTAAATTCTTATTTCTACTTAATAGTATGAATCATGTTTAAACTAATGATTATTGCTCTATTTTGATGCAACATAATTTCATAATATGAATTGATGGTTTACAAGTAATTCCTCTATTTATCTATTTAAAGGCTCTTGAAATTCATGGTGGGTTGTTTAAAGCATGATTTTTAATTAATGGGTTTCAAAGTATTTATGAATATTTATTTACATACATATTTGCAAGTTGAAGTGATTTGAACCCACCTAGTTTTACTATGTTTTTAATAAAGTTTGACTTGAAAGCTTTGACTCCAAATAAATATTTATGAAAGCAATATCTATGATAAAAAAGGGAGTCTTATGAAATGAAAGAATGATGAAATGATATGAATGATAGATTCTTTATGCAATAAGGACAATTCTTGCATATTTGAATTATCAAATGTTTTAATGAGCTATTCTACCAAATATGATGTTTAAAATCTCAAGTTATATGCTATGAATATTTTGAAGTATTAAACTATTCTGTGGGATTGACTTAGCACCGAATGAGGCATTGAGGTGAGATTCGGTAAAGGGAATCCTAGTAGCAACCCCTTGTCTCATTAACTATGTGCCAACATAGGAGCCCTTGTAGGCTTAGGCTAATGGATCCATGAAAGCCCTTAAAGTTAAAGTTAAAGAAATGAATGAAGTTGACGGAGTTCTACCTGGCAAGTAGTCTCCCCGGCCAACGTAGGGGGTTATGTTGGATTCCATATAATAGCTTGCATGGTATTAAATGTCAGTTATGGTTAATTTCCCACAAAATGAATGTTTTAAAGGATATATATATGATTTATTATGCATACATTAAATTATGTTCCATATTACATAAATGTTTTAATGTTTTCCTCAATGTTCATGCATCCTTACATACTTAGTACATTCAAAGTACTAACGCATACTCTTTTGCCTACATGATATCACCATGTAGGGATCAGTGCTCCTCCTCGTTCTCCTCCACGTGGCTAGTTGATATTCCATTGAAGACTACTTTTGGTGAGTTCCCATTTTCCGGGAACAATACTCCTTTATCTTTCTAGCTTATGATATGTTAAGATATTTTACTATGGCATTTCTTCTATTATAATTAAGGGTGAGCTAGGGACTTGTCTTAGCCCCATTAAATCTAATAGTTAGAGGTATTGTTGGACATATGTAAGTTGAAGATTTACTATTATGATTTTCGCTTATTTATTTATCATCATTACCTATGAAAGGCTAAAAGAATGCTAAGAGGCTTGATTGAGGTACTTTCGGGTTCCTTATTCGCCATGTCACGTCTAGGCCCTAGGCTTGGGTCGTGACAATTTCTAATAACCTTTTGCACACCATTATCGAGCCCAATTCAATGGCTATGTAAGATTGGGATAAATTGCGTGATATATTTCAAGATAATCAACATTCCCGTGCTGTTTCCCTTGAACAAAATTTCACCACCGTCTCTATGGAGCATTTTCCTAATGCCTCTGCTTATTGTCAACGTCTCAAGTCTCTTGCAGATTAATTAAAGAATGTTGGCGCACCGATGTCGGACAGTCGTATGGTTTTGCAATTGGTAGGTGGTCTTACAAAACCGTACTGTGGTGTGGTACGATAATTCGGCAAAGCAATCCTCTTTCTCTTTTCTATAAGGCTCGATCTATGCTTGTACTTGAAGAGGCCAGAATGTCTAAGAAAGCAGCCATCGAATAAGCTATGATGGTCGCTTCGAATGATAATGGTCCGATTACTTCTGAAAAATTGGGTCGTTCTAAGGGGAAGCACGGTGTGCAGCACTCTGGTGGTCGCCACAACAACGGTGGCTGGAAGAACAACAATTTCGATGGTGGCGGACGCGACTCTAGTAGCGGCAAAGGTGGTGGCCGGGGACAGAACTCCAGTGGTCAAGGTGGGAGCTCGTTATTCCCTCAACAACAGCAACAACATCAACCTTATCCTTAGGGTTGGTATGGTCAAGGTTGGCCCATTCCACCTTTCCCATTCCCAACTCAAGATTAGGCCAGACCTTCTGTTCCTCAGCAGTGCCAACCCAGTATCTTGGGCCCAAGACCCCAGCAAGCCTATGTTCAACAACAAGCACCACCTAATTTTAGTCAGCCCATGTCGTATGCTCTTACGGATATCAAGACAGCAATGCATACTATGTCTCTTCACCAACCCGATCCGCCATGGTACATGGACACCGGGGCCATATCTCACATGACCTCCTCTACAGGTACTCTCTCGTCTTATTTTAGTTTGGGCAATCATCCTAATAATAATATTGTGGTTAGTAATGGTCATACTATTCTGATTCTTGGCTATGGCCACACTAAATTATCTTCCCCGAGTCAATCCCTTTCCCTTCAAAATGTTCTTCATGCACCTAAATTGATTAAAAATTTCATTTCTGTTAGAAAGTTTACCACTGATAATTCTGTGTCAATTGACTTTGATCCTTTTGGATTTTCTTTGAAGGATTATCGGACGGAGATGCCAATAATGAGATGTGATAGTCGAGGCGATCTTTATCCCATATCTTCTATCAACAATCATGATTCCTCATCTACTTTTGCACTCATCTATCCTAAGCTCTGGCATGATTGTTTGGGTCATCCGGGAACTTCTGTCTTAGATGTGCTTAGAAAAAATAAAATCATTGATTGTTCTAAAATTTCTAGTTCTAGTATTTGTGGGTCTTGTGTACTTGGAAAATAAATTAAGTTACCATTTATTTCTTCTTCTTCGAGTACGACTATGCCGTTTGATATTTTACATAGTGATCTTTGGTCCTCTCCTGTTTTGAGTTCTTTGGGACATAGATATTACATTTTATTTTTGGATGATTATTCTAAGTATTTATGGACTTTTTCTTTGGCACGAAAATCTGATGTTTATGATATTTTCTTAACCTTTAAAGCCCATATTTCCACTCAATTTGAACGTCATATCAAAAATGTACAATGTGATAATGGTAGGAAGTTTGATAATGGTCCTTTTTGGAATTTTTGTAAGACTCATGGCATGTCTTTTCGCCTTTCTTGTCCACACACTTTATCTCAAAATAGGAAAGCCAAACATAAAATTCGGACTATAAATAATATCTCTCGTACTCTTCTCGCTCATGCCTCTCTTCTACCCTCTTTTTGGAATCATTCTCTCCAAATGTCAACTTATATTCTTAATGTCCTTCAAGTAAACTATTGGAAAACAAGTCTCATCTTGAAATTCTTTACAAAAGGGTTCCGTTTTATTCTCATCTTCGGGTTTTTGGTTGTTTGTGTTATTCTTTATTTTCATCAACAACTATTAATAAGTTGCAAACTCGCTCTACTCCTTGTGTTTTTTAGGGTATCCAACCAACCATCGTGGCTACAAGTGTTATGATATGTCCTCACATAAAATTATTATTTGTCGCCATGTCATTTTTGATGAAAATAATTTCCCTTTTGCAAAATTGCATTCCCCACCATCCCACACTTATGACTTTCTTGATAATGATTTATCACCTTACGTGATTCATCATATGCAACAAATTGGCCCAACTTCTTCTCCCTCATAACCGGCCCAGTCCTTGTCTCCTTCTCCACCCAACTCGCCAGCAAGGCCCATTCCCTCTCTTGAGCCCATTTCACCTCCTAGCTCTCCTGCTGGGCCATCTTCTCCTTTGGGCCCAAGTCCTCCTCCTTGCTCTCAAAATTTCCCAGCCCAAACACAAACAAATATCTCAACTCCAACTCCACAAAATGCTCAACTCCATCAGCCAAAGGTAGTAACCCGTAGCCAAAATGAGATTTTCAAACCTAACACAAGATATTCTATGAATACTATGGTTGAGAGGTCATCTTTGCCTCGAAATCCGATAGCGGCTCTTCATGACTCAAATTGGAAAATATCCATGGATGATGAATATAATGCTCTTATTAAAAATAAGACATGGAAGTTGGTGCCCCGTCCTCCGGATGTTAATGTGATTCGGTCTATGTGGATTTTTACTCATAAAATCAAATCTAATAATGTTTTGAGAGGCATAAAGCCCGTCTTGTAGGTGATGGTAAAACCCAGCAAGTTGGCATTGATTGTGGCGAGACTTTTAGTCCGGTGGTGAAGCTTGCTACAATCCGCACTGTTCTTAGTCTTTCTTTTTCGAAGGCATGGCCAATCCATCAGCTGGATGTTAAAAATGCCTTTCTACATGGTGAGCTTCAAGAAACAGTTTACATGCACCAACCTATGGGTTACAGGGATCGTGTTCATCCTGATTATGTATGTATCCTGCGTAAGTCATTGCATGGACTTAAGCAGGCGCCCCAGGCTTGGATAAGCGTTTTGCTAATTTTGTTCTATCTATTGGGTTCACAAATAGCAGGTGTGACAACTCTTTGTTCATTTTTAGAAAAGGGTCTGATTTGGCTTACATATTATTATATGTTGATGATATTATCCTCATCGCTTCTTCTGATGCTCTCCGATGTTCTATCATGGATCTTCTTAGTTCTGAGTTTGCTACGAAGGACCTTGGTCCTCTAAATTATTTTTTGGGTATTGCTGTGACTCGACATAAGGGTGGTATATTTCTCTCACAGCGCCAGTATGCCAAAGAAATAATTGAATGTGCAGGGATGTCTTCTTGTAAACCATCCCTCACTCCGGTTGACACTAAATCAAAAGTCAGTGCTACATCTAGTACTACTTTTGATGATCCTTCTCTTTATCGGAGTCTTGCAGGGGCCCTACAATATTTTAATTTTACACGATCGGATATCTCTTATGCCGTACAACAGGTTTGCCTACATATGCATGATCCGAGAGATGATCATATGTCTGCTCTTAAACGTGTCATTCGGTATGTTAAGGGTACTTTTGATCACAAGCTTCATTTATACCCGTCTTTTTTTCACTCTTGTCTCGTATACTGATGCAAATTGGGGTGGGTACCCTGACACTAGACGGTCTACATCTAGTTATTGTGTATTTTTGGGTGACAATCTGATTTCTTGATCGTCTAAACGACAACCCACTTTGTCTCGATCGAGTGCCGAAGTCGAGTATCGTGGGGTGGCAAATGTTGTCTCTGAATCATGTTGGATTCAAAACCTTCTCTTACAGTTACATTGTCCGATTAAAAAGGCTACTCTTGTTTATTGTGACAATGTAAGTGCTATTTATTTATCCGAAAATCCAATTCAACATCAACGTACAAAACATATTGAAATGGATATTCATTTTGTCAGAGACAAGGTTGCCTGTGGGCAGGTCCGTGTTCTTCATGTACCTTCCTGTTATCAGATTGCGGATATCTTTACTAAAGGTCTTCCGCGGGTTTTATTTGAAGAGCTTCAGGACAGTCTTTGCGTTCATAAACCTCCCGCTTTGACTGTGGGTGTGTGTTAAATATAGTGTATATATTTTTGTATGGTCAAAGGAGATAATTAGCCTTCCTAACTATCTGCTGTTATCTTTCAAGAATATTGCCTAATATTTGTTGTATAGTCAAAGAAGATAATTAGCCTTCCTAATTAGCATATTGTTTCCTAGAGATTTGCCGATGATGATGACATGTACATTGTATATATGTGGTTCTTCCCTTTGTGAATAAACGAGAAAAGCAGAACATTTCCATAATCTTTCACTAAGACTATTGCACTGTGATAATTGAGTTATAGTTCGTAAAACTAGGATTGTTACTAAGTTGTAGTAGATTCTAGGTTGTGTTTTAAGTAATTTATCGGTTATTGTGACTTCTGTAATAAGGAGTGAGTTTAGCTTCTTGGAGAGTAGTTGGAACAGTTTAGTGAACTGTTGTGTTGAGGTATTAGAGTTAGTCTCTTAAATTGGTAAGTCGTAACTTGAAACATTGCTCTTGATAAGTTTAATGAAGGTTGAAGTTGAAATTCTTAAAAATATAAGTCGTAGTATTTTATTTTTTTGAGCAAGGAGTTTTCTACGATAAGTGATTGTTTTTGTGTTTTCCGTCTTATAATGCATGATGGCACGAGGCAAAGCCCCACATCTTGAAATTATTAATTTTCTTGTTTGCTTATGCACATATTTGTAGATTTCAAGACCAAGTGAAAATAAAAAATAAAAATATCCACGAGTCTTCAATTCCCTGCTTCTACTACATTTCCCCTTACCTTCAATGAAAGTCTTTGCAGACTTATATTTTTCTGCAGAGTAAGTGGTTTCTACTGCACAACTTTGATTATTCAAACTACCCTCCTTCTATAAATATGTGACTGCTAACAGGTCAACATTCGTGCACATTATTTTCCCTTCAACCCAAAAATCCTTAGAGAGCAAACAGAAAGGAATTGAAACAATTCTTTTTTTTTTCAAGGTGAGAAATTAATAAAATTTTGAATCATTTTATGGCTTTTCTTCCATTTGGGTTTGCAAAACTTTTCTTTATTACCATATGTGCCTAAGCAAAATCTATGTTAGTGTTGTTTCTTTACTGTTTTTTGTAGTGTTTATTTCCATATGCTCAAAATCTATTTTTGGGGTGGGGGGAGCAAGACAAGTTGAATTAGACAAATTATGTTCATATTTTTCTCTTTTCAATCGGTAGTTTAATGTGTTTATGTGAACCACACCTTGTTGTGGTTGTACGGCATATATGCTCTGAACTGCTTTGTTATTAGCTGTTATGTTTTTCCTTTAATTACTGTTTTGATTTGCTTTTGGATTCTTCGGAACTGCGTATACTTTGTGGAATTTCACTGAATTTGTGATTGTTATTGTATGTTCAAATTTTTCTTTTTCTTTTAATACAATTGCTGGAAAAAAGTTTTTTTTTTAAAAAA
This sequence comes from Solanum dulcamara, assembly GCF_947179165.1. Taxonomy (NCBI): domain Eukaryota; kingdom Viridiplantae; phylum Streptophyta; class Magnoliopsida; order Solanales; family Solanaceae; genus Solanum; species Solanum dulcamara. The sequence goes on from NC_077241.1 coordinate 54,148,117, forward strand.
AAAATATTAAACCATGTATAATGCAATTGCTGGAAAAAGTTACTAATGTTTTCCTCTTTTCTTTGTGGGGTTTGGGGGAAAAGATGGGGTTGTATTTCAATCACCTTTGGAGATTTTTAGTGTCTTTGAATGAAATGGAATATCTTAATTTGTAACAAAATCAATGGTTTCTGTTAGCAGGTTTTATCTGAACTCTAATTGTCCAGTGAATGGGACTCTCTCTTTCTATACTCTTGTCAGCGTGGAATGAAATTCTAAGACATAATTATCTTACTTTTCCTGACACCATGGGAAGAACTATCGTGAGATCGGTTAGCATTGATAGGAAAAATGGAGAATTGTGTTTGAGGACACTCAGTTTCAAAGAAAAAGATGCTAAGAGTGTTAGAAAATCTGATTGTTCAGAAGAAAGTCTAAAACATGAGAAACAAAAGCTTAAAACTTCTGTTCCGATAACTAGTTTGGTTGTTGATCAAGTACCAAGAATCTCAATTCCAGAGCCTTTTGTGTTCTTTTCTCCAAGACCTGTTACTGAACTTGATGCTGCTGCCACTAAGCTCCAGACGGTGTACAAGAGTTACAGGACAAGAAGGAACCTTGCAGATTGTGCTGTAGTTGTTGAAGAGCTCTGGTTTGTTTGTTTCTTTTGCTGCCTTTCTCTTATGTAAAACAGTTATGTTTGTAGTCATGGTTTCTAATTCCCCCCCCCTCCCCCCCCCCTCCCCCTTTATGGTTCTAGGTGGAAGGCCTTGGATTCTGTAGCTTTAAAGCAGAGCTCTATATCATTTTTTGATGTCAATAAGCATGAAGCTGCCGTGTCAAGGTGGTCACGTGCAAGAACAAGGGCTGCTAAGGTATGTTAATGAGAGCCAACTAACGTCCATGTGATTGCAAGGTTGTCCGGAAATAGCTATTGACTCAAGAACTGAGCAAAATCATTTTTGTGGTCTACAGGTAGGCAAAGGTTTGTTGAGGGATGAAAAGGCTCAAAAACTAGCTCTGCAACATTGGTTGGAAGCGGTAAGACCTTGGTGCTATCTGATCTTTCATGTATATCAATTATATGAAGTCTTAAACATATACTAGAAAACTTAACTCGTATCTACAAAGTCTAGATTTTCAAAGATTTAATACATTATTGCCTGGTATGGTGAAGATTTTGAGGGAATTTTATGCAGATTTTACACGTCTAATAACAATGAACAAACTGTGGTAGATTTATCTGAGAGATGCCCTCATTTCCAATTAATTGTTCTTTAGACTCAAGAAATTAACTCTAAACTATATGCTTAGGAGAAGACTTTTTAATTTGCTCTTTACTTAACTGCAGATTGACCCACGTCATCGTTATGGACACAACTTACACTTCTACTATGATGTATGGTCCAACAGCAAAAGTACCCAACCTTTCTTCTATTGGTAAGATCACCAGTCGGAAGCACAAGTAGTTTAGGTTTCATTCATGTGTCAAGTTTAAACTTACATGATAATTAAGCCTACTTCTTTATTGAAGGTTGGATGTGGGTGATGGTAAAGAACTAAATCTTGAGAGTTGCAAGAGAGCTGATTTGCAACGTCAATGCATCAAGTATTTAGGACCGGTAAGTCCGTCCAATATATTCCATCTGTTATCTACTTCCTCCTTTGTAATATATGTTAGATAGAAAATAATATTTCCAAGCATTATTATTGCAGAAGGAAAGGGAAGCCTATGAAGTAGTTGTGGAGGATGGCAAGTTGGTATATAAGCAAAGCGGGATGTTGCTGAATACAACAGAAGGATCGAAGTGGATTTTCGTTCTTAGTACTTCAAGAGTTCTTTATGTTGGAAAGAAAAAGAAGGGCGTTTTCCAGCACTCTAGTTTTCTATCTGGTGGTGCTACTACAGCAGCTGGTAGATTGGTTGTTCAGGATGGGATTCTTGAGGTATACTTTCACAAATCACGCAAATATCATTTTCTTTTGTTTCATTTCATTGATTTTATTCTCGTTTCACGGTGCAGGCAATTTGGCCGTACAGTGGTCACTATCTTCCTACAGAAGATAATTTCAAGGAATTCATCAATTTCCTTGAGGAACACCACGTAGATTTGGCTAACGTTAAGGTAACTACACTACCTTTGCTAGAAATGCAAATATTAACATTCAAGTTGTACTGATGCTAATGGACAAATCATTAACTTTTACCTGCAGAAATGTGCAATAGACAATGATAAAGCTAAGGACGATGGTCCGGTGAGTGATGTAACTGGTCATGAAGAAAATTTTACGGGTACCAGCAAAGACCAGAGAGAAGTAGGAGTTTATGACTTGAGCAAACGTTTATCATGCAAGTGGACAAGTGGAGTTGGTCCCCGTATTGGGTGTGTAAGAGACTATCCAATGGATCTTCAATCTCAGGCCCTTGAAACAGTCAATCTGTCTCCAAGGGTTAACTTATCTCAGCCCAACAAGTGTTATCCAATCCCTTCACCAAGACCGACTCCGAAAATCCGTGTATCGCCTAGGCTTGCATACATGGGAATTCCAAGCCCAAGAGTTTCTGTTACTGCCTAGGTGAATCATTTATTCACCATGCCAAATTAATAGGCAGCTTTTGGATCAGTATTCAAAGTTTAGTCACCCTTCCATATGTAACCACTTTTTTAATGGAAATAAAATCTCGACAAAAATACCTCATCCAAGTTACGGGAAAATTACAACATAGTATGCTTGAGTTTGAAAAAGAGAAACAGACAACTCAAAAGTTAGAAAATTTTACAAGTGAATTTAGGTACACACTCTTGGTTGTGGAACCTCCAAGACACACTCTCTTACGTATAAGAATAGGTCATTTCTTAAATATACATTTATCTATAAGGTAAATCACCTAAATGTACAATATTCAAAAAATATTTACCACATAGAGCAACATAATTATTTTAACCATATATAACAAATTGTTTGAATTAAATTAAGTACGGTCTTTATCCTTCTAAAACTCTCACTCGCTATTTTCTCTTTCCCCGTTTCTCTCCAAATTTGTTACACCAATATTCTCTGTAATCTTCTCACCCATAATTTTCTTCAAAATTAGGGCAATACTTAGCTTCATAGCTTCTCAACCACGACTTTCTACAACATTTGTACTCCAATTTTGGAATTAAGTGACGTGTATTCGGTGGTTATTGCAGAAGAATGATAAAATTTAAGTGAATGCAGATTTGAATTAGTTGAAGAATTGTGATTTCTGAGTAGAGATCTGTGACTACTTAAAGGTTTGAATGGTTGAATGTTTAATTGTTTGAAGGTTTGAATTAGATTGCATACCTAATTCATTAGCGATACACGATTTGTATTCAGTTGTGATTCAATATAAAAGTTTATTTTTGTTTCTACGTTTATCACAATTACTTGTTTAATATGTGTGTAATACAATTTTTGTTCAAGTTTAATTCATTTTTTTTCCTACAGATCACTGAAGGTTGGTTTCATTAGATACAAATTTCATTCATGTCTAATTCTCTTCTAATTCAAGTTTAATGTGTATGTAATACTTTGTTGTTCAAGTTTAATTCATTTTTGTGGCCTACAGATCACTGAAAGTTGGTTTTGTTAGCTACATGTTTCATTCGTGTCTAATTCTATTCTAATTAAATTTTAATGTGTGTGTAATACCTTTGTTGTTCAAGTTTAATTCATTTATGTAGCCTACAGATCACTGAAGGCTAGTTTCATTAGTACATGTTTTATTCATATCTAATTCTCTTCTAATTCAAGTTTAATGTGTGTGTAATACATTTATTGTTCAAGTTTAATTATTTTTATGGCCTACAGATCACTGAAGGCTGGTTTTATTAGCTACATATTTCGTTCGTGTCTAATTCTCTTCTAATTCAACAAAAAATATGCAGGAGAAAAATATGGCTAATCTGGCTGTGCTGCTTTACTTCAATGGCCGATGGGATTTTAGCAACAAGTTTATTAATTACTTGGCAGATGGTGTGTTGATAAATATCGATTCAATATTTGCTAGCCTCGTTTATGTGATTGCTGCTCAATTGTCAATAGACACATCAACAAGTTAAGTTGAAATCAGATATAAGATTGATGAAAGGTATCCTCCAATTCAAATTCATAACGATATGGGAGTAAAAGTGTATATTGAAACCAAAAAGGAACATAGAGATATGTCAAAATACCCTTTATGTGTCACAACAACTGAATCAGTCAACTTGGAGAGTGATTCCACCTTAATTCCACTATTATGTTCAGACACTTCAAAAAATATGAGGATTACACACAATTCATAATTTTCTAATGCATTTAGTGGTATCGGTGATGCGCTAGAGTTAATTGGTTTTGGATCATGTGAGGAAGTTGATGAGTAAGAAGAAATACAACCAGACATCATTATTAACCCCAATTAATCTTTTTTTGAGAAAGATCAAGTTTATAAAAATAAATATGTCCTTACAAATGCACTAAAAAGACATTCCATTCTTAAACACTTCGAATTCAAGATATCGAGATCAAGCTCAACATGGTAAGAATCAAATTCAAGTTAGTTTATACTATTGATTGTCTATTAATAATTTTTTTTTCAACATCTATTCAATACAATGCCCCAGGGAAAACTGTAGTTGGAATTTACGCGCTTCAAGTTTGAATAAATCTCAAATGTTCGCTATTAGAGATTTTGAAAGCGAACACACGTGTTTGTTGCTACATAATTCATTATCGGAAAGACAAGCAACAAAGACAGTTGTTGGGAGTATTATTATTGCCAAATGTATTGATCCAGATGCCAACTACACTGTTATACCTCGTACTTTTGTACCTTGGAAGATTCTCAAGCTTTTTAAGTTTCTTGAACCTCTTAAGCTTCTTAAGTTTTATTTAAGATTCTTGAAAGGATAGTAAGCTTCTTATAAGTTGTCATATGAGCCGGATAATCTATAACGCTATCAAACAACTCTAAGGAAGGGAGAATGTGACACCCCATAAAAGGGAAGATTGGAAATATGTTTATGAGAATCCGAAAGGAATTGGAGGCCAAGTAATGAGTTGTAGGACTCAACTTACTTACGTAAGCTACCAATTTAGAAATCTTACGTACTTAAACTACTTGAGTACATACCAAGCTTACGTGGCAAGTATTACATAGGTTCGTAAAGTAAAACGAGATTACGAACCCATGAAGAGAAAAAAAACACGACACGTGGCAGCCCATGAGAGAGTGCCACGTGGCAGCATGAGGGAGTGCTATGTGGAAGAAGCTGCAGCAAGGGTGGTGGACCCCCTACATGCCATGTGGCAGCCTGTGATTGGAGGAAAGATGTGTGTTGGCCCAATGAGGGCTTGACATGTGTCACCACTTAGGGCGTGTCACCACTTAGGGGATGACATATATATATATATATATATATATATATATATATATATGTTGATGACTTTTATTCATCCTTATCCCTTAAATTATTACTTCATCCAAATATTCTAGAAAAGAGAAGAAGAGGAGAGAAACCCTCAAGCTAGAGAGAGTTTCGGATTTGAGGAAAAAGAAAAGGTAAGCTTCCGATTTCGTTCCGTGAATTACTTATCTAAGGTACACCACGATGTTATGAAGGTGTTAATAATGAAAATTTATGTTTGGAGCAGCCTAAAATGTTACCAAACAGCCAAGAAGTTTTAGGCGCGCTAAAGGAACTTCCGAGGCAAGTTTCGACGAGGTTGATAAGTTCTGGGCAAGGTAAGAGTTTCTCTTTCGAACTGGAGTTTATGATGATGTTATGAAGTATATTACATTTATTAAATGATGTTGGAAGTGGAAAAATTTCACAAGGATGCTTGACGTTAAAAATAAGCTAAATTAAAGTCGTAGTAGCTAAATCGAAGTCGCGTAGTGTGTTGTCGTTGTGGTGTTGTGGGTGCAGATGGTGGGGTTGTGTCACGCCCCGGGAGGGTAACCTAGACGTAACCGGCACCCGAAGGCCATTTATGACCTCCGAGCGAATCCCCTGGTCCAGTCACACATTCGTTCTATCACATTCTCTTAGCGGAACTCAATTAATGAAGTACTATTCACAATATGGGGGCCGAAGGCCATACATATTTAACTCGACAAAATAAATATAATAAAACTCCTCACAATAACCATTCAACCTTCCCACACTCCAGTCTATGAAGCCTCTATCAAAGTCTAAAAGGTGCCAATGACAAGCCTATGGCTACCACAATCAAAATAAAGGAGATAACATGAAACTATACAGGAAGCTCAAGATCCTTCGGAAGCTAGGAGGACTCACCACGTAGCTGAAAGTGCGTAGATAATCAACGGTGCGCTGGTTGAGGATCTCTGGTACCTGTCTCTGCATCATGAAATGATGCAGGCCAAATGGCGTTAGTACGTGAAATGTACGAGTATGTAAAATGACCGGATGAAACAACATCAAGAAAACATCAACATCAACTCAGGATCCCAACTCATACGTATATACATGATAACTCACTCAATTGCCCTAAGTCTAACAAGAATAGTTTTGACGGGACTAACTCATAAGCCGCTTAACTCAACTGACTCGGAGCACTATCAAGACCTAAATATGAGTTTCTCTTATCCGACAACCATCACCTATGAGCCGGTGATAGTACAATAATCAGACGTCGTTTCCACGTCTGTCCATACCTTGCCAGGGCATAAACGCCTTCCTAATCATGGATACCATCGATTAGTCAAATCTTATTATTTCAGGATAATAAAATGGGAAACATCCGACTTTAATGGTTCGATCCCATGGGAAGCATCTGACTTTAACGGTTCCATCCCTACCTACGTTGGCGGCGTAGTTTTCTGGGGTTCGAGTATGGACTATACTCTTACCCGCTTTGGTGCTCGATACTCTTCCTATGACTCCATGCTCATAAGACTCCCTCCAATCATCTCAAACAAGCCCTCACGGCTAGTTTCATGTGGGTCATTGCCAACTCATCAACTCTATTCTCATTTCAACTCAATTAAGTCATAATGGCAAGTTCCATTTAGGACCTCATCCACTCGTCAATTCTACCCTCCAATTAACTCAACCAAGTTTCATTTAGATAAGCATTTATGACATCTCCTCAAGACTTATCACAACTCTATGGCTTTAGCTCAACAATTCAAGTAGAATAACACATTTAAGGAATTGACCTATGCAACATAGTCACATGGTTAAAGAGATCAACAAAACATAACAATAAGTCATCTCCATCAACTCATACTAATATGAAGGTTTTAGGAACTTCTTAGCTCAACAACATCAACACATATAACATTAATTAAATAGGGGACAAAACTCATTCAAACATAAACCATACCAAGAAACTCCATTTTCATGAACATCTAACCTCAAGGCAAGAATAGGGAACATGGGTGGAATTAACCCATGTTTTGGATATCCTTACATACCTTAGTGAAGACTTGAAGAGAACCTTGTGGTTGGGTCTTCAATGGAGAACTCAAACCTTGAAGCTCTTGGAACTCTTCTTCTTGGAAATGGAGAAGAAGAAGAAGAAGAAGAAGAAGAGAGAGAGAGATAGGTTCTAGGGCTTTTAGAGAGAGAGTGAGGGATTTAAAATGATCCCAAAATGTGTTAGGGATGATACATATATAATTTGGGGGAATTCCCAAATTACCCCTTCTCAAAAGTTTTGAAAAATAGGCAAAAATGCACCTGGCGCGATAGTGGCGCGTCGCGCCATTGCAGTGCCAGGCCGATTATGCCTAAAACCTGCAAACCTCGTAGTGGCGCGCCGCGCCAAGGACCAAACTACTGAGGCATGTTTCTGGCGCGATAGTGGCGCGTCGCGCCCTTATAGCGCCAAGGCCAAAGTTTCTGGTTTCTGGAAATTTGGCCTGAAAAACCCTGCACAACTTTTAGTGGCGTATCGCGCCAAGGACCAAACTACTAAGGCATGTTTCTGGAGCGATAGTGGCGCGTCGCGCCCTTACAGCGCCAAGGCCATTTCCCCAGCAGTTGCAACCCAGGCCAAAAATGAAATTCCTGCCGCGCTAGTTTGTCTTAGGAGCGTCATATCTTTTGACTCCGAACTCCAAAATTCGCATTCTTGGTCATTGGAAAGAAGACTCGACGACCATTGATTTAATAGATCGTGGGCCACCCAGATCGTCATCTATTAAAAGATAGGGTCGTTAGAAGTCAACCCCTCAAGCGAACTCCTCCTCGAACTTAGTCACGATGAATCCTTGGGTTAAATTTGGTCCTAGGGGTCCTTCATAACCCCACATCACCTCTAATGCTGCAACATTTATCAACAACTCATCTTACTCACGCGAAGGCTCCACAATACTCGAGTCCGACCCTACCCGAACACAAGAAGGGTCCGAATCTTAGGGAAACATTTTGAGGGGTGTTACAGGTTGCATGTTTCAGGGCTTTAAATTTTTTTAAAGAGGGTGTGGTTGCTTCTGGTTGCATCCACACGACCCTCCGTTTGGTATGATTAAAGATTTTATGAAATAAAGATTAAAAACTCTATTTTAGTATCGTATTCTAGAGCTAGTTGTTTGGAGCTTGTATTGTGCAATATTGAAGTGATTTACTTGTAAATATGCTTTTGGTTGTTTTTGTTGGTATGGTCTTTGATATTTTAGCTGAGTCAAAATCTCGGGGACGTTGAAGTTATAGGGGAAATGCTGTCCGATTTTCGGTAGCTTTGGAAATAATAACAAACTAGTCGAGGATAATGGATAGGAAATGACTCCTATTAGTACTTGGTTGTAGAGTGGGATATTGAAAAGTGAAAAGCTATTAACCTTGGTATTACTTTCATGTCAAATAGGTTAAGGAGGTATCAAGACAAGACGAATTTCAATTAATCCCTAAACAGGTATGTGAAGCCCTTCTTTCTCTTGGCATATTTTTGGTACAAGTTGGTAAAGCTACCCTTCTTCCCTCTTGATATGTCTTTGACATAAGTATGATGTTATAATTCTATGATTACTCACCGAGTCCCATCATGGTCCAGGTACGTTATGTGATGGTATGGTAAAGCAATAAGAAGGTTATGATACCTAGCTCATGATGGGCTGGGTACGATATATGTATTTAATGACTCTATGAGGGAAAGTAGAGGGTATGTAAAGCTTATTCTATTCCTTCTTTTGGCATGACCCATAAAAAGCCAATGGACGAAGAATGTGCAAAGTCCGCAAGAAGCTCCTGTTCTTAAGTACACTAGGAAGACCAATGTTTTTAATTTCCTAGAACATATGGCCTTTTGCCTCGATTCATGTGAAAGTGTCCGACCATCCTAAGTTGGTATAATTTATGTTGTGGTATAAGGCATGACTCTCATTCACTCCTTTAAGCTAGAATCTTCCAATAATTAAACTATGGCTTCTCAATTGTTTCTATACCTTGGGAAGGAGTAACAAGGTAAAGTAAATCTTTTTTTTTGGCATGAACTTTATGAAACGAATAGACAAAGTATATGTGATCCCAAGGAGGTCCCCATTCTCAAAGCCACTAAGATGGCCATTTTCTTGACTTCCAAAAGATATTTTATTACGCCTTGATATGAGTAGATGATTTCAAAAGTGCTACCTTGATGCAAACCATAATGACACTCCAAAGGTACTTGTTATGGCTATTGTCCTAATTTTCGAACGATAGTTCATTTTGATTATTTCAACAAGTCTCCAATGATGGTTTAAATTGCATATGGTTACTCACTACTCTACTCGTGTATTCTGTAACCCTTCTTTCATCGAGTCCCAAGCCTGGAACATAATCGTGCGCACTTCACTGCATTATCCACCGAGTCCCTCACTAAAGGGTCGGGTATGCTATATGAGGAAATGACATAAACAACTTACCGAGTCCCTCACTAGAGGGCTGGGAACGTATATATATATATATATATGATATAATGTGATGTGATAATATGATGATGGTGCCGGGCCCTATGATGGTCCTACAGATATATGTTTCACCGAGTCCCTAAAGGGGCCGGCTATATTGTATAATATGAGCATGAATGTTTTATGATTCACAAGGTGCAGTTACAGTGTTTTCTTAAGTAATGAATTTATCCCCCTAGCTCTTTTTATTTTAGATATGTTTTCAGTTATGCTTTACATACTCAGTACATATATCGTACTGACCCCCCTTTCTTTGGGGGGCTGCGTTCATGCCCGCAGGTACAGACGCACGTTTTGGAGACCCACCAGCTTAGGACTCCTACCAGCAAGTTCGGGAAAATCTCCATTGTATTGGAGCCTAGTTGTGGTACTGGTCTCTTGATTTGTACACTCGTTTTGTTTATTCAAGAGTACGGCGGGGGGCCCTATCCCGCCTTATATTATCATTGCACTCTTAGAGGTCTATAGTTATGTATGTGGGTTGTATATGGGTTGTATACGCACGCATACACAATTGTGCTGATATGATTTGTATTTTAGGGGACGTTTTCCCCTATCGTGATAGCCGTGCCGGCTGAGGTGTTATCTAATATATTTGTATACTATGACTCAAACATGGGACAGGTTTGCTTATAACTATCAAGGGTATACACGAGTGTCCAATTCGGGCACCCATTATGGCCTACGGTGTTGGGTCATGAAAAAAGTAGTATCAGAGCGGTCTTTCCTTGGAATGTCTACAAGCCGTGTCTAGTAGAGTCTTATTTATTGGTGTGTTGTGAACCACATCTATAAATAGGAGGCTACAAAATATTTAGGATGTTATCTTTCTTTCTTGTCTTAGATAGTGTGATAAAGCTGTTCTATTAGGATAATCCCTCTTTAACGGACTACTAGGGGTATGGTAATACCTCTAAGGACTTGTTTCTGACCTCCTTTCTTGCAGGTGGGTACAGGTTGAGGTGAAAAATAAAAAGACCAGCTCTAGACAACAGAGGGGGTGTGGAGAAGGGCCCCAGGGTACACATAGGACCTCAGGCTCCAGAACCGAGCAGGTGGAGCCCCAGTTATTCAATTGAGACTGATCCCTCTAAAGACTCTAATTATGTTATAGAGACTGATCCCTTGAAAGGCCCAACGATAGAGACCCCGGAGCATTTGACGACCAGGGAAGTGGCTCCGGAAGCCACAACTACTGCTCTCATGACAGAGCTCTATGTTCGGCTGGCTTTCACCGCAAGTGTCACGGCATATTCGACCCCTTTATCTTGGCCTTTGGTGAACCAAGAATTACCTGCTATCGATGTCTTTTCGGTTCAAGCAGCGAAGATGACGAGGGATAGACAAGCAAGTGGCAACCGGATAGAGACTGGGAGCACACTTTACCTCCTAGGTCACCGGGTCGAACTGGGGACTAATCGACTACAGGTATAGGAGGGTGATAGGTATAGTTTTGCTGGCTATATAGGGAAATTTGTTCATTTTGGTTTGGTTTAATGTAGGAAGCCCTGTGTGGCTGTAAACTGAGATGCTATAAACACATGTACATATTGGCCTTGTAAGGCGTTACAGTTGTGATATAATATGATATGGATGTATATATATGTTGGCCTCGCATGGCATTGTTGGTATTTCCTGAGTGTATGTTTGGGATAGGAAGGAATATAGAGGAAACTCTGCCGAATTATTTGTTTTAGGAATAGAAAGGAATGAGATGCAGGTTCATCATACGGTCTGGAAGTTGATACAGAGTACCTTATTATGATGAATTAAAGTTGTAGGGGTACTCTCCGTGTTGTTGGGAAGGGGGCCCATGTTTATTTAGGAAGTCTTAAGTTGAAAGAAAACTCCCGTTGGAGGGCAAGATGTCCAGCAATTGGGTTCCACTTTGGTAGGGAAAGTACAGAGCCCTCAACCAGTAGTGGTGAATGGGATAGGTTGTTCACGACTCAAGAGTGAACCTAGAGGGAAACTATACATGTTAGGCACCAAACAGTATTGTGATGCTTATTGGATCTTAATTTCCTTCTGGTAGTGGTTAGAGGATGCTTTATGGTAACCTTTTATTAGTTATTAAGTGACAAAAATAACTTGTGGACAGAAGACATGAACTTATGGGCTATCCAAAATCATGTGCTTCATATATTGGATAACATACTAGAAGGATTCAGAAGGGTCAGTGATACCAAGGAATGATTTTCCCAAGGGATATAGGGGTAACATGAAACTCCTCGGGTGCAAAAATGGCCATGGATCGAAAGAATAGAAGGACTACTGTAGGAAGTACTCAAGATAAACGTGATCAATTACGTATAAGTATCGAATGAAAAAGAGAATAGATAGCTAAGAATTAAAGGTGTAGTATGAAAAGGCGAGAAGATAAGACCAGTATTAAATTAAAAATTGACATGAGACTGAGGATAATTGGAAGTTAACCTCGGGTACCCAACAAGGATAAAAGCTTATAAGATATAAAGAAGTATTGTGGATATGTGATTCTGCCGTGGAAAATATAAAGACCCTCAAGGATGAGGGAGGTAGCTCTCCTAAACCATTGATGCATTGTGAGTCCATTAAGGGGAACAAGTGGTATCCACTGGGTTGAAAATAGTGTTATAGCATAGCTAGAAACACGGGTCATTGGAGTACAAGTACTTACGAATGGAGAAGTTGAAATGATTATGAGCGCTAGCTAATCACTGGTGGGGAAGAAATGAATGTGGCTCTGGAGAAACTACTACATTAATTATATGGCTAGAGTACCCGTACTTGGACTAGATTAGGTACTAGTTATTGAGAATTCTAAGCACCCCATGGTTGTATTAAGGTTTCTTACAGGGGCAACCTAAAGTATAGATGATCTAACAGAAGGTGTAGTTATGGTGCAGTATATCAAATGTGTTGGAACAGAATCATATGCATATGAACAGTTGAAAATAAACAGAGGATGACATGGGTACACCCTAAAGGGGGGAAGTGGACAAGAGAAATATAAGTGTGAGATAAAGTCGACTGACACTATCACATGTTAATAGGAACGCTCAACTTCAAGCGAGATCCCATGCTGGCTCGAGTTAGCAAGGACTAAAGGCCATCAATAAATGGGTAGATGCCATGATATCTGAGACCGTGCGGAGAACCATTAGAAGAGACACTAATGGATGAGTGCTTACAAAAAGGGGCGAACACAATAAGAGAGTAAGACGGAGCGATCTAAGGACTGTGTAAAGGATAGTAAGGCCATGGTTGAGTAAAGATTAAGACATGGAAAAAGAGTTGTTGGCCGCCAGGATGTGACATACAGGTAGCAAGGAGAAAGAATAGAAAACCTCCTATGGTAAGAAAATGAGGAGACCAAGGAGTAACCAAAGGAAAAAAAAGAAAGAGAAAAAGGGATAGGACAGAATAACGTTAGCGCGAGCAAGCTCTGATGTGGAAGTGATATGCAAAGCAAGATGGACTAGGAAACAAAAAGATTGCGTCTACCTCATACTGAATGTATAAAAGTAGTTGTGCAACTTACGAATATATATATACAACATAAGACCAAGTGGAAGAGTACATGAGGAAAAAGGGGTTATGATATTTTTGACACATTATAGAGAAATACATAGAGAAGTTAAATTAAATGACCAAAAAGGACATGATCATGGTAGAACTAAAGACCTACTCCGATATCGGTTGTAAGATAAAAGAGGAAAGGGCAAGGCAAAACGTGAAGACTATTGAGATGACGCTAAGGTAAATCTTGGGATAAGTTGAGTGCCTTGCACATTATTGCAAGGATTGCAATGAAACATGACACGAGGACTTCCCAGGGGGGTCACCCATCCTAGTACTACTCTCGACCAAGCACACTTAACTTCGAAATTTTGGTGAGATCTGGTGCGTTAGTATGGTATGATCGCACGAGATGGAGGAATTCAAACTAGCGGTGAGGCAACAACACGAGATTATGTACCTAGAGTGTTACAAGTTACGTTAAGGGAATTATAAAAGGGGCTTAAGAAAAATAAGCAGGATTAGCTGATTACTAACAGATGGCGCACTCGTATGCCACAGTTCTTCAAAATAATACTAGTTAATGATAGGCAAACCACGGAACGGCTATACAGGACATTGTGTGAGGGAATTTCGACACCACTTGGCAGCCAACTCTAATAGGCAAAAAGAAAAACCCAAAAGGTAAGGGTACTAGTTGATGTCGTCTAAAGAAGGCAAGAAGTAATACACGAGGTCGAAGATTCCACAACACGACCTTGGCTATAAGACTCATTTTTCACTCCATGGACGGATGATGGTATATGGAATGTCATCCGTAGACTAACAATATCATCCCGTGTTCCTTTAATCAAGGACTACCTGCTCAACCGAGATTGTGTGAAATTATAAATCAAGAGAATAGTGAGATTTTATAGAGTTCCCATAGCTATTGTCTAGACAAAGGAGCCCGAGTTACAGCTAACTACTAAAGATCAGCCCACAAAGAGATTGGGAACACAGACATGTCTTCATACACTATTGTACCCTCAGACCGATGGACAGACTAAGCTTACTATCTAAACGCTAGGAGATATGTTGTGGGACTATATGGTTAACTCCAAAGGTAGCTCAGACAATTGCCTACTACCTGTTAAGATTACTTATGATATTAACTATCATTCCAGTCTTCGGATGGCCCCGTATAAGACTTTATATGATAGAAAGTGTAGGTCGCCATTGGTTAGTCTGATGTTGGAGAAACATAACTAATAGGCCCAAACATGGTCCAACAGGCTATGGAGAAGGTAAAACCTATTCTAGAGAGATTATTAGTTACCCAAGGTCGATAGAAGCTATATGCAGACAATAGACGTCGATCTTTGAAATTTCAAGTGAGCAATTGGGTATTTTTGAAGGTGTCTCCCATGAAAGGAGTAATGAGGTTTTGCAAGAAAGGGAAGCTGAGTCCGAGATATATGGGTCCTTACCAGATCCTTCACCGAATAGGCAAGGTTGCCTACGAGCTAGACCTACCGACGGATTTGGAAGCAGAACATCCATCCTTCCATGTATCAATGCTTCGCTAGTGCGTTAGTGATCCATCTTGAGTATATCCCGTAGATGTTATCCAGGTCACAAAGGAGTTATCCTATGAAGAGTAACCTATCGCCATCCTAGATCGGCAGATTAGAAGATTGCGGACTAAGGATGTAGCTTCCATCAAGGTGTTGTGGCAAAGTGAGAATTGTGAAGAAATGGCCTGGGAAGTTGAAGAGGAAATGAAACACAAGTATCCGTACCTATTCCCTATGTCTATAGGAAATTCCAACTTTTGAAACACTTAAGGTGATGAAAGTATGTGTTATTGCAATAGATGGGAATTTTTCCTATAGTCTGCGTAAGATTTTGAAGAAGGTTCGTTTAACATTCGAGGACGAATATTCTAAAGGGGGGAAGGATGTTATACCCCATACTTTTGTACCTTGGAAGGTTCACAAGCTTCTTAAGTTTCTTGAACCTCTTAAGCTTCTTAAGTTTTATTTAAGCTTCTTAAGTTTCTTGAAAGGATCGTAAGCTTCTTACAAGTTGTCATGTGACCCGGATAAGCTATGATGCTATCAATAAACTCTAAGGAAGGGAGAATGTGACACCCCATAGAAGGGAAGATTGGAAGTATGGTTATGAGAATCCGAAAGGAATTGGAGGCCAAGTAATGAGTCGTAGGACTCAACTTACTTACGTAAGCTACCAATTTGGAAATCTTACGTACTTAAGCTACTTGAGTACATACCAAGCTTACGTGGCAAGGATTACATAGGTTCGTAAAGTAATATAAGATTATGAACCCATGAGGAGGAAAATAACGCAACACGTGGCAGCCCATGAGAGAGTTCCATATGGCAGCATGAGAGAGTGCCACGTGGCAGAAGATGCGGCAAAGGTGGTGGACCCCTCATATGCCATGTGGCACCTGTGATTGGAGGAAAGGGGTGTGTTGGCCCAATGAGGGTTTGACATGTGTCACCACTTAGGGGATGACATGTGTCCCCCTTAAAGTAGCATATATATATATATATATATATATGTTGATGACTTTTAGTTATCCTTATCCCTTAAGTTATTACTTCATCCAAATATTCTAGAAAAGAGAAGAAGAGGAGAGAAACCCTCAAGCTAGAGAGAGTTTCGGATTTGAGGAAAACAAAAGGTAAGCTTCCAATTTCGTTCCGTAAATTAATTATCTAAGGTGCACCACGATGTTATGAAGGTGTTAGTAATGAAAATTTATGGTTTGGAGCAGCCTAAAATGTTACCAAATAGTCAAGAAGTTTTAGGCGCGCTAAAGGAACTTCCGAGGTAAGTTTCGATGAGGTTTACAAGTTCCGGGCAAGGTAAGAATTTCTCTTTTGAACTGGAGTTTATGATGATTTTATGAAGTATACTACATTTATTAAATGATGCTGGAAGTGGAAAAATTTCACAAGAATGCTTGAAGTTAAAAATAAGCTAAATTAAAGTCGTAGTAGCTAAATCGAAGTCGTGTAGTGTGTTGTCGTTGTGGTACTGTGGGTGCAGCTGGTGGGGTTGCATGTTGCAGGGCTTTAAATTTTTTTAAAAAAGGTGTGGGTGCTTCTGGTTTCATCCACACGACCCTCCATTTGGTATGGTTAAAGATTTTACGAAATAAAGATTAAAAACTTTATTTTGGTATCGTATTCTGGAGCTAGTTGTTTGGGGCTTGTATTGTGAAATATTGAAGTGATTTACTTGTAAATATGCTTTTGGTTTTTTTTATTGGTATGGTCTTTGATATTTTAGCTGAGTCAAAATCTCGGGGACGTTGAAGTTATAGGGGAAATGCTGTCCGATTTTCGGTAGCTTTGGAAATAATAACAAACTAGTCGAGGATAATGGATAGGAAATTACTCCTATTAGTACTTGGTTGTAGAGTGGGATATTGAAAAGTGAAAAGCTATTAACCTTGGTATTACTTTCATGTCAAATAGGTTAAGGAGGTATCAAGACAAGACGAATTTCAATTAATCCCTAAACAGGTATGTGAAGCCCTTCTTTCTCGTGGCATATTTTTGGTACAAGTTGGTAAAGATACCCTTCTTCCCTCTTGATATGTCTTTGACATAAGTATGATGTTATAATTCTATGATTACTCACCGAGTCCAATCATGGTCCAGGTACGTTATGTGATGGTATGGTAAAGAAATAAGAAGGTTATGATACCTAGCTCATGATGGGCTGGGTACGATATATGTATTTAATGACTCTATGAGGGAAAGTAGAGGGTATGTAAAGCTTATTCTATTCCTTCTTTTGGCATGACCCATAAAAAGCCAATGGACGAAGAATGTGCAAAGTCCGCAAGAAGCTCCTATTCTTAAGTACACTAGGAAGACCAATGTTTTTAATTTCCTAGAACATATGGCCTTTTGCCTCGATTCATGTGAAAGTATCCCGACCATCCTAAGTTGGTATAATTTATGTTGTGGTATAAGGCATGACTCTCATTCACTCCTTTAAGCTAGAACTCTTCCAATAATTTAACTATGGCTTCTCAAGTTTTTCTATACCTTGGGAAGGAGTAAGTAGGTAAAGTAAATCTTCTTTTTCTTTTGGCATGAACTTTATGAAATGAATAGACGAAGTATATGTGATCCCAAGGTGGTCCCCATTCTCAAAGCCACTAAGATGACCATTTTCTTGACTTCCAAAAGATATTTTATTACGCCTTGATACGAGTATATGATTTCAAAAGTGCTACCTTGATGCAAACCGTAATGACACTCCAAAGGTACTTGTTATGGCTATTATCCTAATTTTTGAATGATAGTTCATTTTGATTATTTCAACAAGTCTCCAATGATGGTTTAAATTGCATATGGTTACTCACTACTCTACTCGTGTATACTGTAACCCTTTTTTCATCGAGTCCCGGGCTGGGAACGTAATCGTGTGCAGTTCACTACATTATCCACTGAGTCCCTCACTAAAGGGTTGGGTACACTATATGTGGAAATGATAATGCAATGACATGAACAACTCACCTAGTCCCTCACTAGAGGGTCGGGAACGTATGTATATATATATGATGATATAATATGATGTGATAAGGTGATGATGGCACCTGGCCCTATGATGGTCCACAGATATATATTTTACCGAGTCCCTAAAGGGGCCGGCTATATTGTATAATATGAGCATGCATATTTTATGATTCACAAGGTACAGTTACAGTGTTTTCTTAAGTAACGAATTTATCCCCTGGCTCTTTTTATTTCAGATATGTTTCCAGTTATGCTTACATACTCAGTTCATATGTCGTATTGACCCCCTTTCTTCGTGGGGAGGGGGACTGCATTCATGCCCGCAGGTACATACGCATGTTTTGGAGACCCACCAGCTTAGGACTCCTACCAGCAAGTTTGGAAGAAGCTCCATTATATCGGAGCCTAGTTATGGTATTGGTCTCTTGATTTGTACACTCATTTTGTTTATTCAGGGGTACGACGGGGGCCCCTGTCCCGCCTTATGTTATCATTGCACTCTTAGAGGTCTATAGATATGTATGTGGGTTGTATATGGGTTTATACTAACATATGCACAGTTGTGCTGATATGGTTTATGTTTTGGGGGACGTTTTCCCCTATCATGATAGTTGTGCCGGCTGATGTGTTATCTAGTAAATTTGTATACTGTGACTCAAACAGGGGACAAGTTTACTTATAGCTGGCAAGGGTATATGCGAGTGTCCAGTTTGGGCACCCGTCATGGCCTACGGGGTTGGGTCATGACATACACACCAACAGATATACAAAATGACATGTTACAGGAATATGATGTGCAGCTCACATAAGTTCAAGCTTGGAGAGCTAAAGAAAAAGCTCTTGAATTAGTCTGAAGTGATCTAGCTCAATCATATGCAAAGTTGCCAAGTTACTTTCACATACTAGAGGCAATTTACCCTGGTTCTTATATAAGTTTGCACAAATCAGAGGATAACCATTTCCTATATGCATTTGTAGCTCTGTTTACATCGATAAAAGGATGGGAGTATTGTAGACCAATTATAGTTGTTGATGGAACTTTTCTAAAAGGAGCATACAAAGGGACAATGCTAACATCTAATACCTTAGATATAACAGGTGAGACTTTTTGAATACAATACTAATGCATTGTAACTCACTACATTCTCTTCTTAAGGAAATGGACACATCTGTAATTCTATGTTCCAAGCTTCTTCTTTTTTATTGTGGAACATTCAGTATTATATGTTATGCAGTTATTGTTGTCTTACTAAATTGCAATAGGCATTCCGTCATCCTCCTTGCCTCTGCTCATTATCTAAGTTATTTATTTGATGCCCCCATTAAGGCATTAACTTTGTAATGCCTAATAGGGAACTGGATCATAGTTCTTTATATTCTAGGGTAGGAGGTGTTGCAGGCAGATGCCCAATACAGGCTTCCTTGAACTAGTAGAAACTGGTGATCCCCTTACTATAGATGCTAAAGAAACACACTATAATTTTGTTAATGATGGGGACCAAAGAGGAAGAAATGCCTTATAAGCCAATTGACCAAATAGAGTCTTAGGGGCCTCAAATCAAGAGGAAAAAGATTGATCAATTGCATAGTTTGAAATTGAATGGTTTGCCATCTTTTCTTGTGGAGAAATGCATGTTGTCCGTTTCTCTAGTCGCATTATGAAGTCCAGAGTACCCAACTAGCTATGCACTCTGCATGAACCAACATATATTTAGGTTGATGAATTATGAGAAGCATAATGTTTTCTTGCTCTCATGGCTGCTTCTATAAATGAAATTCTAATTTGTATTAAAAGTCTTCACAATGTATTAAAAGTGTATTACACATGTAATAAAAATGTATTAAAAATGTATTAAAAATGTATTAAACATTATACTTGATGCAGGGAGTATACTGCAGCTTGCTTATGCCATTGTTGATTCAGAGAATGATGCATTTTGGAGGTGGTTTTTTGAATAATTCAGAAAGGCATCTGGTCAAAGATCAGAGATGTGTATGATTTTGGATAGGCATGCAAGCATTATTAAGGCAACTTCAACTGTCTATGATGAAATACCTCATTTCGTGTGTATATGAAACTTGTTGCAAAACATAATGAAAAACTTTAGAAAGAGTCAGCAAAAGATAACAGAATTGTTCTACTCTATGGCAAAAACATACACCACGGTAGACTTTAATCAACATATGGCAATTGTTGAGAAGATAGACAAGAGGATTAAAGACTACTTGCTGAACATTGGATACAACAAATGGTCACGTGTTCATGCTCAGGTAAATAGGACTTGGATGATGACATTAAACATTGCAGAATCAGTAAATTCAAGAACAAGACATGCCAAAGTTCTTACAGTCTTGCACCTCCTAGAATTCATGAGATAACTTGTTCAAAAATGAAATAACAATAACAGGTCAAAGACAATATTTTCAAAATTTTACCTTGGAAAAAAGTATGAAAAAATTCTACAACGTAACAAAACTGCATCAGAGAAATTAAGAGTATGGTATCTATAAATTTCTTTTTGTTAATATTTTTTCTTCTAATTCACATGTAACATCTCTCTTGCTTATATTTCTTCTTATTTTTCATAGGTTAGGGAGACAAATGAATATGTGTATACAGTACTTGATGGCATTACACGATTCACGATATGTCTTCAACAATGTACATGCACATGTGGGAGATTTCAATTGGATGAGCTACCATGTCCACATGCTTTGGCTGTTTTAACAAAAAATACACTGGTTATGAAAAATATTGCTCTGATTACTACATAAGAGGGAATTTATTGTGGACATACCAGTTTTCACTTGAATCCCCTCCCTGATAAAAGCACCTAGAATATACCAAAATATGTTCTTGAAGAGGTTGTACTTCCACACTTGGAAAGAGACCTCCTGGGAGGCCAAAATATAAAAGACACACGTAATTGAGAGAAGATGAATTCAAAAAATCAAAAATAACATGCAGCAATTGTGGACAACAAGGTCACAACAGAAAGACTTGCAAGAATGTTAGGCCTTTGGATTAAGAATAAAGAATGACATTTGAAATAAAGAATAAACTCTGTTTGTTTTAGGTCATTAGTTTGCTACAAGAATTTATTTTTTAGTTCAAGTTTAATTCCTTTTTTGTGGTCTATAGATCACTGAAGATTTTTTCATTAACTAAAATTTTCATTCGTGTCTAATTCTCTTCTAATTCAACTTTAGTGTGTATGTAATTCATTTTTAGTTCAAGTCTAATTCATTTTTGTGTTCTATGGATTACTGGAGGCTTTTTCAATAGCTACATGTCACGACCCAAAAACTGAGGTCATGATAGCACACATCTCAAAACCCAATCTGATGTGTAACCCTAAAAATAAAATTCATACAAGACTCCCAAAGGGGAAAGTGATTCCACGATTTAAATAAAAAAAAAAAAAAAAAAAACAATGAAGAAATTATCCCAAAACCTGGTGTCATAAGTATAAAGAGCATCTAATACAAGGTTCGAATCTGAAGATACAACATAAGTCTCTGAATGATACAAAAGACTGAAAAATAAAGATAGACTAGTGACGATCCGAATTCTGGGACCTCACCACTAATCTGAGAATTACACAATCCGCTAGAATATTAACTGCCACGTGGGGTACCCCGACTAGTATCTGCATCAAAAAGGGACACAGAAGTAGGGGTGAGTACAATTCACATGTACTCAGTAGGTTTTAGCTGACTGAGTATAAGGAATTAATCAAACCTATGAAATAAACTAAGGAACGCTTCCACCTGCATATAGAAAAATCCCACTTCGGCATCGGTGCCGCCAGTTTATATATATAGTGGCACGAATAAAGTATAATAACAACTCATAATCACAATTAATCAAATAATTCAAGCAGCACAAATGTCAATGCAATGCAATGCAATATGATGATGCAATGATGTGGTGGTACGGTGGAATCAAGACTGTCGCACAGCCTGTCGTATACACCTGCCGAGCTGTGCTACCATGCAGGACCCATGGGGGTCTCGCAGACCATATACCTCAATCTCATTATCCTTGCCACCTCCTCGTGGTCAAGGGATCACAATGCATCCACTACCCTGCCGGAAAACTGCCTCGGTCAGGGACTCAAGATACAAAGGTTAGGATCACAATGCATCCACTACCCTGCCGGAAAACTGCCTCGGTCAGGGACTCAAGATACAAAGGTTTAAAGGTGTTTCATTTTTCTTTCTCAAAAAGAATTTCCATATTTCTCAACTTCCCATGTTTCATGATATGATGAATGAGGATGAATGCATCAAAACACATATGCATGGAAGTAATAATCAACTCACATGTGGTATAAGGTTCAAAGTTCTCAAAACTTAACCTACACATGATATTCACCCTCAATAAATAGTAACGAGAAGAACACACTTTCATTTAAATATTCACCCCTTTCTCAATAATATTTCAATACCCAAGTATGCTCAAAAACCCCAACTCAATCTCTCAGGCGGCATCACAAGTCAAATAATATACTCAAGCCTCTCTCTTAGGCAAATCATAATTCACATGCTCTCAAAGCAAATAAGATAACAAATAAGGCCCCCACACGGGCTATGTAATACAAATAAACCCCGTCACGGCAACACATTAATAAATAAGCCTCCACACGGACATCACAATATATATAACATTCTCAACTCATACTACAACCCCATCCCAAAGTCTATAACATATGAATGACTAATTACCCCATCTCAATCTCAAAGAAAGATAGCCAAACCTACCTCAATTGCCGAAACCGCACTCAAATACCTCCACCGGACAAGCAAATCTCGAATTCAGCGCCCGGAATGACAATCCACTATCAACAATGAAACATACACGTCACAAGGAGTCCAATGACACCCATATTGATAGGTTTCGGAACCGGGGGTAAAATGGTCCAAAAATTAACTATTTTCGAAAAGAGTCAAATCTGTAAATTTATTGAACAATCCCATTCTATTGGTAATAAGGAACTCATGGTTGAAAAACCCATAAAAATAGAGCTCAAAACGAGTTGGAAATCACAATTTTCCTTAAATTCGGATTAGGGAAGAAACAAG
Organism: Solanum dulcamara; assembly: GCF_947179165.1. NCBI lineage: Eukaryota > Viridiplantae > Streptophyta > Magnoliopsida > Solanales > Solanaceae > Solanum > Solanum dulcamara. The sequence goes on from NC_077241.1 coordinate 54,171,148, forward strand.
GATTTTTGGGGTTTGAAACTAAAATTTAAGAGTTAAAATCGTCAAAAACTTAATGAAAAAGGAAGGTTTTAGGTCAAAAATCACTTACCCAACACTTTGCCTCGAAAATCTCTTCTCAAATCACCTCAAGGAGTTCAAGAACTCAAACAAATGTTGAAAAATATTGAAATGAGAAGAAAGGGGCATTTTCTGCCCAAAAAGTTACTGTTCACGCGTGTTTTGTACAAATTTACGAAAATCACCCTCAAGGTCATTACACTACACTTTTCATTCGTGTCTAATTCTATTATAATTCAACTTTAATATGTATGTAATTTATTTTTCATTCAAGTTTAATTCATAATGCAGGTTTCAGTTTGATAACACTACTGAAACACATCACAGAAGGCTTTTTCATTAGCTACAATTTTCATTCGTGTCTAATTCTCTTCTAATTTAACTTTAGTATGTATGTAATTCATTTTTAGTTCAATTCTATTTCATTTTTTTGTTCTATGGATTACTGGAGGCTTTTTTAATAGCTACATTTTTCATTCGTGTCTATTTTTTTCTAATTCAACTTTAGTGTTTATGTAATTCATTTTTGTGTTTCTATAGATCACTGAAGGCTTTTTCATTAGCTACACTTTTCATTCGTGTCTAATTTTATTCTAATTCAACTTTAATATGTATGTAATTTATTTTTCATTCAAGTTTAATTCATAATGTAGGTTTCAGTTTGATAATACTACTGAAACACATCATTGAAGGCTTTTTCATTAGCTACAATTTTCATTCGTGTCTAATTCTCTTCTAATTCAACTTTAGTGTGTATGTAATTCATTTTTGTGTTTTTATAGATCACTGAAGACTTTTTCATTAGCTACATTTTTCGTTCGTGTTTAATTCTATTCTAATTCAACTTTAATATGTATGATATTTATTTTTCATTCAAGTTTAATTCATAATGCAGGTTTCAATTTGATAAAACTACTACAACACTTTATAATTAATGTAGCTATGTATTGCATTATAAAAGAAGAAGAAGATATATTTTACATAAACAAAAAACTATATTAAAAGTGTATTTTACATGAACAAAAATCATCTTAAAAAAGATAGCACAAAACAATCTTCAAAACATAACTAATACATCAGCTATTAGACAACATAGTCTTTATAGACATTTTAACTAATATAACTACATTTATTTATTTATGTGGTCTTTCGTCTTTACTTTGAAGGTTACTCTTTTTCTTCTTCACTGCATATTCCCATAGTAGAGCCTCAAACCTCTTTCGGAGACTGTCTGCACTTTGTTGTTGATTTGCAATATCCTGGCCATTGCTCACTAACTCTGCAAATGCAGACACAAAAACTCTATAATCCCTACAAAATTTAACATTTAAAATCATTATAAAAATACTATTGAGTTTAATAAGACCAATACAAAAAATAATAGTTATTTGATAAATAATTAAACTTACAATGAATCTTCTTGTTGTCTAGGAATCCCTTCAGTTATGAACTTAGATTCAATGAGCTCAAACTCATTTTTTCCATTGTATTTAGGTAACTTCTTCAATTCAGGACACTTATCATAGAACTTGAGTATACTCAAGTAGTATGGTAAAACCGATGAAATCATGCCAGCAGCATTTTGAGTCAGAAAATTCACCCCCCACTAGCCAAAAATAAATCATACACCTTCAAACACCTTTCAACAATATCAAACACAATAAAAATCCAATGATAACCCTCTTTAATGTTTACTGGAAAAAGACCATAAACCACTTTGTCCCATGGGGTGCTTGCCAATAAACGACGTCCGCATATATACTCAGCAATAGCATTCGAAGCTTTGATTCCAAATTTCTTCTTATTTTCATGAACTTCATAAAGTTGAAAATAAGATTGAACAATTTTTGTCTTGAATAGACAATCAATAGTTGTAAATCGAACATTATTGTTGGTTTCATACTTCTCCTTCTTTCTAATATAATAAAAAATGATTCAAGTATCAGATAATACTTCAAATCTGTAGCAAGTGTCAATTCAGTGAGCTCATTAAAGCTTGTCCAGAAAAATGGGAGAAGAAGTTGATTCAGAAAAATGAGAGTGTTCAACTGGAGTTTACATAACTAACCTCATTATTCCATGCTTGACCAGAATGTGCCAATTTGAAAAACTATTCTTTTGTTTGCACATTGCAAACACCTAATTCAAATGCTGGCTTGAGGACATTAGCAGCATCTGAATACGATTTTTTCCCCTTTAAAGCATAAAAAAATCAGTCAGTTAACTCATTTAAACTAAAAAAAAAATTGACATAGAAAATAACAAACATAAATAAATTACCTCTTTTTTGTACCCGTATAAAACCACGAAGTGAATGAATTTATCAAATCAGATTCATCATCTACTCCGATTATAAGTAAAAAGGATGTTTTATTTCAAATATTTGACGTGTTACACATAAAGTCCCTCCAAATTCAAAATGCTATATATAAGGAGATTTAATTGACTTTCCTGGATTTTTTTTTGTTGCACGCTTCTTCGGTGTCGCTTTTTTTTTATTTTCATCAACAGTGGCTTAATTTTTCTTTTTGTTTTCCTCAATAGTGGCTGTATTTTTCTTTTTGTTTTCCTCAACACTGGCTTTCTTTCTTAGATATGATGCTTCTGCCTTACGGATTTTGAAAAGATCTTTAGCATACAACATGAAGTCATCAAGCGTTTGAGGAGTTTTTTGACAACCCTTTGCCGCATCGGCATCAGTAGATGCACCACAATCTAGTTCACCTTTGTTAGCTGCACTACTATTAGGTTGCGCCTCAACTGAATTAAGATCAGCAGTCTCTTCTCCTATATACAAAATAAATCTTTTAGTAATGCATTAAGGGAGGAGCAGGTAGAGTAATTAGAGATCAAAGAAGTTTATTTGAACTTTCAAAATAAAACTAATACCATTTATATCAGCAACAACCTCAGATAAAACTTGTTCAATAGCAAATCCTGCAACATCTTCATCTGTACATAACATGAACAATTTAAACAAAGTTGAATGAAAGTATATTAAATGTGTATTATATTTGTATTAAACCATTCATTACCAATTTTTCTTTTAGAATTTCCAACAGTAGCAAATTTAACGAAAGCTTTAAACACTTGAGATTTTTCATGTTGAGTTAATTCTACAACTTGAGTGTCATGCCCTCTTGACACATGTATTGGTGCATCAATACAAGGAGAAAATATTGTGTGTAATTAAAATATGTTATAAGAAAAATATGTGAATAAAAAATTCAAGCTTAAACTACAACTTAGATAAGTAAAAACTCTAAACAGTAAATAAACTACTAGTTAAGCCCCTGCCAGCAAGCAAAACAAGATATTATAGATGTATTTAAAACATAAAAGAACCTCCATTGAAGTCTAATCCACCCAAAAATGTCTCGCTGGTCTTTTTGTTAGATAATTCCCTGGTTTTTTGAGTAAAAGAATTGTTGATATCTCTCTTAGCAAACAACAAAGAAATATCCCTCAATAATTGTTTGTTGGAATTCATCACAAATTCTTTCATTTGAATAAATTGTAAGTCTATCTTCTCTTTAAGAGCTTTGCAATTTTCATTCGCCTAGTATATAATCAAATATAACACAAATATTAGAATAACAGTTTTGAAAAAGATAAAGCCTAAAGGGAAGTTAGCTTATAGCTTTACAAGTTCTTTTCTCAACTCTATAACCTCTCTGGTCAACATATCTAGACTATGCTTTGATTCTTTTGGCTCTAATTTCAAGATTTCAGAATAGTAATCACGAGGTTCAGGAAGCCGCAATTTAGATACCTCATATTCACTCGCCACTATATTCTCAAACTAAAATTAAAATACAGAAACAAATAGATATATTAACTTGAGTTGAACTAATATATATATATATATATATGTGTGTGTGTGTGTGTGTGTGTGTCATAAATTGTATTAACTTTGTATAGATACCTTGCATTTCGTAGACATGAAGATGCCATTTTCAATATGCTTTTGTCAAGGACTTTCAACAACTTTTTTCCACCTCAAACTTCTTGGAATAGAATTAGAAATTTGAAGGGCTAAATCTTCATCGACTCTAGAACAATACTCAAAAATCCAAATTTGAAGGGCAAGAGGCAATCCACCTAATCTATAGTACTGATTGGTTGAATTAAGCTTGTGCCTCACATTAGCAAGCAACTTCTTGTAGACATCTAAACCCCACGGATAAGAATTGAATTGTTCACTTTCCACAAGGTAGAAATCTCTATTACTAATTTGGTATTCATTGTTCTCATATGAGAACAAAAAATCATTAATAAAAAATAAAACAGCTATTGAAACGACAGAATCATCATCTATAAATTTTTTTGATAAAAATAACTTGCGTAGATGATTCTTTTGAACAGTGATTTGTTTAGGAAAATAATTTTTCAACAACCAACAAGGAGAATCTGGATCATTAAAAAAGCAACCATCACTAACACAATTTAAGCATGTAATTAACCCAAATTTCCTAAGCCCGAAAAACAGCCTCTTCTCATTTAATTCAACAGCAAATACATCATTTGGTATGTGTTTTAACTCCCTGTTCATAAGGCAATGAATAAGTTGGAGTTGTGTGATCAATTTCAGAAGGTCAAGAATGTAACCAAAACAAGTATTTCTAAACAACTCGAGCTGTTTTTCAGATAAAGAAAGTTTTATTTTTCTCAATCACGTCATGATTAGTATATGACGACCACCTACTTGAAGAATACAAAACATCTGGATGTCTCCATAATTTACAATCCTGCATATAAATAATATCAATCAATCACTATAGATAATTATATCTTAACATTAACCCTCAAATAGAACTTAAAACCAGCAACAATATAGTAATCTCAATTAAAATCAGCAGCAATATTTAAAATCAACAGCAACATACTAACCTCAATTAGAAATATACAGGGTAAGGACACAAAGCATAGGAGACCAAAGTAGTAGAAGAAGAAAATGAAGAAGAGGGTCATGATGATCTCAGTTCTTCATTTACAACCAATGATATCCCCTCAAAGTTTTCATTATACCAACAATCTATGCAGGCAAGATAACCCATTTGCCAAAATCTTTTCTTTTTAATTAATGAGTAGCTAATTGGACAAACTTGATTTGTATCTTTTTATTTGTTGCAGTCACCAAAAGGGGATATAAGTTATCTGCAAAAATTCTTCTTGATGTACGTTGGTGGAAGGGTGCCCCTTCATTTTCAAGAAGATTTCTACGGTACTTTTGAGGTATACTTTGAACTACCCTGTGTACTTGAAAAACTGACAATTTTAGCTTATTTGCTGCTTATATGCTTTTTATGTTTAAAAGAGTATAAAGTATAATACATAAATTAAAATAAAATAGACTATAATAAAAGTATCAAATACACAAAAAATTTCACTTTTGTTCTTTACAGATCACTGTCTCTAATTCTCTTCTAATTCAACTTCAATGTGTGTGTAATACACATTTTAGTTCAAAGTTTAATTCATTTATGTGGTGTACAGATCACTGAAGACTTTTTTTATTAGCTACAAGTTTCATTCGTCTCTAATTATCTTCTAATTCAACTTTAATGTGTGTAATACATATAGTTTAAAGTTTAATTCATTAACAAAATAGTAAAAATAAGTTTATACCTTTAGAAAATAATATGCATGCCAAGAAAGAACAAACAAACAAAAGTAAGGACCATTTTATTCCTCTTTATTACCTTTTATAAGTAAAAACTACAATTGTGTATATACAATAGAAGTGATTTATCAAATATAAGCTCATACTTAGAGAAAATCCTAGTAAAAATTAAACCAACAATATATGCCCAATGTAATCCGACAAGGGTGATGTGTACACAGTCTTACCCCTACCTTTTGAAGATTAAGAGATTGTAACTGATAGACCCTCATCTTAAATAAAGCAAAAATAATATATTTGAGATGAATGAATTTAATCCCTCATAGCAGTAATCAAATACTAGATGTATTGCCTTTAATTTGCACCAAAAACAACATAAGCAAAACTAGTGACAATGTTCAACAGGACTAATAGATATATGTGGCTTCTTTGTGGAGTACATGCTTGCAACTCGTAAACATGCATAATTTAAATTGAATACAGACCGAGTAGAGCTACATTTCAATCAATTCATCAACTACGCCTCAGAGAAAAAACTGAATACATTTCTCTATACTCGTGATAATAGAATCAGTATACTTGTAGAATCTTAATATCATATGAGTATGTTCTTTAGAAATATCAGAAGGATAGTTATACAGTCAAACTAGATTCCAACACTATCTTTGGAAACAAAACAAGACAGACCTTTGGTGAAACATCCTAATTCTCTTCTAATTCAACTTTAATGTGTGTGTAATACACATTTTAGTTCAAAGTTTAATTCATTTTTATGGCGTACAAATTGGTGATTTTTTTTCCAATTAACTACATATTTCAGTTTCTCTTCTAATTCAACTTTAATGCATGTGTAATACATTTTAGTTCAAAGTTTAATTCATTTATATTTATTTATTTTGAAAAATAAATAAATTACAACACAAAAGATCTAACAATTCCTGCCAAAACTTCCAACAATCACTGATATAATAAACTTGAGCAAATAAATTTAGACTATAATAAAAGTATTAAATACACAATTTTTTCTTCAACATCTAGCATACAAGTTCGAAACAACAACAAACTAAGAAAATACACATAAACAAATTGAAAATGCTATCAGTTAAATAATGTGTTGGTAGAATGACATACCGGATATAGACTCTCCGGCAGAACCGTATTTTTGCACAATCGATTTTGAGTTTTTGGATTCTTCTCCTGAGCAACTGTAGATCTCACTTTTTTTGACTGAAATGAGGAGGTAAATCCTCAAAATCATCATTAGTGTCAATAATTTTCTTAGATGTCGATGCAATATCAACTCATTTTCTTTTTGATTTAGATTTAGAACTCAACTCAGTGGTTTTTTTTTATTTCTACCGCCCTTTTTCTTCACATAATTGTTTGAAAATTTTGATTAACCTCACCACCAACTTCTTCTGGAGATTGATTTGTAGAAATTTCCAAACTAAAAGTAGGACCACTATTCACTTCACCACCACCGGTTGAATCAATAATTTGAATTCGTGGACTTCTTCTAGGAGATTTCTGACCTTCCATTACAATTGTGCACCTAAAACCTACGAATTCTGTCTGAAACAAACAAAAAGATGAAGGAATAAGGAAAGAATGAAGAAGCCCTAAGAAAAGAGAAAGATAGAGAGCTAGAAAAATGAAGAGAAGCCCTAAGAGAAGAGAAAGAGAGAGAGCCAAAAAAAAGAAGAAAAAGCCCTAAGAAAAAGAAAGAGATGATGACGCCCTTTTCCTTTTCCCCAAATAAAAAGGTGTATATAATGTCTTATTTAATTAAAATATTATTAGTAATTGTTAAAATGGTAATAAAATAAAAGTATATTTAAAAATGGTAAATATTTTTTAAAACACATTCAGTTAAGTAATTTTTTCTTTAAAAAATTATCAGCTTTGGTCTTTATCCATTTTTTTGTATTATATTATACAAAAAATTTAGATTTATATCATACAATTGTTTCTCTTTTCCGTTACTTTTCTTCAAATTACTCGTATGAAAATAACCTAACATCAATTATTCAAAATAAAATCCATGAGCAAAAAAGATTAAAGTTCTAATTTTATTCAGTGGAGGATAAAAAGAAGCATTTTTACGGCTAATAATTATGCTATGTCTCTTCTTTAGCAGTTAATGGTTCAAAATAAGCATGATATATTTTAATTTTAATTTTTCCATACAAGAGAAAGAAGAAGAGACTTGATTTTTATACTCAGTTTTCTCTACGTAAACAGATCTATCTCAAAATAATAAAAATCTTAAAAAATAAATAAACGCAAATATACCATTTTATAAATTTTAATTTCTAATAAATTAAACAAATTCTCTTCAATAAAGTCGTTTGGAGTAAAAAATGTGAGTAAAAAGAACTTTTAATTTTATTCTTATTGCAAGAATTTTTTTTTCTATTAAATATAAATAAATCTCTCCTCACACTTAACGGGTAAATATTTTTTCTTTTTGTAATGAACTTTCATATTCAAGCCACCAGTAACAATAATATGTTTTCTTTTATCGTACATTGAATAAAATTAAGACTTATATCTTTTTTTCTCATGAATTTTATTTTGAATCGTTGAAGTTTGAGTTCTTTTCATAAGAGTAATTTGAAGAAAAAGGAGCGAAGGGATAAAAACAACGGAAAAAATGGGTTAAGAATTTAATTTCACGGAGGCCTAAGTTCCGTTAATATAAAATTAAGTTGTTTGTGTAAAAAAAAAACAAAGATCAAATCTGATAAATTTTTAAATATTTAAAAAATTAAACTCGATAAGTATATATTTGAGAGACTATTTTTGATCCACTCTCAAAAATAAAAACTATTTATGATGTTTTCTCCATTCTATTACAATATCATGAAAATTCAATTTCCACATGTGAAACTTCCCATATAATACCGTGGAGTTTCAAACTTTTAAAGTGAAAGGCAAGTACAATTTGCTGAGTGTAATCCTTGAGTAGTCAAATTAAGATAATTATAAAGTTCATTTGTTTAAGGCCACACGGCAATAGGCTTTAAACTGTGAGCGTAAAACAACTGGCTGTGAATAAAACTGAGTACTATTTTCTAACTAAGAATTGTATAATTTAAGATTTGTTATAAATTAAATTAACTTTGCAAAATAAGGTGAGAATAAGAAGAAAAACAGAAAATAAAGAGAGAGTTGAAAGAATTGAGAAAGTCGCGTGTTCTTCTCTTTATATTGTAAAGTGCAATTTATAGACAAAAAAGATGACACTATTGGGCAACTTGCCCACTTACAAGAAAAAATAAGTTGTCCACTTACAATAAAAAGTAAACAAGTAGACAGCCACCCCACTTGTTCTTTAACACTCCCTCTTGAATGTCCACGTGAAATGTGCATTGTTAAAAACTTTACTAGAGAAAACTCAGTGGGAAAAAGCCTAATAAAGAAAAAAAAGTACACACATTTGATAATACGTCTTTAGTGTTGTCTCATTAAAAATCTTGCCAGGAAAACTCATTGGGACAAAACCTAAACTAAGGGGAAAAAAGTACAGCGCGTATTATACTCCCCCTGATGAAAACATCATCTAATATCTCGAAGATGACGCATTCAATCTTGTATCTCAATTTCTCAAAGGTTAAAGTTGGCAATGCCTTGGTGAACATATCTGCTAAATTGTCACTTGAACGAACTTGTTGGACATTTATTTCACCCTTCTTTTGAAGATCATGAGTAAAAATAAATTTTGGTGAAATATGTTTTGTTTTGTCTCCTTTGATGTATCCTCCCTTCAGTTGAGTTATACATGCAGCATTGTCTTCATACAATATTGTTGGAACGTCTTTTTCGAAGAAAGACCACATGTTTTTTTAATGTGTTGAGTTATAGATCTTAACCAAACACATTCTCGACTTGCTTCATGAATGGCTATTATTTCTGCATGATTTGAAGAAGTGGCAACCATAGTTTGATTTGTTGAACGCCATGATATAGCTGTACCACCACATGTAAATAAATAGCCTGACTGCGATCGACCTTTATGGGGATCAGACAAATAGCCCGTATCTGCGTAACCAATTAATTATGATGTGGATTTATTTGAATAAAACAATCTCATATCAATGTTCCCTCGGAGGTATCTAAATATATGCTTAATTCCATTCCAATGTCTATGCATTGGGGAAGAACTAAATCTTGCTAACAAGTTTACTGAGAAAGCTATATCTGGTCTAGAATAATTGGCAAGATACATTAATGCACAAATTGCACTAAGGTATGATATTTCAGCACCAACAAGCTCTTCATTATTTTCATGAGGTCGGAATGAATCTTTATTAATATCAAGAGATCTCACAACCATTGGGGTCTCAATGGATGTGTTTTATCCATATAAAACCTCTTTAAATATTTTCAGTATATGTTGACTGATGGACAAATATTCCATTTGTAAAATGTTCAATTTGTAGACCAAGATAAAATTTTGTCTTTCCGAGGTCTTTTATTTCAAACTCCTTTTTCAGATATTTTACTGCCTTTGAAAGTTCTTTCGGAGTTTCAATAATATTCAAATCATCAATATATACAACTATTATGAAAAATTCAGATCCAGACCTTTTCATAAAGACATAAGGGCAAATTGGATTATTTTTATATCCTTCATTTAGCAAATATTCGCTAAGACGATTATACCACATTCGCCCTGATTGTTTTAACCCGTATAAGGATTTTTGAAGTTTTATTGAGAAAGTTTCTCAAGAATCCTTGTATGCTTTAGGCACTTTGAACCCTTCGAGAATTTTTATAAAAATATCGTGGTCCAATGAGCCATATAAATAGGCAGTGACTACGTTCATTAGGTGCATTTCAAGCTTTTCATGAACTGTCAAATTCATTAGATACCTGAAGGTAATTGCATCCACCACAAGGGAATATGTTTCCATATAGTCAATGATAGGCCTCTGCGAAAAACCTTGGGCTACAAGTCATGCTTTATATCTTACGACTTCACCCTTTTCATTTTGTTTACGCACAAAAACCCATTTGTATCCTACTGGCTTGACACCTTCAGTTGTTCGGATTATTGATCCAAAAACTTCATGTTTTTCAACTGAAGTTAACTCTGCTTAAATAGCATTCTTCCATTTTGGCCAATGATTTCTCTGTATGCATTCATTGACAAATTTTGGTTCAAGATCCTTATCTTGTTGCATTATTTCAATGAAAACATTATAAGCAAAAATATTATCGATCACAATATTATTTCGGTTCCACCATTTTTCTGTCGAGAAATAACTTATTGAGATTTCTTCATTCTCATTATTTTCAGGTACTTGGACCTCCTTGATGGTATCACCATTTGTTGTGTCTCTGGCTCTTCTTGAGTACTTGCCTCCAAATTATGATCATCTTGATCATTTATTTCTTTCCTTTTTCGAGGATTTTTGTTTTTAGAACCAATTGGTCTTCCACGTTTTAAGCGTGGCCTAAACTCATTTGCTTGAATAAGTTATCCTACTGGGACATCAACTCGAACTTGATCATTAGCAGCTGGGATATGCGATTTAGTAACCCGTGGAAGATTAGTAAATCCATCCGCAGTTGATTTGCAATATTCTGCAAATAAATCATCTTTTGAACTTCTTTCTCACATTGCTTTGTTCGAAGATCTAAATGAGATGGTGATAATGAATTCCAATCTATCTAATTTTCTAATTGCTTATGTGCTCCCCATAATGTTGGGTATACTGATTCATCAAAATGACAATCAGTGAATCTTGTCGTAAATAAATCTCTAGTCATATGTTTAAAATATTTTATAATAGAAGGAGATTCATACCCAACATATATTCTCAACCTTCTTTGGGGACCTATCTTTGTACGGTGCGATGGAGCAATTTGAACATATATCGCACACCCAAATATTCTAAGATGAGATATATTTGGCTCCCTTCCAAACGCCAACTGTAATGGAAAATATTCATGAAAAGTTATTGGCTTTATGTGCACAAATGTCGCTGCATGCAAAATAACATGCCCTCATACTGAAATAGAAAGTTTTGTCCTTATTAATAATAGTCTAGCTATCAATTAGAGGCGTTTAATCAATGATTCTGCTAGACCATTTTGAGTATGGACATGAGAGACTGGATGCTCAATTTTTATTCCAACAAACATACAATAATCATTAAAAGATTGAGATATAAATTCACCAGCATTATCAAGACGAATTGTCTTTATTGCATAATTTGGAAATTGTGCTCTTAACCTTATAATTTGAGCTAACAATCTCGCAAAAGTTATGTTGCGAGTTGATAATAAGCACACATGTGACCATCTTGTAGATGCATCTATCAAGACCATATAATATTTAAATGGTCCACATGAAGGGTGAATTGGCCCACATATATAACCCTGTATACGTTCCAGAAACACAGGGGATTCTATCCCAACCTTAGTTGTTGATGGTTTAATAATCAGTTTTCCTTGGGAAGAAGCAACACAAGGGAATTCTTTAGATTGAAGAATTTTCTGATTCTTTAAAGTGTGTCTATGTGAATTTTCAATAATTTTGCGCATCATATTATAACAGGGATGGTCCAACCGATCATGTCAAATGATAAAATCAGTAGAATCAGTAAACCTTTTGTTTACTATGGCATGTGATTCAACAGTACCAATATTTGTATGGTACAATCCAGAAGAAAGTGCAGATAATTTTTCGTGCACAATTTACTTCTCCGTATTTATTGTAGTAATATAAAGTTATTCAACATTTCCTTCATTCACAGTCTCAATAGGATAGCCATTTTGGCGAATAACCTTGAAACTTAACAAATTTCTTTGAGACTTACTATAATATAATGCATTATAAATTATCAATATCATTCCTCTAGGTAGTAACAAAGCCACTTTTCCAGAGCCTTCAATCAATTTTGTACTACCAGATATTGTATTGACATAGGCCTTTTTCATAATTAAATGACAGAAATATTTCTTTTCTTTTAATATCGTATGAGCTGTGGCACTATCCAAAATGCACATATCTCCATTATTCATCTTGTATTCAATTGAAGACTGAGAAATTTATTTATCTTTATAAAATAAAAATACATTATAAGAGATAAAATAAGTAACAATATTGCTAGAAAAACATAAGTCCCTTTTTTTCTTTTAAATAGACAATCGTACAAAAAATATGATAATCAAAAGTACATAAAAATAACAACATATTGTAAATTATATAATTAAATAAAATATTAATTATAATCCTTAAAGAAGTCTTCAACCTCCAAATGAGTAATATCATTGAGGTCATTAAAATCTTCATCCTTCAAAGCCAGATTTACTTCAATATTATTATTATGCGAAGGTCTTGTCTCAACATTATTTTCAAACGCCAAGTGTGACTCTATCCGAGCATTAGAAGAAGAGCCACCACATCTATTTTCCTTTCTTTTGAAGAAATTTGGATAAAGTCTTACAAAATGCTCAGGTATCCGGCATTTATTTTTCCAATGGTCTTTCATGCCACAACGATGACAGTTACTTCTTGAATGTCCACTCTGAGAACTCATATTGTTCTCCCTTTTATGTTGACCACCATCACGACGATTATTATATCGTCTTCTGTCATTACCATGCCCACATACATTATTATGACCTTGATTTTTATTTTGTCTTCTTTCAGACTGGCCATGTGCTTCTACCATATTTTCTTCTGATAATGGAGCAGTTCCAATGGGATGGGCTTTATGATTTTTCATTAAAAGGGAATTATGTTGCTCAGCCACTAGAAGGCATGAGATCAATTCAGAGTATTTTTGAAAACCCTTTTCACGGTATTGGTGCTGTAATATCACATTATAGAGGCATGAAAAGTAGTTAGTGTCTTTTCCAACATGTCCTCATCATTTATAGTTTCCCCACATAATTTTAATTGGGAAGTTATTCTAAATACAACAGAATTATACTCAATTACAGTTTTAAAATCTTGAAACCGTAAGTGCATCCACTCATAACGAACCCTTGGCAATACCGTTGCCCTGAGGTGGTCATACCTCCCTTTTAAGTCTTTACACAATTCAAGTGGATCTTTCACTATCAAGTATTCAACCTTTAGGCTTTCATCTAGATGATGACGAAAGAAAATCATAGCCTTTGCTTTATCCTGCCTTGATGCTGCATTTCCTTCGATTATAGCATCACCAAGACCTTTAGCGGTAAGGTGAATTTCAGCATCAAGTACCCATGACAAATAATTTTTGCCAGAAATATCAAGTGCTACAAATTCTAATTTTGACAAATTTGACATGATGAAAACTAATTTTAAAAATAACAAAGACAACTAAAAATTAAATTTCTGATATACCTGATATAGAAGTTAATTTTCTGAAACAAAATTAGGGTTTCGTGCTGATAACATTTTATAAAGTAAATTGACTTTGCAAAATAAGATGAGAATAAGAGGAAAAACAGAAGAACATAGATACTGTTTCCTCTTCTCCTCTTACTTTCTCTTCTTTTGTATTTACCAAGTTAATTTATTGTTATGTATTGGATATTGTTTTTCAAGAGGGGCCCACTTGAAAGTGGGCAAGTTGCCCACTTGGTCTTCCTTTTCGTTTCATGCTTTACCTTTTCCTCTTCTATAAAATGTCATCTTTGGCATTAAAAAGTGTACACAAAAATACAGAAAAACATAGATACTACTTCCTCTTCTCCTCTTACTTTCTCTTCTTTTGTATTTACCAAGTTAATTTATTTTTATAACAAGATTGTTATAAACCTCTCCCATATGTATTTTAAAATCACCCAGCAAGTATAATGGGCTAATAGATACTCCCTCTGAAGTCTCCTATATATAAAAAATGGTTATTTTGCCCATTTCATCCCCTGAATTTTTCAATGCACAAAAAAAAGATTTCTTTACAAGAATCACACTACAATTGGTGGGCTGTGTCAGGCCAAGATTGTAGTGTAACACCAAGGCCACGCTTCAGAATCTGCAGAAATAGGATCTCCGTCAAGGGTGTTTAATGTATAAAGAACTAAGCCCGTGAAAATTACACGATGAAAAATGGAGCAAAATGGAGAAGCAAAAAATTAGAACATATTTGGAAAGCCACAATATAATTGAAATTTGATGTAATTGGATGTAATTACACTCTTTGGCATGTTTGGTAGACCAAGTAATTACTTGGTAAGAGAGGAATTGAGTGTAATTGAAGGGGAGTAATTACTCTTCAATTCCCAAGGTAGGGTAAGAAATTAGTGTAATTACATGGAGCTTTTTAAAATTCTTCTTTTATTTATATTTCTATTTTTTTATTTTAGTTTATTTTTTATTTCTACTATTTTTTTTAAAAATATTTTTATTATTTTGATATTCTCTCTCTCTCTCTCTCTCTATATATATATATATATATATATATTAAAAAAATTATATTTCATTTCATTCTCATTCTCAATCTTTACTTTTTCATTCAATGCAATTTTCATATTATTTAGTTATTTATTATTCTATTTCTTTTTAAAAACAATTTTGTTAGTATTCTAATTTTTAAAATCATATTTTTGTATGTTGTGTTAAAATTTGATATAAGAGCATTATGTTAAATTTTTTGTTTTAAATTTAGGATTTATGTCATATTTTCAATTTAATTTATTTTAGTACTATTGACTTGATATTTCACATTACAAAATATTTATTTTTTCGTTAAACTTGATAGATTATTTTTTTTGTCAAATGTTTTAATAAGTTTATGACACTATATTTATAATATTAACATTTTTGTCAAACAAACATTTCATGATGCTCATAAAAATCTTATACTTTTAGTTTATTTGATTAAATTATTTAAAATATACTAATTTAAAAAATATAAATAAATTATATTTTTATAATATTAGTTATGAATATATGTTTATTAATTAATATTTAATTTAATATTATGTATAAAGATCCTTATTTGTCTAATATAAATTTTAAATTTAGGAAATTAACTTTTATTTTTAAAATTTTACCCAGGGCGGATCTAGGTGGAGATTACACAATATATACAAGGTAAATTTTTTATATTTATGTACATATATTAATTTCGAACACCTTGAATAAGAGACAAAGTATAGCCTAATGAATAGTGTCTTTCAAATTAATCCTTGTGTTCAAGGTTTGAATCTCGTAGTATGTATTTCAATTTTAGCTTCTACTATTTCTTTTCATTTTATTTCAGGAATAACTACAAGCCCGATCCAATTTTTCACTATTAATCTATATATATAATAAAGGAGAATAGTTTGCAATGTGGTTAAGCCAAGTGGCAAGTTAACGAAAAGTCACTTGGCAATTTTAAGACAAAGTTAATAAATATTGTAATAAAAAAATTTAATTGTAAGATTAAAAGTATTCGAATTTCAAAATACACTAGATTTTAAAAAGAAAGATTTATTTTATTAGATTAAAAATAGAAAATCATAGATAGAAGAATTCTAAGTGAACTCTTACTATTTCATAAACTTATAATTTTTCAGATATTGTAAATTAAATTTAAACATTTTATTTAAATATTAAATTAAAAGATAAAAAAATATCAAAATAATAATAATAATAATAATAATAATAATAATCATCTATATATATATTATACAAGAGATTAGTTAAACTTGATAGATTATTCTTTTATCAAATATTTTAATAATTTTATGACACTATATTTATAATATTAAGAGTTTTGTCAAACAAACATTTTAATGATGTTCATAAAAATATTATATTTTTAGTTTATTTGCTTAAATTATTTAAAATATACTAATTTAAAAAATATAAATAAATTATTTTTTTATAATATTAGTTAAGAATATATGTTTATTAATTAATATTTAATTTAATATCATTTATAAAGATCCTTATTTGTCTAATATAAATTTTAAATTTAGGAAATTAACTTTTATTTTTAAAATTTAATATAACCTTGTAATTATACTTGTGCAACCAAACAGAACAATTATAATTATACTGAAATTACACTATGGCAAACAAACAACTCATCATAATTACTAGACTGTGTAATTACTAGGCTAGTAATTACACCAATTTCCATTATCAGGTGACTTTTCAAACAGACCCTTAATCTTAACCCATGAAATTTAACTTGCTTTGTTATGCCGCATTTAACATTTCTTCCTACTTTTACTCTGCTCCATTGAGCCTTCTGACATTTTGTGTTTTTTCCCTTTTATTTTGCAGTGTTTTACTTTATTTTGAACTTTTTTTTTTTGAATTCTGAATCAGTGAAAATCACCAAGATTCTTTAAAAGATGTAAAGATTGAGTTACTAATATTATAATGCATATTCAGAAGATAAATAAATAGCATCGCCAATTTTTTAGTTCGTTTAATTTAATTTACTAGGTTTGTCTTTGTAAAAAAAGATAAATGATAAATAAATCAAATACATTTAGTTTAGTTTCCATCTCTCTAGAACAGAATTAGAAAAAAAAAAGAAAAAAATACTTTGAAACTAAAGAAATAAAATTCAATTATATAGATATTGTTAAAAGGATATTCATGATTTTTAAATATCTTCATTCGATTAAATTTAATTTACTTTATTTTATAAAATCTTTTCTCTATCTCAATTTCAAGATTAATAACAATGTTATCATTGTTTTGAAGAGTTTCTTCGAGTTAGTAGATGAAAAGAGATTTGCAAAGAAATAAAATGAGCAATAGAAATAAGAGGAATAAAAAAACAAAAATAAAAAGAATGTGTCTACTAAATTTAAACAAACGCAAATTGAGAAGGAGAAATAACATAGAAGAGAAGAATAACGAAAAAGAAGAAAAATAAAGATGGATTAATTACTTGGACGAGTCTCTTTTAATAAACTATGAATATATTTAAATATACTCTTTAATTATTACCATCTATAGCAATATATAGCAATACTATTGAACTCTAATTCCTTAAAAGGAATTCCCCAACTTGTGAAAAAAAAGGCATTTTCGGCGGAGCGAACTCTTCTATCGTGTTGCATTTTCTCTCTCTCTCTCTCCTCTTTCTCTATCGCTCTTTCTTTGTTTATCTCACCTACTCTTTCTCTCACTCACTCACTCTCACTCCCTCTTTCTCTCTCCTTATGCTCTCTCTCTCTTTATTTTAACAATTGTGTTCATACCAGTGCTCAGATTGGATTTTTGAAGGTTCTCTGGATTCGGGAGGTGATTCTAATGCTAGAAATGACTTCGTTATAATTTTTAGAGGTCCCGAGGATATTTTGGATATGTCAAGTGCTGAAACTAATTTAGTTACGACTTATCAAATTTTGGGTCAAGAAGGCCCCAAATTCGAATTCCAATGATTCCACTGAGTCCGAAAAGCTGAATTTAGTAGAGTTGCGTATATAATTTGTGTATATGGAATTTTGAACGAATTCTGAGGGTCTATTCCATGACTTTGAGACTTGCCAAAGAAATTTGCTATCTGGTGCCTGGGAACTCTTCTCCGCGTTCGCGATGCCTTCTCCGCATTTGCAAAGGGTAATGCTTCCCTTCTCCGCGTTCGTGGAGTCTGATGAGTTCCTTCTCTGCGCTCCCGGAGGAAAGGCCGCATTCGCGGAGTGATGTCCCTGTTGTCTCCGTGTTCGCGGAGAACAAAATCCGCCTGACCTGTGTTTATTCGGGATTTCTCTATTTTCACCAGTTTTATCATTTCAAAGTTCGGTTTAGGCAATTTTCAAAGGGGTTTTTCATGCAAAACTATTGGGTAAATTATTTTCAACTTGTATCTTTGATTTCCATTGATTAATTCTTGATTTTAACTTCAAAATTTGAATTTCAAATTGGAGATTTTTGGGGGGTTTGCCTAATCCGAAATTCTATCAAAAGTTGGGTTTCTGAATTCATTTTAATCCCATTTTCTAATTGGTTTTCACCATTAGATTTCTTATTACTTGGAGAATGTTTACATGTAAAAATAATCAAATTCCAAGTTTGATTTTCGATATAAATTTTTGACCATTTTACCTTTTTCACTCGAATTGCTTAATTTTAGTGTCAATAGCTTCAAAATGTAATTGTGAGCCAATATTTAATTAGATTGTGGTGATTTGGAGTATTGTCAGAGGGGAAAATTGGTGATTTTGGATGTTCGTTACCTTTGGCTAAGGAAAGTTGAATTCTAACATTCGTTAAGTATGTTGAACCTTGTATTTTACTATGTGAGGAGATTAGGGTATGTTGGGTCATTACATTGAATTGAATTGTATGAGTTGAAGTGTGATAGTGGAAGTTTGGATAGGGTTAATTGTCTTAAGTGTTGTGAACTACGGGACATTGATCTATTGTGTGATTCTGGATTATATGGCATATTATGTGAATATTTATCTTCACTCATTACTTGTGCATGTATTATATCTATGATGACAGAGAAATAATATGAGTGAGGTACTGTATATTGGGACTGAGGTTTTTATTGGTCGAGGTGATTTGTCGAGGTTTCTTCCGACGGCCGAGGTCTCTTCCAGCGGATATTATGGCCGAGGTCTTTTCCGGCTGATACATGATCTATGTGAGGCCTTCGTGAGTTCCAGTCTGAGGTGATCAACGGATGTGTATCTTAGGACAGACATGTATCATGATAGTTGACATTATATTCGCATCTATTTCAACCTGTGATTTATTGTGATTTGAGATCTCATGTGTTGGCCTGAGTATAACGGTGATAACGTATTTGTACTTTATATTTGTGGATTGTCTAGTATTCTGGTATAATTATGATATAAACTGTATAGATTATGTTGTCTGAGTGCAGGTGTGTAGTTGTGGAGGATTGTGGTTATAATGTAGGGAGTAGCTGTGTTCCGCATTGCTTTACTTAGGGTTTAGTTTCCATTTTGCTGAGTACCGTATTGTTGGTGCTTACCCCTTGCTTCTACATTTATGTAAGATCTGAGTTCGGCACCTCCTGCTCCTAGTACTTCTTTGTTTGGGCAGAGCTTTTGGACGCGTGAGAGGTAGTAGTTTGTCTTCTTCGGCAGACTCTCGCCGCCTACTTACTTTATGCTTTGTTCTATATAAGGACTGAGACATATAGACTCGTATCTTTTTCTCTTCTGTTGAAATAATGGATTGTACATGTGACACCAAGTCTTGGTGGTTTAGAATCTATGATCCACTTATCCTTATCTATATCATATTAGACTTTACATTTTCCCTTATTTTGAATTGTTCGGACTCTTAGGCTGACTCATCTTGGTGAGTTAGGCGAGTGGCATCACACCCAATTCCAGGTCGTGATAGAAACAAATCTTATACAATTTTAATTCAATTCTGGAAACTTCATATTCTTGGAACTTTAATCTAGGTTTTACTCCTAAAATTAATTCTAAACTTAATCAACCCTCTTAAAATTGAGATATAAAATCCAAATGATATTTTCAATTATTTGCAAGAACAATCAATTCAAACTAATCACAAATTCATAAAATTCAAATAATGAATTCAAAGCTTGAACCTTTTTAATGGCCATTAATGATGAATCCTTGCTAGTTGCTACTGTAATTTTAGAGCTTTGAAATCCTTGCTTGTGCACTCAATTTTGTATAAACATTGAATTTTTGAATTCTGCTCATTGTAATTTTTGGGTGAAAATCGTGAAATTAACATGGGTGATAATCGATTTGAATATATGAATATTTAAAAATAATTCTTTGGATGAAAATTGTGAAGAAAAAGAAGATTAGGAGAAGTCATGAGTGTGAGAGAAAAAATGAAAGAGAATGAGAGAAAAGACATGATAAATAGAGATGGCGAAAGAGAGAATCGTTGTACCATTTATAATTTCCAAAGAATTGCTATATTTAGTTAAAAAATTTCTATTGTTATAAATGGTAAATATTTTCTTAATATAGCATATCTAGGTAATTTACACAATAAAGATTCACATAAAGCCCCAAAACAATGAGTTTTTTTATTGGGTTAGAATTAATTAAGGAAAAAATATTACGTGGTATGACAAATCTTACTACTATGTTACGCATTTAGGGTATAATTTAAAAATAATTATGGCTCGTAGCAAACATAGTTATTTATTTACGAGGTATGGCAAATTTCGCTTGTCAGATATACAAATATATATGTATATCAGTTACCATTATACAATTTTTCTAACAAATATATATATACAATTCGACATATATATATACAATTCACCTCTCACTCTCCTCTCTCCTCTCTTTCTCGATCTCGCTCGTCTCTCTCGATCTCGCTCGCCTTTCTTCTCCTCTCTCTCAATCTCGCTTGCCAAATATACAAATACATATGTATACCAGTTATTTATATATACATATTATTTTTTGACAAAATATACATATATAATTCGACATATATACATATATAATTCGCCTCTCGCTCGCCTCTTTCCTCCCTCTCTCGATCTCGCTCACCTCTCTCCTCCTCTCTCTCAATCTCACTTGTCAGATATACAAACACTGATATATAAATACAAATGTATATCATTGTTTGTATATTTTGGTATATAAATAATTCGTATATAACGTTTGTATAATTCGCTACAGCTTTTGTATAATCGCTAAAACATTTGTATAATGACAAATTTTATGTTTTCCCTTATAAGTAATTAGGAAAACTATACACATATGAAGTAATTATGCTAAAAAGGTTTGTCATATCTAAAAATTTTCTAATTTTGATTTTTGAGCCCAAAAGTTGAGGCCATCTTAAAAACTTTTCAAAGGTGAAAAAACGAGAGTGGAGAAATTATGCTCAAAATGGGATTCAAACCCACACGTTTCAACAAACTTTGAAGCCTCTTAACCAATGAACCAAGTTTCTCATTGATGTTAAAGGGATTCATTTTAATATATATACTCATAAAACAAGATTTTGACCTTATACATACAGTGTAATTGTCACAATCCCTACCAGCCGTGAATGACACCCACACTAACCCTCTGGTGGGAGAATTGTTTTCAACAACCCAACAATTAGCAAACACAGTAGATAAACAAGATAAGAATTCAGAAGTAATCTTAATTAAAGATATCAGCCTAAGTCCCCATAAACTCAGAAAAGTATAGACAACAACTTAACATGTACGCGAAATTGAAAATCGAACGTACCAAAACTCTAACAACATCAAGTCTAAGACAAGGGAATACAGTCCCAAAAGAAGAATAAAACATAGTCATGAATTAAACCAGTGTTTGAATCTAAGTCCTGGAAAAATGACTAGAAATAAGAAAGTCCACGGCAACTTGAAAGAAACAACTCACCCTTGAACTCAAACAATAGTTACTCTTCTAAATGAGGTCTCTCTGCAGCCGGCTGAATATGCCCTGTACTCAACAAAGACAGAGCAAGTGTAGTATCAGTACACAAAAATAACAGTGTACTGGTAGGATCACACGATTAGCCAGTAAGCAGATCATGGACAAGTAAACTCAACATAATAAACACATATATACAGAATAACTTAACTGATGTCACCTCAAACAATATTCAGCAAGGTTACAGTTCAACCACCTCAAATCATATAACTTCACATAAGGGTCCTCTCATGGGACCTACAGACACTCAACTTGTGTCGGAACGTAACACCCGATCCAAGATTTGTGTCAGAATGGAACACCCAATTCAAATAAATGTCGGAATGTGACACTCAGTCCAATTTATATGTCGAAATATGACACCTAATCCCAACATACAAAATAACCGCATTTACATTCAATATTTAATATTATGTCACCAAGAACAAGTTCCTCATATAACAGGCCAGCAAGTGATTGTTGACACCCAATTTTGGCTCTCTGTACTCAAAATTAATGTCTTCAGGCTACTTGATCGGTAAAGAACACAAAATATAATATTTTTTTTTACACATTTTTTTTTAGTTTTTTTTATTTATAATTATCCTCATTTTTAGCATTTTCATGAATTTGTTTTCTCATTTTTTTTTATAATTTATGAATAAGCATTCTTAGTTTCATAAATAATAGGATTCTTATCCATGTTGACATCGATCCTCCACAATGCAAATTAATCATCGAGCTTCTCCAATTTTAAACAATTTGAAATAATTAATCTTTTAAAAATCCAAAAAAAATATATTTTAAATACTTTAAAATAACTTTGTCATTTTATAATTTTTGAATGATATATATAGTTATATATAATAATTTATTACTTTTTATCATTATTCAAAAATAATCTCAAAAAGATTTTATTTTAATTAATTATTTCGTAAATTAGTGTTGACATTCAATTTTGACCGACCTATAACCCATTTTTCGATTGCTATTTAATTAAATGTGTATTCTTTAAATTTTTATTTATTGTATGTTTGAGCTTACATTTGGTATAATATTTAAAATTTTATTATTGTTATTATTATATAAATAATATTATTATTTACTTCATTGGTTATTAATTTAAAATATTGATTCCAATCATCATCTC
Source organism: Solanum dulcamara (assembly GCF_947179165.1). Taxonomy (NCBI): domain Eukaryota; kingdom Viridiplantae; phylum Streptophyta; class Magnoliopsida; order Solanales; family Solanaceae; genus Solanum; species Solanum dulcamara. Next base: position 54,194,280 of record NC_077241.1, read on the forward strand.
CTTTTGACTAATCCTACATAAAGAAAAAGGAAGACAATCTTGTTTTTTTTCTTCTTTCAAAAGAAGACTAACACATACTACTCTCTTTATTATCTTCTCTTTTCCTCCCTCACAAACACACCACTCTCTCCATTCTCTTCTCTTTTTCTTCCTAAAAAATACACCACTTTCTCCATTATCTTCTCTTTTTCTGCCTCAAAAAGTCTCAAAAGAAGCTTGTCCTTTCATCTAGAACAAAGCAACTCCTCCCTTGTGGTAAGTAAATCAAATTCGATTTTTTGAAACTGCATAGCTGTTAGTAATTTTGACGTATCTCATTGTATAGATCTGTGTTTTTAGTAAATAAATATGTTTTGGAAGGATGAAACACGTACCTACAACTTTTATGTTTATGTTGGAGCCTAGATCTGCTGTTATTGGGTCGAAAAATAGGACGCAACATAGGACAAGTTTTGTCCAGATTTTTTATTTAAAATTCCAGAATGTACAACCGCTAGTATTTTGATCTTATATTTTTTTATAAAATGTATTTTGTGATTATTCTTTTCTTTTTGCAAGATTAAGACATATATCTACAACTTTCATGAACGACATAAAGTCCAGTTTTGCCATTTGGAGTTTCAAATTTTAGGTACAACATGAGGTATATTTTTGGTCGGATTTACTGTTTTGATAGCCTTAAGTGTTGTTGTTTGTTGTTGTTGTTGTTGTTGTTGTATAGCCTTAAGTGATAATATGAAATATTACTTCAAATTTATATATAGTTCAAATTGTAATTGGCCAATGAAAAAATCTTTTCGTCGATTTTCGAGGCCTCCCCATTTTAAAAAGACGGAAATTTTAGTTTAAGTTTATATTAGACGTTATATTTTGTAAGTTAAAACAAAGTCCAATAGTGTTAAATCAATAACCTCCGGGGTGGCTCCATCTTCGGGAAACAACAAATAGCTATCGCGATGGTAAATTCGGTAAGAAACTAACAAGTAACACAACTCTATCTCTCCTTTGTTTTTTTTGTTTTTTTTCATTGTTATTTTTTTATTTTTTTGTTTATAGATCTACTTTGTTTTATGATTGATATAATTATTGTGATGTGTTTCTATTATTTTTTTTTATTTTATTATTGTTGTCTCCATTATATCTCTTTATTAGTAATATCTATTGTTATATATGTTTGCTTTTGATTATTTTAATTGATTGTTAAAAAGATATGATAGTTTTGATCTACATTGTTTTATGATAGATATAATTATTGTGATTTTTTTCTATTATTTTTTTTACTTTATTGTTGTTGTCTCCATTATATCTCTCTATTAGTGATATCTATTGTTTGTTGAGTGAAAATTATTATTTTGTTTTTGTTTGACTACTTTTGTTAATAGTTTAACTTCATTTGTTTTGGCTATATTTATTCATCACTTTTGTTTGTTGGTGGATTATAATTGATGATTAGTGTATACTTTATTTATTTATAGTTATCTTGTATCTATTTTTAACTTTGTTTGACTACTTTTGCTAATAGTTTAACTTCATTTGTTTTGACTATATTTATTCATCAAAGGATTATAATTGATAATTAGTAATAATTTATTTTCTTTAATACATGATTTCTTATTTAATGGATGTTGATATTATTGTTTTTATTCTTTTTGACTATGTAGGATATACTAAAGCTAGGTTGATTCACTTGTCATTAACTTTAGTATTACTATTTTATTTTTTATATTATCATGTGTTTAAGTTAATTGATAAAATCTTCACACTTATTTTTTTTGTCATATTGTACCTTTATTTTTGTGGGTGTTGGTGCTTGATGATGTAAGTATTCACTAGTTGTTTTTTTTCTTTTGTTATTTTATTTATGTTACTATTTTTGTTGAATTATTGTTGTTGCTTTGAATTTTACATCTTTTATCTAGTGTATTTCTTATTATGTTATTAATTACGCTATTATTGTTTCACTTCTCAAATATCTTATATGTTGTCTCTATTATGTCGATTGTTTCATCAATTTTTGGTTGTCATGGCTTTCACGCCATTTTATTGAAATAATTTTATTATTTTTAATTATTATTGTAATTCATCATACTAAATAGAGATTATACCTAATAGGTCGATGAAGAAATTATCGTCGATTTCCAAGGCCTTCCATGTTTATAAGACGGATTTTATTATTATTATTATTATTATTATTATTATCATCATCATCATCATATTTATTTCTTACTAACACTTCTATTAAGTCTTTTACAGTTACTCAGAATTGTTTCCTGAGAAAGCTATTCGAATTAAGTTCGAATAATATATTTAATTTATTATTATGTATATTATTGACGTTAGGCAAACATTAGGCCGTTCCTTATATTATTGTTTTAATTTTATTCTTTATGTATATTTTATTACATATTTGTGCAATATTTTCATCTCCTCAATTTAAAAGCTGAGTTTAGCTGGGACCTGCAGTTGTGGATTTCGAAGGATGCTGATATCTTCCCTTTGAAATAACTTGAACCCCTTACTTAGGATCCATTGAATTTGTAAACATTTTTAAATAATTGATTGGTTTCTAATTATCCTAAAATTATGGTGACTCCTTAAATTAAACTATTTTCTTTTAAAATCTCTTTTGAACAATTGAATTGATTTTTTAATGAATCACCATGACGTTCTAATAGGAATGTAACACTTATTACAGTTACGCCTCTGAGCTTACTATAAAATAGAATTCTATTTTTTGTAGTATATATACACACATATTCTAAAATTATTTTGATAATAATTTATTCATTATTAATATTTTACCAAGTGTCTCTACATATATTCGGAGATATTTTCTGCAAATGATATTCAAAATTATTTTTCTTTTCATATGATAAAAGAGTTCTTTGTTCATATGAATAAAGGGCTATTCTTTTAATATTGCATAAAAACTACCTTTTTTTTATATATATATATACCTTTCTCATATTTTTCTACACATAATTGGTGATAATATACTTTACTTACTTAGAACATACTTTTTTTATACATATATTCTTATACAATTTTAGTGTATATATTTTTATATATATGTTTGTTATACTTGCAAATAATAATTTTATCTCCTCCCTTTTTGATGAATTAAGTCTAGCTGGGTACCACATTTTGTGGATTTCGAAGGATGCCTAACACCTTCCCTTTGGAATAATGTAAACCCTTACCTAGAATCTAAACTGGTTTTTCGCAGATTGAAACGTGAGTCATACAGGTCATGCATCAAATAGGTTTTCCTTATTTTCCTTAATAAATTAGGTGGCGACTCTATACAATAATTAATCCTTTTAGAGTCTGTATGTTGTGCTTTATCTAACCTCGATTAAAAAGGATGAACCTTGAGATGTGGTGATAGCTCCAACCTATATGAGATCTTGCCAACCTTGGCAACAATCCTGAACGGGCCCTTTAAGCTCCCCTGGCATCACTTTAGAGGCTATCACTTCCCAAAAATTAAAACCACATGATCTGAACTATCCTACTCATGACCTTGAGCTTGCTGCCATAGTGTTTGCCTTGAAAATTTGGGTGTCTGGCGCGCATCGACGAAGCATTCGGACGCAGGACGCATGAGTGGTGCTCGGCTTGTGTGGTTAGGTTGGATCCCTGCTCGCGCAGCGACGTCCCGACCCGCACGCCACCTCAGTCGCGGGGCGAGGGCGCTTCGCATGTCGCCTTGGCGATGCGCGCATGGGCGGTGGTGCGCACCGGGCGATGCGCGCAGGGCGCTGCCTACGTCGCTATGTCACCCACTTTGTGCTTATAAAAACCTTAAATTTACATTATTAAAACCCTCATAAAATTTCCAAACCCTTACCAAAACGTGGAAGAAGATAACCAAGCCATACCTTAACAAATGGCTTTTAGAAAACCTTAAGAAACTTAAGAGGCTTATGATCCTTCCATGAAACTTAAGAACCTTTCAAGAGACTTAAAATCTAGCATGTTTCCCTATTCATATACACATATTTATATCATGAAGCAATTGAAAAAGTACCTGAAACACATAAGGGAAACAAAACTATCACCTACCTCGAATTTGAGCTTCAACAACTCTAAAGTGCAAGAGTTTTCCCTTTTCGGGTTCGTTACGTTTGTTCTTGGTCTAAAAACAGTAAATACATGTAAAGGATCAACAAAATGGTCTAACTATCATGAAAAATAACACAATTCTCATCCTAGGACAACCCATGATCCTAACCCCCATTCTATGGCTACATTCCACCATTAGTTTTCAAACTAAAACCTCCCTCAAGATCATCCACCATAGAATATGGTTTCTTGAAAATAATTTACAAGTTTAGGGAGTAAATTACGTACCTTTGGCATAAATTGGGGTACAAACCAGTAGGAAATCGCCCTAGCTCATTTTTGATTCTTCAAGAACGCAGTGAGAATGAAATAAACCGTTATGGGGTTTTTCCCGTCTTAAATTCGCGACTGTCCCGCTCTAGCATGACCCATCCCACTCTGGCGGGATATGCAGAAACAGTGAGCTCGGAACTTGAGCTCCAAGCCCCCATTTCACAACACACCCCCTTCCAAAGACATATTAAATTATACCCTTCACGCCAAGTCCAGTTTCAGGAGTTTTACTTGCCCGGATGCGATTCTGCGAATCCGTAAATGCTTTGTATCGTCTTAGCTATCAGCTTACCCAATCAAATTAGAGATTCCATCCCCTACCATTCACAAGGTTACCCTAGACCTACCTAACTCAAAATTAGTCCAAATCTGACCTAGGCTAAATTTTTTCGAAGTTACTATCCGAAGTTTTCTGGCCCAAAATCCTTCCCCATTAGCCTATCCATAACGACGGAGACAGATTGTTACACTAATTTTTTGACCAAGGGGTTTAGGTAAACCCCGCGATCTCCGTATAGCTCCGCCCCTGATCCTAATAGCAAGCTATCATAGTGAACTATCCCCTTAAAAAATTAAGCTAATATCATGTGACAGATAACCCACATATAAGATATTAAATTAGTAAGAATGGATACTACACTTAATCTTAAACAAAGGCCGAATAAGGTATGGTTTTCTTCATATTTGACTTGCTCAAATTATGCATGATGCTCTCTGCCGCTCTTAATTTAAATGTTCGATGTGAGAATAAACTATTAGAATCAAATAAATTTACTAGCTTCAATAGGTAACTTAGCATTGTTTTAAGGTGATTAGCTTTGTGTTGCGTCGATCATATACTTTTGTGACATAAAAGATGCAAGAATTATATATATTTTTTAAAATATGTTGATCCCTCACAATCTATTAGGTGTTCAAATATTCTTATTAAACTTCCATATATACTTATTCCTTATTCAACAATTTCATGTTTCAATATTCTTAATTCATAAACACAAACAGAGGATATTTTTTTACTGGTAAGCCTCAACCAAAAAATGTAACTTATTCTTTGATTGAACATTTAAATTTGCATTGAACATTTAAATTTCGTTTTCTTGCTTTCGTTAGACCGTAACACTTATTAATTTCTAAAAATTCTCTATTCAAGTAAATAAAAATATAATGAAAAGTGAAAAAAATAAAAAAGCACACAATAATTAACTTAATTTATTACTTGCTATACTCACAGGCAAATATTCAAATTCACAAACTTGGTTTTCATGTAATGTTCATATGCATATACAAATAAATTTATAATTATTATTTGTTTTTTGCTTCAACTTCAAATATTTTATTGTAAATGCTAATGTGCTAAGAGAGAACAATCTGATTAATATTAATAGTAACCAAACAATAGTACCTTTGTGTCAAAACCTCAACAAACACCTTGTAAAAAAAGAAAAGAAGCTCTGAAGGTAAATTTTTAGTTGAACTTGGAGTAGACATGAACTTAAATATGAATACTCAGAAACAAAAATTGAAAAACGTAAAAGAAAATCTACAAACATTGCATTCAGAGAAGCCTAATAAAGATAAGAAACTCCTTGTAGGCTAAAAGGCACAACAATTTAACTAATTTACCTCGAACATATAATCAAATTTACTCTAAATTAGAACTCATATACGAGTTACTACATATTATTACACATATTTTTTTCACTTTATTTAAAATTTTTGAAGTTGGAGTTGAAGATGAAGTTGTTTTTGTAAATGATAATTGGTTATTTGCATGTACTTTTCATAAAAAAAACATAAAATATGATCCAAACATGAAATATTATTTAATGGGATTATTTTTATAAAAACAAACAATTTAAGGTAACCTTGAAAAGAAAAATATAATAAAAGTAAAAAAAATAGAAAATAAGATTTTGGATATTTTCCAAATTCGAAATACAACTTCAAATAACATTTGAAATTATCACGATTAAACATAATTTTCAAATAAAGTGAAAAAAATTGATGGTCAAATGGGGATTAGGGTTTTAATTTCAATTAATCTTGGAAAATTTTAGTGGATTGGGGTTTGAATTTTGTCCAACAGGGAGGAGTCATGTAATAAATAATAATAAATAATGATAAAACATATACTAGTTAATGATAAATTATAAATTACGCGGAAACGCAACCATATATTAGTTAATTAGGTAATATAGCTATAGTTTGAATTAATTATGGCTCGCGGCAAATATCTAAATGTAATTATAGTTTGAATTTTGTATAATTCGCGCGATTTATACAAACTCTGTGTGCGAATCGAATTGTATAGCAAAATATACAAACACTACAAATTGTATAGCGAATTATACAAACGTTGTGCATGAATTATATAGTGAAATATACAAACGTTATACAAAAACTGCGAATTTTACAAACGTATACAAATATTATGCAAATTATACAAACGCTGCTATAACTATAGCTACGAATTGTAATTAGCAAACTATAACTATGGAGCATAATTAAGATTATTTTTAATTGGCTATATGCGAAAATTTTCCATAAAAAAGTGGGTTATATAGATTTAAGGATAGAAATGGGCCAGCAAAATGGATAGAGTAGAAATAGATAAACGAGGGTATTTAAGAGAAAAGAACACTTATGCTTCAAAAAAGTAAAATATTTATGGTTAAATACTTTATTACTTACATATCCCTTTTTTATTTTAAATTTGCGCGCTGAAGTCAACGCCCACCGTTTTTTCTCTCTTTGATACCATCACAATATATTACAGTATATCTTCCTCCTTCATACCATCAAAGTATAATACACTCTGGTGATATTAAAGGGTAACTGAGCAGTGTTTTCGTTGAATTTTGCTTCAATCCTTCGATGAGATCACTCAATCATCTTGATATCATTACGGTATATTTACATACTGTCATGGTATCATTGATGTGTTTCAATTTTTTAATATTTTAATTTAAAAACAGTTAAAAAAGAGTCATAATTTAGATGCAATTCTTTTTTAAAATTTTCAATAAGAGAAAAAAATTATAAAAATATATTTTCTACTAATTTAGAGTTTAATAAATAAGATTGTGACTTTTATAATTTTCTCTTAATTGTTTCTTATTTATTTCTTAAACAAAAATGCTCAATTATATATGATACCGATAGAATATCAATATACTGACGGAGTATCACATATAATTAAGCTCAATCCTATATGAAATTAATATGGTAAGTATAGTAGTGAATTAATTCATAGTTGTGATGGTAACATTATGCGCAAATTAAGAAAAGAGAAAGTGGGGTAGGTGCGTAAATATTTTGGGTCATGAGTTCATTAAGAATAAATAATTTGAATTTGATCCAATTTAAACAAATCATTTTACTAATGGGTCCATTTTATTTCCTTTTTTTAAACCTTTTTAGATATTCCATTAATATTTTTGGCCTTTTTTCTGATTTTTCTTTATAGGAATCTTGTTTGGTTATGCACATATTTCTAGATTTCAAGACTGTCTATTTGACTTAATTTATTTTTAAATAACTTATAAATTAAAAAATAAATCTAATTATTTTTTAATTTATTTTTAATATATAATAAATTTAAATTAACCAGTTAAACCTTGGAATAACTGAGATTTCAGGAACTTTTAAGCAAAATACAAAACAGGCTATCAGTTTCCTCTTTCCTCTTATCTTCAATGAAAGTGTATGCAGACACATATTTTCCCCTTCAACCGAAAAATCCATCGAGAGCAAACAATATTTTTCTTCTCAAGGTGAGGAATTAATGACCTTTGAATCATTTTATGGGTTTTGTAATTTTTTTGTTTCTTGGTATATGAAGAGTTGTTTCTTTACCGTTGTTAGTAGTGTTAATTTATTTTGTGTGTTTTTGCAAAGCTTGCATATCTCATCAATTTGAAACCAGAGGTGTTAATTTGGTGTCTCTGGCCTTTTTCCCTTTCCTGTTTTGGATGATGATTTTGTAACTATTCCTTATCTAGTTTGAGAATTTGCTTGAATTGTAGGAGTAAGTTGTATGCTCAAAATCTATTTTCATTTTCTCGTGCTACTAATGTAATGGAAAAGATAAGGATTATATATGTTTTCACTTAAGACAAGTTGATTTGTAACTTTAGTTACAAATTGCTTGCTTGAATTAGACCAGTTGTTCATATTTTTCTTTTGCTTTTAATGCAATTGCTGAAAAAGTTACTAATGTTTTCCTCTTTTCTTTGTGGAGAAAATTAGACCAATCAGTCTTTAGTTGAATGAATTGGAATATCCTAATTTGTAACAAAATCAATGGTTATCGTTAGCAGGTTTCATCTGAGGCTGCTTGTCGATCCAGTCAATGGGAATTCTCTCTTTCTAGAGAATTGTCTTTGAGGACACTCAAGAATTTTCAAAGAAATGTTAGAAAACACACTGATTGTTCACAAGAAAAATCTAAAACATATTTGATTTTTGACAAGGAAAAAATGGATCAAGTACCAAGAATCTCAATTCCAGGGCCTTTTGGTACTCAACTTTTACGCTGCTGCGACTAAGATCCAGACAGTGTACAAGAGTTATAGGACGAGAAGGAATTTTGCAGATTGTGCTCTACTTGTTGAACACTTGTGGTTTGTTAATGTGTTTCTTTTGCCGCCTTTCTCTTATGTAAAATCAGTTATGTTTTGTAGTCTTGGTTTCTAATTTCTTCCTTCTTATGGTTCTAGGTGGAAGGCCTTGGATACTGAAGCTTTAAAGAAGAGATCTAAACAGGAAGCTGCCGTGTCAAGGTGATCACGTGCCAGAATAAGGGCTGCTAAGGTATGTTAACGAGAGTCCATGTTACTACAAGGCTGTCCAAAAATAGTTATTGACTCATGAATTGGGCAAAATCATGTTTGTGGTCTACAGGATGAAAAGTCTCAAAAACTACCTCTGCAACATTGGCTGGAAGCAGTAAGAACTATACTAGAGCACTTAACTCATATTTACAAAGTCTAGTTTTGCAAAGATTGGATACATTATTAATAGCCTGGTATAGTAAGGATTTTGAGGGAATTTTATGCAGTTTTTTTATGTTGAATAACAGTGAACAAACTGTGGTAGATTTATTTGAGAGATGCCCTCATTTTCAATTAATTGTTCTTTAGACTCAAGAAATTAACTCTAAACTATTTGCTTAGGAGAAGGCTTTTTAATTTGCTCTTTCCTTAACTGCAGATTGACCCACGTTATCGTTATGGACACAACTTACACTTCTACTATGATGTATGGTCCAACAGCAAAAGTACCCAACCTTTCTTCTATTGGTAGGATCACCAGTCGGAAGCACAAGTAGTTTAGGTTTCATTCATGTGTCAAGTTTAAACTTACATGATAAGCCTGATTCTTTATTGAAGGTTGGATGTGGGTGATGGGAAAGAACTAAATCTTGAGAGTTGCAAGAGAGCCGATTTGCAACGTCAATCCATCAAGTATTTAGGACCGGTAAGTCCAATATATTCCATCCGTTATCTACTTCCTCCTTTGTCATTATTGTGCGTAATATATGTTAGATGGAAAATAATATCTCCAAAAAATTTCATGCGTTATTATTACAGAAAGAAAGGGAAGCCTATGAAGTAGTTGTGGATGATGGCAAGTTGATATATAGGCAAAGCGGGATGCTTCTGAAAATAACAGAAGGACCAAAGTGGATTGTACTTTTATTTCTACAAGGATCGAAGTATAACACCAAGGCGACGCTTGAGAGTCTCGACAACAAGCTACCATAGTGAACTCTCCCCTTCATATTGACTTGCTCAAATTATGCATGATGCTCTCCGCCGGTCTTCATTTTAATGTTCGGGAATAAACTATCAGGACCAAATAAAGGTACTAGCTTCAATAGGTAACTTAGCATTTTTAAAGGTGATTATACATGGTAATGAAGTGAACCTCCGTTTCATATTATTTGGTCCCTATACCAAATATAGATATTTCATTTTGCTTGTTTAATTTAGAAAATTAAATGAGTTTTATTATATTTTTCTGTTTCTACCTTTAGTAGTAAATAGAGAAAATTTCAAAAATGATTTTCATTTGGACATGATTAGAGGTTTATAGCTATAATTTGATATTTACAATTCATAGCCGTTTGAGACGCTAAGCACATAAAAAATCGCCTCTCTAGTCTCTCCTCAATCTCGTCCACATTTCTCTGTCTCTCTTTCTGCCATCCCTTGCCCCTCCCTCCCCCCCTCTTTCTCTCTCCCTCTTTGTATTATATATTTTAACCCCCCTCTCTTTATATTTTGTATTTCCACCCTTCTTTCTCTGTATTTCTATATTTTTTGAGGTATTAGGCGATTGTATTTTTTGTAATCATAAGGGCTTTTAGATTGTATCCCCCCTCTTTCTATATTTCCATCTCTTTCTCTTTCTGTATTTGTATATTTTATGAGGTGTCAGGTAATTGTATTTGTTGTATTCATACATGCATTTATGTCGTATTATGTATTTTCACCTCTCTATGAATTTGTATTTTTTTTGAGGTGTCAAGCAATTGTAATTATTATATTTATACGTGCATTTAGGTTGTATTTTGTATTTTCACCTCTTTCTCTGTAATTTTATATTATTTAAATTGTCAGACGACTGTATTTGTTGTATTCATATGTTCTTCTTTGAGCAAATTTACCATTAGACAGAGTGTCTAGTAGCCTTTTATTTTAAAAAATAAAAAATCAATAGGGATAAGTACAAGCAAGGGGGCTAGGTCTTACCTTACTAATCCCAATGAGGTTACTAACCTCTACTAACTAACAGACATGAAGAATATAAGAGCCAGAGAGAACTAGGTATTTTGTAATCATCACAAAGTTTGTGATACACTCTATGATGATATTACAAATGCGGATGCTTAAACAATTTAAATATAACAACCAAGAAGAAGGCTAAGTTACCGACCTCAAAGTTTTTTTACAAATGAATGACTCAAAAAAGATTGATTGCCCATCTACAAAAAACTTGAAGTATTTTCCTCTTGTCTTTTTCTTCAAACCTATCCAACAACACTTGTTAATTCATCACTTCTTTATGAATTTATTGGATCTTGTTGAACCTATTGATAATGACATATGAATCTACTTTGCAATCGCATTGATAGGTACCTTGGAACAAACTCCTCAGTCACTTTGTTGTCCCAAAAATGTTGCCTTCCATGTATCTCTTTTTGCTTTTATTGCTTTCACTTCTTTGTTGCTTAGGTGATATATCCCCTTCCCTAGATACTCTATCAAAGCATATGACTATCATATACAAATGCGGATGCTAAATGTTTGCAAAGTGATCACATTTTGTCAATTAAATTAATGGTAATGAATAATCAATTTGCAAGAAAATATCTCCTTTGAAACATCAAGTCCTTAAATACCCAATGTTGACATCCAATTTTGGCTCTCTGTGCTCAAAAATTAATGTCTTCAAACTTCTTGATCGTTAAAGGACACAAAATATTATTTTTTACATATTTTCAATTTTTTTGTATTATTAATAAGTATCCTTATTTTAGGATTTTCATGAATTTATTCTCATATTTTCCTTTTTAATAATTTATGGATGTGTTTTTTTTAGTTTCATAAATAATAGGATTCTTATCCATTTATTTGTCATTGTAAATTTTAATAGTCACAATACTTTTACAGTCATCAACAAACGTATACAACATAACACTGCAATTTATTCTTTACAACATTAGTATATCTTTCAAAATATCGATTACATTTTATTTTTTTTGTGTTATATATCGATACATATTATTTTTACATTAATTATACTTTTAGCACATTCCACAGAGTTGACACCAAATTTTGGTTTGCTATTTTCAAAGTTCATACTTTTAAGTATTTTATTTGTTAAATAGTTCAAAAGTTCATTTTTACAATTTTAAATCAATTTTATCTATAATTATCCTTAGATTAAGGTTTTTATCAGTTTATTTTTACTTAGTTCCAATTATAGCTATTTTTTTTTATAACAATTCATTAATTTGCATTTTTTACATGTTATCTGTTATATTTGTTCATATTCATTTTAGTATTTTTAGTATAGTCTAGAAATACATTAAAATATAAATAAATATTAAATTTTCTCCATAATTTTACCAACTCACTAATCATACAAAATTTTCTCCACAATTCCTCAATCTACACCCATCATCACCGAAAGCTAAAGTCTTTCTCTTCTTTTTCTTTCCAATCTACAAAACACAAAGTGTGGTAATCATTATGGAACATGGGTGCCACCAAACAAGTTGACCCTTTAATCCACCAACTCTTTTTTCTTTCATGTAAAGACTATAATATACTCCTCAAAATGGGGCACGAAGGAGGGATAACAAAAAAAAATATTCTTCCAAAGTGAATTCTTACTATTTTTTCCCTCTTTTGCTCACGTTTCATGCTCTTCTCCGGATCATAGTTTCACCGAAATTCAGCCACCGTGAACAACAAACAGTCAGTCTCTCATTTCCATTTTTGTTATTATTTTCTCATTGTTAAATAGTTCATATCTTGACAATTTTACTTCATATTTTTGGTACTGGTTTTGGGTAGCATCTCTCGATGGTGACCATCTTTGATTTTTCGCTATTTTGTGGTGGATGATTTATTTTTTTTAGTGTTCATTTTTTCAGATATGTATATGCTTTAATTTTGTTTGGCTATATTTTGCTTTCATTTGCTTTTGCCTAAGTCCATTTTTATTTATTATGTTACTAACATTTTTACTATCAAATAGGTTAGGTGCCATATTGCTTTTTGTTGACTGTTGTTCTACGTTGCTACTATCTTTTAATGTTTTGGATAGATTCTTATCTTATTTACATTTTTCTGTGATGATTCATATTTACTGTATTATTATGTTACTAAATATTTTATTATATTTTGCAAGTTACAAAATGGTCAATGAAAAAATCTCTCCGTCGATTTTTGAGGTCTCTCCATTTAAAAGACGGAAATTTTAGTTAGCACTACTATTGTTGTTGTTTTTAAGTTACTGTGATATCTTATTTTCAAAAATCATGTTTCACTCATTTTTCTATCTCCATTTGGATTGCTGATTATTATTTTGGCATTGTTATCTTATCAATTTTTTTCTTTATACATTTATTACATTGATAACATCACTTTATATATCACTACTTTTTATCTCTTTATTTCATTTGTTTATTTGCTTAGGTGCGGCTTCTTCACTCTCTTGTTGTTACTTTAGTACTAATTTATTTGATGTGTGAAATATTTTATTAGATTTCATATTGTTAGTGTATTAAAAGTTTATTTATTTTGTTGTTGGTAATAGATTTAATGTCACTGTTTTACTGTTCATCATTTTGTGCTAGGTTTGGACAATGTAATCCTTCTCACATTTTTTTTGATTATACAGTTAAAAATGACCAATGAAAAAATATCTCCGTCGATTTTTGAGGCCTCTATATTTTAAAAAGACGAAAATTTTAGTTTAAGTTTAGCTTTGGATTTGGTTTTATTTTATTTATTTTTCTATTTTTTGTATTTTAGGTTTGTTATTCTTGAAACATTTGCTATTCACTCATGTTTCTTTGGCATATAATATAATAATGCTACCTTATGATGCTTAGCAATAACTTTGTTTAAAATATTCATTTTTTGTTGATTAGTGCTCTACTACTATTATTGTTTTTCTTTCATTACCTCTGCTCTATTTATGATTGATTGGTGTATGTTTATATATTTCTTTTGCTCGATCTTAATTAGTATACCATTGTTTGTGTTACCTTTTCTTTTGGGGTACTATTATTGATCTTAGCACTATTTAGCTTCATCCTTAATTCTTTTACTTTAAATTATATTGTTATTTGCTCTATTTATGTCAGTGTCAACTTCAATTATTGGAGTCTTGCTTTGTTATTTGCTAATTATTTTTAATTATTATTTTTTTGTTTCTTGCTTTTTGTTGTATGTTACTAGTGGACTAATTTATAAATAAATTAGATTCTTTTTAATGATTCGATTAGCTTTTGTTTAGCTAGTTTAGTATTCTTTTGTCCATATATTATTTTTGTGGGATTCGTTAAGGAACGTTTTGACATTCTTTTGTATTTGCTAAATTTATTATGCTATACATTATATTTGGCAAGTTTAAAGAGTGGTCGATGAAGAAATTTCCGTCGATTTTCAAGGCCTTCCATGTTTTTAAGACGGATTTTAATTTTAGTTGTTGTTATTATCATCATCGTCATCGTCATCTCATCGTCATCTTCATCGTCATCGTCATCGTCATCGTCATCGTCATCGTCATCGTCATCGTCATCGTCATCGTCATCATCATCATCATCATCATCATCATCATCATTCTCTTACTAACACTTTTATAAAGTCTTTTATAGGTACTCAGAACTGCTTCCCGAGGAAGCTATTCAAATTAAGTTTGAATAATATTTTTAATTTATTATTGTATATATTATTGACGTTAGGCAAATATTAGGCTGTTCCTTATATTATTGCTTTAATTTACTCTTTATGTATATTTCATTATATATTTGTGCAATATTTTCATCTCCTCAATTTAAAAAATAAGTTCAGTTGGGATCCACAATTGTGGATTCTGAAGGATGCTAATACCTTTCCTTCGGAATAATTTGAACCCCTTACTTAGGATCCATTGGTTTCGTAGATATTTTTAAATAATTAATTAATTTTTAATTATCCTAAAATTATGGTGACTCATTAAATTAAACTATTTTTGAACAATCGAATTGATTTTTTATGAATCACCACGACGTTGCTCCTTATTTGCAAAAAAATAAAAATAAAATAGGGATATAACACTTATTATAGTTACGAATCTGAGCTCACCATATAATAGAATTTCATTTTTATAGTATATATAGAGACACATATATTTTGAAATTATTTTAATAATTATTTATTCTTTACTAATATTTTACCAAGCGTTTGTATTAGTATTCGGAGATATCTTCCGAAAATAATATTCAAAAGTGTTTTTCTTTTCATATGGTAAAAAATTCTTTTTTTAAGAGCAATTTTTTTAATATTGCATAAAAGCTACTTTTTCTTCTATACATTTACATTGTCTTTCTCATATTTTTATACATATAGTTGACAATAACATATATTATTTACTTGATTCATATTCTTTTATACATTATTTTATAGAACTTTAATACATATTTTTTATATATATATATGTGTTATACTTGCAAATAATAATTTTATCCCCTTCCTCATTGATAAATTAAGTCTAGTCGGGTATTGCATTTTGTGAATTTTGAAGGATGCCTAACAACTTCCCTTTGGAATAATGTAAACCCTTTTCTAGAATCTAAACTGGTTTTTCATAGACTAAGACGTGAGTCATACAGGTCATGCATCATATAGGTTTTTCTTATTTTCCTTAATAAATTAAGTAACGACTCTATACAATAATTAAATTAGAGCTTATATGTTGTGCTTTATCTAACCTCGGTAAAAATAGGGCATGACACCCAACATTATAACACACTCGGATCAAATATCAAGATATACCTAAATAATTTAAATAAATTTAATATAAAGAGTTAATCAAACAATATCAAAGATAACATATTTAATTATTTGAAAGCTTATGAAATTACATTGCAAATATAAAAGAAAAATACCTAGAGTAGGGATAACAAAGCAACAATGAAAGTCAAATGTTAATCAAGGCTAGTTGAAGCAACAACCAACAAAAGGAGCAAATTTTTTTACATTTTTTTTTATTAAAAACTCTCTTGAACTTTTAAGTCTTTTTTTCTTTCTAGAAATCTGATATTGTTACCTTTAAAATGAAAGAAGAGAAGGATTTTAAATAGATTGAGAAGAGAGAACAGTTTTCTTTTCTTGAAAATTAACACCTAATGCATGCTTGGGATTCTTTCTCTTCCCAATGAGCCACCCAGAGTGATCAATTGAATTTTTTTAAAAAAAGTATTTTTCTTTTTTCAAAGAAGATAATTAAAAATAGGAATTTTCACATATAGTCACTCAAAAATATCTTAATTATGCTTCATAGTTATAATTTGTTAATTACAATTCGTAGCTATAGTTATAACAACGTTTGTATAATTCGTGCAGTATTTGTATACATTTGTATAATTTGTTATACAATTTGCAGTTTTTGTAGAACGTTTGTATATTTCACTATACAATTCATGCATAACCTTTGTATAATCCGCTATACAATTTGTAGTGTTTGTATATTTCGCTATACAATTCGATTCGACCATAACGTTTGTATAAATCGCGCGAATTATACAAAACTCAAATTGTAATTACAGCTAGATGTTTGCCGCGAGTTATAATTAATTCAAATTATAACTATATTAGTTAATTAACTAGTATATATTTATTTATCCGCTTAATTTTCCATTAAAAATATCTCAATTACCCTCTAGCGCTCTAAGGGGCCCATTCTTATTTTATTCATTATTTGAATACAGAGAAATGTCTTCTAAAAATTAAAAATATTATCATTTAGTATAGGAACCTATCACATTCTAGCCATCAAAGCCCAAATTATAAGAACAAATCAGCCCACAAATAAAAAATTCAAACATCAAACCCTATTTTGAAAATCAAACACTACTTAAAAAATTAAAATAAAATTCAAACTAAAATCTAAAGAAAAACTTCTTTCTCTCTTTTTTTTTTTCAAAAATAAATAAAGCTAATAAGAATCTA
Organism: Solanum dulcamara; assembly: GCF_947179165.1. Taxonomy (NCBI): domain Eukaryota; kingdom Viridiplantae; phylum Streptophyta; class Magnoliopsida; order Solanales; family Solanaceae; genus Solanum; species Solanum dulcamara. Next base: position 54,211,409 of record NC_077241.1, read on the forward strand.
CGTTATATGCAAGAAAAACAACGAAAATAAAATCTGACAACAAGGTGGCTTTTGTGGTTGAAAAGTAAGGTCGGTAGCGGATTTGGATAGAGGATGAGAAGATGAAGAGAGTGACATAGATTTTGGGGTGAATGAAGGTCGTCTCACATTTGATTTCTATCAAAAAGTAGCCCTTAAATATCTCTACACGTTCATTAGTCATGTATAAAATTAATATGTCATTTGATTGTCAATTTAGAAACCAGCATAATTAATAAATATATAAATTATGAAAAAATCTATGTATAAATAATATTATCTCCATCCCATATTAAATGGGCTCTTTCTATTTTATACGATAATAATTAAGAAATCATTAATAGATTGATTAACGTTACTATTTTTTCCTTTGCTCATACTCCCTTTATTCTATATTAAGTGAATTTGTGAGGCAATGCACACATATTAAGAAAAACATTCAAGGACATAATTTGAACCGTACTTTTCACTACTGTCCTTTGTAAAATCATAAATATAAGTTAACAAGTAGTGTGATTTATTTCCTAGAAAATATAAAACTTCAATAAATGAAAGGACAAATATGAAAAAAAAATCAAACATTTATCTTGAACTTTGAACAATTCAATTATTTTGAACAATGAAAAATTCCTTAAAAATTCACTTAATATAAAATGGAAGGATTATTAATTAGCCTCTTGAAAAAGGAAGCTTTTGAATCTTCAAAATCTATTTAAACTTTCAAAGTATATTAATTATACGGGTAAAATGAGAAAAAATTAATTATTCTATCATAATTTAGTAAATGATCAACTACTATGCGACAAAAAGAGAACATAAATAACTAATCATTGCATAATTAATATATATATATATATATATATATATATATATATATATATATATATATATATATATATAAAATAATATATATATTCACTTATAATTAATTTATATATTATTAATACTGCGTAACTTTAGCATGCAGTCCAATTTAATAATCACATGCCTTTGCACGAGATATTCTCTTTCCTACAGCCAAATAGCAAACCCCAAGAAACTATAGGCAGGAATTATAATATAGTTTTCTTTTTTAAAAAAACAAATACTCAAGACTGAACCTGCTACTAGCATTTCAAATGTCCCTTTTAGTATTCTTCTTTGAGATTTGGGTTCAAGTTCTGGTCCATCTCTGCAAAGCCTTTATTCCATTTATTTTAAAAATGAATCAAAACCCAAAAAAGGAAAGAAAAAAAAACTGAGTTGCATGCACAATTGAGAATGATTAGAAACATTTGTACATGTCCTATAGTTTAAATAAATACTCTCTCTGTTTTTTTTAATTGTCAAAATTTTTTTAATTTAATTTTTTTTTATTTATCAAATTTGACAAATCAAGAAAGTTCAATTTTTTTTATCTATTATATCCTCAATTTATTAGAAAATTAATATCTTTAGAATATGTAGAATTTCTTAAAATCTTAAATGATCAATCCATCTATAGACCTAGAGTACCAAAATATTTTGAAATTTGGATTATGACTTTAGTGATTAATAAAGATAAAATGATAAACTCATCATATCAATCATTGATTTCTTAATAAATGTGTCAAATCAAAATTTGACAAGTAAAAAGAAAATAACTTTAGTTTCTTCTTTAACTCAAACCATTTTGTAATTGTACCAAAAACTTTGAAAACCAAGGGTACTGTTTGAAGGTATTATAATATCCCAAGTAAATGTGAATAAAGAGGTAAAGAGCATTAAATTTTGTGGTCAAAGCCTCGAAGAGAAAGACACATTAAATACATAAGGAGTAAATAACAATTCTTTTAATTGGACTTGAAACAAGTGTCTGATCTGTCTGACTGACTTAGTTATATAGACATGCCTATGTTTCTTTTTCTCTTTCAACTGAACGTCTGATCAGTCGTGTGTTTTCTAAGTCATTTAATTTATTATTCTGACTTCCACAGCCAAATCACTGATTCCTTAAGTTTTCTTTTGACATATTAAAATTTTCTCATCAACTAATTATATGTTATAGTTATTTTTCTTCTTTATTTAATTATTGACTTCCACATCAAAAAAATTGACCATACAAACAAACAAAATAACGTATAACCATTTTAAAGTAATTTTATTAAATTAAAATAAAATTAATTCTAAAGAAATTTATAATAACTGGACATTCTTAAAATTTAGAATGATTGGACATTTTTAGACAAGTATCTTTACTTCAAGAATTTTATTAATATTCCATTTTTATTATTTATCAACAGATAAATAAAGTTATTGAATTAGACAGGTGAAATTCTTAAAATTTATAATCATACACATTCTACATCAAAAATTGATTTATATGTTGAGTTTCTAGCAATTTCACTTTGCGTTCTCTTTCTTAAAAACTTTTAATACAAAGAATCGAAAATGTAGTAAATGCAGGATGCATCAACACTGGTTCTTTAATAAAATTAAAGTAAATACTACTTTCTCCGTTCCTTTTTATTTGTCAAATTTTGACTTAACACAATTATTAAAAAAACAATGATTGGTATAGTGAGTTTACCATTTTACCTCATATTAATTGATAGACTTTTAAACATATTTACTCATTACATTTTTCAAAGACATTAACTCAATGTTAATAAATTGAGGGTGTAATAGGTTGAATTTTTTTTGTCCTTTTTAATTTGTCAAAATTAACAAGTAAAAAGGAAAATCAAATTAGGAATTATTTGACAAGTAAATAAGAACGGAGGGAGCACTATTAATAACACGTGACTACTAAAATTCGTCATGTTTTTATAGGTAATTTTTTTATCTTCGTGATACATGACTCAACACATTTACGTCGATTTGATAATTTGTAAATAATTACTTATATTTGTTATTAATATGACATCTAATTAAATAATTTTATTAATTATTATATTTTAATAAATTTAAACAGAATATATTGAATAATATTTTATATAAATTTAAAATATTTCCATGAAGGCAATCAAAATTCAAAACAGTATAGACATGGGGTAGACATCGACACATTATACAAATCATGAAAAAAAAATCATATTATGCTCCTATGTTATGTCGATTTGATAACTTGAAAATTATTTCTTAGGTTTGTTATTAATATGTCCTCTAGTTAAGTAATTTTATATTAATTATTATATAAACACCACTTAGTGGATTTCACTGGATATGTTGTTGTATTTTGATTACTATATAAATATTTAAATTACAATCAATAATGACAATCAAAACTCAATGTTATTTACCTTCATGTTAGCCTAGTTATCTTGTTATTAGTAATGTAAAAATTAGTTCTGATCATATTACATGATTTTATAATTCAAAATAAGTGAATTATTCAAACTTCAAGAAAATTGTTGGAATATTTTCCTATATTTACCCTTCATATAATGAGGTTCTTAACTATTTTACATTTTCTATGAGACTAATTTAAAAATAATCAAAAGGATAATAATGGAAAGTAACCTTTAATTTATGTTTTTACATATTTTTGTTAAGGGGTATGTCATACCCCAACAATTCACTTAATATGAACTAGAGGGAGTAACATGTTTGGTAGTATTTAGTTGCTATGTATAAAGTGCAGCACACTAAGTATTGTATAATTAATATGTAAAAGTTATGAAAAAATTTATATATTAATTATGCATGATAGAAGATGAAATAACGAAATTCTACATAACTACATCTTACATAATTGTTCCTTGCGATTTGTATAAGTAATATATACCTAATAGCAACATAACTAGTATAATATCAACCAAATGACCCCTTAATACCTTATACCCTCATATTTCTTGACTGCTGTGATTATGAAGGAAAACGAAAATTAATATTTCAATTCGGACCCTGTCCTTATTGGAACCAGTATCGATTATTGAGAAGGTTAGTTAACTGTACAACTATCACTTAACCATATGACAACTGGATTAGTTAGTTAGTTAGTAGATGGTTAAGTTAGCAACACAAGTTTGTTGAGGGTTGTTAGAAAGTCTGTTAGCCAGCTCATTTATAAATAGATGTGTTAGTGATAGAGAAAGATACAGAAATATTGTTATAGATACTCTCTTGTCAATGTAAATTGAAGCTTGAAGTTTCTCTAGTAATGGAAGAAGTTCATCACTAATTCTTCTATGTTCATGTATAATTAGCTAGTTAGTTTCATCTCGATTTGCTGAAGTTTACATGGTATCAGAGCTTGAAGAACGAATATAGGGATCTATCTCAGGATTTCATGATAGATTGAGAGATTTCGCTTAAAGCTTTTGGAATAACTATGGCAGTCGAAGAAGGAATTACAGGAGAAACAGAGGGCAGAGGAGTCTTAAATGGAAGTAATTCAGTAACAATCGATCATGATCATCCGCTTTACTTGAGTAATGCAGATGTACCAAGAGCACTTTCAGTGAGAATCCAATTAACTGGAAGGAGAATTATACTTTGTGGAGTCGACTTATGGAGATCGCGCTGCTTGGTCGAAATAAGCTTGGATTCATTAATGGATCAGTATTGCTCAGTGATTTTTGAAGGAGAATTGAAGAAGCTGCTAACTAGAATTATGTACTCTTCCAGTGCACATCAGATATGGCTAGAACTTCGAGAATGTTTTGTTAAGATAAATGGATCTAGAATTTATCAGTTGCACAGAAGTATTTTTACCCTCACACAGGGAGTATCAACTGTCTTTGCATATACACTAAATTGAAGAACTTGTGGAATGAATATGATTCAATCTTACCTCCAGCTAATTGTGATTGTCACAAGGCTAAGGACTATGTAGAACAATTGCAGTACCAACATTTGTTCCTATTTTTAGTGGCGTTTAATTATGCTTACTCGCAAGCAAGGAAAAAAATCTTAATGATGCCTAATTTGCCAAATATGAATCAAGTCTATGCCTTAGTGATACAGGATGAAATCTACAAATGATTGGTAGGTAGTATACATGAGAAAATAGAATCTCTGACAATGTACGCTACAAGGAACAATAGATCAAATCAATATCCAAGAAAGAATTTTCAATCCTTATTCTGTGATTACTGCAATATGAGGGAACATACTAGAACATATTGCAACAAGCTCAAAAAGTGTGATCATTGTCATGTTACTGGACATGTGAAAGGAGACTGTTACTTGTTAATTAGTTATCCAGAAAATTTCAAAGGTAAGAAGAAAGTGAATGCAGTGATGGAAGAAAATGGAAATTAGAATCAAGTTAATGAAAATTAGAAGAAGGTTCATCCACAATTACTGAACATGCAGGATCAAATGGAAATGAAGGCACTCATAGCTGTGGGAGAGAAGATATACAATGACCAAGTCATACAAGAACAATTACTTAAGTTGTTAAACAAGACCTCACCAAAACAACTTAATCAGATTTTCAGTGTGCTGAAAGGGAATAATGCTATTATGGATTCAAACAACAGGTCTAGCAGTGCTAACATGGCAGGTAATGCAATTTCCTATTTGAAATGGGTTATAGATACATGAGCTACAGACCACATGATACATAATCCTAATTATCTATAACTTAAGAATACGTTAGGGAATATAGGGAATGTGCACTTGGCTACAGGAGAATTAGTAGAAGTATCACATGTGGGAGATTTTAAACTAAATGATAGTGAAATAAACAGTGATGTCTTGTGTATCCTAGAATTCAAGTTTAATCTTTTATCTATATACAAACTGACAAAAGAATTGAATTGTGGTATTTCCTTTTTCCCCACTTGCTGTATATTTCAGGACCTCTTATTTGGGAAGGTCAAGGAGATTGGTGTGTAGAAGATGGATTATATGTACTGAACTGGAGACTAAAGGCATCACAGGAGATTAAGACAATGTCTGCAATTAGAAATGAAAAAGGAGATCCAACACTTTGGCATAAAAGATTAGGTCATGTTCCCATGGAAGTTCTTAGAAGAATAAAGTTTTTTAATTCTTGTAATAGCTTCACTATTAAGGATTGCATCATTTTTCCACAAGCTAGACAAACTAGAGTTCCATTTTCTATTAGTAGTACTATAGTAGATAATGTTTTTGATCTAGTACATATGGATATTTGGGGTCCATATAAGGTGCTTACTCACAATGGAATGAGGTATTTTCTTACTTTGGTTGATGATAAATTTAGATGGACTTGGACTTTCCTACTTACTTTAAAGTCTGATGTAATTGTAGTTCTGAAACAATTCTTGGCAATAATAAAGAATCAGTTTAAAAAATGTATTAAGGTCTTTAGGTCTGATAATGGGGGAGAATTCTTAAACTCTAATTTTCATAATTTATTTGTGTTTCATGGTATTATTCATCAAAAATCCTGTCCATACACTCCACAAAAAATGGAGTTATGGAAAGAAAACATACATTTACTAGAGACTGTAAGGGCTATCAAGTTTCAAGGATATTTGCCTAATATATTTTGGGGAGATTGCATAGAAAAAAAGGGCAGCTCGGTGCACTAAAGCTCCCGCATAGAAACTGCAACTTATAATATCAATAGGATACCTCTATCTTTTCTGGGCAATAAATCACCATATGAGATGTTGTATAACAAATAACCTCCTCTAACACACCTCAGAGTGATAGGTTGTCTTGCATTTGCCACAAACTTGAGAAGAGATGATAAGTTTGCACCAAAGGCTAGGAGAGTAGTGTTCCTTGGATATGATGTCAATCAGAAAGGATACAAGTTGTTGGAGATTGAGTCTAGAGTCATTTTTGTGAGCAGTGATGTTCTTTTTCATGAGAATGAGTTTCCCTTACAGGAACAAGATATTTGTGAAGCCAATGATCCAGAATTTATTATGTCCTATTCACATGTAGAAGATTGTGAACACACACCATGTGTAGTTATCATCCCTGACACACTTGATATTGCCCATGGATCTGTAGAACATGCTATTGTGGTTTCTGAAGTTACTCAACCTATGGATACTGCAGGAGATATCATCTCACAGGATCAAGAACCATCAGTGACTTATATACCTTCTCAAGTTCAGATTTTACCAGAAGTTACTAGGAAGTCCAACAGAGTAGCTAAGCCTCCTATTTGGCATACAAAATACATATTGACACATAAGAGGACAGTTGGAAATTGCCTCTATTCCATTAGAGATGCAGTGGACTATCAAAGAATCACACCTTCCTATATGAGTTTTTTAACTAAGTTTTCTCATGAGAAGGAACCTAATTCATATCAAGAAAAAATTCTATGAAAAGGTTGGGTTTTAGAAATTTGAAGTTTTCATAAGCTTCAAATGTTTAAAAGCGGTATTTTAGGTCAATCGGACCTATGAGTCTCGAAATGAAATTTTATCAATTCTAACATCTCTAGAATAGGAAAATTGGTTTGAAAGAGTTTACGGAGTCAGAAATTGGGGCTATAAAGAAGAATTGAGGTCTTGAATTGTGAATTTGGTGAATTTTAGGCCAAAATTTGACTTTGGTCAACTTTCAGAGTTTTATCGCTTGAAATGAAATTTCGATGACTCCGTTGGATTTGGGGATGATTTTTTGTCTGAAAGAAGTGTTAGTTGAATTTTGAGACATCCCAACCCCATTTTGGTATTTTGAAAGCCTAAGTTAGTTTAGTTGCGACTTTTTGAATTTTGGATCAAAGAGACCTCGAATTTGAATTATGATGGTTCCATTGATTCTCAAACGTCGAAATTAGTATAGTACAATATAAGGTTTGTGTGCTCAGATTCCAAATGAATCCAGAGGGTTGATTCCAAGAATTTAGACTTGAAGATTTTGCTGTTGGTTGCTGTCATCTGGTGCCTGAAGCATTGTTCTTCGCGATCATATAGGCTTAGTCGCAACCACGAAGAATAATCTCGATCAGTCATCAAAATCGCATGAACACTATCATGATCGTGAGGTTTGATTAAATGAGTTGACCTATTGACCCTCCGCGATTGTGAGGTACTGTTCATCACTATCGCGAAGGGTAAAATATGTCTAAACAATGTTTAATTCCTAAATCGTGAATTAGACCTCATTTCCTCCATTGTTGGACCTTGGGGAGCTTGGGAGGGGTGATTCTTTAGAGATTTTTGACAAATATCGAGTAGGTAAGTACAACCAATTTTGTCATTATCCATCTATTATATGTTGTTTTTAGCCTCTAAATCATATATTATTAAACTCAAACCTTGGGGTTTTTCAAGAAACCAAGTTTTTATATTTTGATAATTTTAGATCGGTTTTACGTCCAAATTCAATCCCGTTTTCACTAATAGTTTCCTCAAGGATCATTTTCATATAAAAATTTCTAAATTTCTATTCATTTTTTGAAGTCAGGCATTTATGGCTGTTCGGGTCAGTTTTGTACTGGTGTTAAAAATATCGAATTGGGTATCGTCAGACTCGTATTCTTATTGCAATTTCTTATTTGAATAGATTATTTTGATTCAGAATGTTTGCGTAAGGGTAGAGTTCAGATTTCAACGTAGTTCGAGGTTGAAATCGAGGCAAGTGAATTTCTAAACCTATGTCTAAGCTTGTAGGATTATGTATTCATGTTACTATGTGTTTGGAAGTGATAAAAAGTGATTATAGGGATTAGATGAGGAAAATTGATGTTAAGTAGATTTATATTGTATAAAAAGGGGGTAATAGACATCGAAATAAGAGGATTTATACATGTTGATTCAATAGGAGTTGATACTTGACCTATTGTGAATATTTGAACTTGTTGTTGAGATATGAGTTGATATTTGGCTTATTGTGGATATTTAAACTTGTTGTTGAGATATGAGTTAAAATTTAGCTTATTGTTGATATTCGAACTTGTTGTTGAGATATGACATGGGAGTTGTTGATATTACCATTTCATTATTGTATTTTACATGGACATTGCCTATTTGCATTGGTTCTAATACTTTAAGATGGAATTTGATTCAATGATTATGCCGAAGAAAAATAGTTCTAGCGAGAAATGATCTATGCCAAAGAAAAATAGTTCCGAGGAGAGATGAGTTATGCCGAAGAAAAATGGTTCTAACGGATACGTGGTTCATGTGTGGCCCTCATGGATTTCGGCTTGCTAGTCAGTGGATATGTATCATTTAGGATAGACAGGCATTACTATATGTGACATTGTATTGTATATCATTACATTATACATTTTTGTAATTTTGGAATATTTTACCCTTGCTATCCCCTTGATCTGTAATTATTGGATGTTGAGATCATATTTGATACTTGGTTTATACTTTTATGGAGACTTATATGTATATTGTATTATGTTGCTAGAACTGCTAAACTGGGTTAATTTCCATGCAGGTTGTAGTATGGGGTTGTATGGTATGACAGGAGTATGCGTGTCTTATTAGCTTAGCTTAGTCTTAGTTGTTCTCTTACTGGGTACTGTGACGGTCGTACTCACTCTTGCTATCTACACTTATGTAGGTTCTGAGACCGAATAGTGATCCCATTCTCTCACCTTCCATCCGCGGCTTATCGAGGAGATTTGAAAGGCAACTATTGATGCTGACCATCTTTCCTATTCCTCTTTTATATTTTACTTTGATCTATTTGAGATACAAAGGTTGAGACTTGTAATTATTTCAGTGTCTTATATTAGAAGGCTTATACATATGATAACCAGTCTTTGGGGGAAATTTTGTAATGATTAAGTTTTTCGCTTTTGACATTTAAATTGTTTATTTTTTAAACTCTTTTTATTTTTATTTCTGTATCTAGTTGGTTAGGCTGATTTGTCTAGTGGAAAAAGATAAGTGCCATCACACCCGAATATTGGATTGTGATAAATGGTATCATAGTCCAAGTTCATAAGTCTCACGTTACAAGCCAAGTCTAAATAGAGTCTCTAGAATCGGTACAGAGATGTCTGTACTTTTCTTCGAGAGACTATGAAGTCTATTAAGAAAACTTCTGTTATTCATTCTTCTTATCATGCGAGGTTGTTATCATAGTACTGAGTGTCGTGTATTATTTTTAGCAGATATTGAGGACTAGATCTATAACAGCTATCCTCGAGGTTGATGTCAGGACCCCAGCTAGGGGTAGAGGTAGAGGCCGAGCTAGAGGTCGTGGATAGGTCGCAAGTAGGGGTCATTCCCGAGGAGTGGCACTAGCCCGAGGTCAGGCTAGAGAAGCTTCTCCATAGCCACGTGTTAAGATTGGTGGGGACCAGGTCCTTCCCGAGGTCGCAGCATTATTATTTTAGGATACTTTGTTGAGGATGTTGGGTGTACTAGAGGGCCTTGCTCAGGGTGTTGTAGGTACGCCACAGAGTTCACAGACAAGAATTGGGGCAAAAAATTTAGAGTAGCATCAGGCTCTCATGGTTCAGGGTACGATAGGTCAACCACCCGTAGGTCCTATGATTGATGAGGGTGGAGCACACAGAGAGAGAGTGCTCCGGATGCACCCACAGTTATGATGATCGACGATGAGCAATGTTGATATGAGAGGTTCCGAAAGATGATCCCACCGTAGTTTTAGGGTGGGAAGACTGAGGATGCTCACGAGTTTCTAACTACGTTCAGGGAGTTATTAGACATAGTGGGTCCGCTATGCTACACTTTAGTTGCATGGACCAATTCGAGAGTGATGGAGGGTGTATTTGAGTGCCAGACTAGTGGGGTCACAATAGGTTACTTGGGATGAGTTTGCTACTACCTTCTATTACCGCTTCATCCCTTGGAGTGTAAGGGAGGAAAGTTGGTTACGGTTTAAGAATTTGAGGCAGGACAGCCTTATAGTTGCTGAGTATGAGACCCATTTCTACCAATTGTCGAGACATGTTATGGCCATCCTTATCGATCAGATAGAGCGGGTTCACAAATTCATGGGAGAGGTGACTTATTCTATTTATACTTTGGTGTTTCGAGCTTCTTGAGAGGCACTTTCTTCTAATCCATTATAAGTGCTGCTAAGGAGGTGGAGTTGACGGAGAGAGAGGAGTTCGGGGATCCTAAAAGAGCCTGTGCTTTAGGTCAGTTTTTGGGTACCTCATATGGAGGTAGAAGTTCTTATAGAGAGGGTGGTTTCTTTCAGCGTAGAGGATCGATTCATGCTTTTATGCCAGCTTCTAAGGAGGGCATACACCGTTTGGATCGTATAGTGCAGGTCAAGGTCTATAGGGATCATAGTAAAGGCCAATAGACTGGGGTAGTCAGATAAGTTCATCCGAGTCAGCATAACAGTATTCGATATCGAGATCTTGCTATATTTGCGAGGATTCGGGCCATCTGATTCATTATTTCCCACTATAGGTTCACATTGGTCCACATCACACTTATTCTACTCCAATGAGAGCACCAACGCCTTCGGATTAGGGTCAAGGCAGGGTTCAGACAAATAGTGGAGGTCATACACCTGGTAAGGGTGCTGCTAGAGCTATATTACCATAGGGTGGAGGTAGAGGCACCGTGCATAACTGGTGGAGGTAGGAGAGCTTAGTGCTATGACTTTTAGGGGAGAGTCGAGGCCGAGGCTTCAGATACAGTAGTTACAGGTATCATCCCAGTTTATCACCGACCTACATCTGTATTATTTGATCCTAGATCTATTTTCTCCTATTTGTCTGCCAATTTTGCATTCAGTTTTGATTTGACTTATGATCACATGCCCCGTGCCTGTTTATGTTTCCATACCGTAGGTGAGCCCTTAGTGGTAGATCGAATGTATTGATCATGTCTTGATTCTTTAGCCAGGTATGATACTTGGGTAGACATGATCATTTTGAAGATGGTAGATTTTGATGTGATATTGGATATGGATTCGCTTTCTCCTTATCGTGTTATTCTTGATTTCTCTGCTAAGATAGTGAATTTAGTGTTACCTAGTGGCCCAAGAGTTGAGTGGAAGGGTACTAGTGGTTCCTATCCTAACAAGGTCATCTCTTATCTTCGTGTTCAGAAATTGATTAATCGGGTGTGTGTGTTGTATTTGGCCTTTATTCAGAATACTAGCATTGATTCACCCCCCATGGACTATTCCCGTGGTTAAGGAGTTCGCCGATGTGTTCTCTACTAATCTTCTGGAAGTTCCTCCTGGCAGTAAGCCCATTTCTGTCCCACCTTATAGCATGGATCCGACAGAGTTAAAGGAGTCTAAGGACTAGTTACATGATCTATTGAGTAAGGGGTTTATTCACCCTAGTGTGTCATCTTGGGGTGCACCAATTTTGTTTGTGAAGAAAAATGATGGGTCTATGAGGATATGCATCGATTATAGACAATTGAACAAAGTGACTGTCAAGAACAAGTATCTTCATCCTCACATAGATGATTTGTTTCATCAGATTCAGGAGGCAGTCGTGTTCTCCAAAATTGATTTGAGATCAAGGTATCAATAGTTGAGGATTAGGCCATCGAATGTTCCTAAGATAGCTTTTCAGACTCGTTATATCTATTATGAGTTTTTTGTTATGCCTTTTGTGCTGACTAATACCCTAGTAGCATTAATAGAGTTGATGAATGGGGTGTTTTGGCCATATCTAGACTTCTTTGTTATTGTGTTCATTGATGACATCTTGGTATATTCCAAGATAAAGGAGGATCATGCTTGCCATTTGAGATTGGTGCTTCAGAAGTTGAGAGAGCAGAAGTTGTATGCAAAGTTATCTGAATATGAGTTTTTGCTTGATTCAGTGCCATTTTTAGGGCATGTAGTGTCCAAAGAGTGTATTATGGTGGATTCGGCTAAGATTTAGGTAGTGAGAGGATGAACTAGACCTATTTCTCCTACCGAGATTCAAAGTTTTGTAGGATTGGTTGGGTATTACCGGAGTTTTGTGTAGGGTTTCTCCACTATCGCGGCTCCTTTGACTAGACTGACTCAGAAGGTTGTAGATTTTCATTGATCCGATGAGTATGAGGCGACCTTTTAAAAGCTCAAGACCTTATTGACTTTATCTCCTATATTGACCCTACCCAAGGAGGGTGTGGGCTTCACCGTGTGTTGTGATACTTCTGGTGTTGGTTTAGGTGGGGTCCTAATGCAAAAGGGAAAGGTAGTTGCCTATGCATCAAGACAATTAAAGACTCATGAGAAGAACCACCCTACACACGACTTAGAGTTAGCGACGGTTGTGTTTGTGTTGAAGATGTGGCATCTTACCTATATGGGGTAAATTGTGAAGTGTTGACTAATCATCAGAGTCATCAATATATTTTCAGTCAGAGGGATCTGAACCTGAGGCAGTGCAGATGGCTTGATCTACTAAAAGACTATGATGTAACTATCTTATACCATACGGGGAAGGCCAATGTGGTGGTCGATACTTTGAGTAGGAAGGCTCCTAGTATGGGGAGTCTTGCAGTTATTAGTATTGATAGGAGGCCCTTGGCTAGGGATGTGCAGAGGTTAGCCAACAATTTTGTCCGATTATGGGTGTCTAAGAAGGGTGGAGGCTTTATTTCTTTCATTGAGGCTCAATCGTCACTAGCAAAGCAGATTCGAGAGCGACAGTGGGATGATGAGAAGTTGTGTCTCATACTAGACAAGGTGATAAGGGGAGAGGCTAAGGAGGCCAAACTCGATTTAGATGGGGTTTTGAGGATTAAGGGTAGGATTTGTGTGCACAAGGTGGGTGATTTGATTAGATTGTATCTAAATGAGGCTCATTATTCCACATATTTTATTCATCTGGGTGCGGCAAAGATGTATCATGATTTTAGCCAGTACTATTGGTGGTGTGGGATAAAGAAGGACATTGCAGAATTTGTGTTCAAGTATTTGACTTGCCAGCAGGTTAAATGTGAGCACCAGCAGCTTGGGGGTGTGAGTTAGAGGATGCCTATTCCCACTTGGAGTGGGAAATGATCATCATGGACTTTGTTGTGGGTTTACCCCCCACCATGGATGGTTACGACTCTAGATGGGTGGTTGTTGACAGACTGACCAAGTCTTCCCATTTCATTCCAGTTAAGGTGAAGTACACGGCTGACAAGCTAGCTCAATTGTATATCAGTCAGATCGTTTAGCTTTATGGAGTCCTAGTATCTATTGTTTGAGATCGAGGTTCGGTATTTACTTCGCACTTTTGGTAGGCTTTACAGGAGGGCCTGGGCACTAGGCTTGACATGAGTATAACTTTTCACCCAAAGACTGACGGATAGTCCGAGCGAATGATTCAAATATTGGAGGATATACTTTGGGCCTATGTTATTGATTTCGGTGCCAGGTGGGACCAGCATTTACCCTTAGCAGAGTTTACCTATAACAACAGTTATCACTCCAGTATTCAGATGGTTCCATTCGAGGTGTTGTAGTATAGGCAGTGCTGATCTCCTATCGAATGGTCTGATTCAGCAAAGATAGGATCTCTAGACACGAATTTTCTTAGGGATGCTATGGAGCAGGTTCATATGATTCAGGGGCTCCTAACTGCCTAGAGTAGGCAGAAGAGCTAAGTAGATAGGAGAGTTTGACCTTTGGAGTTCATGAAGGGTGACCACGTTTGGCTTCGAGTGTCGCTCATGAAGGGCGTGATATGGTTCGGGAAAAAGGGCAAGCTTAACCCTTGGTTCATTGGCCCATATGAGATTTTGAGGCCAGTGGGAGAGGTGCCTTCCAAACTGGTCTTGCCACCTAGTTTGTCAGTTGTGCATTCTGTATTCTATGCTCCGAAAATATGTTCCGAACGAGTCTTATGTGATTTCTTTTGATTCAGTGGAGTTGGGACCAGACTTGACATTTGAGGAGGAGCCCATAGCCATTCTTGATAGACAAGTCCATAAGCTCAGGACAAAGAAAATAGCTTCAATAAAGGTCCTGTGGAATCACCGTATAGTTGGAGAGGCTACTTGGGAGACGGAGTTCGACATGCGTGCTCGATACCCGCAGCTTTTTGACACTCTAGGTAATTCCTTTACTTTATGTTCAAGGACGAACATTATTTTTAGTGGTGGATGATGTAATGACCCTGAAGGTCATTTTTAAAATTTTTCATGAAATGACTATTTTACCCCTCTTCCTAGTTTCCCCGTCTTATCTGGTTTGTATCGAGAGTCGGTTTTGAGAAAATTCTATGAAAAGTTTGAGTTTTGGAAATTTGGAGTTTTTATAAGCTTTAAATATTTAAAAGTGGTATTTTAGGTCAATCGAAGCTACGAGAATTGAAATGGAATTCAGTCAATTCCAACAGCTCCAGAATGGGTAAATTCATCTAGGAGAGTTTACGGAATCAGAATTGGGGCTATAACGAAGAAATAAGGTCTTGAGCTGTGAATTTGGTGAATTTTAGGTCAAAGTTTGACTTTGATCAACTTTTAGAGTTTCGTTGCTCGGAATGGAATTTCGATGACTCTGTTGGGTTCGGGGGATGATTTTTGGTCTAAAAGAAGTGTTAGTTGAATTTTAAGACATCCCGAACTCGTTTTGATATTTTGGAGGCCTAAGTTAGTTTAGTTACAACTTTTTGAGTTTCAGGTCAAAGAGAACTCGAATTTGAATTCTAATGGTTCCATTGAGTCTAGAACGTCGAAGTTAGTATGGTAGCACATAAGGTTTGTGTGCTCGAAATTCCGAACGAATCCTAAGGGTTGATTTCGAGAATTTTGGACTTGGAGATTTTGCTGCTGGTTGCTGTCATCTGGTGCCTGAAGCATTGTTATTCGTGATCGCGTAGTCCTAGTCGCGATCGCGAAGCATAAGCTCGATCAGTCATCGCGATCGCATAAACACTATCGCGATCACGAGGGTCGATTAAATGAGTTGACCCGTTAACCCTCCGGGATTGTGAGGTACTGTTCATCGTGATGGCGAAGGATAAAATTTGTCTGGATAGTGTTTAATCCCTAAATCGCGAATTAGACCTTATTTCCTCCATTATTGGACCTTGGAGAGCTTGGAAGGGATGATATTATGGAAATTTTTGAGGAATATCGTGTGGGTAAGTAATTTCCAACCAATTTGGTCATTACCCATCTATTTTTGTTGTTTTTAGCCGTTAAATCATGAATTATTGAACTCAACCTTGGAGGTTTTTCAAAAAAAATAAGTTTTAATATTTTGATGATTTTAGATTGGTTTTAAGTCCAAATTCAATTCTGTTTTCACTAATAGTTTATAAATACCTCAAAGATCATTTTCATATAAAAGTTTTTGAATTTCTATTCGTTTTTCGTAATCGGGCATTTCGGGTCAGTTTTGGGCACAAGTTAAAAATATCAAAATGGGTATCGTTAAACTCACATTCTTATTGAGATTACTTATTTGAATTGATTATCTTAATTCAGAACGTCGGCGTAAGGGTAAAGCTCAGATTCCAGCGTAGTTCGAAGTTGAAATTGAGGTAAGTGAATTTCTAAACCTATGTCTAAGCTTGTAGGATTATGTATTCGTATTTTTATGTGTTTGGAAGTGATGAAAAGTGATTTTTGGGATTAGATTAGGAAAATTGATGTTAAGTAGATTTATATTGCATAAAAAGGGGGTAATATATGTCGAAATAAGAGGATTTATACATGTTGATTCAATAGGAGTTGATACTTGACCTATTGTGAATATTTGAACTTGTTGTTGAGATATGAGTTGATATTTGGCTTATTGTGGATATTCGAACTTGCTGTTGAGATATGAGTTAAAATTACGCTTATTGTTGATATTCGAACTTGCTGTTGAGATATGAGTTGGGAGTTGTTGATATTGCCATTTCATCATTGTATTTTACATGGACATTACCTATTTGCATTGGTTCTAATACTTTGAGATGGAATTTGATTCAATGATTATGCCGAAGAAAAATAGTTCCGCGAGAAATAATTTATGCCAAAGAAAAATAGTTTCGGCGAGAAATGATTTATGCTGAACGGAAATGGTTCCAGCGAGAGATGAGTTATGCCGAAGGGAAATGGTTCCGGTGAATGCATGGTCCATGTGTGGCCCCATGGGTTTCGTCCTGCTAGTTAGCAAATGTGTATCATTTAGGAAAGAAAGGCTTCACTATATGTGATATTGTATTGCATATCATTACATCATACATCTTTGTCATTTTGGACTATTTTACCCCTACTATCCCCTTCATCTGTATTTATTGATTGTTGAGATCTTATTTGATACTTGGGTTGTACTGTTATGGAGACTTATATGTATACTGTACTGTGTTGCTAGAACTGCTAGACTGGACTGATTTCCATGCAGGTTGTAGTTTGGGGGTTGGATGGTATGATAGGAGTACGTGTATCTTATTAGCTTAGCTTAGTCTTAGCTGTTCTTTTGCTGGGTACCGTGACGGTGGTACTCACCCTTGCTATCTACACTTGTGTAGGTTTTGAGCCCGGACAGTGATCTCATTCTCTCACCTTCCATCTGCGGCTTACTGAGGAGATTCGAGAGGTAGCTGTTGATGCTGACCATCTTTTCTATTCCTCTTTTATATTTTACTTTGATCTATTTGAGATACAAAGGTTGAGACTTGTAATTACTTCAGTGTCTTATATTAGAAGGCTTGTACATGTGATAATCAGTCTTTGGGGGAAATTTTGTAATGATTAAGTTTTTTGCTTTTGACATTTAAATTGTTTATTTTTAAACTGTGTCCACTTTTATTTCTGTATCTAGTGGGTTAGGCTGACTTGTCCGGTTGTAAAGGATAAGTGTCATCACACCTGAATATTGGGTTGGGACATTACCTAAGGATAAGAGGCTTATAGGATGAAAATGGGTGTATAAAATAAGGCTGAACCCATCGGTGCCCCCCTAAAGTTGGCATCAACTTTCACTTAGACAACTCAACTAGAATTTATTCATTTTAGACACCTCATGTCATATTCCGCTCTGTCATTTTGACACATTTTTGCAAATCAGCTAAAATTATAAAATATTTGTAATCCACTTGTGGGTGACGTGGCATGCTAACTAATAAAAGGAGGACACGTTAGTTTGGTTCACCAAAAAAAATTATAAGAAGAAGAAAGAAAAACAACTTAAACTTATTTTTAAAAAATATTTCAGTAATAAAAAAAAACCATTTTCTATAAAATTCATCCCAATCAACAGGAACTCCTCCTAACCGGAAAAAACCATTTTCTCCAATGACTTTTTACATTTATTTTTAGAGTTAATAATTTTAATTTTAGATAAAATGTATTTTGATGGAAGAGAGGACGGAAGAGATAAAGAGAGTGACAACAATGGTGGATCTCCATCCTTTTCGGCGAGTTGTAGATTTGATTTGGAGTAGTACTTATTGATAATTATTTTTCGGTGAAGTTTATTCGTGTTTTATTCTTTTACATTCTTATAAGAAATTTTAAAACTAGTGCAGTATTTTATTTTTTTGTTCAAAATCAGAGCATTTCTATACTTTTACAAGATTTTTCCAAATTAATGTTGTGGTCATTTGATGAATGGTGGTGGAAGGTGGAAGGAGAACGATTGAAGAAGAAGAAAGGAAAAAAATATTTTCTCAAAAAATGTTTTTCACGTGCTCAAAATGAGTGCAATACACGCACTCTGCCAATTCAGCAATGTAACATCCCCTAAAAACGTTGTATACGATGTTTCAATTCTCGTCTAAATATAATATAGCCTCTGTATTTTGGGCATAACTTTTCATAGAAATATCCAAATTAGGTGATTCAAATTTCTTAGTAACCACAAGATCGTTACCTACAACTCTTGTGAAGACCATATTTTAAGTTTCAGAGGTTAAGTAGGTTAAATAAATTAATTATTGTAAGACAGAATGCTGTGACGGAAAGGAGTATTTATAGAAGAAAAATCATATCTTATTGTAGGATTATCCAAATTGGTTGATTCTTGAACTACATAAAACTAGACTTCTATATCTACAATTCTTATGAAGACACCAAATCCTAATAAGGAATTTATCCTGTTCAAACGCAGCTCCGAAAAGGAGTATTCTGTCAAAGATAACTCATTTCACCTACCATGGAAAAATCTAGATACATTTGACATTACTCATGACATAAATTGTCCTCCATTTAACATCATCCATGACATCAATATATTCCATTAAATTTTCAGATTTTTCTTTATAATTATTTTATTTATTGTTAGGTCTCTCTTTCCCACCTATAAATACCCACCTTATTTCCTCATTTTATTCATCAAGCTTTCTCAAGCAAGTCTTCTCTCTATACACTTCTTTACACATTCTCAAATATAGTTTTAGTTCTTAGTAGTGAAGAAATACTATTCCGGTGATTCATATACTCCAGGTGGTACACAAAATGTTCCGGCGGAGAGAAAAGTTAGGACTCAAGAGTGTTCATTAAGTCTTTCGGTTCCGACTAAAGCTTCGAAATCCAGGTATGTAAGGTTTTAATGAGAGTATTCCTTCCACTCTCATGTCTAAATTATTTTGATTATATGATAAATTATATTTATTTTCTTTAAGCTCTACTCTAAGTTATGTGTGTGTTTATCCATGGGTTCTTCCACCCATGTAGTCCAAAAACTTTTTCAATTAAATATCTTGATTTCAAGTAATATTTTCTTATGGTAAATTCTTATTTTTACTTAATAGTTTGAATCATGGTTAAACTAATGAGATATTTTCTAGGGATTGAGTTTGCCAGAAACAACACTAAACTTTTGATGCATCAGAGGAAATACTGTCTTGAACTGATTTAAGACATAGTTTATCAAGCTCAAAAACTCTTGGAGATTGAACTGAACCAAAAACTCACAACTACAAGGTTTGATTTGTATTTTTCACCTCTTGATAAAGAGGACAAGTTGCTGGATGATCCTAGTAAGTATCAAAGGCTAGTAGGAAGATTGCTTTACTTGACAATTACAAGGCCATATATTGCTTTTGAAGTTCAATTATTAAGCCAATTTATGCACATCCCAAAGACTTTTCATATGGATGCAACAATGAGGGTGGTTAGATATGTTAAGCAATCACCAGGACTTGGGATACTTATGGCAGCTAATAGTACAAATAAGTTGATTGCATATTATGATGCAGACTGGGTATCATGTCCAAACAATAGGAAGTCTATAACTGGTTACATGGTCACATATGGAAACTCACTGATCTCATGAAAGTCTAAGAAGCAGGATACTATATCAAGGAGTTTAACTGAGGTAGAGTACATGAGTTTGGCCTCAACAGTAGCAGAGATAGTATGGTAGGTTGTTTTGCTTAAGGAACTAGGAGTGCCAGTAAAGTTGCTAGTGGCTATATACAACGACAGCAAATCAACAATCCAAATTACTGCCAACTCAATTTTTTCATGAGAGAACTAAGCACATAGACATTAATTGCCATGTTATCAGGAAAAAGATCCACCTAGGAATGGTTCAGCCTATGTATTTGAACACAACAGAACAACCTGCCGACTTGTTTACAAAGCGACTTACTGGTGTACAACATAGATATCTACTAAACATGCTAGGAATGAAAAATATTTTTCATACACCTAGCTTGAGGGAGGATGTTAAGAAGGTTAGTTAACTGTACATCTGTCACTTAACCATATGACAGCTGGATCAGTTAGTTAGTTAGTAGATGGTTAATTTAGCAATGCAAGTTTGTTGAGGGTTGTTAGAAAGTCTGTTAGCCGGCTCATTTATAAATAGATAAGTTAGTGATAGAAAAGATACAGAAATATAGCTACAGATACTCTCTTGTCAATGTAAATTGAAGCTTGAAGTTTCGACAATAATGGAAGAAGTTCATCACTGATTCTTCTATGTTCATTTATGATTAGCTAGTCATTTTCATCTCGATTTGCTGAAGTTTACATCTCAAAGTAAAATCCCTAATGTCATTTTGTTTTGTAGGATTAAAAAAAATTCTAGACTATTAAGGTCACATTTACATCTAACCCAGATGGACCAAATCCTACAAACTAATTAAGCATGAAAAATAAGTAAAAATTCGAAGATAAGTAAAGAGATGTTGCCTTTTTATTTTCTTCAAGTCCAATGGTATGTTAAGACATGTGATATGAAATCATAATTTAAAGTTGATTTTTTTTTTTGAATGTGTAATTTAAATTTTTTGAGTTGTATTTTTCTCATAAACATGAAAACATCACAAGTTGTGAAAACTATCAAAACTTTTTCAAAATTACCAAATGAGCAAACCATAGTTCATAAATAAGATATCAAAATATCCTAAGAGGCCGCATTGATAAATTGTCAGATCCATTAGTCAAAAATTATTGGTAACTAGTTATTCTTTAAAATAATTCTTTCGTATGATACGAACAATCTATTCACGCCGGGCATGAGTCTTTTTTTTTACAAAATTTAAAATGACGAGTTTTTTTTTTTACAAAATATAAAGTTTCGGGATAAGTTTTACATTTAAAGATATTTGAAATCACAATTTAAAATCTCAAATCATAATTTTAAATCATGATCTCAAATCATATGTCTCGAATATGAAGTAATAACTTCATATCACATATCCAAACAACCAAAATTTTGTAACGCCCCGAGAGGGTACCCTAGACATAACCGACACTCAACAATCATTGCTGACTCCCAAGAAAACCACTTGGCCTAATCATACATTCAATCATTCAGCGGAAAACTTAGTTTAAAAGAAAAATAAATTTTAGTGAGCTAACTCAATCAACAATCTCAATCATTCTAATCGGAAACATAGTTTGAAAGAAAACAAATCAAGAGTTAAAGACATCAAAACAAATCCATCACTATCTAGTCTATGAAGTCTCTATCTTTACTATCTAGATGGTGTCAATGAAAGGTTCATGACTACCTCAAAGGAACTACTCATAAGCAATGGAAAAAAGTGAATATAATCCCTCCGAAAGCAAAGAGGTCTCACCACTATCAAAAAAGAAGTAAATCTTCAACGAAGTGCCTGTTGATGATCTCTAATACCTATCCCTACATCATAAAATAATGCATGCCCAAATGGACGTCAGTACGTGAAATATACGAGTGTGTAATATGGCAGAATGAAATAATAATACATCAAAGGTACTCAAGATAGAATGAAACTCACCCAACACAATATGATATGCAAGTATAAAATATAACAATAAGAATGCTTTAATAAGCACTCAGTAACATGTAATTTATTCAAAACATGTCATATACTTTTATGCACAATTTGAGAGTCTCTCTTAACCGACAATGATTCCACC
Organism: Solanum dulcamara; assembly: GCF_947179165.1. Lineage (NCBI taxonomy): Eukaryota > Viridiplantae > Streptophyta > Magnoliopsida > Solanales > Solanaceae > Solanum > Solanum dulcamara. The sequence continues at coordinate 54,233,518 of NC_077241.1, forward strand.
ACCTATAAGTAGGTGATGTACAACGAAACGATGTCGTTGCCACATCCGTCCAATACTTGCCAAGGTAAATGATGAATCTATCAATCTAGATTCACCAATCAATCAAGTCCTATCTTTTCAAGACAATGAAATAGGGAAAAAAATCCAACTTTAACGGTTCAATCCTCTCCTACACTGGCTACGTAGTTATTGAGTTTTACTTTCACTCAATTCGGTGGTCGATACTACTCTCAAAACTCAATATGCTTATGCAACTTAAACCAATCAGTTCAATCAAAACTTTCAACTACTCTCATTGGACTCTCATCGAAACTCAATCTCATCTCAATCATTATGCTTTTTCAAATCAACTCAACCCAATCCACTCATTGAGATTAAATATTCAACTCTTTTAAATCTCTTTAAAACATGCAATCTCTACTCAAAATAATGCGTAGTGAAATCAAGATCAAAACAGTTAAAATCTTAAAGACTCTTTCAGTATCACTCGAGCTCGGCTTATGCTCAAATCATCAAGTTCTTTTAGAGAAATATATTTTCGAAATCAATCAAAACTTATTAAAACTCTAACTCAAAACCATCATTTATGCTCAAAATATTCATGTTGAAAATAATGAAAACTTCAAAGACTCCTGATGTAAGGCCAAAAATATATATTTTTAATTATTAATTATCTCACATTTAATAGTTTTATTTGTCCTTTTTGAGAATAAATTTTATTAATTATGCTAAATAGTATATTTTATTTGTAGGATTAATCTGACCCAAAACTAAAAATATTTGGAGCCAAAATGAATTAAAAAAGAAATATTAAAGAAGAAAATCAAGTAGACAGCTTAATGGAAGAATTTTAATATTGTATTATTATTTCTATATAAGGATTAAAATGTTGCAATTTGAAGTAAAGTCAGCCACGTGGAAATTTCTAAATCAGCAAGATAATTTGAGTCTGTTTCAGCCCACATTCAGATGTACAGTAACCCAATTCTTTGGGTTTTGAATTTTCAATTAGTTTTGAACTCAATTATATTATTTAGGGTTTTCTACATCTATAAATAACCCATAAAAATTATTCTTCCACAACTAACACACAACTCACAATTAATTTTTAACCTAGGACTTAAATTTTTATAGCTTGGAAATTTTGGAAGAGCCATTGTGAAGACCGAAGAAAATTGGTTTATTCTTTTTTCTCTATTTTTTTTTATTATATCTTCGAGAATTCAAGATTTTGAATTTATTCTATTTAATTTTGCAAGTTCAAATTAATATTTTGTATATAATTTCTAAATTGTGATTTTCAAACTATAAGTAGCTAAATTGCATAATTGGGCTTGTGGGAACCACGATGAATTATCGAAGTAAGTTTATGTAAAAAGTGATTCTTCAATGATTTTTATGCATGCATTGTTTTTTCCTTCGCTTTGATTGCTTTTTAACAGTTGCAAACGTTAGAACTCGCCTTATTCTTACTTGCCGGATCAAAGAGGTAACGAATGAGAAAAGAGATTAAACAACGAGATTTGGGGTTAATCATCCTCATCTAATTAGCTTGAACGGATCAAGAGATAGCTATATCTGGAATCATTGATAAGGGTTAGTAAAGCATACACTCGTAGACGGATCAAGTTGCGTAGTGAAATTCACTTATTTGCCGGATCAAGGACTTAGGTGAACTTAACTTACTGATCTTGCATGTTAAGAACTAAAATCAATTACTAATACAATATTCTTGCTTAGTTATGAAATCATGGGGAACACATTCTTAGTTACTTCTAATAATCTAAATACACATAAATGTTTAGTCCAAGCTATTATTGTTCTTTTTATTTTTGTTTCAATTTATATCCTTTTTAAAAAAAATAAGGACTATCAAATTAAATTTTGCTATTGACATTATTCTTCCATATTCTCTATGGGATCGACCCGACTCATAGTTGGGAAATATATTGCAAGCGACTGTTTATATTTCTTTTCGAGAAGTATATTTGGACATTATCAATTTCTCAGACTCAACTCATGTGAAAACTCAAACTCTTGTACAATCAATGCTCAAAATCAAATATAATCTTCAATTAGGGTTCATGTGAATGAAGACATGAACATGCATCCAAATCAAATACTCAACCCATGAACAACATCGATACGTATTTAAATAAGTATAAGGAACTCAATAGGACAATAGATAACTAAAGAATTCAATTTTAAAAACTCGAAAACTCCAACTCAACTCAACTCAACTGGAATCAATAAAGATGAAGGGGTACATGGACGAACTCAGTCCAATATTATGTTATATTTACATACCTGGAAGAATTTAATTCTTGAAGAACTTGATGAATGCTCTTGGAATCCTAGATTTTTCTCCTCTTGAACTAACTTAGAACATGTGAATTTTGATTTGTCTGAGGGTTTTGAATGAATGGAGAGGTTATAAGACTATAAAGTAGACCTAGGAAAGTTAATAAAGGTCAAGAATACCCTTCTGGGAATGTAAGAAAAACATAAATCTTTTTGAAAATGACCTTTTAATGAGTCTCATCGGCCAAATCGGCGAGCTAGAGGTCTCCTCGCCGAACTATTCGGCGACTAGCCAAAAGGAGGATTTAGCTCGCCTAAAATAACAGTTTTTGGAGGATTTTGGGTCCTTTCGGCGAGTTAAGTCGGGTCTCGCATAACCATTCGGTGAGTCGCCAAAATGGCTAGTCAGCTCGCCTAATTGTCCTGTTCGGACACCCTTCAGTAAAACACCATCACTTTCTACTCCAAATTTTAAATGTGGCAAACTTGGTGGCGTTGGAAAGAGGACACGTAGATATTTAATTTGATAGGTCATGGGCTACCTAACTCTTAATATTCTGAGATATATGGTCATTTAAAGTCGAACCTCATATGATCTTATACGAAAACTCAATCGGTAAAGGATCTTTGAATTCGACTTAGTACTAAAAGTTCCTTATGACCCTGATTCTCCTATAATACACCTTGAATACTTAGAAATTTATCCTAAAACATATATACAATTAGAAGTCATCAGGCTCGGACCTATATGCACAAGAAGAATGGCTCGGGTCTTAGCTTAAAATTTTTTGGAGTATAACAAGATGCAATCTAAAAAGTTGGAGAAATGTTTGGATAGTGAAACTAGTTTGATATTTGTTGGATGGGTGTAGAGAATCCAGTCCGTATGTAGTTATGATTTATAACTTATATTCATTCATGAAAAAAGTGGATGGGAACAAGATGAGTTTCGATAACAACAAACATCTTATAATTAGCCTCACAATATCACTTTTTATTTTCTCCCTTCTTTGTGTAATTCTTTCACTTCCAGAACCGTCTCATGAACAAGTTTGGGGACCCAAAACCAAACTTCATAGAGAAGCCTTATATTTTTTAGTTGACATATATAAATTGAATAGTTATAACATACTCAATGTAATACTACCAATGAGGTCCGGAGAGGTAGTATAGACGTGGACATTATGAAGTAAGAATGTGAAAAATGTAAATTTTTAATGAAAAATATATAATATAAAGTTAGAATAATAAAATCTGACTCAAAAATTTAAAAAAATTATATAATTATAATTTGATAAGTTGATATAATGATATTAAAATAGTGTTAATTTGTTTTAGTTCTTGAAACTTGAAGAAGATCCCAAAAATAAATTTGATCCTTTTATAAACACACAACAATAGATTTTGTGTAGAAGATTTGACTATTTGAGAGACTTTAGAATATTCAATAATGAGAGGATAAGAATAGTGAAAGGGAAATAAAAAAAGTAAAATATAATAATAATAATGTTAGTTCATAATAATCGTCAGAATATAAATGAGGTAATTATGAAATAGCTAGCCACATAAGAAATGATGCTACAATTAACTAAACACTATCATTTATCAATTATTAGAACTATCCATATATTAAATAAGGTCTAAAATTATTATATTTTCTATTCAAATTTTTTTTCCAAATTTATCAATACATTAGATTTTGTTTTGATAATATATACACATATACATACATCTTTGAAAAGTGGGAGCTCCAATCTAAGTGATTACTTTAATGACTTTATGATCGAGACGACCATTGCACTTCTTTTGTTCTTTCTATATTAAATGGAGGTAGAAGTTTGGGATCATGTTAAATATTGAATAAACACCAACTGTTAGATTTAATGTAAATGTAAACAATGAAACAAAAAATTAAGGGGTTTCACAATTGGAGGTGTAATTTTTGCAATTTATATTATTTTCGATCTAATATTTATGATGTGTGGTATAACGTTTGATATTTGTTTGTCTATTTCTAGGGTCTAGCGCAATATTTGGTGGCAGACACAAAGCTCGAAATCTGATTACGAATTAGATTGAATTCAATAAGTTTTGTTTAAATAATATATTTGTGTTAAAAAATTTATTAGATACGTATAAATATTAAGTTTGAAATTCATCAAATTACTGCTACTTCAAATTTATTAAATATTTGACGAAGAATCAAAGTTTAAAATATCAAATTACTCGGGAATATATTTAAATGACTACTTTTGTGCCTAAGGGACCATTCTTGGCTCTATGCACGTGCAATGACATAAAATTGTAAAATAATGAACAGAGTGATGAGTATGTATTGTGGGGTATAGTAAGAATAAATGGGAAATTGAGGAAATATGAAATGTTTTTTTTTGTGTTTTAGTGAAAAGCATTTCTTCTTTATTGGTGGTGGAAAGAAAAATTCTAGTGTTTAAATAAGAAAACACTTCTACTTGCTGTTAAAAGGATTGGAAAGAGGGACCTCCTTGCGCCGCTATCATCATCACTCGCTCAGCTATAACTTTGGCTATGGCTTCAACTTTGGAAAACAATTGAGAGATTAATTTTTGGACAAAGTTTTCTTTAATTATTTAATTAAATTATTAGTTATTTACTCATTAAATCAGCCAACCAAAAGACCTAGATCCGCGAATTTTTGAATCCGATCCACGTTCCAATTTTCAAACTGGATCCGCGCAATTTCTATTTCAGATTTATTTAAATTTGCTGGCGTTTATTAAATGATTGTTCTGAAAAGTTGCAAACTTTCAAAAACAATACTTCATGGCTATAAATACATGTGATTCCTTAGACTTTTAACTATAAAATTTCTAAACTTCTTCTTCTACACAACTAAATCTAGTATTCTAGCGTGCTTTGTTCATGTTGAGTGGTTCGTTGATAGCATTATTTTTGATACGATATACTGCTGAATAAAATTGTTCTCTCTTGAAAGGATATATTCTATTAACTTCGGATCTTGAGGAGAATAATTTTCTTAAAGACACAATGTGCATTCAGTAGGCTTGATTTTCCTCCTGTCAATATTTTTCTATTTTGTTACAGATTATGTTTACTGGTTTTAATTTCTAGTTTTGAAAACATGCTTTAGACTTTGTTGTTTATTATTTTTTCAAAATTATTGTTCTAAGTATTTTACTAATATAGATGGGATGACATGTACGTGAGGCTATGATGTTGTGTTGAATGAATAGGTCATGAAAGGTTTTCAAATTTCTAAAGCAAAAGCTATATTAGAGGATAGAGATTTCAACATTGATGTGTGGTCGAGTATTCAACCTAGTATCACGAGTATATTTTTATAATTCATGGTTGCACGTAGGGGCAAATCGACAACATCCAAGGACATATTAGTTGTCTCCGGTTATAACTTTATCTTCTTTCACTCTTTCATTTTATTCTTTTGGTCATGTTAAATAAACTCGACAACATTTAAGGAAAAATTATCTTCAGTTTAGCATTAATTTCATTTTGAGTCTCGTCAATAGATCTATATCATATATAAATAAAATACACCATCACATCTCTTCTTAATTTGTCGTATTAATTACGAAAAAGATGAAATATGAAAAGTTGGTAGAGAGTAAGGACGAGAAGGAAAAGAGAGAGAATAGGGAAAGCTGTAAGATGGTACAAGAGGCAAAGTTTGTTGTTACGACTACAAATAATTCTTGAACACATGTGTAGAATTAAAGAAAAAAGATGGGGATAAGAAGTTATATAGGCTGGCCAGGGAGATAAAGATAAGATTTTGAGATCAGAATAAAGTGAAGTATATTAAGTAAGAATACGACAAAGTGTTGATGGAGGAGGGACTCATTAAACAAAAATGATGAATATACTTCCATAAACTCTTGAACGAAGAGAGGGACAAAGACATTGTGCTGGAGATTTGAAGCACTTTGAAGGCAACACGATTTTGAGTACTGTAGGGGTATCAAGCTGCTAAGCCACACTATAAAATTTTGAGACAAAAATAATAGTAACATTCAGAATTTCAACAATTATAGGGGTATCAAGCTGCTAAGCCACACTATAAAATTTTGAGACAAGGTGGTGAAGATGAGAGTGAAGAAGGGTGTGTCAAATTTCAAGCACCAGTTCTGATTCATATATGTTCATTCAACTGTTGGAATATACTATTAACCATGCAGTTGAGTTATAGTATTTATTTAATTCTTTGTGAAGACTATTTTATTTTATTTTATTTATTATAATAAAGTTTTTATTTGAATGAATCATTATGGTTATATGTGTGTCCTTTGCTTATTACTGTTTAAAAGACACATATATAAATATAATGATCCATTCAAATAAAGACTTTATTATAATAAATAAAATAAAATGAAATAGTCTTCACAAAGAATTAAATAAATACTATAACTCAACTACATGATTAATAGTATATTTCAACAGTTGAACACCCAGACATGAATCTGAACTGGTGCTCGAAATTTGGCACACCCCTTTTCACTCTCATCTTCACCAGTTTGTCTCTAACTTTTATAGTGTGGCTTAGCAGCTTGATACTCCTATAGTTGTTGAAATTTGGAGTGTTACCATTATTACTATACAACAGAATTATCATACTCCACATATATTCGTCAGTCATTTTGGTCATCTTAAAAAAGACATTAAACAACCCAATTAGCCACTCCAAATTTACCCTACTTGCACTCTTCTAAAATTCCACCACAATCTTGACTGGCTCGACCGCTCTTCCTTTGACACATCCTACGAATAACACCCCTAACCTCCTCCATATTTATACACCTACAATACCTAAAATTGTGTTGCCTTTCTAAGTGCTTCGAATCTCCAGCACAACGTCTTTGTTTTTTTCTTCTTTCAAAAGTTTATGGAAGTACAATCACCATCTTCGTTTAATGAGTCTCTCCTACACCAACACTTTGTCTCCTCATTCTTAATGCACTTCACTTTGTTTAGATCTCGAAATCTTATTTCTATCTCCTTGGCCAGCCTGTACAACTTCTTATCCCCATATTATTCCTCTAATTCTAATATAAGCATTTAAAAATTATGGTGTTTTCAGTTGTAGCGACTAACTCTGCCTCCTGCGCCATCTTACACCTTTTCCTGTTCTATTATTTTTCCTTACTCTCCGCCAACTTCTCATACACCACCTTCTTCTCTTCCACTTTACATTGAACTTCTCCATTTAATGACCAATCTTTTCAAAGTCCAGCAAAGTTACCTCTTGAGATACCCAATATCTCTCTAGTTGTTATCTTAATGAAATTAACAATACTATCCCACATATTGTTCGCATTCCAACTACTCTTCCAAACCCCCATCGCTATGAAGTTCTCCCGCATATCATGGACACTGGTCATATTCAAGTTAGTTCAATTGATTCTTGGACGATCTGACACAACCATCTTCTTTCTTTTATAACCAAAACTTAAAAAAATATGATATACAACAAAAATATTTTTAAAATAATATAAATCAAATTTAATATTTTGGGTGTATGATTTTATGCATGGGACTTCCACTTTTATGCTTGAGACTTTCACTTTTACACACATAACTTACGTTTTTTTAAGCCCACAACTTATGCCTCAAATTTTAGGGTATATGCCCTATGAATCTACGCCTTTCATTTGTGTCATAGAACATTTTTGGTATGACATTTTTGGTATGACGCATCTGGGAGCTGACCATGAGACTAGCCCAAAACATACCTTTAAAAAATTGATGGTAACTATTATTCCAATAATTAATTTCAAGTTCATTTTTTGGTGTGACCATATCAGACCTTAATTATTCATCTTCTGAAAATGTCGTACCATAGTTTACTTTTGTACTTTATGGTGCAATTGCATCTTAGTCAGGGGGGAATGTAGAGAATATCCCCGCGAAAAAAAATTACACAGTATATATTAGGTAATTTTTAAAAAATTTATATGTATATAGGTTGACTTAGGCCTCATTTATTTTCATTAAGATTAGACCGCTGAATCTAAATGCACAACTTAATGATCAGAATTTTATTTTTTCACGATCCAAAATTGGGTGTGATGGCACTTTTCCAATTCCACTGGAACAAGTTAGCTTAAATCCATTCAACTACGAAAAGTAATGCAGAAGCAATTTAAATAGGATAAATAGACAAAATGGGAGGCTAAATCAACTTAAATAACTCTCAAAAACTGGTTGTCACATATGAAGCCTCTAAATAAAGAACGGAATTGAAAGATAAGCACAAGTCTCAATGTCTTTGTTTCTCAAATAGAACAAAACATAGTAAAATAGACAAGGGAGATCGCCAACATCAATCAGCTACCTCTCAAGTCTCCTCGATGCCTGGGATAAGGAAAAAGGAATATAGAATCACGATCCAGACTCGAAACCTTCACAAGTGTAGATAGCAATGAGTAAGTATCAAACAACACGGTACTCAGCAAGTCAACTAGCAAAACAAGGTAAATCTAATAGAACACTAGAACTCCGTTCATCCCAATCGATCCTCCTCAACTACAAACCCGCACAGAAATCAGTCCAATCTAGAGTACATAATTTATATGGCATGTAGATCAATAATAGCTCAACAACATCACCAAATAAATCTCATCAATATCAAGTATGTCAACCACAAAAACAACAAGAGATATATACACAACTTGACGATGACAGATCATATGTAATGCAATGTAATGTGATGTCAAGTAAAGTGATGCATGTCTGTTCTAATGATACACATCCACTATAACTCAGACCAAAACCATTGGGGGACGCATACGGTCTATGTATTCGTAGGAACCATTTTCCATCAGCATAATCATCAATCGCCGTAATCATTTTCCATCGACATCGCCAGAATCATTTTCCTTCGGCATAATCATCAATTGCCAAAATCATTTCCCATCGGCATAATCATCAATCGGGTCTTATCACAATGTTCTAGAATCAATGTAAATAAGCATGTTCACACAAATAATAAGAATATAATAATATCCACAACCACAATGCAATTCATATCAAGACAATTCACGTCACAATATCAATAGTATATTAACACCAATATTTACATCATTCACATCATTATAAGTCATTAAAGTCATTGTTTTTATACCATTTTATCACATAATTAGGATCAACCAGTGAGCAAGTACTTCAAGTGATCAATTTCCACTATCAATAATGAGCAATTGACAATTTCATTAAGTCCACAATCACAGTAGGGATATCATCACATTTCATTGAATTCACATCAATTTCAAGGTCAAGAACTTATTCTAATATCCTGGGCGTTTGAAGGTTGGAATATGATATAGAGCCCGTTTGGATGGGCTTAAAAAATAACTTTTATGTATGAAGTGCTTTTAGAACTTTGAAGTGCTGAAAGTTATTTTTATAAATAAGCAGTTGAGTGTTTGGATAAAAGTGCTTAAATAAGGAAAATGATGTAAATTTTAGGGTTAAAGAATAAAAAGGGTAGTTTGGGAATTTAGTTAAAATATAAGGGATATAAAAGTAATTTCTATAGTCAAAGAAAATGACTTTAAGCACTTAGAAAAAAAAAGTTAGGATTCCTAACTTTTTATTTTTGACTGACTTTAAGAACTTTATGGCTTAAAGTTAGCATTAGGCAAACACGTCCAAAAGCTAAAAAGTGCTTTAAATTGGTTTTGACCAACTTAAAGCCCATCCAAAGGGGCTCATAATAATTTTAAGCATTCCAAATATGATCTCAATGGATTTTTAGGACATGTATTTCGGAAGATAAATATTTTTAAGAAATTACATTTCCAAAAGGGTGTGCGACAGATACACATCGCGGACCTGCTCCCCCATAGTGTAAATATTTCCCCAAGTCAAAATCTGGCCAAAATCTCATCCGCTCAAAATTGGCATGTCAGGGAACAAGTCCACGTCGAGGACTTAGGTTGGGTTTTCTGTCCGAATTAAGTTTAAGTGGGGACACTTTAGACTTTTTTTCTAACTATTAGTTAATGAACCTAGACGTTTTTAGGACCTAATTCATCTCTATAAACTAACATAAACCCCTAATTTCATTCATTCTACTACAATTCACCTATTCGAATAATTCTCTCTCTACAAAAGCTCTCAAAGACTCCATTGAAGATCTTCAAGGAAATTCTCTCTAGCTCTTCATTAAAAGTCCAAGTTTCATCAAACTTCTTTGGTCTTCTAATTCAACGTATGTGGGTATTTCATCCTAGGGTACTTTCATCCATGGAGCCCAACAAATTTTCTACTTTTTCAATCAATTAAAAGTATGTATTTTTATGGGTTTTACAATTTCTATTTCAATTACATGAATTATAATTCTAATTATGATTATGAATCTATTTTGATATAAATTGATGGATTTTGCATGGAATTGAAGAGTTTTTCTATGAATTTTCCTACATTGATCTTTAGGGTTCATGATATGGATTATGTGTATTTTTATTTATACTTTCAATTGATATTATTTTTATGAATTATGTATGGGTCGATATAAAATGTATGATCATGCATGCTTTCAATCTAATTTCATGATTTCCAAGTCAATTGATCATGTATCATGTTCCTACTCTAATTTCAAATATAAACTATAATCATGAATTTTAAGAATGCAAGCAAGTTTTTGAATGATGGTAACTTAAGACCCTAATGATGTTTCTATGAAAAGGATTCGTAATGGAAGACCTACACCGACAATACATGAATCACATGACAATGAGCTATTCCTATGAACAAGTTTATGAAGTATGATTATGAAAGGCTTATGATTTATGACAAGTATGATTTATGAATATGATATGCTATGTATTCTGTGGGATGTTGACTAAGCACCGAGAGGACTTTGAGGTGGGGGCTTGATCTAAGCCTTAGTAGAATCTCTAGTCCCTTAAACTACGTTGCCACCGTAGGTTTGTCAATAAGGCCTAGTTAGTGGATCCACGTATAATACTTAATGATGATAATATTGGAGAAGTCTATCTGTGCAAGTAGCCTCCCCTCTTTTCGATGTGGGGATCATTGGATTCCATGTAATAGCTCGGATGGTCTTATTGTCGGTTACAGTTGTCTCCCACATATGGTTTAAAGTACAAGACTACTCTTATCCTTTACTTTTACATGATACTCTTATGGTTTAAAGTGCATTGACCTTTCTTATGCCTACTTATGATTTCACTACTTCTCTTATCATGCTATTTGAAATGGTCATTTGCATAACATGATTTTAATTATGCATTGCATTACCTATATACTTGTACATTCAAACGTACTAATGCATACTTTATTGCCTACATTATATCACAATATAGCGATGGACGCTTCATCCTATTCTTGTGGCAAGTCAGTAATCCATTTGAAAAGTTTGTGGTGAGACTTAACAAATCGAGTCATTCTTTCCTTTATTGTCATTTCTAGAATATGTTGATGTTTTGAGACTATCCTATGTCATGTTATTACTTTCTTAAGGGTGAGCTAGGAACATGTCCTAGTCCCTGCCTATGTAGTCATATAGAGGCATGGTGGACATATGTGTATAGAATCTATGTTGTCTTGATTATCTCTATTTATGCTATGTATTCTAGGATTTTTATGAGTTTATGCTTATTTTTTTTACCTTTTGTACGCTTATGATATGCTAAGAGGCTTGGTTGAGGTTTCTTCGAGAATTCCAATCGCAGTGTCACATTGTCTATGCCCTAGTTTAGATCGTGACACTTCATGTTTTCGATCACAATCATAAAACACATTGCCTTTTTATTAATCTTGTTCTTTCATTAAGGTTAATTCACATGATAAATGTCCCATACCTCATTTCCATTACTCTCCAACACATGTATGAAAGAAAATTCAAGAGTTCTATAAGATTTACACAGGTTTAGAAGTTCACTTGCCTTGATCAATACTCGATCAATCACACACTTGAGTCTTCCCCTTTGAATAGTGTCCAAATCACTACAATCTAATCAAACAATGATTCACAATCAAATTCTGAAACTAACGACACCAAAATCACGAATTTCAGGCAAAAAGGGTCAAAATAGTTAAAAAATTTAATTTTGAAAATGAGACTCAAATCTGAAATTTTTTATATGAAAATGTTCTTCAAAGTATTTGGAATCCATTAGTAAAAACCATTTCAAAAATTGAGTTGTATTCAACTCATAATCACCATTTTATCAAATTTTAAGCCCAATTTCTTGAAACCAAAATCATTGATTTGAGGTTACAATCAAGCTATAATTGATGAGTAATGAAGATTATAGGTTAAAATAACCTACCCAATAGTTTCTACGCAAAAGTCCCTTTGAAATCTCCTTTCCCCAAGCTCTCAAAGTCCAAAAATGGTTAAAATAACCTATTTCCCATTTGGAAAACTCTACTGTCCAGGTCAAATTTACCTTCTGTGTCCGCGGTCGGTGACCGAGAACGCAGAGATCAATGGTCAGGGCTTCATCGCGAACGAAACGGGTCTTCCACAAAAGCGAGGACCAGCAAGACTGACACTTCGAGAATGCGGTCAAACTTCCATAAACGCAAAGGTCATCATGCAGGACCCTTCATGAATGCAATCAAGGGGTCCGCAAACGTGAAGAGGAGCTCATACCAGATCACGGGACAAAAACTAAACTTAGCGCAACAAATCATGGAATGGACCCTCGAGATTCGTTTGAAACCCCGTGCATACAAACCAAATATGCTGCTCTACTAAATTCGATGTTCTGGACTCAAAGGAATTGTTAGAATTTGAATTCAAAGTCTCATTGACCCAAAATATATTTAGTCGCAACTAAACTAGTTTAGGACTCAAAAAGCTCAAAACGCCCTCAGGGCTCTCAAAAAATACACTGAAATTCTTTCTAGGCGTAAGATCATTCCCCAAATCTAACGGAGTTGTCCGAATTCCATTTTGAGCATCTAAACTCCGAAGGTTGACCAAAATCGATTTTAGGATAAAAAACTCAACAAGTCTTATCTTAGGAACTCAAATTCATGGTACCACTCCAAATCTAATTTCGTTAACTCTCCCGGACCAAATTCCATATTCAAGAGCTGATGGAATCAACGGAATTTCATTTCGAAACTCGAAACTCTAAAAGACACTGAAAACTACTATTTGACAACTTAAACCTTCAAAACTCAAAGCTTTCCAATAATCTTCACTTTTCAAGGGATTTCACATAACCAACATCGAATATTGATCAAACATGAATCGGAACAACTATTAAAAGGGGTAAAACGATCATTTTGCAAAAATTACCAAAATGACTGTTAGGATCATTACATGTTTTTTAGATGTGAAGACGATTTATTTTGAAACATCTGAATATAAATAGTTTATTAGTATGTAAACAACATAAATATTATACTTCAACAAAATATTAGGAAAAACTTCCGTCTAGAAAAAAAATATTATTTAATAATAGTTAAAATATTTGAAGATATAAATAAATATTTTAAGTTCAGTAAAAATACAGTCAAACTACCTGAATTACCTAACAAAATTATATTAACAAAACAATTGTTAAACATTAGTAGAAAAAAATGCAGTCATCATCTTTTACCATTTTTGCAAATAATTTTACCAATTCTTGATGACCAAACAATACGATCAATCATTAAATGTTGTCAAAATAAAAAGGAATTTTTTTTGGATAGCTGATAGTTGAAGAAACAGAGAGGCATGAAATTTTTGCAAAAGAAAAAACATATATATAGAGTGAACTTTAATAAAAGTTTGTCTTTAAAAAAGTTTGAATGAGATCCGTCACAGTTCAAATTCACTTAAGACCCTTTCAGCCATTAAGAGATTTTTAAGTAGAAAAAACAAATGCACTTAATAATCCGAGGTCTCCATAAGTGCAAATAAATGAGTCCTTAGTGGTTAAGGTGGTTCAAAATTTACCTTTCCGTTTTAAATTCAAATCTCAAACACTATATTTTTACTTTTCGAACTCCCTTAGTGAAAATTGTAGGGGTGTCAAATGGGCGAATTGGATTGAAATTGGAGACATTAAAATGGGTTAAAATGGAAATCGGATTGGGTCATGACCCACCCAAAGTTACTTTGGGTTCAAATGGGCTAAAAATCGGATTGGGTCATGACCCGTCAATTTTACCTACTTAATCTCAATAATTTTAACATATTGCTAGTTATCTTTTATAACTAGAATTTGAATTTCAACTCGAGAAAATAAAAAAATAAGTTACAAATGGATAGATAAATTAAATCCTTGAAGATATAAAATAGATAGTAATTCATACCTTCAATATGAGAAAATACATTACACCAATGCAAATAAAGAGTCTTAAAACGAGTTGAAATTGGAGATTAAATTAGGTTCAATTGAATATTTTTTTAAAATGAGTTAATGCTTGAATAAATTGAAATTGATCCAATTCAAATTATTTTGAGTCCAATCATAAAATCTTGAACAGATTGAATGAGTTATCTATATATTGGGCTCATTTTGACACCCTTATGAAATTTTTGAATTTACCACTGATTTTAGTGTCATTCATCTGCTTAAAATTTTACTAAGTACTTGAGAAATCACTCAACCAATTTTTTTATATAATGAACGTCTCTCCACACATACAAGAAGACATTGAAATAGGCTAGCAGCTGAGTGATGGTTACCAGTGTTTTCAAATGCGTTTTTGGGGTGAGTCCCAAGGCGAGTCTCGAGCCCGGGCATTCAAAAAAACCTCTGGAGTGCAAATTAAAGGCGTAAATTCAGCTGCAGTAGCGGCGATTCACTCGTCGACTTTCTTCTCTGGGAGAAACCCTAGCCATGGATGCTTAACCATGGCCGCCAAGGCTGCCGGCCAGCCGTCAACGGCGGCTGTCCTACCCAAACAAAATCTACTACCTCTATCCTCATCATCGACTAACTCTCTACAAAACCCCCAACTGACCCATGAGTTTAAACAAACTTCTACTGCTTCTTCTACAGCAAGCTACGCCTAGATCCTTGAGAATGAAGCTCTCAAATCCAAATATCATCCCCTTCCAATGAAGGAAGTGTTGTATTTTGAAGGAATTCCGGTGGTGCGTTGGACAAATGTGGAAGTAAAAAGAATGGAGCAGATTGAAAATCTACAACATGCTATTGTTGGTAAGTTTGCTCATGGGTGGCCAGAGTTGCAAGAATTAAGAAGCATCATCCCTCAACAGTGTGGAGTGAAAGGAAAGTGTGATATCGGACTATTGAGGGACAAACATTTGTTGATAAGATTTTCTCTAATGGAAGATTTCATCAATATTTCCTCAAAGTTTTCCTTTTGGCTGAAATAGAAGGATGGTCATGCGTACCAAATGAGGCCATTAATTTACAACTCTACCTTCAAGGTCGAGGAAGAAACTTCAATAGCCATGGCTTGGATTTCCTTCCCAAATCTACTACCAACGTATTTTGTGAAAGAATCCTTATTTACCCTGGCATCAGCAGTTGGGAAGCCCTTAGGATTGGACATGGCCACCATAAACAAAACAAGACCTAACTGTGCAAGGGTAAAGGTTCAAGTAGATTTGCTATCAGATCTACCTAATTTTGTGATGATGGAAATTGAAGATGAGAAGACTAAGGAGATAAGGAAAGAAAAGGTGCGTATACAATATGATCATCTGCCCAAGTATTGCACACAATGTAGGTTACAAGGCCATGCAAATGAAGACTGTCGAGTAATGCACCCTGAATTGGAGGCAAACAGAAACAAGGATGCAAAGAAAGAGGAGAAGGAACAAGAGAAGGGAGATTTATCAAAGAGGGATACACCATATGTTGTAGGAAAAATAAGAAGGCATCAGGGAAGGAGATATCTAGTACAAACATATATCCCTAAAGTACTATCAAGTGGGAAGATTGTTACTTATCCACACATAAGAAATAACAATAAGGCCCCTTTTGATACCCGAAAAAACCACAATCTTGCAGCTTCTACTCATAATCATTTTGATGTATTAGGAAAGCTCACAGAAGGAGAAAGTGACAAAGACAAGGGAACAGATGATAAAGACAAGGAGAAAACAAAGGAAACTAAGACACAAGTGCATGAAACAGAGAAAGATATGATTGAAGAATGTCCCTCTGCAGTTGAAGAATCACAACCTAACAAGACCCTATTTATTCAGGGTGCAAGTGCCAGTGAAGCTGAGGAGGACACTATCACCAATTATGATCAAGACTCAGGATCTAGTAGCTTGACAACAGACAAAAGGGAAATGGAGCTTGAAATGCAGATGAAGGACGATAGCTTGACAATAGATAAAGTTGATAATTCTGAAAAGGTGATGCAAGACACAACTGCAAATGCTGAATATGTGATTAATAAGGGAATCAATATAGCTGAGGAGTACACTCTTTTAAACTATGAACATGATCCACGATGTACCATTTCCACAACACACAAAAAGGATTTGGAGACTGAAATCCAGAAGGAGTCAGATATCGTAACAATAGATCACCTAGTCCAGACATCACATCCTCCACCTCTAGATCATGTCCAGGAATCCAGCTCTAAAAATACAATGAATGAGGGAGTGTTGAGCATCTCTATTAATGACAAAGGGATTGGTTCATTTCCCCCTCAGAGAGAAGAGATCAAGAAGTTATCAGAGACACAAATAGAAATGGACAGAGCACAGCCACATATTCATCAGAGAAAATAATCTCCTTTGAAGGAACTGCATGATGTGATCTCTCATAACATTGATGAGAGAGCTGAGGAGCAAAATGATGAGGGTAAGAACAAATTCAATGAATGTGAAGAGGAGGCCTCTATGAAACAGGTTTTTAATAGTGTAGTCAAAAAAGCAGACATCTCACCAAGATCAAAGCAGCAAATCTACAAGAAAGGAAAGAAACAAGTAAATACAGATACTCTTCCTGTAAGAGTGGTACCAAGGAGAGGTTGTAAGCCTATTTTTAAATGATGATGAAGACACTCTTCTGGAATATCAGATCTGTGAACATACAAAAAGCTTTTCACAGAGTACAAATGATGCACAGACATCACAAATTCTCCATTATAGCTTTAATGGAGCCTTTTCAACACTACAGGTAGATTCAGGCATATAGGAGGAGATTAGGCATGGCATATGCCCATTACAACTGTAATGGTAAAGTATGGTTCTTTGTACAAGATCATGTAGATGTGGAGATACTGCAAGATCAAGAACAATAAATTACTATAAAGCTTTTCTTCCAAGAATGGGATAAGTCTCTTATGGTATCTATGGTCTATGCAAAGTGTGACCATCTAGAAAGAATGAGTTTATGGGATAGCTTGTATGGTTTGGCTGATCAAATGGAAATTCCTTGGTTGGTAGGAGGTGACTTCAATGTCATTATGAATGAAGATGAGAAGATTGGTGGCTTACCTGTTCTCCCCACAGAATATGAGGATTTTGCCTTCTGTATCAACTCATGTGAGCTGTATGAAATAAACTACAAAGGGAGTCTGTTTACTTGGTGGAATGGGAGGACAGAAAGTGACTGTATTTTCAAGAGACTGGATAGAATGGTTGCAAACTCAAAATTGCAAGACTGATTCCCACAAATGGAGATTCAACACTTATCCAGAATAGGCTCAGACCATGCTCCTTTATTACTTTCTTGTTGTGAAACTTCACATCACATAAGAAAGCCTTTCAGATTCCTTAATTTCTGGACAGAACATGAATCATTTATGGAGGTGGTTAAACAAGCATGGATCACTGACTTTGAAGGAGATGAGTTTATCAAATTCAAGCTGAAATTAAAAAATGTGAAATTTCTCTTGACTGTTTGGAGTAAGGCCACTTTTGGTGATATTTTTAAACAACTAACAGTAAGGGAAGAGGTAGTGAAAATTAAGGAGCAATGTTTTGAAGAAAATTCAACTCCTGTGAATAGAATGGTACTGCAACAAGCACAAGCAGCTCTGAAAAAATATGTTCATTATGAGGAAGAATTCTAGAGACAAAAGACACATATGACCAGTTTTGCTGAAGGTGATAGGTGTTGACACCCAATTTTTACCCTCAACAACGTAATTTTTACAAAAAATAATAATAATACAATAATAATAAAATATATATATAAAATTAAATAATAATAATAATAATAAAAAAACGAAATATACATATATGGTATCATCATTTTAAATTAATTTCTCTCTCTCTCTATATATATATATATATTTATAAAATAATTCTTGAATAGAATATATTTTATTATTTATTCAAAAAAATTGTTTCAAAAGATTTTTATTTTTAAAATAAATAGCTCTGTTAATTAGTTGGATTTTAATTAATAGACTCATATTTCAAGTTAATTTATTTAAACTGAAGTTAATTATTTACTTTGTAAAAAATGAGAGGTTTGTTAATTAATTAATGCATACTCATCTTATTTTAATTTTAGACTTCTTCAATTTTAATTAAATTAAAATAATTGGCTTTTATAAAACCATGCATATTTTCAAGTGTATTTTAAATAATTTGTTATCTTCATAACACATGCATTTTTTTTGTTATATAGTCATTATCTCTTAGTAATATTTAAATTTGACTTATAAAAAGAAAATTATTATTTACCATAATTAATTATTTCGTAAATTAATAATTAGTTACAATAAAGTTAATCATTTTACTTTTGTTAAAATTAAGAAGATCGTAAATTAATTCGTCTAATTTGATAACCAATTTCATCAATTAATTTTGCGTTTTCATTACTTCTCCTAAATAACAAATAATTAATATTGAATTAACAATTTTTTATTATTATTTTTATTCTTCTATTAATACTACAACACGCAAATAATATATATGCCATCTCCTCGTCAAAAAATAAAAATAAATAAATCAATAAATAAATAATAATAATAATAATAAATAAAGAAATTAAAAAATATATATATATTATTTATTCATCCGAAAATAAAAATAATTAAAAATAAAATAATAATATTCTGCACACCTTTTTGTCCCTCTTTTAAAATAATAATAAATAAATAATTAAATAATGTTAATCTTCCGTAAAAAAATAATAATAATAATAATAAAAAATAATAATAATAATAATAACAATAAAAAAAATATTTTAATTTACTACCCATACATATATTAATACTATATTAATAATGCCCATCACCCGTTGTCCCCTATTTAAAAAATAAATAATAATAAACATTAAATAATAATAAAATATATAATTGTTTTCTTTTCATCCAAATAATTTTAAAAAATGAATATAATAATATATATATATATATATATATATTTTCCGCCGCACTTTTGTACCATTTTAATATATATATATATATAATATTCACCCGAATTCCTATTTAAAAAATAAATAATAATAAACATTAAATAATAATAAAATATATAATTGTTTTCTTTTCATCCAAATAATTTTAAAAAAAATGAATATAATAATATATATATATGTATATATTATATTCATCCGATTTTTATTTTTATTTTTTATTTATCTTTTTAATAAAAATTAAAACATTAATATTATTTTAATCCACGCGTGCCCCGTCCATCATTCTTTGTCCATTTTAAATATATATATATATATATATATATATATTCACCCGAATTCCTATTTAAAAATAAAAATAAAAAATATATATATTATAAAAATTCATCCGATTTTTTTTAAAAAAATAAAAAATTTAAATAAAATATATATATTATTATATGTTTTGTCCCCCTTCCCATATCCCTATACCATTTTTTATTCCATGCTTGTCCCCTGCACATATACCCATATTAATATTATATCTCTTTTCCAAAATATATATATTCACATCCGATTTTATTTTTAAAATAAATAATTGATGAAATAAAAATAAATAATATTAATTTATACCACGCGTCCCCATATATATTCTTCCGAAAATATATATGTATATATATATATATATATATATATAATAAACAAATCCAAGCGTGCACCCCCTTCCCCATATATATTCTTCCGAAATAATAAACAAATACACGCGTGCCCCCTCCCCATACCCTATATTAATATTATATTAATTAACCCATAATCTTTTGTCCCCTCTTCAATATATATATATATAAAAAAAAAAATTTATTCTTCATCCGAAAAATAAATAAATATAAATATATTAATTTCCCATCAATATACATATATATATATATATATATTTCTTTCAACTATTTTTTTTTCTTCTTCTATTCATTCTGTATTATTTTAATAATCCGCCCATTCCGCATTATTTAAATATTCCGCCCATTTCCTATTAATTATTATTTTTCCGCCGTTCCGTATTATTTTAATAATCCGCCCGTTCCGTATTATTTTAATAATCCGCCCATTCCGCATTATTTAAATATTCCGCCCATTTCGTATTAATTATTATTTTTCCGCCGTTCCGCATTATTTTATATTTTCGCCCACTCCGCATTATTTTAATCATCCGTTATTATTATTTTTTTTATTATTATTATTTTTTTTTTAATTTCTATCTCCCTATAAATAGAGGGATTAGACAGGACAATTAGGGGCTTACACTTACACGGACAGGAGAAGAGAAAAAAAAAACGCAGACAAAAAAATAAACTCTTACACTGATTTTGAATATTTCTTTCAAAGTATTTTTGAATTTGCACTTAGCTTTACTTTTAAAACGAGGGTAGATTCATGACCAAATCATCCCCGTTCACTGCCCTGCAACAGGTAATATTTACTTCATGTTCCTTTGTTTTTTTTCGTTGTCATTATGCTTAAATATTATCCTAAAAATGCTAGCCTCCTAATTTCGTCACTCTTTTTTTTTGCATGAACACTTCGGGAGCAAAAATGGAGTTTCAATGTAATCTCCATTCCCTCACATGGAGCCGATATCCTTATTATTATTTTTACTATTGTTATTATTATTATTATTATTATTGTCGTTATTATTATTATTTTAATTATTATTGCTATTATTATTAGTAGTATATTTTATTTTCTGTTATTACTATTATTATTATTATTATTATTTTCGCTATCAATATTAGTAATAGAAGTAGTAGTATGTTTATTTTTCTGTTAGTATTACTATTATTATTATTATTATTATTATTATTATTATTATTATTATTATTTTCGTTATTCATAGTAATATTATTATTTTCATTATTAATATTATTAATAGAAGCAGTAGTATGTTTATTTTTCTGTTATTATTATTATTATTATTATTATTATTATTATTGTTATTATTGTTATTATTGTTATTGTTATTATTATTTTCGTTATTATTATTTTCGTTAATAGTAGTATATATTCTTATTATTACCGTTTTTATTATTATTAGTAGTAGTAGTAGTAGTATTTATTTACTGTTAGCATTATTATTATTATTATTATTATTATTTTCGTAATTATTATTATCATTATTATTAGTACATTTTGTTTACTACTATTATTATTAATATTACTATTATTATTATTATTATTATTATTATTATTATTGTGTTATTATTAGTATTGTTATTTTCGTTATTAATATTATTAGTAGTTATAATTGTATTTTTTTTTACTGTTATTATTATTATTATTATTATTATTATTATTTTCGTTATTATTATTAGTATATGTTATTATCATTATTATTATTATTAGTAGTAGTAGTATATATATATTTTTATTTTACTATTTTTATTATTAATATTATTAGTATATTTTATTTCTGTTAGTATTGTTATTATTATATTTTTTATTTATTATTATTATTATCATTGTTATTTTTATGGATATTATTATTATTATTGTTATTATTATTATTGTATTATTGTTATAATCATTATTATTATTATTATTATTATTATTATTATTACGATTATTATTATCGTTATTATTATTATCATCATTATCGTA
This sequence comes from Solanum dulcamara, assembly GCF_947179165.1. Taxonomy (NCBI): domain Eukaryota; kingdom Viridiplantae; phylum Streptophyta; class Magnoliopsida; order Solanales; family Solanaceae; genus Solanum; species Solanum dulcamara. Next base: position 54,255,732 of record NC_077241.1, read on the forward strand.
TTTATTATTATTGTTGTTGTTATTTACTGTCATTATTATTATTATTTATCATATTATTATTATTATTATCGTTATTATTATTATTATTATCATTGTTGTATTCATTATTATTATTGTTGTTATTTACTGTTATTATTATTATTATTATTATTATTATTATTATTATTTATCATATTATATTTATTATTTATCATATTATTATTATTATTTATCGTATTATTATTATTATATATTTTTTTACTACCGTTATTATTATTATCATACTTTATTATTATTATTATCATTGTTATTATTATTATGGCTATTATTATTGTTATTGTTATTGTTATTGTTGCATTCTTATTATTATGATTGTTGTTGTTATTATTACTATCATTAGTATTATTATTACTATTATTATTATTACTATTATTACTATTACTACTATTATTAGTATTATTATTATTATCATTACATGTTAAATTTGCTTTTATAATGTGAATATGTTCTCACTAATGCAATAGCTAACATTATATAGATATTTAGATTTGTGAACTTTAATTAAAATGGGTCATCATAATAAAAGAAACCTATATTTTTATTTAAGGCTAAATTATTAGTAAAAAATACCGCATTTAAACACGCACTTATTTCATGCAATAAGCAATATTTGCCTAATAATTTCAAGTTCAAAAATCTTTTTTCATGTAATTACTAAGCTTCATTTTCAAAACTTTTGAACAACTTTTTATAGTTTTAATCTAAACCTAAGTTTGGCCGGTAATCGTTTTTTTAACGAATCTTGAAGGATGCCTAACCCCTTCCCTTTAGGATAACTAGAACCCTTATCTAGAATCTCATAAGCTAAGTAGACCACTAATCGGAGATTATTTTTTGGCATTAAATTTGTCAATTATTTAGGTATCCTAATTTACCTTAAAAATAATTAGGTGGCGACTCCTTAAAATTAAATAATTTAGGAATCATCAATATGTTGTACACCGTTTGACCTCGAGTTAAAATGAGGTATAACAGCTTGGCGACTCCGCTGGGGATTAAAGGTCTAAACCACAACTAACTTAGGTTAATAATTTATTTATTTATTTATTTTATTTAAATTGCTTAATATGTGTTTATCCTGCTCATGTGATATAATTTATTTATTTGTTATTGTTTTATATAAATTATTTATTTGTTATTGCTTTATATAAATTGTTTATTTGTTATTGCTTTACATAAATTGTCATTTCGTTCATACTTCCTCCAGTTCTGGAAAATTGACACGATCACACGTACACGTGAAGTGTGTTTTGCGCACTCACAAATTTTTCTTCAAAATCCAAATTTAGGAGAGTTGGCATATGCGCGGGGTGTCCGGATTTTTTTTCCGTGTGGCCGCGTAGCTTTCTCACTCGAGTTGTCCGCCCGGGAACCTTGTGTCTAGTAAACCCATTCTTAATTCAACCAGAATAGAGCTAAACCAACACATTTTTAGTACATGCATCATTTATCATAGGAGGCTTAATATCCTTAAGTCCATTAGTCAACTTTATCCTAATGTCCGAGTGGGTTCACGACCCCAAGTAATTTTATCATTTGTATGTGCATTATTTGAAAAATAGTTGTGCCAGAATATGGACCATTTATCTAAATTAATTAAACCTTAAGAGGGAGGGTATTACTAATCCTTTTGTGATGCAGATAGCTATGAAGATCACAAGTTTTTATCTTGTGGAGATTGAACCATGAACATGTAAATGGAATGAAGATTTTTAGATGCGATGGAGAATTTTATTATTATTGTTGGCATGTAATAAAGCTTATTCTATTTTTGTATTTAGTTTTGGAGATAGATTTTTTTTAATTAATTAAAGAGCAATGGAATGACATATTATGGCACATTTATTTTTCAAATACGCGTTAGACATACCTCTGGCATAAAGAGGTCACCTATATTAGGACGCATTATACTTGTGTTATGTGCTTTATAAATTTTTGCATGCTTGCTTTCTATGTGACTTATATGAATTTTTTTTGCAACATGAATTTAATTGATTATTACTAACATTATCTTTGTTTTTTTTACAGAAGAGAAAATTATTTTTTCTATCTCTTTATTTGATTACCTATTATAAATTTTATGTCATTTTTATAATTATTATTATTTTTTTTCACGTTTGCCGCATGTTTAACGAGTCTAGAGCATCGTTTAAGATCATAATTATTTTAAACTCGTGCGAACTCTTAGCGTCCTCAATTAAGATTTTCTTCCTTTAATTTTAATTTGTCATTATCTTAAAATTACTTCCTTTGACCCTTTCAATGCATGTCCGCAACTTGCTTTTAAATTATTTTTCCTTAGTCTTTTGAAATGGGCTTAATTGTTCATCATTAGGTGTGAAATTTTTACACATTGATTCACTACTAATTTTTCTAGTCACGTGCCAAATTTTACCTTTCTAGATTATTATAGATATAATTTTATTTTTAACAACAAAATATTTTTTCTTTAATTCCATATTCTGTAGAAAATAATTTAGCACTCAATCTAGTCATGGAGGTTTTGCTTATGCTCTCAAACTCTTCCAATTTATTAGTGATCTTCAGGCCATTTGTTGCTTCTTAAATTAGTAGGTGTCCAAATCTATTTTGCACAATTTAAAAAATTGTCCAAGTGTAATACTTTGTCAATTTTTCATCTGCTTAATTCAAAATATTTGCGTCTTTCCTATTAATGGATTTTCAAAATTTATCTTTTATGCATCCGCCAATTCCAAGTTTTGGCATGCAAATCGAGGAGAATATCATAGGTCTACAATTGACATTGTTTCCATCTTCGATAATTTTTAATATGCCAGTACTAAAATTGATTATTTTTTTTTCGAAATCCTTCAATTTAGCAAGTCCAATCCTTGTGCACTTGATTGATCATAATTTTCTTATCAATTATCTTAATCTCAAGCGTTTCAACAAATTCGTATTGACATATTTTCTATTAAAAACCTTTCTTATTAGATCCATTAATTAGTTGTTAACCACACTCTTAAATGCTTTATTCTTGACCTGCTGCATACCTACTCTGCGCTTATCCAAATATTATATTTTTTTTTGTTTGACATAAGTCAACCTTTCTCGTCAATTCGTTCTAAACTTAGATCATTTTCTCTAGTCTAGAGCTCTTATTCTACAAAATCGTGATTTTTTTTTTACTTTATCTTCATTTGTATATTCTCATGCGCTAACACTTTATTTTGTTTCTAAAATTTTATTTTATTTTTGTCTAGCACTGAATATTGTTTTGGCTGTGAATCTGCATTAAGGGAAAATATAATGACAGAAGAATTGAAAGCATTCAACAACAATATGGGTTTAGTGCAAGCACAAAATGATGATAACGAGAAGAATGTGGTTCGAAGAAATGTATTAGTCAATCTGACAAATACCTTTAGCCTTCTTCCTACCACCACTAAGGCTTCCGGCTCAACTCAAAATATTTGTTTAACCATGCCTTCTCTCTCATCTTCTACCTACTCTTTTGCTATCCTTTCTAGACTTTTGAATGAACTACGTGTGACCTGATTCCCATTGGTAGCGGGATACGTAGGCGCCCATGTTGGGTTCGGTCTAGATAAAATAAAAAATTCACTTTTCCCAAAAGCAAAACTGGGACAGCTTTGCAGGGGACCTATAATCCTTCGAAAATACAAAGGTTATGATTACGAGCCATATTCACGCCATAATTGCTTCAAAGCCATAGCAACAAGAAATGCAGATTCAAAGCCAAAACTTCGTAGTTCAATGCAAGGCAACCATTTTATTTTATACTAACAAATTTTCTTTGAATAATGCAAAGGCTATTTTTTATTTATTCTTGAATGACAGCACCATGAGGCCCAACATCAAACCAGAATTCGCAAGATTCAAATGGTGCAATATAATCAAGAATGAAATATGAAATTCACAATTTTCTTTGAGCATAGGAATCTCTTGAAAATCAATGTCACCAAGGTGGAAGGTTCCTAAATTATGAGCAGCACATTAGGAATTTTCGTTAATGCTACACTGCACTGTTAATGTTTGCTAATACAAGAGGCATTATACGTGGGATAATTGCTACTACAAGGCATTGCATCAAGCTTGCAAATACTATATTATGAATTTTGCTTTCATGAAGACAGTACACCGAGCTCTGCACTGCATTTTGAATATTAAGTACTGCAAAGACATTGCAACATGCCTTCCATATTAGATTATCAATGTTTTCTACTACAAACAAATTGCACCAATCTCAATGCATTGCACCAAAATTCATATTTACAAGTTTGCACCATATATTGGGTTAGTCCACCTTAAAATGGGACATATCGAGTTCGTCCACCCTAAAATAGGATATGAGTTTATCCACTCTCTAATAGGATATGGGTTCATCCACCATAAAATAGGATATGAGTTCATCCACCCTCTAATAGGATACAACATATATTGTAGCACATTCCATAGGCACCCACCTTCTAATGTGGGTATTGCATCACATTTCATAGGCACCCACCTTCTAATGCGGGTATTGCATCACATTTCATAGGCAACCACCTTCTAATGCGGGTATTGCAGCACATTCTATAGGCACCCACCTTCTAATGCGGGTATTGCAGCACATTTCATAGGCACCCACCTTCTAATGCGGGTATTGCAGCACATTTCATAGGCACCCACCTTCTAATGCGGGTATTGCAGCACATTTCATAGGCATCCACCTTCTAATGCGGGTATTGCAGTACATTTCATAGGCACCCACCTTCTAATGCGGGTATTGCAGTACATTTTATAGTCGCTCACCTTTCTAATGCGGGTATTGCAGCACATTTCATAGGCACTCACATTTCTAATACGGGTATTGCATTACATTCCATAGGTGCTCACCTTTCTAATGCGGGTATTGCAGTGTATAATATCTTGAAATTTCTTTAAATGCATGCCCAAATGCTTTTCTAATATATTCAAATGCACTGCATAAATGCTTTCAATTATTATCAAATGCACTGCATAAATGCTTTCAATTATTATCAAATGCACTACACTAATATTTTCCAATATATTCAAATGCACTGCACTAATGCTTTCTAATATATTCAAATACACTGCACTAATGCTTTCTAATATATTCAAATATACTGCACTAATACTTCCTGATATATTCAAATGCACTGCACAAATGCTTTCTAATGCACTGTACAAATGCTTTCAATTATTATCAAATGCACTGCACAAATGCTTTCAAATATTATCAAATACACTGCACAAATGCTTTCAAATATTATCAAATGCATTGCACAAATGCTTTCAATTATTATCAAACGCACTGCACAAATGCTTTCAATTATTATCAAACGCACCGCACAAATACTTTCAATTATTATCAAACGCACCGCACAAATGCTTTCCACTATTATCAAATGCACTGCACAAATGCTTTCCACTATATTCAAATGCACTGCACTAATGCTTTCCACTATATTTAAATGCACTGCACAAATGCTTACAATATATTCAAATGCATTGCACAAATGCTTTCTTATATATTCAAACGCACTGCACAAATACTCTCAAATATTATCAAATGCACTGCACAAATGCTTTCAAATATTATCGAATACACTGCAAATACTTTCAAACATTATCAAATGCACTGCACAAATGCTTTCGATATATTCAAACGTGCTGCACAAATGCTTCTTATATATTCAAATGCACCGCACTAATGCTTTCTTATATATTCAAACGCACTGCACAAATACTCTCAAATATTATCAAATGCACTGCACAAATGCTTTCAAATATTATCGAATACACTGCAAATGCTTTCAAACATTATCAAATGCACTGCACAAATGCTTTCGATATATTCAAACGTGCTGCACAAATGCTTCTTATATATTCAAATGCACCGCACTAATGCTTTCTTATATATTCAAACGCACTGCACAAATACTCTCAAATGCACTGCACTAATGCTTTTCGATATATTCAAATGCTTTATTGCGCTCCAAGTGGCTCTCAATTGTTTTTTTACTGCTTTGCACAAATGCTTTAAATACAATTGCATAAAACGCTTGCAAAAGTTGCAATATTTGCAAAGACGTCATTTTCATTAATCATTGACTTGAGAAGTTGCAATCTTCATAAATTATTTGGGTTAAGGCCTCATTTCATTAATCATTGCTGAAAGGCATCATTCTCATGAGTCATCGGCTAACCCTATTTTCATAGGCTTTATTTAATCATTACAGTTCGCAAGGCCGCATTATATATACTCGCACTCTAGAGGTGTCATTCCCATAAGCTTATTGCACATTGCTTTATATTTAATATTTACTAATTGTCTTATCAAGTTTAAGTTTTGCAGAAATCGCAGCATAACGTGGAATTGTTTCTAAGCAGTGAACGGGGGATGTTTGTTGGAAAGTCAAACTCACCAACAATGGTCATGAATCTACTCTCGAACTCTACTCAACCTACTTCCATAATTCAGGTTTTAAAATCCAGTCTCGCCATTATTCGTTATTGGGACGATTTCTTTGGGGTTAGGCTTTACTTCGTTCTTCCCAATATTCTCGCCCCTTGTCGAGTCCAGGTTTTTAATTCCACTTTATCTCTTTATATTGTCAATACGCTCCCTTTTGCTTCGCTTCATTTTTCATAAACTTCATTTCAACATTGATGGCCGGGACAAAATTGGCTATTATGTCAACTTCTTTGCCCAAAAACTCTTTCATCGTCTTCGGTCAAAGAGGGACAGCTGTTGACACCCAATTTTTACCCTCAACAACGTAATTTTTACAAAAAATAATAATAATACAATAATAATAAAATATATATATAAAATTAAATAATAATAATAATAATAAAAAAACGAAATATACATATATGGTATCATCATTTTAAATTAATTTCTCTCTCTCTCTATATATATATATATTTATAAAATAATTCTTGAATATAATATATTTTATTATTTATTCAAAAAAATTGTTTCAAAAGATTTTTATTTTTAAAATAAATAGCTCTGTTAATTAGTTGGATTTTAATTAATAGACTCATATTTCAAGTTAATTTATTTAAACTGAAGTTAATTATTTACTTTGTAAAAAATGAGAGGTTTGTTAATTAATTAATGCATACTCATCTTATTTTAATTTTAGACTTCTTCAATTTTAATTAAATTAAAATAATTGGCTTTTATAAAACCATGCATATTTTCAAGTGTATTTTAAATAATTTGTTATCTTCATAACACATGCATTTTTTTTGTTATATAGTCATTATCTCTTAGTAATATTTAAATTTGACTTATAAAAAGAAAATTATTATTTACCATAATTAATTATTTCGTAAATTAATAATTAGTTACAATAAAGTTAATCATTTTACTTTTGTTAAAATTAAGAAGATCGTAAATTAATTCGTCTAATTTGATAACCAATTTCACCAATTAATTTTGCGTTTTCATTACTTCTCCTAAATAACAAATAATTAATATTGAATTAACAATTTTTTATTATTATTTTTATTCTTCTATTAATACTACAACACGCAAATAATATATATGCCATCTCCTCGTCAAAAAATAAAAATAAATAAATCAATAAATAAATAATAATAATAATAATAAATAAAGAAATTAAAAAATATATATATATTATTTATTCATCCGAAAATAAAAATAATTAAAAATAAAATAATAATATTCTGCACACCTTTTTGTCCCTCTTTTAAAATAATAATAAATAAATAATTAAATAATGTTAATCTTCCGTAAAAAAATAATAATAATAATAATAAAAAATAATAATAATAATAATAACAATAAAAAAAATATTTTAATTTACTACCCATACATATATTAATACTATATTAATAATGCCCATCACCCGTTGTCCCCTATTTAAAAAATAAATAATAATAAACATTAAATAATAATAAAATATATAATTGTTTTCTTTTCATCCAAATAATTTTAAAAAATGAATATAATAATATATATATATATATATATATATTTTCCGCCGCACTTTTGTACCATTTTAATATATATATATATAATATTCACCCGAATTCCTATTTAAAAAATAAATAATAATAAACATTAAATAATAATAAAATATATAATTGTTTTCTTTTCATCCAAATAATTTTAAAAAAAATGAATATAATAATATATATATATATGTATATATTATATTCATCCGATTTTTATTTTTATTTTTTATTTATCTTTTTAATAAAAATTAAAACATTAATATTATTTTAATCCACGCGTGCCCCGTCCATCATTCTTTGTCCATTTTAAATATATATATATATATATATATATATATTCACCCGAATTCCTATTTAAAAATAAAAATAAAAAATATATATATTATAAAAATTCATCCGATTTTTTTTAAAAAAATAAAAAATTTAAATAAAATATATATATTATTATATGTTTTGTCCCCCTTCCCATATTCCTATACCATTTTTTATTCCATGCTTGTCCCCTGCACATATACCCATATTAATATTATATCTCTTTTCCAAAATATATATATTCACATCCGATTTTATTTTTAAAATAAATAATTGATGAAATAAAAATAAATAATATTAATTTATACCACGCGTCCCCATATATATTCTTCCGAAAATATATATGTATATATATATATATATATATATAATAAACAAATCCAAGCGTGCACCCCCTTCCCCATATATATTCTTCCGAAATAATAAACAAATACACGCGTGCCCCCTCCCCATACCCTATATTAATATTATATTAATTAACCCATAATCTTTTGTCCCCTCTTCAATATATATATATATAAAAAAAAAATTTATTCTTCATCCGAAAAATAAATAAATATAAATATATTAATTTCCCATCAATATACATATATATATATATATATATATATATTTCTTTCAACTATTTTTTTTTCTTCTTCTATTCATTCTGTATTATTTTAATAATCCGCCCATTCCGCATTATTTAAATATTCCGCTCATTTCCTATTAATTATTATTTTTCCGCCGTTCCGTATTATTTTAATAATCCGCCCGTTCCGTATTATTTTAATAATCCGCCCATTCCGCATTATTTAAATATTCCGCCCATTTCGTATTAATTATTATTTTTCCGCCGTTCCGCATTATTTTATATTTTCGCCCACTCCGCATTATTTTAATCATCCGTTATTATTATTTTTTTTTTATTATTATTTTTTTTTTAATTTCTATCTCCCTATAAATAGAGGGATTAGACAGGACAATTAGGGGCTTACACTTACACGGACAGGAGAAGAGAAAAAAAAAACGCAGACAAAAAAATAAACTCTTACACTGATTTTGAATATTTCTTTCAAAGTATTTTTGAATTTGCACTTAGCTTTACTTTTAAAACGAGGGTAGATTCATGACCAAATCATCCCCGTTCACTGCCCTGCAACAGGTAATATTTACTTCATGTTCCTTTGTTTTTTTTCGTTGTCATTATGCTTAAATATTATCCTAAAAATGCTAGCCTCCTAATTTCGTCACTCTTTTTTTTGCATGAACACTTCGGGAGCAAAAATGGAGTTTCAATGTAATCTCCATTCCCTCACATGGAGCCGATATCCTTATTATTATTTTTACTATTGTTATTATTATTATTATTATTATTGTCGTTATTATTATTATTTTAATTATTATTGCTATTATTATTAGTAGTATATTTTATTTTCTGTTATTACTATTATTATTATTATTATTATTTTCGCTATCAATATTAGTAATAGAAGTAGTAGTATGTTTATTTTTCTGTTAGTATTACTATTATTATTATTATTATTATTATTATTATTATTATTATTATTATTATTATTATTTTCGTTATTCATAGTAATATTATTATTTTCATTATTAATATTATTAATAGAAGCAGTAGTATGTTTATTTTTCTGTTATTATTATTATTATTATTATTATTGTTATTATTGTTATTATTGTTATTGTTATTATTATTTTCGTTATTATTATTTTCGTTAATAGTAGTATATATTCTTATTATTACCGTTTTTATTATTATTATTAGTAGTAGTAGTAGTATTTATTTACTGTTAGCATTATTATTATTATTATTATTAATATTTTCGTAATTATTATTATCATTATTATTAGTACATTTTGTTTACTACTATTATTATTAATATTACTATTATTATTATTATTATTATTATTATTATTATTATTGTGTTATTATTAGTATTGTTATTTTCGTTATTAATATTATTAGTAGTTATAATTGTATTTTTTTTTACTGTTATTATTATTATTATTATTATTATTATTATTATTATTTTCGTTATTATTATTAGTATATGTTATTATCATTATTATTATTATTAGTAGTAGTAGTATATATATATTTTTATTTTACTATTTTTATTATTAATATTATTAGTATATTTTATTTCTGTTAGTATTGTTATTATTATATTTTTTATTTATTATTATTATTATCATTGTTATTTTTATGGATATTAATATTATTATTGTTATTATTATTATTGTATTATTGTTATAATCATTATTATTATTATTATTATTATTATTATTATTATTATTACGATTATTATTATCGTTATTATTATTATCATCATTATCGTATTTATTATTATTGTTGTTGTTATTTACTGTCATTATTATTATTATTTATCATATTATTATTATTATTATCGTTATTATTATTATTATTATCATTGTTGTATTCATTATTATTATTGTTGTTATTTACTGTTATTATTATTATTATTATTATTATTATTATTATTTATCATATTATATTTATTATTTATCATATTATTATTATTATTTATCGTATTATTATTATTATATATTTTTTTACTACCGTTATTATTATTATCATACTTTATTATTATTATTATCATTGTTATTATTATTATGGCTATTATTATTGTTATTGTTATTGTTATTGTTGCATTCTTATTATTATGATTGTTGTTGTTATTATTACTATCATTAGTATTATTATTACTATTATTATTATTACTATTATTACTATTACTACTATTATTAGTATTATTATTATTATCATTACATGTTAAATTTGCTTTTATAATGTGAATATGTTCTCACTAATGCAATAGCTAACATTATATAGATATTTAGATTTGTGAACTTTAATTAAAATGGGTCATCATAATAAAAGAAACCTATATTTTTATTTAAGGCTAAATTATTAGTAAAAAATACCGCATTTAAACACGCACTTATTTCATGCAATAAGCAATATTTGCCTAATAATTTCAAGTTCAAAAATCTTTTTTCATGTAATTACTAAGCTTCATTTTCAAAACTTTTGAACAACTTTTTATAGTTTTAATCTAAACCTAAGTTTGGCCGGTAATCGTTTTTTTAACGAATCTTGAAGGATGCCTAACCCCTTCCCTTTAGGATAACTAGAACCCTTATCTAGAATCTCATAAGCTAAGTAGACCACTAATCGGAGATTATTTTTTGGCATTAAATTTGTCAATTATTTAGGTATCCTAATTTACCTTAAAAATAATTAGGTGGCGACTCCTTAAAATTAAATAATTTAGGAATCATCAATATGTTGTACACCGTTTGACCTCGAGTTAAAATAAGGTATAACAATAGGAATACAAGGTTCTTTCATAGTATTGTTAATGGTAGGAGGAAGAGATTGCAGATCAGAAGAATTCAAAATCAACAAGGGCTTTGGATAGAAGGGGACACACAGTTGGCAGAAGAAGCTTGTATTTTCTATCAACAACAGTTCTCTCAACAACTTCCAGCTCAAGATTACCAAATGCTACATCAAGTTCCCCATATGGTGGACCAGGATACAAATGATCAACTGATAAGAATACCAACATTACAGGAAGTGAAGAAGGCTGTTTTTGCCTTGGCTGCAGAGAGTGCTGCTGGGCCAGATGGGATGAGTGGAATCTTTTATCAGACATGTTGGGATATTGTTGGTGTTAGTGTACATAATTTGGTGAAAGCTTTCTTTCATGGACAAACTCTTTCAAAGGCAGTCACACATACCAACCTTGTACTGATACCAAAGAAAAACAACATAGAAACCTTTGCTGATATGAGACCAATCAGTCTCAGCAATTTCATCAACAAGGTGATCTCTAGAGTGGTTCAGGAGAAGTTGGAAGGCATCCTACCTTCTCTAATATCTCCTAATCAGGCTGGCTTTGTTAGAGGCAGAAGCATCATTGAAAATGTCCTACTCACTCAAGAAGTAGTGACTGACATCAGACTAAGAGGAAAACCAGCTAATGTGGTACTTAAACTTGACATGGCTAAAGCATATGACAGAGTATCATGGTTTTTTTTTATCAGTGTTTTAAGGAAGATGGGTTTTGTAGAAATTTTCATAGATATGGTTTGGAGGCTGATAGCAAATAACTGGTATTCCATACTCCTTAATGGTCAAGCACATGGATTTTTTCATTCCACCAGGGGAGTTAAACAAGGAGATCCTCTCTCTCCTTCCTTATTCATTTTATCTGCAGAAGTTCTATCTAGAGCATTGAATTCTTTATTCTATAATAAAGACTTTAGAAGTTATAGTATGCCCAAATTGAGAGCAAATATGAATCACCTAGCATATGCAGATGACACAATAATATTTGCATCAGCAGATTTAACATCTTTGGAGCTAATTATGAAGGTACTACAAGCATATGAGCAGGTTTCTGGACAACTTATAAACAAAGAGAAGAGTGCTTTCTATGTATACAATAAGGTTTCTGCTAATTTGATACAACAGGTGTAAACTATTACTGGTTTTAATAGAGGCAATTTTCCTTTCACATATATGGGATGCCCTATCACACATTCAAGGAAAAGAAAGGCTGATTATAATGATCTAATCAAGAAAGTGAAGAATAGGTTGCAGACTTGGAAAAGAAGATTGCTATCATTTGGAGGGAAAGTTGTGCTGATCAATAATGTACTAATGAGTATTCCTATCCATCTCCTGTCAGCTATTAAACCTCCAAAATATGTTATCAATGATATGCACAAAATATTTTCAGCTTTCTTCTGGAATAACTGTGAGGAGAGTAGAAGAAGACACTGGTCTTCTTGGTTAAATCTGTGCAAGCCAAAAGAAGAAGGAGGAATAGGAATTAGATCCTTATTTGATGTATTACAAGCCTTAAGTGCAAAATTATGGTGGAGATTCAGAACAACAAACACAATATGGGCAAATTACATATGGATCAAGTACTGTAAAAGGCACAATCCTCAGACAGTGCAGTGGAATGGAGGATCTCAAGTATGGAAAACTATGATAGAGGCAAGAGATAAGATTGAGCAAGAAATATGGTGGCAACCAAGGAGTGGAACTGCAAATTTATGGTTTGACAACTGGACAAAACTTGGAGCTCTATATCACATCATATCAGAAGATTTCCAAATAGATGAAGCTGTTCAAGAAGTAAAAGAAATAATGATGCATCAAGGTTGGAACTTACCAAAACTACAGCAGCTGCTCCCTGGGGATATTGTAGCACATATCCAAGAAGACTTACACTTTCATGAACAAAAAGAAGAATGGGATATACCAAGATGGATGATGACAGCATCAGGCAAGTTTACAGTAGGCACAACATGGGAATTACTGAGGAGCAAAGCAGGCAGGTCAGATGTTTACAACAATATATGGATATCAGGGGTCCCTTTTAAGGTATCCTTCTTTTTCTGGAGATTGTGGAAAAACAAAATTCCACTTGGAGATATATTAAGAAGCTTAGGGATAGAAACTAAGACAACATGTTACTGCTGTGATCCCCCACAACATGAATCAGTGGAACACTTATTTGTTACAGGAAAATTTGCTACAGCAGTATGAAAGTATCTTAAAGCGGTTGTTGGCATCACAACACAGTTTCAGCAATTCAGGCAACTAGTTCAACTATGGTGGAATTTAGAGTTTCCATCAAAGTTAAGAAATAGCTTTAAAGCTATCCCAATGGTCACAATGTGGCAGATATGGAAATGGAGGAACACAGTGCTACATGGAGGGAAGATGTCCATCAATAAAGTGATTTATGAGATAAACATGATTACATATCAATTGACTCGAATGAGCTACAAAGGGCAGGAAAACTTACCAAGATGCATACCTCAAATACTGCAAAAATTTGAAACATACAGGCCAAAACTTGTAACTAGAATAGTGAAATGGGAGTTTCCTGAACAGGGATGGTACAAATGTAATTCTGATGGAGCTTCTAGGGGAAACCCTGGACCAAGCTCAATTGCATTTTGTATTAGAAATGCAGTAGGAGACCTTCAGTATGTAGCAGCAAGAAGGATACTAGATGGATCAAATTTGATAGCAGAAGCGAGGGCATTACATGAGGGACTTCAGCACTGTGTTACACACAGACTCCTACTAGTGGTGTTGGAAACAGACTCAATGACAATGAAAATGATTTTGACTGGACAGTGGGAGACTCCATGAAGCATATCAATGATCACAAATGATATCTCCAGACTGAGGAGGGATAAAGAAGTGAGGGTGGAACATGTCTTGAGAGAAGGAAATGGGTTGGCTGATTTTTTAACAAACTATGCTCTTGATTTTGCAGGTAACCATCACTTTGATAATTTTTGTTCACTTCCTGTAACAGCAAGGAAGATGCTAAACACAGAAAAGTTCCAAATACCATATCTGAGGATTAGGCGAGCTAAAGATCACCACATACCCGGAGATTAACAACTACCAGGAGAGCTGCAGCAAATAGTTAGGCATCACAACAATTCAGGAGAAAAATAAGAACTTCGAAGCTGATTCGATGACAAATCTTCAACATAACGACAGCTACAACTGAGTGAACATAGAGAATTGCTACTACAACTTTCAAGCCTGAATTATTATTCTTTTAACTTTGAACCATAGCACCTGGTGAGAGCTTGTTGGTGTCCGAAATGGTATTAAGGTAAGGCTGGAGGTCGCAGCAGATAATTCCACTTGGTACTTGGTAGTTTGGCTGTAGATCATCACTTTAATTTTCTGCTTTTCTTTATCTTCTGAGAATAGTTTGTATGAATCTTTTTATTCTAATAAATCACTGCCAAATTTGTTTTGGTGGTTTTCGTTCAAAAAAAAAAAAGGCGTCGATTCATATGATGTAAGCCCTAAAACTTGAGGTGTAAGTGCTAGGCATAAAAAAACGTATCTATTGGATGTTAATTAATTTTAATTTTTATAATTTTAAAATATTTTTGCTATAAATAATATTTTTTAATTATTGGTGTAATGATATTTATACTTTATGCTATTAATTTTTCAGTCTATAGTGATTTTTTTTTTCAAAATATACAAATAATTAAAACAATTCTCATAGAAAATGACTAATAAATTTTTAGATAATCGTGCCTGAAACATAAAAGATAGAGATTTCACACCACTATGTTAATCCATGTTTTTTTCATTACTATTACACTTTTTATCTTTTTCTTTTTTGAAAAATATAAATAATAGTCAATGTAAATATTAGTTGAGGATGGTAGCGACTAGTAGATGTGGAGATGAATGATGATTTTATTTTAAAGATTATCTCATTTTTTATCATTTTTTGTGTTGTTACCTTTCTTAAATAATAATGATATTTTTTTCTATATTATTGGTGATTCATTTAAATTTATTTGCATAACTATTGAGAGTTTGAATTTTGTTTATTTTTTTTAGTAATATAATTATAAAATTAACATATACATGAGATAAGATTCATGGGACTTATACTTCATTCCGTACTACGTAAAATGCCTCGCTTCACACTATCGCCTTTTAAAACACTGATGGTTACAGTATGCATGAGTTTAATTGAAAGGTTCACCAAATGTTCTCAAATTTCAAAGAAAGAGTTAGGGTTGTCAAGTAACTATCGACTAGAAATGACACTTTCAGATACTTTTTTGGATCACTCATTTATTTAGGTCTGCATGTGACTCAAATTATAGTAGCCCATTATAGAAGTGGCATTAGCATGAGTGCATGACCTATATATGATAATATGAACTAGGATTAGTTATTATATGTGAGATTTCACTTAGTTGTTATTGTTGATTAATTATTGTAGGCACAATATTTAAGTGTGGTGGTTAGCCAATTTAAGTAAAAGGTGGATTTGAGATTTTAAGCCAATATATGTGAAGAAATAATGTATTTAGGGTCCTCTATAGCAATAACACAATCAATCAATAAAATAAGCAGCCTAAAGGTAAATTTTAATATCTTTCTTAATTTTTTCTATATTTTTATTAGAAGTCTATTTTTGTATTTTTTGAGATGCAAAGGTATTGATAAATTTTTATATAATCGATATTTTCTAAAAATCCTTTTCAATTAATACAATAGTCAACCCATTTAATCTCTCTTGATACATTGTTGATTTTAGGTAAAATTTTATCAATTTTAATTTTTAAAAATTCTACTGTTGAGAAAATTATTAGTATTATTCTATAAGCAAAATATGCATTTGAAATATAATCAAATTTTTACTGCTTGATTATTTAGATTAGTAGTACTATGTCGTTTAACACTTTTAATTCAAAAGTTAAGTCTAAATCATCAATATTAAAGTAACTATATATTATGTTTTAAGGCACGCACAAGGCCAAGATCAATTATTTTTTTTTTTTGAGTTCTGATGATCATCTAGTGATCTCAACTATGTATATCATTAAATAGAAAGTCAAAAAGAAAAAAATCATAGACTTTGAATTGTTCAAACTTTTTATGTCTAATAACAGGCTTGGTCTATATCATTTCTAAAAGATTTTTCTTAAGACTTTGCGGTTTCATTAGTAACATTATAATGAATTTTTTTCGTTCTGTAAATACACATTTTCAAGATAAAATTACCTTTCCCTTGTGATAAATATTTGTACTCTTTTTTTAAAGTTTTGTGCATCCGTCCAGAACATAGTTTTTTTTAAAAAAGGAAACGGAAAATCT
Source organism: Solanum dulcamara (assembly GCF_947179165.1). NCBI lineage: Eukaryota > Viridiplantae > Streptophyta > Magnoliopsida > Solanales > Solanaceae > Solanum > Solanum dulcamara. The sequence goes on from NC_077241.1 coordinate 54,272,764, forward strand.
TGAAGGGTAAATTTGTAGAAATATAACCAATAATTGAGCACTTGAATTTGAATCCTGATTCAAAATCCCAAAAAACAGAGCAGAGGACAGTCCCTAGATGGGATCCAATGCAATACCATTCTGTCTTTTCATTTTTACATTAACTACTATACTTTTATTTTTCTATTGATTCATAAATGTTTGTTTGTATTCTAGCATTTCATTTTACTTGATTACTAGAATAAGAATGGAGTTTTTATTTATTTATTTATCTATGTTTAGCATATCAAAAGAATTTTAATATTTTATTTCTATACAATCCTTATAGCATATGTTCGAATGGACTTAAAATTTTTAACTCATAAGTCAAAATCTATCAATTATGAATTTTAATTTATAATTTATAGTTTATTTTTTAAAAAACAAATACTTAAAAATATTTTTTTATTTATCTAAATACTAAAAATGTGTTTAAAACATTTAAAATAAAAATCAATCTAAATAAGCTTTTATGGTATTAAAACCTACATAAAATAGTAATAAATATATTTTTAATAATTTTTTTTGTAAGAAATACACAAATTAACATGAATATGAAAAGGAAGGAGTACAGTAAAAACATGTGTGAGAGAGATCTTAAGAGCAGTAAATTTGTAGATTGTTTGTCTGCTTCTTTTTGATGTTATGTTCACCTTTTCGTAAAACAGGTCGTTCCTTTCTAGGGTCAAACCCAAAAGAGCTTGGGCCTGGCCCCATCCCATTCTTGTAATTTCAAACAAAACTAGTGTCATTTTTCATTCCCATTCCCCCACTTCAAAGCGGGAAAACTAAAACACAGACACGACCAAAGTGTCCTGTTCTTTTTTTTTGTTTTGAATTTCAAACCCCAACGGCTCTTTGCACAATGCAGTCAGCCACGGCCCACCACTACACCCACGTATCCCATATCTCAAAAACTCCCCATTAAAAGTTGCAATCTTTTTATGTTTTCAAGTCATTTTGAAAGGACTGTGTTTTCTTTTTCCCTTCAAAGTGAAGCATTAGTTTGGGTAGTTAATATAAACTCTATTTCTGCTTTTACTCTCTTTGACTTCTCCAAAGGTGAAAGCTTTCTTGTCTAAAACCAAAAACCAAGAACCAAAAAAAAACAAAATGGCTGCTTCTGGAAAATGGGTGAAGGCATTGATAGGATTCAAGAAATCTGAAAAAGAGGATCATGTAAGTAGCTTAAAAAATTGAATCTTTTTGTGGTTCTTGCTTACCATTTTTTTTTGTTGAATTTGTGTATATGTTTGTTGTTTAGGAGAAGAAGGTAAAGAAATGGAAGCTATGGAGGAGTGATGTTGGAGGAAGGAAGGGTTTGAAGCAGAGAAATGGTGTGGGGTCAGAAGGGTCTGATTGTTCATCAGTGAACAATGATGCTTATACAGCTGCTGTAGCCACTGTGGTAAGAGCTCCTCCCAAAGATTTCAAGGCTGTTAGGGAAGAATGGGCTGCAATCAGGATTCAAACTGCATTTCGTGGATTCTTGGTAGATATTCCCTTTAGCTTTCTTGTTTCACCTTTTGTTGCTCTCTGCACTTGACATTTGCTTCTTCTGGTCAACTAGTTTTATCAAAATGTAATTAGGTATTTTGCTCCCATACCTTAGCTCCCATTTGACCATAGATTTTGGGGTTGCGGAAATTGTTTATTAGTTAAGTTTTGTCGGTGTTCCAAAAGCTAGCCCACACCAGTTTTTGGGTGAAATTTCAATGACACACAAAACTTCAATTTTTTCCAAGTGAAATGCACGTCCAAACACAACTTGAAAAACTCTTTTTATTTCAAGTTTCAACTAATCTATGGTCAAACATTAGCTTAGAATCTTGATGGCCTGTTCTAGACATGATTGTGTTGATGTTCCGAGGTATCTTCTAATTCACTATTTACTGTCCTGGTTCGAGTTAACTAGGAATATGCTGAAGAGGTATCAGTGGGGAGATCTTTGTAACACAATTATAATTCTTTCACTTGAACAACATATATGTATGATTCACAGACTTATATTAAGTTAAACTAGTAGTAGACCAGGAGCGGCTCTCAAGCAGATTAATGGCTAAAGTCAAAATCAAAGAAAGGCTTAAACTTAAATTGTATAGTTGATTTCTTCTAATTTTTTTTTTTTTTCAATTGATATATAACCATTCTCATTCTAAATTATCTTTCGTAAGACATAATCAAATATGTCAAGTTTCTTTTAATAATTCTTTATAACCTATTGTTGTTAAAAAAATGGGCCCGCAAATTTGGGGGCCTTTTTTCAACACTGTTGAGCCGCCCCTGCAGTAGGCTCAGAGAATTTGTCTACTGTCTTTTCTTCAGGTGAGCATGAACTATGAATGACAACATCTTTTAGTTAATGGTTTTCTAGCCTAGAATACATGTTTCAACACGCATTGTTTACAGAAATGTCTCTCTCTGCTGATAAGATTTAACATTTATCTTGAATAATGATATGATTGATCTGTTTTAGAATTCTATGCTCCTCCATATTGATCTTGATTTTGATGTGTCTAATCGACATTTTAGGCAAGAAGAGCATTTAGGGCCTTGAAAGGATTGGTAAGGCTTCAAGCTCTTGTTCGGGGCAGACAAGTAAGAAAGCAGGCTGCGGTGACTCTTAGGTGTATGCAAGCTCTGGTTCGAGTACAAGCCCGGGTTAGAGCTCGTCGTGTCCGTATGTCCGTCGAGGGGCAGGCTGTACAGAAGATACTAGAGGAACACCGTGGCAAACTTGATCCCTTGAAAGAAGCTGAGGTAGAAATCTTTCTTATTTTGGTTAAAGATTTTTCAAGTACTGGTTAAATTTCCTAAACACATTTCTTCTTTTCTGAATTTTATCAGGAAGGATGGTGTGACAGTAAAGGGACTCTTGAAGAGGTCAAAACAAAGATACACATGAGGCAAGAGGGAGTCTTAAAGAGAGAAAGAGCTCTTGCATACTCTCAAGCTCAAAAGGTAAATAGTGGAGTGACTATTTAGGAACAAACAAATTTGACCTTGTAGTAATTGATTGATTAGATGCTTTATGAACTATTGCAGCAGTCTAAATCAAGCCAGAATTTCGATACTCGAACCACTATCTCGGTTCCATCTCTCAGAAGTCTTGATTACGATAAGAGTAACTGTGGATGGAGTTGGTTAGAACGTTGGATGGCAGCAAGGCCGTGGGAGAACAGATTGATGGAACAAGCATATACTGATTCTTTGGAGACCACACCAAAGTCCAAGGCTTGCTTAGAGACTCTCAAGGATAATGACAAAACAACATCTGAACCATGCTCTGTCAAAGTGAAAAAGAACAATGTCACCAAAAGGATATCAGCTAAACCTCCATTGGTGGGGCATACTACTCGTTCTTCTTCAAGCCCAAGTTCCGAATTTAGATATGATGAGAGTTCAGCAGCATCCTCTTCATTCTGCACATCAACAACACTGATATCTGGATACACGATGTTGGCATCTGATAGAACTGAAGATAGCAATGGTGGTCGACCAAATTACATGAGCCTAACTGAGTCAACCAAGGCCAAGCAGAGAAATCTGAGAATGCTTAGACAGTCCATGGATGAGTTCCAATTTCTTAAGCTCAATAATGGTGACTCAAAGAGTTGTGCTGGCTATGATCCTTCAGTCAATTTCTCAAGGCCTCTCTGTCTTCCCACTAGAATTGATAGATTTCTCTAGATTAGGGGACAAACAGAATTGTGTCTTTGCGTAATAATAGAATGACTAGGTTAAGGATAACAAATACAACAGCTTCTTGTTGTAAATTTTTTTTTCAGAAAGCTGGTAGGTATGTTTCATTTGTTCTGGACTTGGTTTGCAGTTGTCATTTGTAGAAAGTATGTTATTATGTAGATCATTCGCTCTATTGTCATAAATTTACTGAGATAAGTTGATCATGTCTTGACTGCGCGACTAAGTATGAAATTTGCTAGAAACCAGAACCATTACTGAGATAAGTTGATCACATCTTTTTTATGTCATAAAATAGAGTTACATGTGAAGTTGCATTTGAAATAGTGGAAGTTACAAGTATGTTTTCTAATTCTGTTTCACTGGTGGGACGGGATTCAGGTTTGACACAAGGTTGAGCTATCACCATTTCTCGTCTCTTGTAGTATCATTGCGCATGATGGCTCGAACCTTGACACCATGCTTATAGTTCAGAACTATGCCATATTCAAGTTCCAATGGGCTTTCCATGAGGGGAGAGTGTCGAAAAATGTACTTGCGATACAAATGAATCAGTGTCAATTTGATTTCCTGTATGGAGAATTTCTGTCCTATGCACGCTCGAGGCCCTATTCCAAATGGAATATTTGCATAAGGATGCCTTTGTTTTTCCTCTGCACAGTTTGGATCAAACCTCTCTGGTTTAAATTTCTCTGGTTCAGGGAAGTTCTTTGGGTCCTTAGCAAGAACTCCAAGAGCCAACCAAACCCATGTTCCCTGCTTAATCATAACAAATAATGTTAAGAGTACTAAACTGGAGCTAGATTTGATTAGAACCAATTCCTTCCCTCCCCCATGGTTTCCGAGGCGGGGGCCCAATCCATGGAAATCTTCCTCAGGGAAGAGTAAAAAGATGAGCTTTATAGGAAAAACAGATATTAACCTTAGGAAGTTTATAGCCTCCAATCTCCACTTCAGCTGATGTTTCTCGGGCAACTAAGGGCGAGACAATGTAACACCTCATTGCTTCTTTGATTACCTAAATTTAATAAGCGGTTAGAAGAAGAACAAGAATGGTTTAATATACTAGTTCTCATTCTCTTTTTTTTTTTTTTTTTCTATTTTTAGTTTATAAGAACTTCTTAGAAGATCAAGATATATATAAAAAAAAATTGGCATTTACCTGATCGAGGTACGGGAATTTCTGCTGAAGATCGTTGGCAGTGGTTATGTGATCATCAGGGCCAAAAGCATCTATCTCAGCAAGCAACTTCTGCTCAACTTCTGGATGGCAAGCAACCAGATAGATGATAGAAGACAAAGTAAAGGATGTCGTTGCAGAACCCGCCAGCAAGTGCTCATAAGTTACAGCACTGATATAATCTGAGGTGAAAACATTCTTAGCTAACTTCTCTGACTCCCTTGCCTGCAGTATAAGCGACAAGAAGTCTTTGGAGCTACGATCTTTTTCCTCCGTCCTCTTTGCCACTATCTCATCCAGCCTACTGCTTAAATTCATATTTGTTCTTTCCACTTTCCAGTCCATAGTGCCCGGGATTCTTTTGAGAACTTGGCGAAATGGCTCTTGAAGAATGGGAACAAGCAAGCCCAGTATGATTGAAACAGAACCTGATAAGTCCATTTTGAGTTGTGTTGTGGAGTAAATGTGCTGCTTGATGAATTCCTGTACTTGACTATCATCTTGATGATGGTTCATTTTGTCTGATATTGGTTTGGAGAGTCCAAAATCGACACCAAAAGAAGCCTGTCCAATTACATCAGTTGCTAACTTGAGAGAGAGATCAGAGAATGTGAAATCTCCCTCAGAATCAAGATTTTTAGTTGCAGACTCGATATACGATTGCATGATTGGCACTAACTTAGCAAGGTAAGATGGCTGGTAAACTGATAGAATAGTGTTTCTCATTGTTGACCATCTTGAGTCCCTATAACAAAAACACAACTTTACTTCTCTTGTAGTGGAATAGTAAAATTTCCATTATGCAAAATTGTCTCTACTTTATACCTAGTAAAAAATAGGCCTTTCTGATGAAGAGGAGATGCTGCAATAGGAGATGGGATGCTTCTATTTGGTATGTCCTTGAATTTCTTAATCCCAACTTCTCTGCATAGCTCTGCATCAGCTACAATAACTAGTGGCTGTCTGCCCATGTGAAATCTGTACCACAAAGGTAAAAACTTGAATGAATAGTCAGATTTTTAAGTGAAATGAAAGAATATGAATGATAACCTGAAGATAGGACCATATTGTTTGGCCAAGACAGAGAAGACATCAGGGCCATATTTAGCCATCAAAGGGAGGTGTCCTACAAGGGGAAAACCTGGAGGACCAGGTACTTTTCTCACACACCAATAAGGTCCATACAAATACACCAAAACACAAGCTAGTACAATGAATATGGTTGAGGCTATGGGTAACCATATTGATTCTTGAATTGCTGAGCTTAGTAACATCCTTTTTGTTTATTTGGTGGAGAAGGAGAGATCAAATTAGTGGACGTTTAACTATCTATCTATCTAGGGAATCTTGAAATTAATGGAGTATAGCCGGCCTAGTTTTGTTGATTTATGATCAAATCATATCATGAGTTGTTGGTATTTGTTATTAATGATGGCTATGCTTAAATGGTGGGGTCCTCTCTAAATATTTTTGCTTCCTTTTTTTCTCTTTTCCACTGATATATTGATGTTACAGATTGCACTTGGAATGGCAGGTAAATGAAGGAAAATAATAGAGACATTGCCTAATGCATAATACAAAATGTCAAACTATTATTTGGATTGATACAGATATAGAATAAATCTATTCTTGTGTAGACGAGCAGAGGTAGAGATTCTCAAAACACAATGTTTGGAGTGATGCTTTAATATTCTCCTTGTCCTTTTTTGAGTGTAGTTAGAAGCCAGTGAGCCAATTTGGTAAACAATAAGGACTCAAATGAGAAATTTTTATTATAGGATTCAAAAGGTGATCTTATCTATATAATGTAATTTTTCGATAAAGATATTCGTTCCATCCTTGATTTGAGATTAATTGACCTCAGCTGCTCCACTAGGTTTTGTCTGCATCTTGTCACTTAAACACTAGTTTTGGCACTTAAGCTGCTTTGGTCCAACTAGTAGAACCATACACTAGTGGGACTGACCATAGGAAATTTAGCGGTTGTAAAATTTATTTGTCTTAAATGGCTTGTCAAGACTGATCACTATAGTTTGATTGTTTTTTCCTTCCTAATGCATCTTACCGAACAGCCCCTTAGATATTATGTATCAACTTCAAAAGATATATATTCAATTGGGTCCTTAAAAGGGAAGATTGAACAAGTAAAGAAACAATGGAATTACTGTTATCGCTACTGGGCAAGTGCAAAATAATACTCTACATGTAATAATATACTAAACAATTGTCACAGGAAATGTTCTTTCAATCCTGGGGGTTGTTTGTAATTTTTGGAATAATACATAAATATGCCCTTCAATTTTAAGTGTACATAAGTAGACACTTAAACTTGTATAAAATTGAATAAATAAACGCATGTCCTATGTGGCATAATACACGTAGAAAACCATATTAGGACACAAATTGTCTTGTAGAATGCATGTCTATTGTTCAACTTTATAAATTTAAATGCATACTTGTATATATCCAAAGTTAAAAGATATAAACTGAAATCAAATTAAAAGATATATTTACGTGTTATGCCATTATTTTATATTGGATCAATTTGTTTGGTCCTGTTTGATGCTTAGCAGAAGAGATAAATAATATTCGGACAAGACTGATTAGGATTCCCACTTTTCAAGTTTTGTCTGGACCCTAAAGTCAGATCTTCATGTTTTGATCCTGCTTGATATTGTTTTGATTATATTACACTGATATTTGTGCCTATATTTGGCATATTCTTTGATAAAGCATTTGCCCATATCAGAGGACTGCTGCTTTCTTTTACCTTTTCTTCTCAAGTTTATTAGAATAAAACCCTTATTGGGTCATGCCTTCCCTTTTTATGCCTTTTCTGATAACATAATTAACATCAACATGATTTATAAACGTTCAGATATTTCCTTGTTGCTCCCAATTGTACGCCAATGTACGATGTCATGCAAGCAATATAGTGATTCTAACATAATTGGATTATCGAATCGAAAGAACTTATGATTAAAGCTGAATTATCGAATCAAAAGAACTTATGATTAATATGTATTCACTTTCACCAAACCACAAATTAATGCGAGTGTACTTCAAGAATTTGATTTCTTTTTGTTTATAAACTACTATTGCAAAATTTAAGAACTAAACTAACTCATAGCGTTCGACTTTGAATTGGTTGTTTCACAATAATTAGGGAAATTTCAAGTCTATAGCGTACTAAGAATTCATGCTTCACATCTCTTTCATGAATTTCAGAAGGTTATCAAATTAATGATTTACATGGTTGATATTAGAATCATGATCTTTCGACCTCTAGCACCTACCCCAGTTACCTATCTAACTACATCATTGAGCGGGGATAAATAGAATCAGCTGTTGAAAATTTAGTTTTCATCTTGTTTCGTAACCAAGCACGGTGCCTAGTTATATCTCAATCCTAAACACAAATTAATTCAAGTGATATGCAAGAAAAGATCATTCTCCTCGTATTTCCCATTCTATCCCTCTATTCCTTTCTCGAGTTCAAAAGTAGAAAATATATTTATGTCAATGTGGCTAAGCATCAAAATACCAATTTAAGAACATAAAAATAATTTATATTATAACTAACTTCATCCCTAAAATCGATGTTCAACAGTCATTCATAATTACAGACCCAAAACAAAGGAATTTAGCTATTCATAATCCGATTCAGAACGTTTGAATGTTTAATAATCATATAAGAATTTCAAAGATGAAAATAATAGAAATAAACCCTAACTTAAAATCAAAAGAGTATCCTCTGAATTTGTGACAATTCTCCTTGTTGTGACCCTTTAGATCACATTGCAAATTCAAATTTCTCTTCATCCTTATGCTATTGTTTATAATAAAATTTGGCATAGCATGGGTTGAAGACTCTCCCTCTTTATATTTAAGTTGTGAAACATATTTAAGTATGTTCTCTAAACTAGAATTTGACTCTCGGACTGATTATTTTCGTCTGATTTTTATTCAATCGTTTCGCACTAACACTTGTGTAACAAGTGTACCAAGGATACAAATATCAGGTATGTTTTCCTTGGAAACAACCTTTTCTTCTTGTTCTTATATGATAGACAACACAAATATTGTGGCTAGACGTACCTGAATCTAATTTCTCCAAAAAATTATTGAAGAGAAATTCATGCGCTAATAACAAAGTTAGCACAATGAGGAGACTAACTTTTCACAAATTAGCAGATTTCTAGTTTTGATCAAACCTGTAAGAATTTAGCAGATTGTGTACATAAACAAAATAATATGAAATTCTATTAATTATTAGGATTATGGAACTGAATGATTTTCAGATAAATCTATTAATACAAGAATTTATTCAAGAAATATATCCGAATTAGCCATAAAATCTTGACTTGAATTGAGCGGAAGTCTTTTTTTTTTCTTGACAAAATATGTCCCTTTTCTCTCTCTTTTTCTTTACTGATTTCTTTCAGAATAGTGTTGATGAAAAGTGTATATTCTTCAGTTTTTAAAGGCAGAGAGAAGAGCAATTATTTTCTATCTCACTCTCCATCAAATTAGATGGAGAGTTATAACTAAAATTAACTCCTGATATTTCCACTCTCCATTAAAGTAGGTGGGGGAGTTATACATTCCCACTCTCCATAAAAGCAGGTAGTGGGGAGTTTTAATCGGAATAAACTTCCACCACTTATCCAATTAGAATTTAGTTAGTAATTAAATATTAAACGAAAATAATGTTAATGTGAGCTATAAAACTAACACATGTGGTCCATAAAACTAACAAAACAAGTAACAGAAAGCATATGTTGCCAGTGAACAAAAAAAGTTTTCTACTTTTGAACCCAAATTAAACTCTTGTTAATTTTGCTACTCTTATCTCTGATTAAATTTATCGTTGTGTAATAATGTCTTACCATTCTTATAGGTTCATCATTCAAAATATTGATGTTTTGTTATTATGTAATGACGAAAATAATATAATATATTCAAACATTATATTCATAATTATTCATCTCTTGTCGAGGTAGTAATAACGTTGAAGCTCCATTCACAACGCTTCTAGTTAGCTTCTTTGTTATCCATTGATCTTCTTCTCCTGCCACCGCCTGCCGTATAATTAAAGGTTTATTCATCGATTCTTTTGTTAGCTTGATTTTATTGAGGGGGATGAATTTCTCTTCCCCCAATTCCTGTAACAACAATCTATTGGGAACACAATTACTCGATGCGTTTACCTCCCTACTTGATGAAGAAGAAATAGAAAAATCTTGACTATTAATGGATCATTGGAGAGTTGTTATAGTTAGAGGGCGAGTATTGTTTGTAATTGGTTTTGAAGTTTTCAGAAACTTTGTAAAAAGAGTCAAAAAAGGTAAATTTGCATCGTCATTGCCTCCATCTTTAGAAGAGAAATCAATAGTAGTACTAGAAGATGATTGATGAGGAGGAGACTAGATAATTGGTTCGCCATCTATAAATCTGTCTTCTGAAAATGGTGGAGATAGAGACAACATTAGAAGTTTTTGAGAAAATTGATCAATTACATTATTACCGTCTTCCATTGCTTAAAGGGGATGTGAGTAAACATTTTGAATATGAACAACAGAGGCTGTAATGAGCCTTTTATTGATTTGAATTCTCCCTCAAATTGGGATTCAAGTGTTGATGTCACGACCCAACCCCGTAGGCCGTGACGGGTGTCCGAACTGGACACTTGCGTATACTCCTACTAACTATAAGTAAACTTGTCCCCTGTTTGAGTCATAATGTATCAACAGGTACGATAACATATAAGCCGACGAGGCCATCGCAATATATAGGGACAACTGTACACACATACATATACAACCCACATATATGTCCACCGATTTCTAAGAGAAAGAACAATAACATAAGGCGGGACAGGGCCTCTGCGTATCCCTGAATGAATAAATGTATACATAGGAGGACCGGTACCAACAAGCTAGGCTCTAGAACAGTGGAGCACTCCCAACATAGCTGAGTGGAAATCCTAAGCTAACGGATCTCCAAAATGCATACCTGTACCTGCCAGCATAAAACGCAGCCCCCCGAAGAAAGGGAGTCAATACAATACATGTACTAAGTATATAAAGCATAAAACATCATAATTAAGACAACATCTGAAATATGGATGCAGGAAAACAAGTATAATAGTTAACAATTACTATGCCTACACCTTATGAAATGAGGGCATGCACATCCTCCTCATATACTGTACTCGGCCCACTGTGGGGCTCGGTGTTATCATATCATTATATACGGCATCATGCCATCATATACGGTATCATCTCATATGTTACCAATACATCATTATATTTTCACATGCATGCCTATCTATCATATCCGGCCCTTTAGTAAGGGATTCGATGAAAGAGTAGTGTACATATCGTATCGCACTCGGCCCATTATGGGACTCGGTGCTATTATCACATAGTAAAATATACCGAAAAATGTTCAGCCTGATCTATAATTTAAAACAATGCCGAGGAACGTACAGTCCAATCTATATTTTTATCATATCATCATATATATATATCCAGTCTGGGACTCGGTGAATTAAATCATCACATACGACGTCATCGTATGCTTCACTTCATCATATACGACATTTCATCATCGTATACTTCATACATATGTATATATCCGGCCCGAGACTCAATGAAAGAGTAGTAAAGTTGTGCACGATAATGTTTCCGGCCCCTATATGGGACTCGAAGGAAGATGGGCTACAGCGTGCACGAGTAGAGTAGTGAGAAACCATATGCAACTTAAATCATCATCCAAGACTCAATGAAACAGTCAAGTGAACCGTCACTTGAAGACCAGAGTAATAATCATCTTGAGTACCTTCTAAACATCGTTAGGGATCATGTCAACTGGAGTCTCAGGAATCATAGACGTGTATCGAGACAAAGCTAAACAACTTATGGAATTGGAGACGTTTGTCATCGTAGAGACCTTAGGAATAAGAGATTATGCATTCAATTACTCTTCATCAAATAGGAGACTCGAGGGTCGTAGTTCAACTACTTTCAGAACTTCAACAATCAAAAGTAGATAATGGTCACGAGTTGTACTCGGAGCTCATAAATGAAATTATCCTCAAAGCGTATTTCACATTTCATAACATTTAAAGGTGAGTAAGGATCATGTTTAGGACTAGTGAATGGAATTACCCCAACGCTCATATTATTTATCACTTACATCTAATACACGCCAAAAGAAAGAAGGGACAACTTTACATACCTATGCTAAAACCATGCCAAGAGAAAGAAGGTAGCTTTATATCCTTCTTATGGATTACCCTTAACCACGTTTGCCTCATCGTATTTTAAAACTATTTAACATGAAAGAAATACTAAGGTTAATAACCCTCCACTTTACAATTTCCAACTCTACAACCAAGTAACCATAGGAATCGTTTCCTTATCCATTTCCCCCGACTAGTTTATTACTAGTTCCGAAGTTATCGGAAATCGGGCAGCATCTTTCCTGTAACTTTCCCTATATAACTGCTAATCTTAGAAGATATATTACCAAAAACAACCAGTAGCTATATATACAATAAAATCACTTCAACATTACTCAATACAACTCCAAACAACTAGCTCAAAACTACGATATCAAAATAGAGTTTTTTAACCTTTATTTTGTAAAATGTTTAACAATACGAAATGAAGGGTAGTGTGGATGAAAACCACAGTAACCACACCCATTTTAGAACACTTGTCATCCCTATAACACACCACCCAACCAGCTGCAACCGCTGCACCACAATCACAACACACTACTCGACTTCGATTTGACTATAACAACTTCAATTTAGTTTGTTTCTGACATCAAGCATACTTATACAATTTTTCCACTTTAAACCTCATTTAAGACATGTATTATACTAAATAACAACATCATAAGCTCTTATTTGAAAAGGAAAGCCTTACCTTGCCTGAAACTCGCCAAAACTTGCCAAAACTCGCTCAGAAGTTCTCCTTGCGTGACTGAAACTTCGTGGCTGTTTGTTATCCATTTGGTGCTGGTACAAACCATAAATTTACATTACTAAAACCTTCATACCATCATGGTATAACCTAGATAATTAATTCACGGAACGAAATCGGAAAACCTACCTTTTTTTGCTCCGAATCCGTGGCTCTCTCTCTCTAGCTCAAGGTTTCTCTTCTCTTCTCTTTTTTTCTAGAAATTTCCTTGGATAAGAATGAATTCTTTTGGATAAAGATGACCATAATTCCTATATATAGGCCACCTTAGGGGGCGACACATGTCATCCCTTAAGTGGTGACATGTGTCAAGCTCTTATAGGGCCAACGCACTACATCTCCAACCATGGGATGCCACATGGCAGGTGGGGGCCCACCACCATGCTTTAGATGCTGCCACATGGCACTTCCAGATGCTTCCACGTGTCACTCTCTCTTGCTTCCATGTGTCACCTTCTTTTCCTCCTCGTGGGTTCATAATCTCATCTTACTTTACAAACCTATGTAATCCTTGCTACGTAAGATTGGTATGAACTCGAGTAGCTTAAGAATGTAAGATTTTCAAGTTGGTAGCTTACGTAAGTAGGTCGAGTCCTAAGACTCATTACTTGGTCTCCAATTTCTTCCAAATTCTTACAACCCTATTTCTAATCTTTTCTATTATGGGGTATCTTATTCTCTCTTCTTTAGAGTTATTTGATAGCGTTATAGATTATCTGGCTCACATGGTAACTTTCAAGAAGCTCAAGAAGCTTTAAGAAGCTCAAAGAAACTTAAGAACCCTTCCAGAAACTTAAGAACCTTTCAAGGCTTAAGAAGCTTAAGAAGCGTTCCAAGGTACAAAAGTACAGGGTATAACATCCTTCCCCCCTTTAGAATATTTGTCCTCAAATGTGAACCAAAAACCATCCTCAAGATCTTATACAGACTGTATGGAGAGTTTCTCTGTTCCACTGCAATAACATATACTTTCATCAAGCACTTAATATCAGAGTTCTAAAGGTTGGGATTACCTGTAGACGTAAGGCATAGGTATGGGTACTTATGTTTCATTTCCTTTCTAGCTTCCCAGGTCACTTCTTCACGATTTTCATTTCGCCTCAACACCTTGATGGAACTACGTCCTTAACTCACAACTTCTTACTCCGCTGATCCAGGATGGTGATAGGTTGCTTCTTATTAGTTCAGATTCTTCATGGTCCTTTGCTCATATTTGGCTCAAATTTTCCTGTTGCATGTTATATTGAAATTCTTGCAATAATGTGCGAAGGCACTCACCTTAGTCCCAAGATTTACCTTAGCGTCTTTTTGCTAGTCTTTAGGTTCCGCCTTGCCCTCTCCTTTTTTATCTTACAACCGGTATTAGGGTAGATCTTTAGTTCAACCTTGACCATGTCCTTTTGTGTCATTTGATCTAACTTCTCTTTGTATTTCTCTGTAATGTATCCAAAATATCATAACCCCCTTTTCATCATGTACTCCTCCGCTTGGTCTTATGTTGTATATATATATTTGTTGGTTGCACAACTACTTTTATACCACCGGTATGAGGTAGACATAATCTTTTCATTTCCTGGTCCATCTTGCTTTACATATCGCCTTCACACTAGAACTTGCTCGCGCTGGCGCTATTCTGTCCTACCCTTTTTCCTTTCTTTAGGTACTTCTTGGTCTCCTCATTTCCTACCATAGGAGATTTTCTTTTCTTTCTCCTTTCCACTTGTATATCACATCTCAGCGGCTAACAACTCTGTTTCTATATCTTAATCTTTACTCAACCATGGCCTTGCTACCCTTTACACGGTCCTTAGATTGCTTAGTCTTACTCTCTTATTATATTCACCCCTTTTTGTATGCACCCATCCATTAGGGTCTCTGCTAATGGTTCTCCGCACGGTCTCATATATCATGGCTTCTATCCATTTATTGCTGGCCTTCAGCCCTTGCTAACTCGTGCCCGTATGGGATCTCACTTAAAGTTTAAGTGTTCCCGTTAACATATGATAGTGTCAGTTGACTTCATCTCACACTTGTATTTCTCCTATCCACTTCTCCCCTTTAGGGTGTACCCATGTCATCCTCTGTTTATTTTCAACTGTTCATACGCATATGATTCTGTTCCAACACATTTGACATACTGCACCATATCTACACCTTCTGTTAGATCATCTATACTTTAGGTTGCCCCCAGTAAGAAGCTTTAATACAACCATGGGGTGCTTAGAATTCTCGATAATTAGTAACCAATCTAGTCGAAGTACTAGTACTCGATTCATATAATTAATGTAGTAGTTTATCCGGAGCCACATTCGTGTCTTCCCTACCAATGATTAGCTAGTGCCCCTAATCGTTTCAACTTCTCCATTCAGAAGTACTTGTACTCCAATGACCCATTTTTCTAGCTCTGCTATAACACTATATTCATCCCAATGGATACCACTTGTTCCTCTTAATGGACTCGCAACGCATTAATTGTTTTGCAGAGCTACCCTCCTCATCCTTGAGGGGTCTTTATATTTGCCATGGCGGAGTCACATATCCACAATACTTCCTTATATCTCATAAGCATTTATCCTTGTTGGGTACCTGAGGTTAACTTCCAATTCTTCTCAGTCCCATATTAATATTACTTTAATACTGGTCTTATCTTCTCGCCTTTTCATACTACACCTTCAGTTCGTAGCAATCTATTCCCATTTTTGTCCAACACTCATACTTAATTGATCATGTCTATCTTAAGTGCTCCCTGTAGTAGTCCTTCTACCCTTAGTCCATGGCTATTTTTGTGCCCAAGGAGTTTCATGTTACCCCTATATCCTTGGAAAACATTATTCCTTGTTATCACCGACCCCTCTGAATCCTTTTAGTATGTTATCCAATATATAAAGCACATGATTCTGGACAACCCATAAGTTCATATCTTCCATCCACCAATTATTTTAGTCGCTTAATAACCATAAAAGGTTACCATGAGGCATCCTCTAACCACTACCAGAAGGAAATTAAAATCCAATAAGCACCACAATACCGTTTAGTGCCTAACTCGTATGGTTTCCCTCCAGGTTTATTCTTGAGTTTGAACAACTTATCTAGTTCACCACTAATGGTTGAGGGTTCTGTACTTTCCCACCAAAATGAAACCCAATTGCTGGACACCTTGCCCTTCAATATGAGTTTTCCTCCGACATAAAACTTCCTAAGTAAACATGGACCCCCCTTACCAACAACACGGAGGGTACCCCTACAACTTTAGTTCATCATAATAGGGGTACTCGGTATTGACTTCCAAGCTGTATGATAAGCTTATAGTTCATTCCTTTTTTTTATTCTAGAAAATTTCGGCAGAGTTTCCTCTATATTCCTTACTATCCCAAACCTGCACTCAGGAAATACCAATAATGCCATGTAAGGCCAACATATATATACATCCATATCATACCATATCATATCCACAATGCCTCACAGGGCTAATATATACATACGTTTATAGCATCTCATATCATAGTCGCACAGGGCTTCCTACCCTAAGCCAAAACAAAAAATGACAACTTGCCCCATGTGTACCCTAGGGCCTTCTCTGCACCCTTCTACTGTCTAGAGCTGGTCTCTTCATTTTCCACCACAGCCTGTACCCACCTGCAAGAAAGGAAGTAAAAAACAAGCTTCTTTTATAGGTATGGCCGCACACATAGTAGTCTGCTAGGGAGGGATTATCTTGATAGACAGATCTATCGCATGATCTAAGACAAGAAACAAAGGTAACATCCTGAATGTTCTATAGCCTCCTGTTTATAGATGTGGTACATAACATACCGATAAACAAGACTATACTAGACATGGTCTGCGGACATTCTAAGAAAGGACCGCTCTAATACCACTTCTGTCACGACTAAATCCCATAGGCCGTGATGGGTGCCTGAACTGGACACTCGGTATACCCCTGCTAACTATAAGTAAACCTGTCTCCTGTTTGAGTCATAATGTATCAACAGGCACGATAATATATAAGCCGATGAGGCCATCATAACATATAGGGACAACTATACACACATACATATATAACCCACATATATGTTCACCGACCTCTAAGATCAAGAACAGTAATATAAGGAGGGACAGGGCCTCCGTCGTACCCCTAAACAAATAAATATATACATAGGAGGATCGGTACCAATAAGCTAGGCTCCAGAATAGTGGAGCACTCCCAACATAGCTGAGTGGAAATCCTAAGCTGACGGATCTCCAAAATACGTACCTATACCTACGGGCATGAAATGCAGCCCTCCGAATAAAAGGGATCAATACGATACATGTACTGAGTATATAAAGCATAAAATATCATAATTGAGGCAACAGCTGAAATAGAGATGCAGGAAAACAAGTATAACAGTTAATAATTACTATGCCTGCACCTTATGAAACGAGGGCATGTATATCCTCTTCATATACCGTACTCGGCCCACTGTGGGGCTCGGTGTTATCATATCATCGTATATGGCATCATGCCATCATATACGACATCACCTCATATATTACCAATACATCATTATGTTTTCACATGCATGCCTATCTATCATATCCAGCCCTTTAGTGAGGGATTCGATGAAAGAGTAGTGTACATATCGTACTGCACCTGGCCTATTATGGGACTCGGTGCTATTATCACATAGTAAAATATGCCGAGGAATATTCAGCCCGATCCATAATTTAAAATAATGTCGAGGAATATACAGTCCGATCCATATTTTCATCATATCATCGTATATATATATCCAGCCTGGGACTCATGAATAATATCATCACATACGGAGTCATCATATGCTTCACTTCATCATATACAATATTTCATCATCGTATACTTCATATATATATATATATATATCCAGCCTGAGACTCGGTGAAGAAGTAGTAAAGTTATGCACGATAACGTTCCCGGCCCTTATATGGGACTTGGAGGAAGATGGGCTATAGTGTACACGAGTAAAGTAGTGAGAAACCATATGCAACTTAAATCATCTTCCAAGACTCAATGAAATAGTCAAGTGAACCGTCACTTGAAGACCAGAGTAGTAATCATCTTGAGTACCTTCTAAACATCATTAGGGATCATGTCAACTAGAGTCTCAGGAATCGTCGACGTGTATCAAGACAAAGCTAAATAGCTTATGGAATTATAGACGTTTGTCATCGTATAGACCTTAGAAATAGGAGCTTATGCATTCAATTACTTTTCATCAAATAGGAGACTCGAGGGTCATAGTTCAACTACTTTGAGAACTTCAACATTCAGAAGTGGATAATGGTCACGAGTTGTACTCGGGGCTCATAAATGAAATTATCCTCAAAACGTATTTCATATTTCATAACATTTAAAGGTGAGTAAGGATCATGTTCAGGACTAGTGAATTGAATTATCCCAATGCTCATATTATTCATCACTTACATCTAAGACATGCCAAAAGAAAGAAGGGACAACTTTACATACCTATGCCAAAAACATGCCAAGAGAAAGAAGGTAGCTTCACATACTTATGCCAAAAATATGCCAAGAGAAAGAAGGTAGCTTCACATACTTCTTATGGATTACCCTTAACCACGTTCGCCTCATCGTCTTTTGAACCTATTTAACATGAAAGAAATACTAAGGTTAATAACCCTCCACTTTCTAATTTCCAACTCTACAACCAAGTATCCATAGGAATCGTTTCCTTATCCATTTCCCTTGACTAGTTTATTACTAGTTTTGAAGTTACAGGAAATCAGGTAGCATATCCCCTGTAACTTGCCCTATCCAACTGCTAATCTTAGAATCCATATTACCAAAAACAACCAGCAGCTATATATACAATCAAATCACTTCAACATTACTCAATACAACTCCAAACAACTAGCTCAAAACTACGATACCAAAATAGAGTTTTTTAACCTTTATTTTGTAAAACATTTAACAATACAAAATGGATGGTAGTGTGGCTCAAACCCAAAGTACCCACACACCTTTATAACACTTTCTATCCCTGCAACACGCCACACAACCAACTGCAACCGCAGCACCACAATCACAACACACTACTCAACTTCGATTTAACTATAACAACTTCAATTTAGTTTATTTCTAACGTCAAGCATCCTTATATAATTTTTCCACTTCCATCCTCATTTAAGACATTTATTATACTTCATAACAACATCATAAGCTCCGATTTGAAAGAGAAACCTTACCTTTCCTGAAATTTACCAAAACTTGCCGTAACTCACCTCAGAAGTTCTCCTAGTGCGGCTTAAACTGTGTGGTTGTTTGTTATCCTTCTGGTGCTGCTACAAACCATAAATTTACATTAATAACACCTTCATACCATAATGGTATAACCTATATAATTAATTCAAAGAATAAAATCGGAAAACTTACCTTTTTTTGCTCCAAATCTGTGGCTCTCTCTCTCTCTAGATCAAGATTTTTCTTCTCTTCTCTTTTTTTCTAGAAATTTCCTTGGATAAGAATGAATTCTTTTGGATAAAGATGACCATAAATCATATATATATCGGCCACCTTAGGGGGTGACACGTGTCATCCCCTAAGTGGTGACACGTGTCAAACCCTTATAGGGCCAACGCACTACATCTCCAACCATGGGATGCCACGTGGCAGGTGGGGCCCACTCCTATGCTTCAGCTGCTATCACGTGGCACTTCCAGATGCTTCCACATGGCATTCTCTCTTGTTACCATGTATCACCTTCTTTTCTTCCTCGTGGGTTCGTAATCTCATCTTACTTTACGAACCTATGTAATCCTTGCTACGTAAGCTTGGTATGAACTCAAGTAGCTTAAGAAAGTAAGATTTTCAAGTTGGTAGCTTACGTTAGTAGGTCGAGTCCTATGACTCATTACTTGGTCTCCAACTTCTTCCGAATTCTTACGACCCTATTTCTAATCTTCTCTATTATGGGGTATCTCATTCTCCCTTCCTTAGA
The DNA here is from genome assembly GCF_947179165.1 of Solanum dulcamara. Classification (NCBI taxonomy): domain Eukaryota; kingdom Viridiplantae; phylum Streptophyta; class Magnoliopsida; order Solanales; family Solanaceae; genus Solanum; species Solanum dulcamara. Next base: position 54,292,632 of record NC_077241.1, read on the forward strand.
GTTATTTTATAACCTTATAGATTATCCGGCTCACATGGTAACTTTTAAGAAGCTCAAGAAGCTTTAAGAAGCTCAAAGAAACTTAAGAACCCTTCCAGAAACTTAAGAACCTTTCAAGGCTTAAGAAGTGTTCCAAGGTATAAAAGTATGGGGTATAACAGTTGACACTTCATTTCAAACCAAAAAAGGAAAGGGAAGGGAAGAGTCATCCCGTGTAAATAATTTCTACGTCTATTATTAATAATTTGAGTTAAAAATTTAAATATTGTGTACATATAAATATATGACCCACTTAAATCACATATTATAATATAATTGCATATAAAATTTTCTAATAAATATTGATTTGTAACAATACCAAATCTTATCACTAAATATTTTTTTGTTAGTGTATATATATATATATATATATATATATATATATATATATATAAGGCCCCAAAAATTGAAAAGTTGGAAAGCAGAGTTTAAAATGGAAAACACTGAAAAATTCGCACTAGATAGGAACCATGAGACCCATCACGGTCCGTACTAATCTTCACAGGCCGTGGACAGGGGTCGTATAAGTGATAGGATCAGGGAAGAAGTTCGCAGGAGGAACCATGACTCGTGGTGAGCACCACGGACCATAGTCCTTTCCGTAGAGTTGACCCAGGGTCCCTAAAGTGTGGTAAGGACCACGACAGGGACCACGGTCCGTCGAGCCCCTTACGGACCATGGTGTCCTTTGTGGTGGCCACCCCTCTAGTCTAGCTCACTATCTTCACCATGATCGTCACCACGAACCGTGGGGAGCTTCACGGGCTATGGTGACCTCCTATCCAGAAGCTTATACCGTGTTTTAATGAGGGTTAATTTGTTTTTTTCCCACCTTTTTCCAACTTAACCCAATGCATTTTGGAACCAAACATCAGTCCCTTATCATACCAAATAGGATTTTCCCTCTTATTACACTTGAAACTTTTGAGAGAAAAGATTGAAGAGAAGAAAAAGGGCTAGAATTCGAGGTTTTCAAGTGAGGTTTTCAAATTTTGATGAGATAATATTTGTTTCAGGTATGTTAGGATAATCACAACGTTGGACTGAGTTCTTCGTCGTACCCTACATCTTCATTCAGTCAAGATTGAGTTTGAGTTTCTACCTTGTTAAATTGAGTTCTTTAGTTGTCTATGTATTTTGTGATGATTCCTATGATTTGAGTTCTTGAGTTGTTGTTCATGACTTCATTCACGTGAACCCTAGTAGAGTTGATGATCATCATAGTAACATGCATTGATTTTGAGTTGATGAGAATAATTTTCATGTGTTAAAGGAAGTATTATTTTAAATTGAGTCTATGCATATTTGATTGAGTTTTGAACGAGCACAAGTATTGAATGAAAATCAGTGGAGTATGAGTCGAGTTTGAGAAGTTTTTAAAATTTATATTATTTGAACATGAGTATGTTCAGTATAAATTATTGTTTTGAAATGGTGATTTAAAGAGATATGAATGAGTTTGAAAGTATGTTTTAAATGAAAAAGTATACGATTGAGATGAGATTGAGTTGGATGAGATCTAACGAGACTAGATGAGATGATTTGATTATAATGATTTGATTGAGGAATATAAGCATATTGAGCCTTTTGGGAGTTGTATTAAGCATTGATTTGGATAAGAGTAAATAAAAAGTTGAACTCCATAAATTATGTAGTAGTATAGGATAGAGGATATGCCTCTCTAGTCCCAAAAAGAGGACTTTAATTGATTGTGGATTCAATGAGGTTGATCGTCCTTTACCCTCGCAAGGTATTGGACAGCTGCGGTAATGAGAGTGTAAAGCATTTAATATATCTTCACTAGCTCATAAGTGATGGTTGTTAGTTAGAGGGACTCCCTAAAAATGAATAGTTTGATTTGGTTGAGTTGCATATTATTGAGTCTATTTTCAAAGCACTATTTATTTTTAATCTACATGCTTATTGAGTTGAGTCCTTTGAGTTGAGTAGAGTATTTTTAGAGTTGAGTCTTTGAGTTGAGTAGAGTATTTTTAGAGTTGGGTCCTTTGAGTTGAGTACATTATTTCCAAAGTTGAGTAGAGTATTTCCAGAGTTGAGTCCTTTAAGTTGAGTAGAGTATTTCTAGAGTTGAGTTGAGTATTTTTAGAGTTGAGTCTTTTGAGTTGATGTGAGTTAAGTAGCTCTGACTAAGTTCCTTCTTAGCTATTTTACATACTTGTACATTTTATGTATTGACGCTGTTTGACCTGCATTATTTTATGATGCATATACAGATGATAGAGGTCCTTAACAAGTGCATCATTGAAGACTAGACCCCGTTCAGGTTTTGGTGAGACTTCCTTGCATTCGGAGGACTTCATTTTTATTTCTTTGATTCGTCATTCTTTTGATAGTTATTTGAGGTAACCTTGGACTTGTCTTGGCACCTTCCTAGTATTGGGTTAGAGGCTTCATAGATAGAGTCGGAGTTGAGTTAGAATGGTTCTTTTTGAGTCTATTTTTAACACAAAATTTTATTGTTAAGTTTATGACATTGAGTTACTATACCTTGAGTATATATATATTGGAAGGGGAGCTTTGAAGTAACTGGTAAAGTTCCTGCCATATGACCAGGAGGTCACGGGTTCAAGCCTTGAAAATAGCCTTTGGCAGAAATGTAAGGTAAGGTTGCGTACAATAGACCCTTGTGGTCAGGCCCTTTCCTGGACCCCATGCATAGAAGGAGCTTTAGTGCATCGGAATGCCCTATATATATATATATATTGATGATGATGCTTGAGTTTCCCACTTAGGACTTTTTCCCTTAAGTTGAGTCTTCTGCTGAGTGATTGAATGAGTAATCAGACTAAGTGGTTCACTTGGAGCCAGCAATGGTATCCGAGTGCCGGCAGTGCCTAAGGTACCCTCTCAGGGCGTGGCAAATTTGATATTAGAGCATAAAGTTCAAGTGTTCTAGAGTGTCTATGAAGCCGTATCTATAGGATCTTATTTATGATTGTGAGGCCCCCACTTCTATAAATGAGGGACTATGAACATATAAGAAAAGTTTTTCCTTCTTTCAAATTCTAAATTATGGAACAGGGTTGTTCTCTAAGGGACTAATTCAGATTCGTACGTTTCTCAAATTCGTTCAACTACCCTTCATACTCAAGGTGGTTGGAACAGTAAAACTCATATTCTTATTGATGAGTTACTCTCAGATAAAGTATTCAAAGAGTAAAGAGACTACACTAGGCTTGAGAGGAGCCGATTAGTGTGCTTAAGTTTATTGATTCTAAAAAATGCACTCTTATTCATATGAATCGTGCATTTGAGCTAGAGCAAGAATATTTCCCAGAATCTATTTTCTGAACCTTGCTTCATATGTTATCCTTAAAAGGAAAGTTATGTCTCTAAATGATTAGTGTCACTATTCTATGGAATGTAATATGGGGCATTTTAGGTTATAAGTAGTACAATTATCCCAGAACTACAAAGATGGAGTTAAAGGAGTAGAAACGAAGCCAAATAGTGAGAATGGTGGTTGATTGAGGCATCTAATTAGAGTTATGTACCTATAAGGTTAGTAATGGGGTTATAAGTCAAGTCTTTTTTGGTTTTGACCAAAGATTAGTAAGCATCGTGTAGCTTTCATGATATAAGGAAGAGAAAGAGCTAATAGTTAGGATGAGTTAGAGTACACTTGAACCAAGCGAGGAGTTTTATTTTGAGGTGTCTTTGTGTTAGTAAAGACCTAATATAGGTGTTGTACGGAAGGGATGAGTAGTCATGAGATGATAGATCTAAGCTAGACTTATGATTTTCAAGAGAAAGCCCTATGTTATTTAGAGAGATATGAATATAACTAGGCAATGAGGTGTAATGAATGAGTAAATAGTACTTTATTTTTGAAAGGAGATGTGGTGGTAGATTGTAATTAGATAGACCATGAGACAATGATCGATTACTTGTCATGATATCATAGAGGGTGAGTGTTTAGTGTACATGTTTAGTTTTTTTTGTGTTTTTTTCTATGTTTTTTTACTAGACCCTAAGCTTGAAATTTTGATAATCATTGTGAAAAGGGAGATAACATAATGAGAGTGATGGTGATATTTTGAAATTTTCTCTAGTAGGCTTGACATAGAATATGTGAGAGATTAAGATATTAACTTGCGAGAAGTGTGATGCTACAAATGGGGGTATGTGACCCTTAGATTAAAACAGTGAATTGTGACTAAATCATTATGTAAGAAGAGGCTTAAAATGTGTATTCGAGATAAGTATATAGTTGTATGAGGCTTTAAGTTTATGATTTTCTATGTGTGCCTAGTTAGTATTCTGCAGTTGCCAATGTGGAGAAGGATGAAGTAAGTCTTTGTAGTATCCATAACTAGGTTGAAGGGGTTATATATAGATGATGATGAATCTCTTAAATATGGTTCAAGTTTCCCCCATTTAGGTAGATATAAACTTAAGAGGACGGTATTAATAGGCTAAGAAGGAAAATCAGACTATTAAGAGTTAGATAAAGAGGCTACATACACCGATAGGAGAAGCAATTATAGAAAGATGACTATAAGATAGAAAGAAGTTAAGAGAAGTATCTCAGAAGGAATCCCTAATAGTGGTTTTGTATCTACGAGTATAGTATAACCGGTGGAGTAGTGTGCTTATAGCTTAGCTTAGTGTAGACAAACATTCTGCAAGCTCAAGGTAGTGAACTTCGATCTAAGGGGGAGATAATGAGGAAATGAACCAAAGTGGGTCTTGAGTTTTAAGAAGTAATGAGTTGACTAGGATGAGAGATCGATGCTTTTCCATCTCATATATTCATTATGAGCTCTATACCCATGGACCATACCTATGCACTTCATGTTGATTCACATTCATGCTCAATTCCATGAACTCATGATAGGCCCTAAAGGGCTAGAGGAACCATGTTACACCATAAATGTTCTCAAATCGGATTTCTTGAATGAATCGTGTTTATGATCTTTCGCTCTAAGCCTTCCAGTGATCTTTTTTTTCCCAGTCTTGATAGCGATGTTGATGATAGTAGTTGAGTTATGGTAGATGGGAGAAAGTGACTATTATTCCTTATTATGATAGTTGTGGTGTGGTTATTCTACTTAAGGTTATAGACATAGAGGAAGAGCAAAATGGGATTTTATTATGTGCGATAGATAAGTTAGAGTATTTTGGTGTGCCTCTTAGTAGGAGTCGATGCAATTGTGGGTGTAGATATGCTAAGGTAGACATGAAATTGTTTTAAGTGATGTTGACTTTAAAGAAGCCATAAAGTGGTTAGAATGATAGTCTTGAATGTGTATTGGTCATTATGTGAGTGATTGCAGTAGGCTATTGATGACTTCTTATCATGACCCCAAAAATTGAGGTCATGATGGCACATATCCCAAACCCCATCCCTAAGTGTAAGCCGAAAAGTACAACCATAATAGACTCCTAAAGGGAAGTCAGACCAAGAATAAACACAAAATAAAAGACAACAACGAAATTATCCCAAAACCTGGTGTCATAAGTTTAAGAGTATCTAAATACAAATTTGATTTTGAATACACAGTATAAGTCTCCAAATATAGAAAATACTGTAAATAAAAGATGGACTAGCAGTGATCTGGATCCCAAGATCTCACCACTGATCCGATAATGATGTATCTTCTAGAGTCAACTACCGCATTGGACACCCTGGCTAATATTTGCATCAAAAGGGACACAGTAGTAGGGGTGAGTACACTCTACATGTACTCATTAGGTTTAACCGACTGAGTATAAGAAATTAATCAAAAACTATGAAATAAGCTAAGGAACATTTCCATCTGCACGCAGAAAAGTCCCACTCCGACTACGCTTCTGCCAATTTATATAGAATGGCACAATTAAAGTAAACATATAAATACAGTTCAATATCATAATTAAATAGATAGGTTTAGTATCATAGGTATCAATGTAATGCAATACAACATAATATGATGATGCAATGGTATGATGGTACGGTCGGATCAAGGCTGTCGCACAACCTATCGGTTATATCTGCCAAGTTGTGCTACCAAACAGGACCTATGGGGTCTCGCAGACCATATACTTCATCAAAATCTCAATTATCAACTACCTCGCCACCCAAATCATGGACAAGGACTCATGATACTAATATCTCATCCGCTTTCCACTTACTCATGGTCAAGGATATATGAAAGGTGATATATTTCGAACATAATAGAACTGGCAGAATTCTCATCCGAAGCTCGAAGCTCAAAATATTGACCAAAGTCAAAACAACTCATTTTAAACCTTACTTTTCAACTTAAGACCTCAAATTCACATATCAACCCCAAATCTATTTCCGACGACTCTCCTAGATCAATTTCCATATTTCTAAGTTGATAGAACTGACGGAATCCTATTTCGAGACTCGTAACTCCATTTGATACCGAAAACCATTTTTTAATAACTTAATTCCATAGAACTCAAGAATTTGTCTATTACACTATCCATTAAGGCTTTAACATATTCAATCACACAAAGTGAATAAATAATACTCGGAGGCACTAATGATAGAGGTAAAATGATAATTTTGTGCAAATTTTTGAAAAATGACCCTCAAGGTCATTACACTTCTTGTTAAGGGTTTCAAATGAGTGTATTGGAATGGTAAGAAGGAGTAGTATCCTATAAAGAAAAGTCCCTATAGAGACATAGAACATGAATCCCATAGTTCATATTAGTATGATCAACTTGTATGTAGCACCTTCTGACTTTGAATTAGGCTTGAACACAATAAGAGAATGCAATTAGACTTAAACCTTGATATAAGTAGTCATATGTATCTTTGTGGTAGTTATGAGTTCCAGTTGATGAAGAGTTGTATGTAGAAAGAAGAGTTGCCAAGATCGAAAGCTCTTTGTCATATTTCTTAACACACAGTAGCTATATTCTTATTCCATGCCCAAAATTAATGGAGAATCTTGATGAAAGAGTGTGAGACTATAGCCTCCCCTCATTTCAGATTCAGTATCGATTCCTTCCTCCTAATGTCGATGTTGAAGGTAATACTCTTATTCCTATCTCTAATGTTAGTTCCTTCTTGAGTGAGCAGTTATTCTTAAGTTTGATGGTTTGAGGCATGCATTGAGTTGTGCCTTGAGTGAATTACTAGTTGTTCATCATTCGAGGATGAATGATCCCAAGAGGAAGATATTATAAGGCTCTAGAAATTGGAAAGTTCGAAAGTGGAGTTTAAAATCAAAAACATTGAAAGATTTGCACTAGATAGGGACCACAAGACCTATCACGGGCTATACTAATCTTCACGGCCCATGGTGAGAGGTTGTATAAGTGCTAGGATCAGGGGAGAAGTTCATGAGAGGGATCACAGCTCATGGTGAGCACCACAGACCATAGTCCCTTTTGTGGAGTTGACCTCTAAGGTCCCTGAAGTGTGGTAAGGACCACGACAAGGACCACGGTCCCTAGAACCCTCTACGGACTGTGGTGCCTTCCGTGGTGGCCACCCCCTAGTCCATCTCACCATCTTCACGATGATCTTCACCATGAATCATGGGGAGCTTCACGGGCCGTGGTGACCTACCATCCAAGAGGTATAAAATTAAAATATAAATCATATCAAAAATCAAAATTGTGGTATAAAATTTTTAACTTCAGTATGATAATTCAGTATCTACTATACCTTACCCATCCTCTAAGCCTAGCTTTACATGGTCCATGTGTCGGGCTGGGTCGGTCCACCATAATAAAATCATAATATTTAATAATTTAAATTTTAACTTTAAAATGATAAAATAAATCTTGTAAATATTACATTTTGCTTTGAACGAAGAAGAGGTAGGGTAGGCCAAAAAAGTATCGAGGAGAGATAATTAAACAGAACATGATATATCTTCCCCTTACTGAGGATATAACCTCATATATGAGGGTATGGAGTAGGATAACAAGTTAAAAGGTAGTTAAGTTTTGTCTTGTTTTCTCGTAGAACAAGCATGGTGGGTAGTTTGGTGCTCAATACATGTTTCTCCTTAATACTAGTACTATTAGCAATATTTTTATAGTATCTTTCTCTTTGAATTTGTTGCTATCTAATATTTTGTGTGCTTCGATTATCACATTATTTTGCTCTGAATGTTAACTTATACTTTTCCTATTACTTGTTATACTCATTTTCCTTGTTTAATCTAATATTGTATTCTCATTTTCAAACTTCTTTGTTATGCGTTACTTAAGTCGAGGTCTTTTGACAATAACTTTTTTATTTCCATGAAGTAGAGGAAATGTTTGTATATACTCTTCTGAGGATTAACATTAGTGAAAATACACTGGATGTTATTATTGTTTTCACACTGTGTTCAAAATAATAAACCATCATATCTAACTAGACTGTAAAAAAGAAAGTCAAAATATTTTAAGACAAAGAAAAATATTCAAGACCACAAAATCCACTGTGTTCTTAAAGAAATTTAATTTCCCCACTCTACACAAGGTAGTAGATTATTTCCTCTCAGGATAAAATAAATATATTTGTTAAAGAATTAACGGTATCTCAATCTTCAATAACTTCATGAAACTCAAAAGTCAGCAACTAATCACACAAAGACTTGATTTGTTTGTCAGAAAATGTCTTCGGAAGAAGTAAATTCGATGCAGAAACTGAGGAAACAACTCACTATTTACAGCAAACGATTTGGTTGAATAGGTGCGAACTCACCTACTCAGAAAAGACTCACTTGTTTAGAACAAATATGGTGTCTGTTGGGAGAAAATGTCTATTCGAAAGGAACACGTCCTTTCTCAATATTTTTCGCAAAGTTTAAATTATTTAAATTAATTAATAAATAATAGTAATATTAATATTAATACAAGAAAAAAAATTAATTAATGCGAATGATAAATAAAATTTTGTCTAAAAAATTATCAATCAATCAATCATTTGCCATAGTCGAGCGAGCAACGGTTCAAGGGAAGACCCTCTTCCAAGCTTTTCAGTAGCTAGGAGGAGTGCTTCTTATTAAATACACAAAACATCTCCTCTTCACCACCAATAAAGGAGAAATGCACTAAGTGCATTTTATTTTCCCTCCATTTTATTTCTCTCAATTTTCTTATTCTTTTTTTTAAAAAAATTAATTGGTCCCAAAAGCCATTTTATTAAAGAAAAATTACTAGAAAAAATACTTTTTAATAAATAATTACTGATTTTAGCGATACTTTTAATTTATTACCATTTATAGCAATATATAAAAATATTATGATATATCTGTCATGTATTAAAAGTGAATGATGCATGCAATATAAATGTATTATAAGTGTTTTAAAATATATTATACTTGTTTGGTAAGAAATTGACACAATGTATTATAAGTGTATTAAAGTATGTGATAAATATATTATCCATGAATAAAACTTGTATTATATGAGTTTTATAAATTATTCTCGCTAATATGTATTAAAATTGTATTATAATTATATTATAAGTGTTTAGTGAAAAAAATATTATTGCTATAAATGGTAAATATTTTCTTAATGTAGTATATTTATGTAAATTTCCCTTTATTAAGGATCTGTTTGAAAAGCCATTTGAAATTGGTGTAATTACTAGGGTAGTAACTATCAGATCAGTAATTACACAACCGAGTAATTACGATGATCTGTTTGTTTGCCACAATGTAATTACAGTGTAATTGCAAATGTACTATTTGGTTGCACAACTATAATTACAAGGTTATATTAAATTTTAAAAATAAAAGTTAATTATCTAAACTTAAAATTCATATTAGACAAAAAAGGGATTTATAAATAATATTAAATTAAATATTTAAGATATATATTGACTTTTGAAAATATATTAACTAATAAACATACATTCTTACAAATATTATAAAAAATTATTGATTTATATTTTTTAAGTTAGTATATTTTTATTAAATTAATCATAAAAACTAAAAATACAAGGCTTCTTTGAGTATCATGAAATGCATGTTTGACAAAAATATTACTATTATAAATATAAGTCATAAAATTATTTAAACATTTGACAAAAAGATAATCTATCAAATCTAATTAAAAATTAAATGGCTTGCAATGTGAAATATCATGTCACAATCAAACCAACCGAGCCGTGCGGGCACCGGCTATATACCCTAAGTAGGAGAACCCTTAACCATTCAAAGAAACATTGCGGAAATTAAATCAAATTTGAATAGTTAAACCAAGGTTCTAAAGAATACTATATCAACTTAGAACATCTCAATTATACAAAAAACCCCACGGATACTACTCTAAACAGGTACATGAGCTTCTAAGAGTAGCAATAAAATAAAAGACCAATGACTTAACTTTCACCATAAGGAAAAAAAATTAGAAGCTGTTGGAGGATTGACTTCGTCTTCACCTAAGAGACATAACTGACCATGCAACCAGACTATGCCAAGTGGCATAGCAAGAGTAGTATCAGGACAAACACCACATACTGGTAGGCACCATTGTTCAATCTGATACCCACTACATAATATATGAAAAGAAAAATAAGAGATATCATAATAATTAAACTTTATCAATTTATCCATCCCAACCAAATAAGTACACTCCTTACTCCCACCTTAAGATGTTCACCACTCTAAACTTCAGAGTTCCACTATAATTCTAGTTACAACTTAAGACCTATGTGTTATAAGCCCACCATACTACTTTCATTCACTGTAACAGCCCCCACCTAACAACTTTAACCACTCAATGATTTCACCCAACCATCACTAATCTTAGTCCAACTGCCTTACAATACCAGACATATTCATCTCATAACCACACTTTCTAACTCACCCTGAGTTCTAGGTAGTCACTACCCCTATCATAGTTACTGGCGAAAATCACATTGGTAAAACTCTCTGGTAGCTAAGAAATCTCAACTTCTAAATCTATAAATATAAAATACGATTATACCATATAGATCACATCAAAGCCTAACAGGGCCCATTCTCTTATCCACCAATATTTTTATTCAAGATCATAATTTCTTATAACTAACACACCTCAAATTAAGAGTTCACTTATAGGTCCTTAGTCCATGGCTCATCTACCACTAACCTTATTATTGCATGGAAATACAGATATCATCAAGCCCTCTTAGGGGACCCAATCCATTCATATTTATGTCGGAGCATGACACCTAATCCAAGAATGTGTCAGAATGTAACATCCGATTCAAATATGTGTAGGAACATGACACTCAATCCATATATGTATCGGAACGTGATACCCGATCCAGTTATACAAACCAACCATAAAATACCATCAATAGATCACATTATATCAACAGAACAGGTTCATCACAAACAAGCCAGCAAGTAATCATTTATATAAAAATTAACCTTTTTCCCTTATCAGTACATATTTAGGCGTATCATAAGTAACGCAATTATAGACTTCAGACAATTTTGGGAACCCAACGAACACCCATATTATCCAACCCTTAAGGTTTATCATAAATCTCTACTTACTTTTGTATTATTGTATGCAATACTATGCCCATTATAAAATAACCATTTGTATGCAATAATATCACCATCAAAACACTTTTCCAAATCATTATAGCACCTTTTTACCAAGTCACATTCGAATCAGACACTAACACAACCAAATTTTTACCCGTGACCCACAACTTAGTTATATGATTTCTTATTAAATTTTCTTCTATACTACACAGTATCTATAGATTTACTACTCAGAAAAGAGAAACCTAGCCTACCTGAGTAGCAAGAAACCATGGAGAGATAGTGTTGTTGAAACTATTGATTCTCAATGTTCTACGAGCAAGACCGGATTGAATTCCACAAGTTGAAGCCTTCCAAATGCAGAGATTCCCTCTTCTCTTCTCCATAGGTCAAGAGTAGCCTTTTTGGAGGGCTTTTGTGGAAACCCTCGCCTCTAACTCCCATTTGGGAGAAGTGGGAAAAATAAGAAATTTTCGACTTAAATTCTGTCCCACGACCTCCCGCTCTGGCGGCGCTGCTCAGGCGGGACCATCCCGCTCTGGCGTGGTGGTGGGATCTAGTCAAGTCAAATTATTGTGATTTTTTTAGTCATAACTAACGACATTTTAGGTCGTTACAATAGATACCAATTTACTTTTCGTTCATCTCCGAACGACACTTTGAAATACACATTGTTGTTCAAGGTATAAGGAAAAGTACGTGTACGCTGAATTACAGGTGAATGAAATTACCTCGAATACATGCTCTATAAGGATTACTTAAAAGAAGTGGACCCACTTTCAAACTATACTGCTCTGCCTCATCCAGCTCTGGCAGGAATATTCCCGCTGGAGTGGGATACTGCCGCTCTGGCGGGATGAGTGCGAATAACATAGGGTGGGAGAAGAATGGTTTCTCTCCATTCTTCTCACTCCCTCACTCAAATCCTCCCAAAACTCTCTACTCCGATCATTGATGTAACGGTAAAAACTTGTCCTTAACTTTAATTTAAGGTTAACATGTACATTCTAATGCTTAATCATGCTAAGAACCCGTAGAATCAAAGGCCCATAGGGTAGTTTTAAACTCTTTTGAAATATTTTGCTTACATTGCTAGATTAACGTAGAATGAACTTTCCCCTTACGTCCACAATGTCTCCCTGATGTTTTGGGCGTAAGGTTAACAATAAATTTCTCTTAAATCAGACTAGAATGTAGGAGTGGAAGTTGAAAGGTATTTCTTGGCCCAAACCTTGATTACGCTATTTATTTAAAGTTTTTGAACCAAATTCCTTTATAAATAATGTTGCTAGAAAACTTAGGAGTACTGATATGCAAAATATTTGAAGAAATTTGTGAATTGGGGGTGAGAAGGAGCCATGGATCGCGCTCGGTGTTCTTCCCAAATGAAGCTCACTCTGGCGGCCTTCATCCCACTCTGGCAGGGCTATATTGGATGGATCCTGCCGCTCTGGCGGGATTTCGCCAGGCAGTGGCCTTGTATTAGAGCTCATTTCCCCTCCTTAACTTTGATTTTGCACTTATACTATTGGGTTCTAATTGGAAATTTGTGAAACTTGTAGGTACATGACTATGTCTCATAACGACGATGCCAACCTCACTTTTGTTAGATTTCCCAATACTGTTTCTCAAGAAAGGCACCATGACTTATGAAATAATAAATTCCTACTTGAGAGGGGCTTCCAAATGCTATGGGTAGCGGATAAGATACCTACTTTCTATGCCCGGTGGAGGAGTTTGGGTGGGGTCCTTTGAACAAAACTCCTCCTTCTACACGCACCGGTTAGGTGAGGAAGTTTAATGACATACTCCTTACTGTTTGCTGGGATAACCCTAACCCCTCCATCCACATTCAAAGAGTGGACATCCCCCTGATTTCCTCTTATGTCAATGCTCTATCAGAGGAACCTGGGGCCTCTAATGCTAACTACGAGGCTAAGTTGAGAGAGATGGACCTAGAGTGGCTACGGGATACTCTGGTTGCTCTAGAGCGCAGGAACAGGGTCTACTGGTCTAGCACAAAGGGTATCACTAGAATAGATTAGTCAGATAAGGCCAAGAGATGGTTACACTTGGTGACTAGGAGGATCCGACCATTAGGCAAACACACCGACATGACCTTCCTACGAGCTCTTGTGGAGTCTTGTGTTATTGAAGGGATATGCCTGAATATGAGGGCTCAGATTGTGTCAGAGTGGAAGATGTTCTACCATGGTAACAAGAAGGCATTCTTCCTATCGGCTTGATCTCTACTATGTGCAAGGTAGCCAGGGTACCACTTCTGGACTCTGACGAGGTACTCCACATGGATCCCCCTTTCCACTCCTTGCTTATCAGGAGAGCCTCCTCTCAGAGATAGAAAAAATGGAGCACTGATGGGGTCGAGAGCAGCCGGTCAACAGCAGCAAAGGATGATCAATTCCTTTTACCGATCCTTTTGAGCTTCCAGTTCTTCTGAGAGGACGCAAATGAGGATGCTGCCCCTCCCACTTAGTCACAGCCACCATTTGACCCTCGTTTGGAGGAGGACTTAGCCATAGCTCAGCGGCAACTAGGAGTCCACTTTGCCAAGACCCCTACTTTAGTGCCACCAGCTACTACTGTGGAGGTGGATATGCTTCATCGTCAGCTGCGGTGGGAGAAGAGAAAGAGCATAGAGAGGGACCGCCTCATGATGAGGATGTGGAAGACTATCAAGAACATCTTCTCATATGTCAATCTCCAGAGGGAATTGCCCAGGTTGGAACCCGATGATTTCTACGAGTTTCCCTTTCTAAACGAGGCCTGGGTAGGAGAGTACCCCCCAGAGGACCTAGATTCAGATGTCAACACTCCCCCTTACCCTCGTTAGGATTTGTTGTTTGATCGGGTCCCTATTTGGGCAAGGAACAAACAATTTATCGCTTTCCTACATTATTTCTCTTATTTTCGTAAGCACTGGATGCTTTTAAATTTCTTTGCATCACCGTACATATTAATATCATCACTTTTAATGTTATTCAATCTTTGTTGGTTGCTATATAGGACATAGAATAAATCATTTGTGCTTAGACATTTATTGCAAAAGCAAGGGAAAAATAAGGGACCTCTTTCTGAGGTCTCTGTTTCGCGAGATCCTGCCCTGGCAAGATTATTCCCTCGCTGGCGGGATATTCCCGTTGGTGCAGGATTGGCTGAGATAGTAGCCTTAGAAATTTCCGTTAGGCATATTTCCTGTGCCATATTCCCCCTTAAACTCCCAAAGCTAGACTTAACCCATTCGACTCCTTTTCCACGAGAATTTTGACATGTACTATCCCAGCGTGGAACCCAGCACCATACATAGGAGATTATCGCTCCCCATTAGACCAACGACATCAAGATAAACAAGGCATCATTTAAAACAACTTCCCTCATCAAGTTCTTATTAACTCAAACTAATGGCTCAACCCATTATAGTAGATAGACACAATTTAGCAACACCTTGTTTTAACTTAGTTATAAAATATGCTAAGGATCTTTCATAATCAATATTACGCTAATGCACAACACTATATCTTTTCTCACCTAATTTCTAACAAAATTTCAACTGCCCTGAAATCAGAGTTTCTCCTTAGTCCCCATTTCTTAACTTTCCTTACCAATTAACACAAATGATAAGTCCAAGCACCATTTACAGGCTGCATTTCCTCACATGAGTGTATCATTTAACACCTCAGAACTCATCCCTTAATAGTCTTGGGTCTTACATAAGTTCAATGCACATAATTCAATTATGACTCTTTTCTGACATCAAGTTCACAAAATTACTATCAAACATTTACCACATAATTTTAGCATGCAAACAAAGGTGTTTCACACTTAAAATTAGGAGTCACTATACACATAATCAAATATTCAGCTACATAAATCAAGCAAGTTTAAAATCTATCAATTAAGTCCACTTCATGGATGACCACTAGTTGATCATCTATGCATTATCACCGCCTCTAAGGAAAGATACCAATTGGAACCTTCTTGGTTCCAATTTCTTCACTTGGGTTTCTTCAGTCGTGATAACCGCATCCAGTTTACTTCATTGAGATACCAGTTGAAATCCAAAGATACTAATTAGACTCAACATATACCACAAGTGACAGACCGCACGAATAAGAGAGAAGGAATGAAACTACTTCCTAAAATATTTCATAGCTTCCTGAAGATTAGATGTAGACATCAACACACCAATCCGCGGGAGTATATTCCACATTTTCTCTTGTACTTGGAGACCGGTAATCTGGGTTCTGATACCAAAATTGTCATAACCTAATCCATCGAGTCATTCGGGCACCCACTATACACTCTAAGTAGGAGAGAACCCTTAACCATTCTAAAAAACATTGCAGAAATTAAATCAAATTTGAATAACTAAACCAAGGTTCTAAATAAAACTATATCAACTTAGAACATCTCAATTATACAAAAACCCTTACGGATACTAGTCTAACCAGGTACAAGAGCTTCTAAGAGTAGTAATAAATTAAAAGACTAGTGACTCAACTTCAACCATAAGGAAGAAAAATTAGAAGTTACTAGAGGATTGCCTTCGTCTTTATCTAACAGACATAACTGACCTTGCAACCAGACTATGCCAAACGGCATAGCTAGAGGAGTATCAGTACAAACAATAGGTACTGGTGGTATCATTGTTCAATCTGATACCCACCAAATATATATTAATAAGAAAATAAGAGATATCATAATAATTAAAATTTATCAATTTATCCATCCCAACCAAATCAATACACTCATTACTCCCACCTTAAGGTGTTTACCACTCTAAACTTCAGAGTTCTACTACCATTCTAGTTACAACTTAAGACTTGTGGGTTGTGAGCCCACCATACTGTTCATTCACTATAACAGTTCCCAACTAAAAATCTTAACCACTCAATGATTTCACCCAACGATTACTAGTCCTAGTCCAACTATCTTACAACACCAGACATATCCATCTCATAACCACACTTTCTAAATCACCCCGAGTTCTAGGTAGCCACTACCCCTACCACAGTTACTCATGGAAATCCTAATGGTAAAACTCTCTGGCACCTAGAAATCTCAACTTCTTAAACTATAAATATAGAATACGATTATACCATATAGATCTCATTCAGGCCTAACAGTGCTCATTCTCTTATCCACCAATAAGTTTATTCAAGATCATAATTTCTTATAACTAACACACCTCAAATCAAGAGTTCACTTATAGGTTGTATGTGGCTCATCTACCATTAACCTTATTATTACATAGAAATACATATATCATCAAGTCCTCTCATGGGGTTATCCACACACATACTTGGCCCTCTCAAGGGGCCCAATCCAGTTATATTTATGTTAGAGTATGACACCCAATCTAAGAATGTATCGGAATATGACACTCGATTGAATATATATTAGAATGTGACACTCAATCCATATATGTGTTAGAATATGACACCCAATTCAGTTAGACAAATCAACCATAAAATACCATCAATAGATCATATTATATCAACAGAACAGGTTCATCACAAACAAGCCAACAAGTAATCATTTATATAAAAATTAACATGTTTCCCTTATCGGTACATATTTAGGCATATCATACGTAACACAGTTACACCCTTAAGACAATTTCTGGAACCCAACCAACACCCACATTACCCAACCCTTATGGTTTATCATCAATCTCTACTTACTTTTATACTACGTCTATTATAAAATAACCATTTGTATGCAATAATATCACTACCAAAAACACTTTTCCAAATCATTATAGCCCCTTTTTACTGGGTCACATTCAAATCAGACACTAACATAAATGAATTTCTACCCGTGATCCACAACTTAGTTATATGATTTATAATAAAATTCCCTTCTATATTACGCAATAGGTATAGATTTACTACTCAGAAAAGAGAAGTCTATCCTACCTGAGCTCCAAGCAACCGTGGAGAGATAGTGTTGTTGAAACCATTGATTCTCAACGTTCTACGGGCAAGAACGGATTGAATTCCACCGGTTGAAGCCTTCCAAATACAGAGATTCCCTCTGCTCTTCTCCATAGGTCAAGAGCAGCCTTTTTGGAGGGTTTTTTTATAGAAATCATCGCCTCTAACTCCCATTTGAGAGAGTGGGAAAAATAAGAAATTCGCAACTTAAATTCTATCCACGATCTCCCACTTTGGCGGCGCTGCTCAGGCGGAACCATCCCTCTCTAGCGGGGTGGTGGGACCTAGTCAAGCCAAATTCTTGCAATTTCTTTTTAGTTATAACTAACGACGGTTTGGGTCATTACATATCAAGTCAATACTACTAAAATAGATGAAATTGAAAATATAGCATAAGTTCTAAATTTCAAATAAAATTTTTAACATAATACTACTCTTATATCAAATTTTAACATAACGTACATAACTATGATTTAAAAGAAAAGAAAAATGTAAGTCTATAACCTTATTTAATAATGACTTCTACTTTAATTTCAAAAAAATAGAACACTAACAAAATTATGCTAATAAAAAAAAATAAACATAGAATTTTAAAAAGGGTAATACGAAAAATTACATGAAATCACATAAAGTAAAGATTGAGAATGAGAACGAAATGAAATATAAAAAATAAAAAATATATTTTAGAAAATATTAGAATAATAAAAATAATAAGAATTTAAAATAGTAATAAAAATAAATTGAAACAAAAAATAGAAATCGAAATAAAAGGAAAAAAATTAAAAAGTAATCAACTTATAATTACACTAATTCATAGCCTCTCCTTGAGAATTGGATAGTGTACTTACCCCCTGCCAATTACACCTAATTATCTGCTGACCATGTAACTACATGGCCAACCAAATATGCTAGACAATGTAATTACACCCAATTACACCTAATTCAATTACCAGAGTGGTTTTCCAAACATGCCCTAAGTAATAAGAGAAAACAAGCAATATATTATAAATAAAATGACAAAGCAACTTAAGAAGAGGAGGAGAGAGCAAGTGAGTAATCTTATTATTTTCTGTTCTTTTGTATATTCATCCATGCTTACAATAATAGTTATTTATAGGCCCCAAAAAAGAAATAAATTATAGTGAAAACACATAATAGTGGAGATAAATTGTGGTGGTGGATAAGATATAGTGGAAACAAATTATGGTGGAGGATAAAATATAATGGAAATAAATTGTGGTGGAAGATAACATGGACATATATTATTTTACAACACTCCCCCTTAGATGTCCATGTAAAATAAAGGTTCTAAAAACAAGTATATATCTTTGTTCCTAATACGCATTATTTGCTGTCTCGTTAAAAACCTTACCAGGAAAAACCTATTGTGATAAAAACCTTAGTTAAGAAAAAAAAGTGCAGCGAGTATTTACTCCCCCTGATAAGTGCATCACTTAATATCTCAAAGACGATGCATTCCTATTTTATATCTTATTTTCTCAAAGGTTGAAGTCGTCAATGTCTTGGTAAACATTATCTGCTAAATTGTCACTTGAACGAACTTATTGGACAACTATTTCACCCTTCTTTTGAAGATCATGAGTAAAAAGGAATTTTGGTGAAATATGTTTTGTTCTGTCTCCTTTGATGTATCCTCCCTTCAATTGAGTTATACATGCAACATTGTCTTCATACAATATTGTTGGAACGTCTCTTTTCAAAGAAATGTCAATGTTTCTTGAATGTGTTGAGTTATTAATTTTAACCAAACGCATTTTCGACTTGCTTCATGAATGGAAATTATCTTTGCATGATTTGAAGAAGTATAAACCATAGTTTTCTTTATTGAACGCCATGATATAGTTGTACCACCACATATAAATAAATAGCATGTCTACGATCAACCTTTATAGGGATCAGACAAATATCCAACATCTGCGTAACCAATCAATTGTGGCGTGGATTCATTTGAGTAAAATAATTTCATATCAATGGTCCCTCGGAGGTATCTGAATATATGCTTAATTTTATTCCAGTGCCTTCGTGTTGGAGAAGAACTAAATCGTGCTAACAAGCTTACAAAAAAAGCTATATCTTTTCTAGAATTGTTGGAAAGATACATTAATGGACCAATTGTACTAAGATATGAAATTTCAGCACCAACAAGCTATTCATCAATTTCATGAGGTTGAAATGGATCTTTATTAATATCAAGAGATCTCACGACTATTGGGGTACTCAATGGATGTGCTTTATCCGTATAAAACCTCTTTAAAATATTTCCAGTATATATTGACTAATGGACAAATATCTTATTTGCAAAATATTCAATTTGTAGATCAAGATAAAAATTTGTCTTTTCGAGGTATTTCATTTCAAACTCCTTTTCCAAAAGTCCTTCAAAGGTTCTAATAATATTAAGATCATCAACATATACTTCTATTATGACAAATTCAAATTCAGAACTATTCATAAATAGACAAGGACAAATTGGATCATTTCTAAATTCTTCTTTTAGCAAATATTCGCTAAAATGATTGTACCACATTTGTCCTGATTATTTCAACTCATATAAGAATTTTTGAAATTTTATTGAACAAGTTTCACGAGAATCCTTGTATGCTTCAGGCACTTTGAGTCCTTCAGAAATTTTCATAAAAATATCGTGGTTCAATGAGCCATATAAATAGGCAGTGACCATGTCCATTAGGTGCATTTCAAGCTTTTCATTAACTGCCAAATTTATTAGATACCTGAAGGTAATTGCATCCATCATAGGGGAATATGTTTTCATATATTTAATGCCAGACCTTTGCGAAAATTCTTGGGCCACAAGTCGTATTTTATATCTTACGACTTCACCTTTTTAATTTTGTTTACGCATAAAAATTCATTTGCACCCCACTGGCTTGACCCCTTCGGGTGTTCGGATTATTGATTCAAAAACTTCACGTTTTTCAAGTAAAGTTAACTCTGCTTGAATTGCATCCTTTCATTTTGGCCAATCATTTCTCTATCTTCATTCGTCGATAGATTTTAGTTCAAGATCCTCATCTTGTTTTATTATTTCAATGGCAATATTATAAGCGAAAATATTATCAACCACAATATCATTTGGGTTCCATCTTTTTCTATTGAGACATAACTTATTGAGATTTCTTCATTCTCATTATTTTCAAGTACTTGGCCCTCCTCGGTGGTATCACCATTTGTTAGGTCTCTGGTCTCTTCTTGAGCAATTGCCTCAAAATTATGATCATCTTGATCATTTATTTCTTTCCTTTTTTGAGGATTTTTATCTTTACAACTAATTGGTCTTCCACGTTTTAAGCATGGCCTAGACTCATTTGCCTGAACAAGTTGCCCTATCGGGATATCAACTTGAACTTGAGCATTAGCAGCTGGGATAAGCATTTTAGTAACCCGTGAAAGGTTAGTAAATGCATCCGGCAATTGATTTGCAATATTCTGCAAATAAATCAACTTTTGAACTTTTTGCTCACATTGATTTGTTCGAGGGTCTAAATGAGATAGTGAAAATGAATTTCAATCTATCTCATTTTTCAATTGCTTATGTTCTCCCCTTAATGTTAGGTATACTGATTCATCAAAATGACAATCAGTGAATCTTGCCGTATATAAATCTCCAGTCATAGGTTTCAAATATTTTATAATAGAAGGAGATTTATACCCAATATATATTCCCAACCTTCTTTGGGGATCCATCTTTGTGCGGTGCGGTGGAGCAATAGCAACATATATCGCACACCCAAAAATTGCAACATATATCGCACACCCAAAAGTCAACTGTAATGGGGAGTATTCATGAAAATTGGTTGGCCTAATGCGCACAAGTGCTTCCGCAAGCAAAATAGCATGGCCCCATACTGAAAGAAGAAGTTTTGTCCTCATTAGTAATGGTCCAGCTGTTATGTCGGAAAAAGACGATTTAAAATTAATTTCAACTTTATAGAGAAAAAATCAATTTTAGTAAAAGAAGAGTCGCCACTTAATTTTTTAAAGAAATTAAGAAAATTTAATTTAAAAGACACTAACAGATTTAAGTCTTAAAAATTTAGAGAAAAAGGTATGAGGTTCATATTACTATTTAAAGAAGGTTTTAGCACTTAAAATAGCCGTTAACATGCGGTTATCCGATGATTTGAAAATTATTTGACTAACTTTGGGAAAATATATTTTTAACAATAATCGAAGCATTAAACAATTTGAAAAAAGTATAAATTTTAAAATATTTAAGATAATTTATAAGAGTGATAGACTTGCTATAAAAATGATTAAATAAAAGAAGGATAATTTAAATGAAACAAACAATCATAAAAAATGGTTTCTCTTCAAGAGATTTAATTAAGTTTAAACTAATTAATGTTAGAATTAGTATAGGATAAATAAATATTATTAACTAATTAAAATAAGAGTAAAGGCAATAGAAATTAGTGATACCTAAAAGAAGACATTTTAGTTTCTAACATTAAACCACCCCAGATATGTACAAACAAAAAATATTTTAAAATAGACGGGATGAAAAATATTTATGTACTCATATTCTTCGGATCAGTGTCCGCTTATTAATCAGAAGATAAAATATAATTTTTGTTATTTTTTTGCTCGGATCGACTTCCATCATTTTCGAAGGGCCTAACTACCTCTACCCCTCCTAAGTTTATTTATTATTATAATCCTAAAACGATATAAAAGAAACAATAAAATCTAGCGTCCTAAAAGGTGTCTAACGTCCCAACTTAAATATCCAAGAGGCATTGGACATACTATTAGGGTAGGCTTTAGAATAAAGAAAATATAGTCATCCTAATTAGACACATCGCCAAACAAAACAGATGGGACGAGCAGTTAGCACATAAAATCTTAGGTAAGCCTCTAGATTAATTATTTAGCATGCTTGAAAATACAGATAAATAGTGAAAGTTATAATAATTATATGTATGTGCATACAATCAGATATACGAGATTTAATGCAAAAAATTTAAACATGATAAAATAAAGACATTCTTGATTATTTTTAATTATTAACTAATAATATTTATAAAATCCTATTAACATAATTTTTAGTTAATACCATGCTGAAAATTTATTAAAATACTATAAATATGGTTTCTAAATGTTGTGTTGAAAATTTATTAAAATATCACAAGCATAATCTCTTTATAAAATAATATTATGAAAACTTACTTAAATTTCTATAAGCATGATTTCTAACAATATATTGAAAATTTATGAAAAATAGTGAGCATGTTTTTAATACCATTATACGTTGAAATATTTATTAAAATGTTATAGACACGATTTCAATATAATATGATAAATAATTATTAAAATCCTATTGGCATAATTTCTAAATAAAATATCAAAAAAACTCTTTTAATCCTATAGATATGATTTCTATATGATTTTTTTCACGCTAAATAAATCCTTCGTACATGATATCTAAACAATTAATATGTTAAGAAATATTAATTAAAATATATATAGACATGATATATTAAAATTATAAAATTATATGGGCATGATGTCTATATGAAATGGCATTCCAATCTAATATGATTATCATCATATTCGAAATTATTTAGTAGATCCTACATACATGATGTTTAAATAGTTAATATGACGACAAAGTTATTGTTTGAAACTATAAACATGGTTTTAGATTTAAAAGGTAAGTTATAATGTATAATAATCATCAAAGCGATTATTCTAATGAGATTTAAAATTTAATAAACAAAGATAACACATATAAAATAGACAAATTATTTTTAAAACATATATGATGATAAACGATATTTAACACACTATCCTTAGATCATTTTATTTTATTTTATTTTTTGAGTGAAGCAAACATCCTGTAAAAAGAAATAAAATATTTATATTGTGAATAAATAAATCTAAGCATGTGGATATGAGTATTATAACTAGATCACATATATTCCAAACACACATAAATTTATGATAAACTAAGAAATAAAATAAGCAAGTAGCAAGTATATTCCCTCCCCATATATTTTCCCCCTTTTATTATATACAGAGTTTATTATTACATGCCAAAATAATTAAGAGAGAATAATATACAAATAGAAATAATAAAATAGGAAACTAAAACTATTTGAATCATGTTCCAAATGAACTCTTCATGTCTTGAACTTTGTTTTTGTTGGAGGTGTTAAAATATGAAGTAAAAAATGTTCTTTTCTTTTCTTTTCTTTCCTTTTTTTTCTTTGTTTTTTGCTCTTGTGTTTCTGTCTGTTTGTCTATCTCCTATCTCTGTCCTCCCTTAAAATGAGGATGGAGCTCTTAATTTATAATTTTGAAGAAAAGAAAAGAATCAGTGATTGTGTCCAAAAAATTCAACAAAATAACTGGAAAAGATTGTAATTCAAACTTGTCAGATAAGTTAGTGAGAGATCATTAATTTCAAAGAACATTAAGATTTTCAAGATTTGTCAACAAAATCAAACAAGGTCTGTTTTTTCAAAATTCGATCCGAAATTCATTCAAAAAAGTGTTTCAAAAGTCAAAAAGTCATGCCAAGGGGGCCCACTATCAATAATTGTAAAGAAATTATTAATTTAATTTACAAATCAACTTATGCAATAATTAGGCTAAATATATATTCTTATTATAATTTCAACAAGCTGCATGATTAATTAAGGAAGTGAGATATGCCGAAATCGGTGAATAATCAAATTCATATCAAAGTTACTCCAAATAGCACATTAAATTTTTACCAAATTAGACCAAGAATAAGCAACTTAATGGTGTAAAAATACAAGGACGTTGTTAATCATCAAAATTTCCAAAGGGAATACTTCATGTACAAACGGTTAGAAACATTATTTAACCTTTAGAACAAATCAAGGCACTATGATAGTTTGACAAAATCTAAAACAATCTTGGTATGAAAAACAAAAGAATTCGGTAGGAGGTTGTGGTTAATCCACATGCGAATCACATAAAATAAACAATGATCGATTTACAAAGAAAACAAGTAGTTGAAGAGGTGAAATGTCATAAGAAGAACATACTCGGGACAGATCTTTTACGGATCTGTCTCTAAAATGGTGAAATCTCAAACTTTGGTCTCAGCTGGAGTTGAAGAGAGAACCGATGCTCTTTCGTTGTTGTTGCTGTCATGGTGGAGATGAAGATGGTGGTGCGCGAGGGGGCTGCTTCAGCTGCTAGTAGCTGTCGCTGCTGCGCGCTCTTCGCCGGTGGAGCTCACTGGTTGCAGGTCGCTGGAGGTTGATGTTGCTGTTGTCTTCTCCAGACAGTAGCTCGCATGGAGTGCAGCTATGGCTGGTATGTGTTGCAGCTGGCGGCGCGATGGTGGCATTGAGAGAGATCGATAGAAGAGAGAAAATGGAGGTAGGGGATGTCGACGGTTTGCAAGTGATCGGAGAGAGGGCGGCGTTGAAAGAAAGGAGTTAGGGGTGTGTGGTGGTAGCGGAGAAGATGGAGGAGCTGTGGCGGCTTGTCTTCTTCTCTTCTTGAGAAGAAGATCCAAAAATGAAAGAAAACATTAGCTTAGGTTAGGGTTTGGGTAATTAAAAATAGGAAAATGATAGAATTAATAAAGGCCATTGATCAAAATGCAATGCACGATTGAGATTAAAGTTGGGATATAAAATCAAACCACTACTTATATATACTATGTAAATATATGTATATATAGCGTACGTATTTACGTATTAAAATAGATGCATAATTAATATAGTTAACTAAAACATATATTAAACTTAATTAAGTAATAATTTTGTATGCACATGTATTTAAGACATATTAAAATAGATACGTAATATGTATATATTAATATGAATAAGTAAATTATAAAGTAAACTTAATTAAGTAATATATTTTTTATATAAAGAAAATACACACATATATAATATATACTATATAGACATGTAAAAATATTTGAACGTATGAAGCTTATTATTTTTTTAAAAAATAATAAATATAATAGTCATAATATTAATAAATAGAAACAATATTATAAATTATGAATGTCAAAAATATACGATTTATTGGGTAAAACTAAATATAAATTTTATTTATTTAATAAAGAGATAATTTTAAAAAATGCCTATTTATTAAGATAGCAATCCAAAAAGTAGTTATGAGTTGGTCAAAATTGGGTGTCTACAACTGTCTCTTCTTTGAGTAGGATCGATGAAAGAGATCCTGGGCAAAAAAAATTAACAAATCCAATTTTGATCGATCACATCTTCCTCTTTCTGAAAGAAGATTTGGTAAAGATTTTAGAAAGTTATGGTCAAACTCTGGTATCAAGTTTTCTATATATCTCAGGTTGCATGAGAATTTAGGCCACTTATAGTTCAATAAGCTTAATTTGGAGCACGAATTTGAAAGAATTCAAAAGCTATCACATAGTCGAATTATAGAGAAACCAGAAAACTTAAGAATGGGATGAGGAGGTTTGTTGGAGTACAGTCGAGTTTTCAACATTCAGTCCGTGTATATATCCTTACACTTAGGAATCAGACTTCTTATAGTTCAACTCAGTCTGTTGAAAAGGAAATCTTTTATGCTAAGATAACCCTCGGTTGGGAGGAGTGACGAATGAATCGAGTATGAAAAAGAGGCTTGCAACCTCTTTGCCATGAATATGGCTAGCTTCACACCCATAATTAAGAACTTACACGGACATAATTTCCAAAGCTCTTCGTGTATTGTCACTCAGATTGACAAATTTCTTTCGGTGATAAGTTGAAGCTTTCCGAAGCAAAATTGAAGCCAACAAACTCAAAGAGATATCACCTGCCTTCTGGTAGGATTGTGGTTTAATTGTGGTGGAAGTTGTTCTTCCTCTCGTGTCCCGATTTGCTACTGAAAAAAGTTCTACGTTGTGCTGCATTCCCTTTGACGTCGTTTGCACTTGTAGTTTAATTGAGAATTCATCCTCTTGGATGCTCTCGACAAATACTAAGATAAAACTCATTAGTAGAAAAATATAATTCAAAGAAAAGGGTAGCGTCGTTACTGTGTCGGCATGTCAACCTCCTCTGATTTCGATGTAGGGCAAACAAAATTTATTTCCTAAGTTGATGTGATTTGTAATATATTTCTCGATTGCAAATTGTTTCAATTTTGATGTAATATGCAATGAGTTTATGTGATGTGATATGATGATCAATTGACACGATATGAAAATGGTCTTTCGGCAATGGTATGGTAATGACCCTCTTGGCAATGAAATGATAAGTGATGGCCCTTTTGGCAATGATAAATGATGGCCCTCTTGGCAATAATATGATAAATGATGGCCCTCTTGGCAATGATATGATAAATGATGGCCCTCTCGATAATGATATGATAAATGATGGGCCTCTTGGCAATGACAAATGATGGCCCTCTTGACAATGATATGATAAATGATGGCCCTCTTGGCAATGATATGATAGATGATGGCCCTCTTGGCAATGAAAAATGATGGCCTTCTTGGCAATGATAAATGATGGCCCTCTTGGCAATGATATGATAAATGATGGCCCTCTTGGCGATGATATGATAAATGATGGCACTCTTGGCAATAAAAAATGATGGCCCTCTTGGCAATGATAAATGATGGCAATCTTGGCAATGATATATGATGACCCTCTTGGCAATGATATGATAGATGATGGCCCTCTCGACAATGATATGATAGATGATGGCCCTCTCGATAATGATATAATAGATGATGGCCCTCTCGGCAATGATATTACCACTTCCGGTAATATAATATGAATGACCCTCTTGGTAATGATATTACCACTTCCGATAATATAATATGAATGACCCTCTTGGCAAACGATATTACCACCTCCGGTAATATAATACGAATGTCCCTCTTGGCAAATGATATTACCACCTCCGATAATATAATATGAATAATATAATATGAATGGCCTTCTTGGAAATAATATTACCCCTTCTGATAATATAATATGAATAATATAATACGAATGACCCTCTTGGTAATGATATTACCACTTCCGGTAATATAATATGAATGACCTTCTTGGCAATGATATTATCACCTCCGGTAATATAATATGAATAATATAATATGAATGGCCCTCTTGGCGATGATATTACCACTTCCGATAATATAATATGAATGATCCTCTTGGCAAATGATATTACTACCTCCGGTAATATAATATGAATAATATAATACGAATGACCCTCTTGGCAATGATATTACGTCTTTCGGTAATATAATATGAATGGCCCTCTCGGCGATGATATTACCACCTCCAGTAATATAATATGAATAATATAATATGAATGGCCTTCTTGGCAATGATATTACCACTTTCGGTAATATAATATGAATGACCCTCTTGGCAATGATATTACCACTTCCGATAATATAATATGAATGATATGAATGACCCTCTTGGCGTTGATATTACCACTTCTGGTAATATAATATGAATGGCCCTCTTGGCGATGATATTACCACCTTCGGTAATATAATATGAATAATATAATATGAATGGCCCTCTTGGCCATGATATTACTTAATGATGATGATGTCCTATTGATAGGATGGTTCATTGATAAGATGATGATCGATATCCTTCAGATATTGATATGATATTGGATATTTTGTCTGGTTGCACTTCAAACCTTCTTTAGTATTTGATGCAGCTTATGTATGAACATTAGACGTCTTTGATGCCGGAGAATACAATTTGATGTCATTATAGACACCTATATGCCTTGAAAGTAGCTCTTTTGCGTGTTCCTGTACTCAAAAGGAAACAAATAATAGACACATTGTCGTTTTAACTAACGACTGAGGAAAAAATCTTTAAGGAAAATTCTTGAAAATATGTACAAAGTTCCTGATCACTTTGACATTAATGTGTGAATACCATGCTCATTTTCGAACACTTTATATTCATTGTGGCTCATGGTTTGCTAAGGCTTTGAACGAGGCATTGTTGCTCGTATTTTGCAGGTCTTCTTTTCGTCTAATGAATCCTGATGAAAAAAATTATCTCTTTTGAAAACTCTTTATTCTTTTGACTTCTTTGTACTTATTGAAATGAGGGATATGATGATCCTTTATAAATCTGTAAAATTTATTAGTTTTGAATGAATTGATCTGTGTCGAATTGTCCATTTTTTTGCTCCTTGACTTGCTATCTTTGATGGCTTGCTCTGATTCCCCACTTCTTGGTAGATATAAGACAAAAATATATCTATGTAAAAAATGTTTGATGTATTAAAAGCTTTAAGAAATATGAGTTTTTGAAAAGTAATTTGGAAAGGGTCACTGCCAGATGTCATGTCACGCATAGCTCAAATGAACGTCCTTGTTTTGAAACTTTGAGCATGTTTGATTGCTTGTTCAAAAATTTGAGGATTTTTGAAGGTTGAAGCTGCGAAGTTCTGACATAACTAGAAAGTTTTGTAGTTGACTCTGAACTCTGATGGTGCTGGAGATTATTGAGGTTGACATTGAACTTTTAACAATGTTGGGGATCATTTGAAGCCAACCTTGAACTTTGAGGTTGAGTAAAACCTTCTGATGATATTGGATAAAATTTTTGAGGTCATTCTCAAAAATTTCTGTCCCAGTTAGATGTCTTGGTGAATATCAAACTACCAATAAAAGATTTGTAGAATTTTTGAGATCCTATCAAAAATTCTGTCCCAATTACTTTTCTGATGTACCTCAGTCTTGACTTTTTCTGTAGAAAGTTTTTTTTTGAATTTTTTGAGTCCCTCTCAAAAATTCTGTCCTACTTTTTATTATAAATGGAGAACTTATGGGAGATATGATCGAACTGTTGTGGCGCCTAGATATTCCGTTGAGGTAGAAATCAGGTCAAACGTAGTTCCCCTCTCAGGCGATAAATAAAAAAGGAGATTTTAATAGAAAATGACCGAGGCCGACATAGGCCGCCTACATATCTCATTCTTGAGAATTCAAGTCAGACGTAGTTCATTACAAAATGGGAGGGTTAATTTAAAACAAAAAAGTGTAGAAATGATTACAAGCAAATGACGTAATTACAACAACATTGAACCTTCAAACGTAGTATTTCTTGGCCATCCATTTCGGACAATATTAATGCACCTCCAGATAACACTTTGCGAACCATGTAAGGTCCTTGAAAATTTGGCGCGAACTTTCCTTTATACTCATCTTGATGTGGAAAATGCTTTTGAGAACCAACTGACCAACTTCAAACGTTTTTGGTCTCACTCGCTTGTTAAAAGCATGAGTCATTCTTTGCTGGTACAGTTGACCATGGAAAATGGCAGTCATTCTCTTTTCATCGATCAAAGCCAAATGTTCAATTCAATTAAGAACCCAATCGGCTTGCTCAATTTAGCTTCTTGAATGATTCTCAACGAAGGTATTTCCACTTCGGTAGGGATTACGGCCTCCGTCCCATACACTAGCAAGTATGGGGTTGCTCCAATTGATGTTCTGGCAGTCATTCGGTATCCTAACAAAGCATACGACAACATCGCGTGCCAAACTCTGTGATTGCCAATCATTTTCCTCAAGATCTTTTTTATGTTCTTGTTGGCAGCTTCCATGGCTCCATTCATTTGAGGACGATATGCGGTTGAGTTTCGGTGATTAATCTTGAATTGTTCACATATCTTTTTCATCAAATGACTATTGAGATTTTCTCCATTATTAGTAATGATGGAATCCGTTAATCCAAATCTACATATCAAATTATTACGGATGAAGTCTACTATTACCTTCTTTGTAATTGATTTATACGAGACTGCTTCCACCCACTTGGTGAAGTAATCAATAGCAACTAAAATGAACCTATGTCCATTAGAGGCGGATGGCTCTATTGGACCAATGATATCCATACCCCAAGCCATAAATGGCCAAGGAGAACTCATGGCATTGAGTTCGTGAGGAGGTACTCGAATCAAATCACCGTGCACTTGACATTGATGACATTTTTGTACATACTTACAACAATCATGCTTCATAGTCATCCAAAAATAGCCGAATCAAAGGATATTCTTTGGCAAAGGTAAGCCTATTTATGTGAGTTCCACAAACTCCCGCGTGAATCTGTTCGAGAAGCTTCATAGCTTCAATAGCATCGACACATCTGAGAAGTCCCACATCTGGAGTTCTCCTATAAAGGGTTTCTCCACTTGGAAAGAAATTGTTAGCCATTCGACGTATTGCTTTTTTCTGATTGAAAGTCGCATTATCTGGATAAGTTCTAGTTTCTAGATACCTTTTTATGTCAAAATACCAAGGTCTCCCATCTGGTTCTGCTTCGACATGCGAATAGTAAGCGGGTTGTTCTTTCAAATATATCTCCACAGGATCAATGTAACTTGTATCCGGATGTTTGATCATTAAGGAGATAGTAGCCAGAGAGTTAGCAAATTCATTCTGTAACCTTAGGGTATGCCTAAACTCGATCTTGCGGAACCTTTTACACAACCTTTGCACTAGCTTCACGTATGGTGCAATCTTTGAATTCTTCATGGCCCATTCCCCCTAAACTTGATGAATCAGCAAATTTGAATATTCGATTACCAGCAACTCTTGAATGTCTTTATTGATCGCCATCTTTAGACCCATAATGCATGCTTCATACTCAGCCATATTGTTCGTGCAACGAAATTGGAGTTTGGCTGCCATAGGATAATGTTGGCCAGATTCTGATATTAGAATTGCTCCAATCCCACTTCCTTCATGATTCACCGTCCCATCAAAAAATACTCTCCAACCAGGGTATGCCTTGGAGATATCTTCCCCTACAAATAATACCTCTTCATCGGGAAAATAAGTTCTGAGCGGTTCATACTCTTCATCAACTGGATTTTCTACGAGATGATCTGCTAAGGCTTGTGCTTTTATCGCCTTTTGGGTCACATACACATTATCAAACTCACTCAACAACATTTGCCATTTTGCCAATTTCCTAGTGGGCATCGCTTTCTGAAAAATATACTTCAATGGATCCATCTTGGAAATGATATATGTAGTATATGAAGACAAGTAATGTCTCAAATTTTGAGCAATCCAGGTTAAATCATAATAAGTTTTCTCCAAAAGAGTGTAACGAGCCTCGTATGGAGCAAACTTCTTGCTTAAGTAGTAGATTGATCGTTCCTTCTTCCCAATCTTATAATGTTGACCTAGCACGCATCCAAATGCATTATCCGAGATAGATAGATATAGCAACAATGGAACTCCTTCCCTCGGAGGAACTAGCACCGGCGGATTAGACAAGTAATTTTTGATAGCATCAAAAGCTATTTGACACTCTTCGGTCTATTTTTTCAATGCATCCTTTTTCAGCAGCTTAAAGATAGGCTCACAGATCAATGTGGATTGAGCTATGAATCGGCTGATGTAGTTCAATCTTCCTAAAAAGCTCATCACTTCCTTCTTGGTCTTTGGTGGAGGTAATTCTTAAATCGCCTTGATTTTAGCGGGATCAAGCTCGATACCCCTTCTACTGACTATAAATCCCAATAACTTGCCGGCTGGCACCCCAAAAGCACATTTAGCAGGATTTAATTTCAAGTTGTATTTGCACAGGCGATCAAAGAACTTCTTCAAGTAAGTTAACTGATCCGCACTCTCACGGGATTTGATAATGACATCATCCACATATACTTTAAATTCCTTGTGAATCATATCATGAAAAATGATCATTATTTCTCTCATGTAAGTGCCCCCAACATTCTTGAGACCAAATGGCATTACCCTATAATGATACACACCCCACGGCGTGATGAAAGCTGTCTTTTCTATATTTTTTTCATCCATTAGAATCTGGTGATAACCCGCGTAGCAATCCATGAATGACTGCATCTCATGCTTGGCACAATTATCAATGAGAATGTGGATATTTGGTAATGGAAAGTTATCTTTAGGGCTAGGTTTGTTCAGATCTCTATAATCAATACATATTCTGATCTTGCCATCCTTCTTAGGAACTGGAACAATGTTGGCTAACCAAGTGGGATACTGTGTCACTTCCACCACTCTAGATTGAATTTACTTGGTAACCTCTTCTTTGATTCTCAAACTCAAATCTGGTTTGAATTTTTGAGTCTTTTATTTTACTGGACTACAATCTAGATTGATCGATAATTTATGAGATACGATGTCCATACTCAAACCTGACACGTCATCATAAGACTTAGAAAATATGTCGACGTACTCTTTAAGCAAATTGATAAGTTCCTTTCTCTCAGCTTTTGTTAGATGGACACTGATTCTGGTTTCCTTGATACACTCGTCATCTCCTAGATTCACAGCCTCAGTTTCCTCTTGATTTGGCTTGTATTGCTCCTCAAATAGTTTTAATCCCTCGGCGAGGTGTTCAAGTATTGTAGCCTCTTCATCATAATCCTCGAACTCATCACATTCTATCTCATTTTGTTCATTTATCTTGTGACATAACATGATATTGGAAGGTTTTAAGTTTTTTTTACTGAAATCATAAGCAAACAAAGACAGATAAGTAAAATAGATCGATAACCAAATAATAAGTAAATTTCTCAATAAAGGAGGTTTTTATTTAAACCAAAATAAATACAAATTTTGGCCATGACTGTGGGTCAATCTGCCTTTTTTCAAAAATCACAAAGGTAATTTAAAGCATAACCAAATAGAAACAAACAAAGGGTGGGTCTCAAGCCTCCTCTGGACTACCACCGATTTAAAAATAAGAAAATAATATGTCTTTATCTACCAAGATGAGTGAGGGACTAAGAGCGGTGCGTACATCCAATTAGATAATTACTCTTCTAGCTCAGCATTATGGATGCCCGATGTCCCTATTTCTTCCTCTAAGATTGTGTCAACTTCTTCAAAAAGATTCCAGATTCCTTCCCCAAGATCGCCATCATCGATATATTCTTGCACTGGAAATGATATATACAAGTGAGGTATTGGCCTAGCTAGTACCCGATTAATCTTCCTGCTTGTCACATCTGCCTCATCATCTTCTGTAGGGACATATCCCAAACCATGCTTCAATCCTTTATCGAGAATCTTAATGGGCTCGATGATTCCTTGGAAGTACTTCCCTAATCCAAAACATGGCTTAAAACCGCTTCAGAGCATGACAGTGGCTAACATTTTATAAACAGAAGGCATAGGTGGCTATAGAGCCAAATCATCGCCAGTGGCATTTACCAGCTCCACTGTGCAGAAGTCAGTACCTCTAGTAATATCATCAACAATTGGCGTGCAATCATTTGCATGACTTCCTTCACCATAAACGACCACCTCACGGTTATTCTTTACGAACTTTATTATCTGATAGAGAGTAGAGGGCATAACTCCAGCCATATGGATCCATAGTCTTCCTAATAATAAGTTATAGCTGGTGGTGATGTCCATCACCTGGCATTGTATAATGAAATCAACAGGACTTACTTGAATACCCAAGTTCACAGCTCCTAATGTATCTCTTTGACCCCCATCAAAAGCTCTAACCTTAACTTGGTTCTGTCGGACATTTCCCAAATCAAAGTTCAATTGTTTGAGAGTCGATAAGGGATAAATGTAAAGACCCAATCCATCATCGATCAATACCCGATTCATGATATTTTTGCGATACTTAATAGTGACATAAAGAGCTTTTTTATGCATCACACCTTCAAGAGGCAAATCTTCATTGCTAAAACTGATGCGATGTCCTTGAACGACTCGACTCACCATAACAACTAGATTATCTCCACCTGTACCCATGGGTACGTAAGTGTCATCCAAAGCTTTCATCAAAGCATGTCTGTGCTATTGTGAGCTCATCAATAATGCCCACACTGAGATTTGGGCAGGTACTTTCTCCAGATATTTCACTATAGAATACTCTTTTGGCTGCATTTTCCTCCAAAACTCTTCAGCCTCAGCTTCACTAATCGGTCTCTTTTGTTGATCTTTATTATGCCCCCTTGAGCCAATTCTTCTAGAGTGTAACACCTACTAGACCGCGTCATTCCCTGAGTTGCCGCAGCTTCGATCATGAAGTTTGTTTGGTTAGAAATTTCTTTTGGCACCAAAGCAATAACCTTTTGAGGTGTCAAAATCATAAAATTCAATTTTTCTTTTATGCTAATGAAGACACAACCATTTCAAGACTGTTGTGATAGGTTGGGACTAAGGATTTTGTTCCACACCAATCTTCTTCCATCTCAATCATATTCATATCAACCCCTCCATGATTTGGCAAAGGATTACTATTGACATTAGGGGCGGCGGTTTGAAGAGTGACGACCTCACGATCAATTAAATCCTGAATCTTGTGCTTCAAATTGACACAAGTTTTAGTATCATGCCCAACACTATTGGAATGATACGCACATGTTTTGTCAGCTCTGTAGAATCTAGAGATTGTATCAGCCAGTTTAGGTGCAATGGGATGAATAATAACCGCATCTCTTAATCTTTCGAATAGCTTAGTCTGACTTTCCATCAGAGGAGTAAAAGTCCTAGCGGGCCTACTTTCAAAATTAGGTTGGGAAAGATTGTAGTTATTTTGCTAGGGTGGGGGTACATAATGATAACTCGGATAATTTTCGTGGGAAGGTGCGGGAGTTTGGAATCTTGGATACAGTTGGGTTTGGTAATTTAGTTGTGGAGCTTGGTGGGCGGAGGCGTACAATGAAAATACAGAAAGGAGCGAATGATGTCAACCAACTCGACAAAGACAAGTTAGGCGGGGTGTTTTGGTAATGTGGAGTTGGGTAATTACAAGGTAGAGTTTGATAATTTTGAAATGGGACTTGGTAATTTGAGTATGGGGTTTGGTAACTGGAAGATGGGGTTTGGTAATTTTGTTGAGTATAATAAGCTTGTAGATCTCATGAATAGGTCTTGAAAGGTGTAGATTTTCCTGGCTTGTTGTTGGCGAACCTCCTCCCTTCAGGTGTGTAGGAAATGGTAGATACATCCTCTCTTTTCTTTTTAAACAGTCCCGAAGATCCAATTGAGGAGTCTACATGGGCTACTTTTTTAGTCTTGAGCCCATCCTCGATAGTCTCACCTACCTTGACTATCTTGACAAATTTTGCTCCAACTAGAATATTAATCTTTCATAGTATTCGGGCTCTTGCATGCGTACAAATACTTCCACGATCTCTTTCTCTATCATGGGAGGTCGAACTCTGGCGACCTCTTTCCTCCACCTGTATGCATACTCACGATAACTTTCAGTGGATTTCTGTTTGATTTTCTCCAAAGAATATCGATCGGGATGATCTCCACGTTGTACGCAAACCTCTTGATAAAATCTTTGGCCAGAGCATTCCAATTAGACCATTGTTTTATTTCTTGGGCGTTGAACCATTCCAAAGCCTCTCCGCTTAAATTTTAGCTAAAGAGACGCATTAGCAAAGCTTCATTCTTCCCAACTCCTACTAGTTGATCACAATATGCTCTTAGATGAGCCAAAGGATTTCTGGTTCCTCTGAAAGTATCAAATTTTGGCACTTTGAACCCCTCAGGAAGGACTAAATTCGGGTGGATACATAAATCTTCGTAATTTAATCCTACAACATCCAGAGTGTAATGAAACTCCTTCATAGCTTTTATGATCTCCTCTTTCATATTCCATTTGGTTGTCTCTTTCTTCTCCCTCCACTCCTTTTCCTGTTTCTCATAATGATCAAGTTCGAAACCGTTAGCATAGGGTTCATTTGGCATTGGGATTTGGAAAGTTGTCTTTTGAGGCGAGGGATGGGTAAATGGGGGATTTTGTGTATTTTGAGAAGCTTGGTAATTTTGAGGAAATGTCTGATGGTTAGTATGCTGATTTTGATGATGGGGAAAAGTCTATGGGTTGTTAACATTTTGGATTTATTAGGGAGGACAAGCTTGAGGGTTGGTATTTTATGGGGGAGGGAAGGTTGGAGGGTTAGTACTTTGAGGGTGAGGTGGTGCTTGGTAGAAAGCGGAAGCATGATGGGGATTTGAGGCAGTGAGGTCAACAATGAAGGTATTTCGAGCAGGGTTTAAGGGTGGGTTTTGAACGTGTTCCGTACTTGAATTTGGAGAAGGGAAGTGGAATGGAGGCCTTCCTTCGCCTGGAACCGGCGTGTTGGCGGTGATAGCCAGATTTGACAATTCTCGATTTTTTTGTATCTCAACTCTTATCTCGGCGATTTGTTGCACCAACTGTGCAATTAGCTCATTTTGTTCAGCAATGACAGGTTCTGTCACAACAATCTCTGTCAAACTAGTGTTGTCATTATTGCCAGTCATTTTCCTTTTTTCTACTAATAGATTTTGATCGGAGAAGGAATCTTTGGAAGTTTTTGATCTCGTGAAATAAGGATGCTCAGCCAGTTTGTCAACACAGATCAATTCTAAATACCTGGATAGAAAATAACTCAAAAGGTAAACATGTCAGTCTATATTCATAACAGATAATGCAAAATATCATATTGGAAAAAGATAAACACATAAGAGTTACTTTGTTTGAAGACAAGATAACCAATGAGTATTGAAAAAGGACAAAATAGACAGGAATTTGCCTATCGAATTTAGGATTTAGTGTATCAAGAAAGATGACTTGCATTGAATCAAGATCTTCTTGCATCTTACACGGTTGTATCTTGACATCTACTGATGTGATATTGGTATTTTTTTATAAAATGTGAAGGGGAAAAGTAAGCTTTTAACAAATAGTGGTCAAACCTTGAAAGACTGTCTACGTATCTTATGAAGAAGGAGATGTCAGGCCCTACGTAGTTTGAGAATTTTCTGACTTGAGATGACAAATCAACCTTTTTTGAGAGGAGAGAGTAAGATTTAGGACTTGAAAGTGAAATTTGAATTTTGTAGTGAGACTAAAGACTCTAAGAGCATTTGGTCGCACTTTCGGTAGTGACTTGATATTTGTGCTTTGGGGGATTTAACAAGAGTGGGTTAGAATTCCTTCAAGTAAAGAAACACTTTCATTAAACAATTATAGCATATAACAGATAAACAGTTACTATGTGTCCTAACAGATATGTGACCCTTTTGTGCCAAGGGTAGGCCTAACGATTTGAAGGATGCATAGCGTTGTTTGAAAAGTACCATTACCCCCAAAACTTATATTTATACAAATATTATGAATAAACTGAATGGGGATACATAATGGGGAAAAGGGATACAAATAATCAGTCCCACGTAGGGGTGCAATCCTAATTAAGCCTTCGTGGAATATCCTTCGTTCTTGACTTCTTGAATAAGCTACTAAAATAAACTACTTTTTGAATAAGCTACTAAAATAAACTTTCAATTCCGAGGGACAATGGTTGTCAAACGACGTATACAACCTTCAAATTTAAACACATAGCTATGATCATCCATTTAGGCCGAGGGACGTTTCGGACTCAAGGTGGTCTTTCTAATGGGCCAAACACGCCTTGGGTGTGAGGTCAACTTAGGCAAAAGCTTACATAGGGATTTGGCTTCGCTCTACGCTAAGTGGACTAGAGTGGGCTTCGAAAAGAAATTGGATACCCGAGGCGGACAAATTGCGGGCTGAATATAATAAACGACGTTGGACGACCACGAACTAACTACCCATTTATTAATTCAAAAGTAATGGTTATTTTCTAAAGGAACAGCCGCAGGTGACTACGTAACCGTCCTTAATCCTAATGCAAACTATTTATCATTTGGCGGAATTAATGCATGCAATGACAGTTCAATAATTGTAATTTTAAACATATAAGGCGCACATAAAGAAAGCAAATTATAATTTAAACATTTAAGGAGCAAATAAAGAAAATAGATTACTAATTATTACATTCTCGAATAGTTAGTCAAATAGGTTAGTCAAATCTAATGGTTAGAACCTAATTAGTCTCCAGCAGAGTCGTCATTTCTGTTATATCGGAAAAAGACGATTTAAAATTAATTTTAACTTTATAGAGAAAAAAACAATTTTAGTAAAAGAAGAGTCGCCACTTAATTTTTTAAAGAAATTCAGAAAACTTAATTTAAAAGACCCTAACAGATTTAAGTCTTAAAAATTTAGAGAAAAAGGTATGAGGTTCATATTACTATTTTAAGAAGGTTTTAGCACTTAAAATAGCCGCTAACATGCGGTTATCCGGCGATTTAAAAATTATTTGACTAACTTTGGGAAAATATATTTTTAACAATAATCAAAGCATTAAATAATTTGAAAGAAGTATAAATTTTAAAACATTTAAGATAATTTATAAGAGTGATAGACTTGTTATAAAAATAATTAACTAAAAGAGGGATAATTTAAATAAAACAAACGATCATAAAAAACTGGTTTCTCTTCAAGGAATTTAATTAAGTTTAAACTAATTAATGCTAGAATTAGTATATGATAAATAAATATTATTAACTAATTAAAATAAGAGTAAAGGCAATAGAAATTAGTGATGCCTAAAAAAAGACATTTTAGATTCTAACATTAAACCACCCCAGATATGTACAAACAATTTTTTTTTTTAAAATAGATGGGATGAAAAATATTTATGTACTCATATTTTTTGGATCAGCGCCGGCCTATTAATCAGAAGACAAAATATAGTTTTTGTTATTTTTTTGCTCGGGTCGACTTCCATCATTTCTGAAGGGCCTAACTACCCTTATCCCTCCTAACTTTATTTATTATTATAATCCTAAAATGATCTAAAAGAAATAATAAAATCTAATGTCCTAAAAGGTGTCTAACGTCCCAACTTAAATATCCAAAAGGCATTGGACATACTATTAGGGTAGGCTTTAGACTAAAGAAAATATAGTCATCATAATTAAACAGATCGCCAAATAAAATAGATGGCACGAGCAGTTAGCACATAAAATCTCAGGTAAGCCTCAAGATTAATTATTTAGCATGCTTGAAAACACAGATAAATAGTGAAAGTTATAATAATTATATGTGTGTGCATACAATCAGATATACGAGATCTAATGCAAAAAATTTAAACATGATAAAATAAATACATTCTTTATAATTTTTAATTATTAACTAATAATATTTATAAAATCCTATTAACATGATTTTTAGTTAATAGCATGCTGAAAATTTATTAAAATACTATAAATATGGTTTCTAAATGTTGTGTTGAAAATTTATTAAAATGTCACAAGCATAATCTCTTTATAAAATAATATTATTAAACTTACTTAAATTTCTATAAGCATGATTTCTAACAATATATTGAAGATTTATGAAAAATAGTGAGCATGTTTTTAATACCATTATATGTTGAAATATTTATTAAAATACTATAGACACAATTTCAATATAATATGATAAATAATTATTAAAATCTTATTGGCATGATTTCTAAATAAAATATCAAAAAAACTCTTTTAATCCTATAGATATGATTTCTATATGATTTTTATCACGCTAAATAAATCCTTCGAACATGATATCTAAAAAATTAATATGTTAGGAAATATTAATTAAAATATATATATACATGATATATTAAAATTATAAAATCATATGGGCATGATGTCTATATGAAATGGCATTCCAATCTAATATGATTATTATCATATTCAAAATTATTTAGTAGATCCTACATAAATGATGTTTAAATAGTTAATATGACAAAGTTATTGTTTGAAACTATAAACATGGTTTTAGGTTTAAAAGGTAAGTTATAATGTATAATAATCATCAAAGCGATTATTCTAATGTGATTTAAAATTTAATAAACAAAGATAACACATATAAAATAGACAAATTATTTTTAAAACATATATGATGATAAACGATATTTAACAAACTATCCTTAGATCATTTTATTTTATTTTATTTTATTTTATTTTATTTTATTTTATTTTATTTTTTGAGTGAAGCAAACATCCTGTAAAAAGAAATAAAATATTTATATTGTGAATAAATAAACCTAAGCATGTGGATATGAGTATTATAACTAGATCACATATATTCCAAACACACATAAATTTATGATAAACTAAGAAATAAAATAAGTAAGTAGCAAGTATATTCCCTCCCATTTATTTCCCCCCTTTTATTATATACAGAGTTTATTATTACATGCCAAAATAATTAAGAGAGAATAATATACAAATAGAAATAATAAAACAGGAAACTAAAACTATTTGAATCCTGTTCCAAATGAACTCTTCATGTCTTGAACTTTGAAATTCAAACCCTGCTAAACCATAAAGAAAATACAAGCAATATACAAATAATATAGAGGGATAACATGATCATATGAGTTTACTTCAATAATGCAAACAAACAAGGCAGGAATATTTTTAAAATAATAAGCTAACATATAAAGAAAGGTTGGAACTAACCTGGATACTTTAGTTAGGAGAAATAAGTATATAAAAATCTGAACAGTGAAGACAAGCTAGAAAGAGAACATCAAAGTATCCTAGAAACTCTTTTGTTTTTGTTGGAGGTGGTAAAATATGAAGTAAAAAATGTTCTTTTCTTTTCTTTTCTTTTCTTTCCTTTTTTTCTTTGGTTTTTGCTCGTGTTTCTGTCTGTCTGTCTATCTCCTATCTCTGTCCTCCCTTAAAATGAGGATGGAGCTCTTAATTTATAATTTTGAAGAAAAGAAAAGAACAAGTGATTGTGTCCAAAAAATTCAACAAAATAGCTGGAAAAGATTGTAATTCAAACTTTGTCAGATAAGTCAGTGAGACACCATTGATTTCCAAAGAACATTAAGATTTTCAAGATTTGTCAACAAAATCAAACAAGATCTATTTTTTTTTAAAATTCGATCCGAAATTCATTCAAAAAGGTGTTTCAAAAGTCAAAAAGGTCGTGCCAAGGGGACCCACTATCAATAATTATAAAGAAATTATTAATTTAATTTACAAATCAATTTATGCCATAATTAGGCTAAATATACATTCTTATTATAATTTCAACAAGCTGCATGATTAATTAAGGAAGTGAGATATGCCGAAATCGGTGAATAATCAAATTCATATCAAAGTTACTCCAAATAGCACATCAAATTTTTACCAAATTAGACCAAGAATAAGCAACTTAACGGTGTAAAAATACAAGAACGTTGTTAATCATCAAAATTTCCAAAGGGAATACTTCATGTACAAACGGTTAGAAACATTATTTAACCTTACGAACAAATCAAGGCTGTAATGACCCGTTAGGTAATTTTAAAAACGAGCCCTTCCTTTTCCATAAAAGACCCTTTCCGTATATTTGAATAGAGAATTTTGGACTATTCGGTAACTTCGGTTAATTAGTTGAGCGATAATTTTAGAGAATTAATTTAATTGATGGGCTAAAGTGTTAACTTATTTAATACCCTATACCACTTTTATTATATTTATTAAAATAGGTTAGTAGGGTTTGTAAATTTTAATACATAATTAGTTTGGAAAAGAAAAAAAATAAAAGAAAAGAAAAGAAAAAAAAAAGAATTATATAATGACCCGATGTAACGAGAAGAAAAACAAGAACGCCGATGAAAAGAAAAAAAAACTGGAAAAAAAATACGAAGGAAGAAAGAAAAGAAAGGGGAAAAGAAAAATAAAGGAGAAGAGAAAAATAGGGATTTTCATTCCAAAGCATCAATGTAATTATTCTCATCCTTTTCATTAAACTTTTATGCGATTATGAACATGTTTTTAGGATACATTGGTGGAGGAATAATGCTAAGATAAGAAAATATGACCCTAGGGTTCTTCACATAAAATCTTTATTTGGGGGTCGAATAACGATCCGTTTTAGCTGAAATTTGACATGTGAGTTTATTTTATCATGAGCGAACATAATCGGAAAGAAAATTTTATATTTGACTTCAATGACATAGAATTAGTTAGTTTCTGAATTTTAATATATTGAGATATATAATTAAATATTAGGTATATTATATTTTATGAATTTTATTAAATTTATGATATTGGGGACATTAGAACCTAACTCTAGGCTTAAAATTTGGAAATATGAGAGTTGACATGTTATTTGATATCAACATTAGGAACTTGATTATAGATTTGAGTAATTTTTGGGTCTAGTCTAGACATATAATAATATGAGTATTGTTAGTTTCAAAATATTATTGTGGTTATTTATTTGATTAGATTATACTTATTTGGAGGCCCAACGAAAAGGAAAGGCTCAAGTACCGGAGTAATTGCTTGATTAATTAAGACAAGTGAATTTCTAATCCTCAGTTTAAAGTTATAGATGCTTGTATTTCCGTGTCATATATACTAGGGAGTAATGAGAATTGGACTGGGTTATTGACTGTATGATTGACCTTAAAAATGGAGATGAGGGGTATAAAATGGTGATCTAATGACATGTATTGGTGGAATTGATATGTTGTGATTTTGGACATGTGAAATGACTATGTTGATGTGAGATAGGAAAAAATTATTGTTGTTGTCATGTTATTATCGTGAATTATATAAAATTGAATTGATTGCATTGATTCTAACATATTGTGTTGAGACTGAAAATGATATAAAACAAAGGGGGTCGGGCCACACGCTCCGTGGCAGGTATTATGAAATAAAGGGGTCGGGCCACACGCTCCGTGGCAGGATATATATATTGAGGGGATGGGCCACACGCTCCGTGGAAGGTTACATAGACAGAAAT
This sequence comes from Solanum dulcamara, assembly GCF_947179165.1. Classification (NCBI taxonomy): domain Eukaryota; kingdom Viridiplantae; phylum Streptophyta; class Magnoliopsida; order Solanales; family Solanaceae; genus Solanum; species Solanum dulcamara. The sequence continues at coordinate 54,335,694 of NC_077241.1, forward strand.
GTCCTCCATGGGTTCCGGACTGTGATTCAACAGATGTGTACCGATAGGACAGACATGCATTATTTCATTGCACTGTATTACACCTTTCTGATATTTGTGAATTTGTGTTTACCCTCATATTTCTCTGTGTGTGCTGAACTTGACTTGGTATGATTCATTGACGAGACTATTGATGAGTATTTGTGGACTGTATTACTGTTGTTATTGTACAAATGTAGAGTTGGGCTGATTTTATGCAGATTGTAGTTAAAGAGGTTCGGTTGGGAGGACAGGAGTACTTGTATCTATTAAGCTTTGCTTAGGTTTAGCTATCCACTTGCTGAGTACCATATTGTTTGGTACTCAACCCTTGCTTCCACACTTGTGTAGGTTTTGAGCCCGGACCTGCTTGATCTTCTACTACTTTCCACTACAGCCGAGGTTATTAATTCCGAGTGTTGAGGTAGCTGTTACATCCATCTAGCAAACACCTCTTTCTCTTTTATTATGTTTTAGTCCTATTCTAGAGACGAAGGCATTGTGACTATTTCTTTTCGTACTTTGATAATACATTAGTGGCTTGTATACGTGACAACCAGTCTTAGGGGATTTTGAGATTATTTATTTATTTTTGACTAAGTTAAACCTTGTTTTATCTCAATTACTTCCACATTTACTTTCCGTTGGTTATTAGGCTGACTTATCTCGGTGGGTTGAGATGAGTGCCATCATACCCGGATTTGGGTCGTGACAAAATGGTATCAGAGCCCTAGGTTCATAGGTCTCACGTGTATACAAGCCGAGTCTAAGTAGAGTCTTGAGGATCGGTATGGAGACGTCTGTACTTATCTTTGAGAGGCTATGAGGACTTTTAGGAAATTTTCCTTTTGTTCTTTCACTTTATATCGTGCGTGTTGTGTTATTACTGAACTTTCGCGTGTCCTTTATGATAAATGGCTAAGACCAGGACTACGGCTAGAGGTAGAGGAAGGGAAGCACTTTCTGAGGTTGATGTTGGGACCCCAACTAGGGGTAGAGATAGAGGCTGTGGTCGGGGTGCAGCGGCAGGCAGAGGTCGTGGCCGAGGAGTGACGCCAGCTTGAGGTCATGCTAGAGATACTTCTCTTGAGCCACAGATTGATGCTAGAGAGGATCAGGTCCCTCCAGATCATGCTACTACACCAATGCTTTAGTCCATCTTGATGCGAGTATTGTATGCGCTCGAAGGATTTAATCAGAGTATGAGGGCGAATGGTACACCTGAGGGTTCTCAGACTAGAGCAGGAGCTCAGATCCCAGGGCAGCATCAGATTCCAGTTATTTAGGATCCAGTAGGCCAGCTACCTACTGGCCTTAGAGCTTATGAGGGTGGAGTACAGGTAAGAAGAACTCAGGGTGCACCTGTAGTCATGTTGACTGATGACGAGCAATGCCGATATGAGAGATTTCGAAAAATGGACCCCCTCATAGTTTCAGGGTTGGAAGACTAAGGATGCACATGAGTTCTTGACCATGTGTCGAGAGTTGTTGGAGGTAGTAGGGTTAGCTGAGACTCACAGACTTTGTTATACTACATTACAATTGCGTGGACCAGCTAGAGAGTGGTGGAGAATGTATACGAGTTCCAGGCCAGTTGGGTCACCCCAGATGACTTGGGATGAGTTTGGTAGTGCCTTTTATGACCGTTTCATCCCCTGGAGTGTAAAGGAAGAGAACCGATTATGGTTTGAGAATTTGAGGCAGGAGGGACTTATAGTTGCTGAATATGAGACTCGTTTCTACCAGTTGTCCAGACATGCCATGGCTGTCCTTCCCGATGAGACAGAGCGGATTCGCAGATTTGTACGAGGACTGAACTATACCATTTATACAACCGTTTTTTGACCCGCCCGTGAGGGCGCCTACTTCCAGTCCATTGTGGGTGCTGCCAAGGAGGTAGAGTTGATGGAGAGAGAGGAGTTTGGAGACCCGAAGAGGGCCCATGCTTCTAGTTAGTTTTCGGGTACCTCATCTGGAGGTAGAGGGTCCTATAGAGGAGGTGGTTCCTTCCAGCGTAGAGGAAAAATTCATGCATTTATACCAGCTTCTGAGGATGGTCAGACACCTCATGGGTCCTACAGTATAGGTCAGAGTTACCAGGGGTCACAATAGAGGTCGGTTAGCCGGGGTGGTTATATAAATTCTTCAGGTTCATCGCAGAAGTTTTCGCACGGGAGAGCATGTTATACTTGTGGTGATCCGGATCATCTTTCATGGCAGTGTACATCTCTGGGTCGAGGAGGAACCCAACCTAGTTCTTCAGTTTTAGTTAGAGGACCAGCGGCGCCGATTAGAGGTCAAGGTAGAGCCTAGACTAGTAGAGGTGGTCGCACTCCTGGTAGGGGTGCTGGTGGTGCTATAGTACCTCAAGGAGGAGGTAGAGGTGTTGGGCAGGTTGGAGGTGGTAGGGGAGCTCAGTGTTATGCTTTTTTAGGGAGACTTGAGGCTGAGACTTCCGACGCAGTTATCACAGGTATTATCCCAGTTTGCCATCGACCTGCATTTGTATTATTTGATCTAGGGTCTATATTTTCCTATGTGTCTGCCTATTTTGCATCTGACTTTGATTTGACATGTGATCGTAAGTCCGTGCCCGTTCATGTTTCTACACTCGTGGGTGAACCCTTATGGTGGATCGAGTATATCGATCATGTCTTGTTTCCTTGGCCGGGTATGATACTTGGGTAGATATGATTATTCTGGGGATGATAGATTTTGATGTGATATTGGGTATGGATTGACTTTCTCCCCATCGTGCTATTCTCGATTGTTATGCTAAAACTGTTGCCTTAGCGATACCTGGTACCCCGCGGATTGAGTGGAAGGGTACTAGTGGCTCCTATCCTAGTAAGGTTATCTTATATATTCATGCTCAGAGGTTGATTGATAGAGGGTGTATATCCTATTTGGCCTTTATTCGAGATACCAGTATTGAGTCACCTCCTATAGAGACTGTTCCAGTGGTTAAGGAGTTTTCTGATGTATTCCCTACTAATCTTCCTGGTATTCCTCCGGATAGGGATATTGATTTTGCTATTGACTTAGAGCCTGGCACTAAACCTATTTCTATTCCTCCATATCGCATGGCTCCAATTGAGTTGAAGGAGTTGAAAGATCAGTTGCAAGACTTGTTGAGTAAGGGGTTTATTCTCCCTGGTGTGTCACATTGGGGTGCACCAGTTCTGTTTGTAAAGAAGAAAGATGGGACTATGAGAATGTGTATCGATTACAGGCAGTTGAACAAGGTAACTATTAAAAATAAGTATCCTCTTCCTCGTATTAATGATTTATTTAATCAGCTACAGAGAGCGGCATTGTTTTCCAAAATAGACTTGAGGTTCGGTTACTATCAATTGAAGATTAGGGTGTCAGATATCCCTAAGACAGCTTTTCAGACTCGTTATGGTCACTATGAGTTTTTGGTGATGTCATTTGGGTTGACGAATGCCCCCGCAGCATTCATGGAGTTGATGAGTAAAGTGTTTCGCCCGTACTTAGATTCTTTTGTGATAGTATTCATTGATGACATCTTGATGTATTCTAAGACAGAGGCAGATCATGTCCGCCATTTAATGTTGGTACTTCAAAAGTTGAGAGAAGAAAAGTTGTATTCAAAGTTCTCCAAGTGTGAATTTTGGCTTGATTCTGTTACATTTTTAGGACACGTGGTGTCCAAAGAGGGGATTAGAGTGGATCTAGCTAAGATTGAGGCAGTTAGAGGTTGGACAAGGCCTACTTCTCATGCTGAGATTCGTAGTTTTATGGGGTTAGCCAGTTATTACAGACAATTTGTGTAGGGCTTCTCCACTATTGCAGCTCCATTGACTAGATTGACTCAGAAGGACGTGGATTTTCATTGGTCCAATGAGTGTGAAGCGAGCTTCCAAAAGCTCAAGACTTTATTGACTTCGGCTCTTGTTTTGACGCTAGCTGAGGAAGGTGTAGGATTTACTGTATACTATTATGCTTCCGGTGTTGGTTTAGGCGAAGTGTTGATGCAAAAGTGGAGAGTGGTTGCCTATGCCTCGAGATAGTTGAAGGCCCATGAGAAAAACTATCCTACTCATGATTTGGAGTTAGCGGCTGTGGTTTTCGTGCTTAAGTTATGGCGTCATTACCTATACGGTGTGCATTGCGAGGTCTTCACCGATCATAGGAGTCTTCAGTATATATTCAGTCAGAAGGATCTGAAGTTGAGGCAATGTAGATGGCTCGAGTTGCTGAAGGACTACGATATGACTATTTTGTATCACCCAGGAAAAGCCAATGTGGTGGCGGATGCCTTGAGTAGGAAGTCCTCTAGTATGGGGAGTCTTGCCTCGATCCGAGTTGAGGAGCGACCATTGGATAGAGATGTTCAGAGGTTGGGTAATAACCTTGTCCAGTTGCAGATTTCAGAGGATGGTGGTGTTCTTGCCTTTGTGGAGGCCCGTTCTACCTTGGTTGACCAAATTTGGGAGAGACAGTTTGAGGATAAGAAGTTATGTATCATCCGAGACAAGGTATTAAGAGGTGAAGCTAAGGAGGCGGTACTTGATTCGGAAGGCGTATTGAGGATTGGCGGCAGAATTTGTGTGCCTAAGGTGGATGACCTAACTAGACTTATTTTGGAAGAGGCTCATTGTTCAAGGTATTCCATCCATTCGGGAGCAACCAAGATGTATCATGATCTGGGCCAATACTATTGGTGGTGTGGGATGAAGAAGGATATCGCAGAGTTCGTGTCCAAGTGTTTGACTTGCCAGCAGATAAAGTGTGAGCACCAGCGGCCTGGGGGTGTGATTCAGAGGATGCCTATTCCCACTTGAAAGTGGGAAATGATCACCATGGACTTCATTGTCGGTTTACCTCCAACCGTAGGTGGTTATGATTCTATATGGGTGGTTGTTGACAGACTGACAAAGTCTGCCCATTTTATTCCAGTTAAGGTGAGGTACACAGCGGATAAGCTAGCCCAGTTATATATTAGCCATATCGTTCGGCTTCATGGTGTCCCAGTATCCATTGTTTCAGATTGAGGTTCAGTATTTACTTCGCACTTTTGGCAGGCATTACAACATCGTTTGGGTAATAGACTTGATATGAGTACAACCTTTCACCCACAGACCGATGGTCAGTCCGAGCGAACGATCCAGGTGTTGGAGAATATGCTCCGAGCTTGTGTTATTGATTTTGGTGCTAGATGGGATCAACACTTGTCCCTAGCGGAGTTTGCCTACAACAACAGCTATCACTCCAGTATCCAGATGGCTCCATCTGAGGCTTTGTATGGTAGGCGGTGTCGATCCCCTATTGGATGGTTTGACTTAGCTGAGATAGACTTCTTAGACACAGACTTGCTTAGAGATGCTATGGAGCAGGTTCATAGGATTCAGGGTAGACTCTTGACAACCCAGAGTAGGAAGAAGAGTTATGCAGATCAGAGAGTTCGACCATTGGAGTTCATGGTGGGTGATCATGTTTGGCTTCGAGTGTCACCCATGAAGGGTGTGATGCAGTTTGGGAAGAAGGGAAAGCTCAGCCCTCGATTCATTGGCCCATCTGAGATTTTGGCGCGAGTTGGAGAGGTGGCTTATAGATTGGCCTTACCACCTAGCTTATCGATTGTGCATAATGTGTTCCATGTTTCCATGCTCCAGAAGTATGTTACGGATGAGTCTCATGTGTTATCACTCGATTCAGTGGAGTTAGGTCTAGACCTGACATTTGAGGAGGAGCCTATAGCCATTCTAGATAGGCAAGTTCGTAAGCTTAGAACCAAGGAGATAGCTTCAGTGAAGGTACAATGGAAGCACCGTTCAGTCAGAGAGGCAACATGGGAAACAGAGGCTGATATGCACGCTAGATATCCCTATCCTTTCGAAGCTTCAGGTACTTTTTTCTGCTTTATGTTCGAGGACGAACATGATTTTTAGTGGTGGATAATGTAATGACCCGTTAGGTAATTTCAAAAATGAGCCCTTTCTTTTCCATAAAAGACCCTTTTCGTATATTTGAATAGAGAATTTTGGACGATTCGGTAACTTCGGTTAATTAGTTGAGCGATAATTTTAGAGAATTAATTTAATTGATGGGCTAAAGTGTTAACTTATTTAATACCCTATATCACTTTTCTTATATTTATTAAAATAGGTTAGTAGGGTTTGTAAATTTTAATACATAGTTTGGAAAAGGAAAAAAATAAAATAAAATAAATAATAAAAGAAAAGAAAAAAAAGAATTATATATATATATATAATCTGATGGCCTAATGCCATCAAATGTAACGAGAAGAAAAAAAAAGAACGCCGACGAAAAGAAAAAAAACTGGAAAAAAAATACGGAGGAAGAAAGAAAAGAAAAATAAAGGAGAAGAGAAAAATAGGGATTTTCATTCCAAAGCATCAAGGTAATTATTCTCACCCTTTTCATTAAATTTTTATGCGATTATGAACATATTTTTAGGGTATATTGGTGGAGGAATAATGCTAAGATAAGAAAATATGACCCTAGGGTTCTTCACATAAAATCTTGATTTGGGGGTCGAATAACGATCCGTTTTAGCTGAAATTTGACATGTGAGTTTATTTTATCATGAGCGAACATAATCAGAAAGAAAATTTCAGATTTGACTTCAATGACATAGAATGAGTTAGTTTCTGAATTTTAATATATTGAGATAGATAATTAAATATTAGGTATATTATATTTTATGAATTCTATTAAATTTATGATATTAGGGACATTAGAACCTAACCCTAGGCTAAAAATTTGGAAATATGAGAGTTGACATGTTATTTGACATCAACATTAGGAACTTGATTATAGATTTGAGTAATTTTTGGGTCTAGGCTAGACATATAATAATATGGGTGTTGTTAATTTCGAAATACTATTGTGGTTATTTATTTGATTAGATTATACTTATTTGGAGGCCCAACAAAAAGGAAAGGCTCAAATACCGGAGTAATTGCTTGATTAATTAAGGCAAGTGAATTTCTAAACCTCAGTTTAAGCTTATAGATGCTTGTATTTCCGTGTCATATATACTAGGGAGTAATGAGAATTAGACTGGGTTATTGACTGTATGATTGACCTTAAAAATGGAGATGAGGGGTATAAAATGGTGATCTAATGACATGTATTGGTGAAATTGATATGTTGTGATTTTGAACATGTGAAATGACTATATTGATGTGAGATAGGAAAAAATTGTTGTTGTTGTCATGTTATTATCGTGAATTATATGAACATGAATAGATTGCATTGGTTCTGACATATTGTGTTAAGACTGAAAAACGATATGAAATAAAAGGGGTCGGGCCACACGCTCCGTGGCAGGTATTATGAAATAAAGGGGTCGGGCCACACGCTCCGTGGCAGGATATATATATTGAGGGGATGGGCCACACGCTCCGTGGAAGGTTACATAGACAGAAATGTCCTCCATGGGTTCCGGACTGTGATTCAACAGATGTGTACCGATAGGACAGACATGCATCATTTCATTGCACTGCATTACACCTTTCTGATATTTGTGAATTTGTGTTTACCCTCATATTTCTCTGTGTGTGCTGAACATGACTTGATTTGATTCATTGACGAGACTATTGATGAGTATTTGTGGACTGTATTACTGTTGTTATTGTACAAGTGTAGAGTTGGGCTGATTTTATGCAGGTTGTAGTTAAGGAGGTTCGGTTGGGAGGACAGGAGTACTTGTATCTATTAAGCTTTGCTTAGGTTTAGCTATCCACTTGCTGAGTACCATATTATTTGGTACTCACCCCTTGCTTCCACACTTGTGTAGGTTGTGAGCCCGGACCTGCTTGATCTTCTACTATTTTCCAGTACAGCCGAGGTTATCAATTCCGAGTGTTGAGGTAGCTGTTACATCCATCTAGCGGACACCTCTTACTCTTTTATTATGTTTTAGTCCTATTCTAGAGACGAAGACATTGTGACTATATTTCTTTTCGTACTTCGATAATACATTAGTGACTTGTATATGTGACAACTAGTGTTGGGGGATTTTGAGATTATTTATTTATTTTTGACTAAGTTAAACCTTGTTTTATCTCAATTACTTCCACATTTACTTTCCGTTGGTTATTAGGCTGACTTATCTCGGTGGATTGAGATGAGTGTCATGACACCCGAATTCGGGTCGTGACAAAGGCACCATGATATTTCAACAAAATCAAAAACAATCTTGGTATGTCAAACAAAAGAATTCGGTAGGAGGTTGTGGTTAATCCACATGCGAATCACATAAAATAAACAATGATCAATTTACAAAAAAACAAGTAGTTGAAGAGGTGAAATGTCATAAGAAGAACATACTCGGGACAGTTCTTTTACGGATCTGTCTCTAAAATTGTGAAATCTCGAACTTTTGTTTCAGCCAAAGTTGAAGAGAGAACCGGTGTTCTTTCGTTGTTGTTGCTGTCGTGGTGGAGATGAAGATGGTGGTGCGTGAGGGGGCTGTTACCGCTGCTCGTGGCTGTCGCTGCTGGGCGCTCTTCGCCGGTGGAGCTCGCTGGTTGCAGTTCGCTGGAGGTTGATGTTGCTGCTGCCTTCTCCGGACAGCAGCTCGCGTGGAGTGCAGCCATGGCTGCTACGTGTTGCATCTGGCGGCATGATGGTGGCATTGAGAGAGATCGATAGAAGAGAGAAAAGGGAGGTGGGGGATGTCGGCGGTTTGCAAGTGATCGGAGAGAGGGCGGCGTTGAAAGAAAGGAGTTAGGTGTGTGTGGTGGTAGCGGAGAAGATAGAGGATCCGTGGCGGCTTGTCTTCTTCTCTCCTTGAGAAGAAGATCCAAAAATGAAAGAAAACATTAGCTTAGGTTAGGGTTTGGGTAATTAAAAATAGGAAAATGATAGAATTAATAAAGGTCATTGATCAAAATGTAATGCACGATTGAGATTAAAGTTGGGATATAAAATCAAACCACTACTTATATATACTATGTAAATATATGTATATATAACGTATATATTTACGTACTAAAAAAGATGCATAATTAATATAGTTAACTAAAACATATAACAGACTTAATTAAATAATAACTTTGTATGCACATGTATTTCAGACATATTAAAATAGATACGTAATATGTATATATTAATATGAATAAGTAAATTATAAAGTAAACTTAATTAAGTAATATATTTTTATATAAAGAAAATACACACATATATAATATATACTAAATAGACATGTAAAAATATTTGAACGTATGAAGCTTATTATTTTTTTATACTTTGTAGTGAGATAACAGTTCTCCTAATCAACTACTTATTATGATAATGAACATTCCAGTTAAAAACGAAGACATGTAAAAATATTTGAACGTATGAAGCTTATTATTTTTTTTTTAAAAAATAATAAAGATAATAGTCATAATATTAATAAATAGAAACAATATTATAAATTACGAATGTCCAAAATATACGATTTATTGGGTAAAACTAAATATAAATTTTATTTATTTAATAAAGAGATAATTTTAAAAAATGCTTATTTATTAAGATAGCAATCCGAAAAGTAGTTATGAGTTGGTCAAAATTGGGTGTCAACACCAGCTATCAACTGGAGGCGTTTAATCAATGATTCTACTAGATCATTTTGAGTATGAACATGAACGATCGGATGTTCAACTTTTATTTCAACCGACATACAATAATCATTAAAAAAACTAAGATGTAAATTCACTAGCATTATCAAGAAGAATTGTCTTTATTGCATAATCTTAAAATTGTGTTCTTAACCTCATAATTTGAGCTAACAATCTCGCAAAAGCAATGTTGCGAGTTGATAATAAGTACACATGTGACCATCTTGTAGATGCATCTATCAAAATCATTAAATATTTAAGTGGTCCACATGAAGGGTAAATTGGGCCACATATATTACCCTGTATATGTTCCAGAATGCAGAGGATTCAATCCCAACCTTAATTACTAATGGTTTAATAATCAGTTTTCCTTGGGAACAAGCAACACAAGAAGATTCTTTAGATAGAAGAATTTTCTGATTCTTCAAAGTGTGCCTATGCGAATTCTCAATAATTTTGCACATCATATTATAATTGGGATGGCCCAATTGATCATGCCAAATGATAAATTCATTATGTTCAATAAATTTTTATTTATCATGGCATGTGATTCAACCACATCAATACTTGTGTGGTATAACCCAGAAGAAAGTGCAGATAATTTTTCATGCACAAATCTTTTTTCCATTTTTATTGTAGTAATATAAATGTACTCAATCTTTCCTTCATTAGCAATCTCAATATGATAGTCATTTTGGCGAATAAACTTGAAACTTAATAAGTTTTTTTGAGACTTACTATAATACAAAGCATTATTAATAGTCAATATTGTTCCCCCAGATAGTGATAAGGCTGCTCTTCCAGAGCATCAATTATTATTGTACTATCGGATATTGTATTAACATTGGCCCTATTCATAATCAAATGAGAAAAATGTTTCTTTTCTTTTAATGTAGTGTATGTTGTAGCACTATCTAAAAGGCACATACCTCCATTACTCATCTTGAATCTAATTGAAAACTAAAATTTTTATTTATCTTCATAAAATAAAACTACATTATAAGCGATAAGATAAGTAACAATATTGCTAGAAAACTTAAGTTCTTTTTTTTTATTTTTAAATAGATAAAAGTAAAAATATGATAATAAAAAATACATAAAACGACAACATATTATAAATCATACAATAAAATTAAACATCCATTATGATCCGCAAAGAAGTCTTCAACCTCCAAATGAGTAATATCATTGACGTCATTAAAATAGTCATCATTCAAAGTCAAATTCACGTCAATATTATTATTGTATACTTGCGAAGGTCCTACCTCAACATTATTTTCAAATGTCCAGTGTGACTCTATTCAGGGATTCGAAAAAGACGCACCACCTTTATTTGCCTTTCTTTAGAAGAAATTTTGATAAAGCCTAACAAAATCCTCAGACGTCCAACATTCATTTTTCCAGTGGTCTTTCATACCATAACGATGACAGTTACTTCTTGAATGACCACTTTGAGAACTCATATTGTTCTTCCTTTTATATTGACCATCACCACGATGATTATTATATCGTCTTCTAGCATTGCCACGTCCACGCACATTATTGTGGCCTTGATTTTTATTTTGTCTTCTTTCAGACTAGCCATGAGCTTCTATCACATTTGCTTTCAATAACGGAGCAGTTCCAATCACACAGACTTCATGATTTCTCATTAAAAGAGCATTATGTTGCTCAGCCACCAGAAGGCATGAGATCAATTCAAAGTATTTCTAAAAACCTTTTTCACGGTATTGTTGCTGTAATATCATATTAAAGGCATGTAAAGTAGTTAGTGTCTTTTCCAATATGTCCTCATCATTTATAGTTTTTCCACACAATTTCAATTGGAAAGTTATTCTAAATACAGCAGAATTATACTCAATTACAGTTTTAAAATCTTAAAATCGTAAGTGCATCCACTCATAATGAGCCCTTGGCAATACCGTTTTCCTAAGGTGGTCATCCATTCCTTTTAAACATTTTCACAATCCAAGTGGATCTTTCACTGTCAAGTATTCAACCTTCAAGCTTTCATCCAAATAATGACGAACGAAAATCATAGCATTCGCTTTATCCTGACTTGATGCTTGATTTTCTCAATTATAGCATCACCAAGACCCTTAGCGTTACATGAATTTCAGCATCAAGTAACAATGACAAATAATTTTTGCCAAAAATATCAAGTGCCACAAATTCTAATTTTGACAAGTTTGTCATGATAAAAATTATCATAAAAATATTTAAATTAGATTAAGCTAATAAAATTTTAACTATTAAAAATTAAGAACAACTTATACAATATTTTAATAAGAAAATTTATTTTCATTAATTAATAAAGTCTACTACATCTTGTATTATTTAGAGAACTTAAAAATTGAAAATATTTATATGTATACTTGTGTTTAAGATCTAAAAATAAAATAATTATATCATCTAAACATACCTTATAAGAGACTTCATGCTGATAACGTATTATAAATAAAATGACAAACCAACTTAAGAGGAGGAGAGAGCAAATGAGTAATTTTATTATTTTCTTCTCTTTTGTATATTTATTCATGCTTACAAGAATAACTATTTATAGGCCTAAAAGAAGAAACAAATTATAGTGGAAACACATAATAGTGGAGACAAATTGTGGTGTTGGATAAGATATAGTGGAAACAAATTGTGGTGGAGGATAAGATATAGTGAAAATAAATTATGGTGGAAGATAACATGGACATATATTATTTTACAACACAATCTCTATTTTCCAATTCATATTACATTCTCTTCTTTTAATTAAGACTTACCTTTAAAGAAACTCAACAATCTCCAACATGAATGAGAATGACTATTGTTCAAACATATACATGAAAAAAAAATGTGAATAGTAAGTAAAGATTAATTACATCTGGATAAGTAGGTTTTCATTTGAACTTTCCATATTGAACATATATTGGGGTATATACTCAGTCAATCGGTAGATTTGATATCTTTAAACCATCAAGATTTGGTATATACCTAGACAACATATATAAGTCACACAATTAACCTTTTAACTGCTTTTATTTCTCATTGTTTTGTTTTTTTCAACCATGAACACTGCCTAGTTCATAAGTGCATAGAGAATTGGCATTATAAATTTTTATTTGAAGCGACTTACATTTCATACTTACATAGGTGATTTATAAACATGTAGTCTTATTGATACACTATTTGATATACCTTGTATCAAACTTAAAAATTATTAAAAAGTCTTAATACTTTATTCTTGCTACTGAATATTGTTTCTTTACGGGAATGGATCATAAGTTTATTTTAACAATATTGAATCGTCAATCATAATTTTATTTTTCTCCTTGAACCTAGATGTTGGGATATCCAATCTTCTAGGGTTACCGCCATATTGACTTGTCCTCGGTCATAAACTCATTTTCATAGATGATTTCTTAACCGCCTCTCTAGTTAAGCCTTTTATAAGTGGATCCGACACATTATTTTTTGACTTAATAGTTAATTGTGATAATTCCACTAGAGAGTAGTTATCTAATGATATTGTGTCTTCGTCGTATGTGACGAGACTTACTGTTATACACAAAGCTTCCTACCCTCCCTATTGTCGCTTGGATATCGCAATGTATGCATATAGGATCCAATGATTTAGGTCAAATAGAATGTCTTTTAAGAAGTTTAGAGCCATTCAACTTCTTCATCGGTCTTATCTAAAGCTATGAATTCAGACTTCACTATAGAGCAAGCGATACATTTCTGTTTGGATGATTTTCAAGACATTACTTCTCCCAATGATAAAAATATATCCACTTGTGGTTTTGATGTCAGTTGATCAGTGATCCAATTTGAATCAGTATATCTTTCAATAATTGTTAGATAATTGTTGTAATGCAACACAAAGTTTTGAGTATGTTTCAATTACCCCAAAATTCATTTCATAGCCATCCAATGATTCTAGTCAGGATTACTTGTGTATCGATTCAGTTTACTTATAATACAAGATATTTCTGATCATGTACAATTCATGATGTACATTAAGTTTTCCTACACTCTTGAATAATTTAATTGAGACTTACTTTCACCTTTATTCTTTGCAATGATAAGTTCATGACATCGATTGATGTTTTTGCAATTTTAAATTCCAAATATTAAAATTTTTCAACTACCATTTGAATATAATGAGGTTGAGACAATGTTAGATGTTGATGAGTCTTGAGAATCTTAATTCCCAATACTCATTCAATACTCCCATAAATTACATCATTTTTTGTTGTTTTAGATGTGTCACTAAACTTTTTTATTATTGTAGAGAGAAGTATTAAAAACACCCCTAAATATGACGCAAATTATTACTTCAATCCACACACTATTGATAGTCATAAAAACACCTCTAAACTTGGCGTGAATTATTACTTTAGTTCCCAAACTATTGATAGTCATCAAAACTATCCTCTACTTGACTGAATGAATTTAAAAACACCTCTCTTATGCCACATGTTATCCATGTGTACATATATGTAGAATATTTTGTTGATGTGGCGTACACATAAATATATATAGTAAAAAAATATTTAAATAATTATATGCTACAATTTAGCAATTATAAAGAAGACAAGAAAACCGAACTCGCCCATCCTTTTGGGCACAAGGATGCGAGAACCAATTCAAGTAATCAATCATTTTTTTGAATATGCCTCAAGTGGTTGATATTATCCCTCCCGGATCAAAACTTCTTCCTAACTTTCATGTCAAACTTTTAAAACAAGTTAATTTTTTTTCTTACTCCACCCACATTCCCTACCCAGTACCCCAACCCTAAATCCCACCCCACCCTCACCCCCACCCCTAAATGTTTTTAAAAGTTTTTTTCAAAAAATTTTATATCCCACATCACTGACTACCCCGACTCCCTCCCCCACCCCAAAAAAAAAATTAAAATTACTTTAAAAATAAAATTAAATAGTTTTTACTCCATCTCCACCTCCTACCCCGCCCCCACTCCACCCCAACCCTCCAAAAAATTAAGAAAAAATATTTTAGGTGATGGGGTTATGAGGTGTCGGGTTGGGAGTAGGATAGTGGAATGGGGGATGGGGTGGGGTGATAAAAAAATTATGTTTTTTAATTTCTAAATTTTTAGCATTTCATTTTTTAAATAATTTTTTTATTATATATATATATATATATATATGTATGTCATATCATCGAAATATTTTACATATATATATGGATGGATGACACATGTCATAAGTGAAGTGTTTTTAAATTCATTTAATCAAGTAGATGAATGCTTTTAAAGCTGTTAATAATTGGGAGACTAAAAGTCCGTTTGGATAAGCTTTTTTTAAGCTGCTTATAAACTGAAAACTGCTTATTTTAAGCTAAAAAAGGCTGGAGTAACCCAATTTATATTTTTGCCTTATAAGCTTTTCAGCTTATAAACTGTTTTAGATAAGCTAAGTCAAACAAATTCAATTATTTTTTGGGGCTTATTTTAAGCACAAAATGACTTTAAGTTGACCAACCAAACACTTAAAAAAACCTGAAAACAACTTATAAGCTAATCCAAACGGGCTCTAAAGTAATAATTTGCGTCAAATTTAAGAGTGTTTTTAATAGTTATCTCTTTATTATATTTGCATATCAACACTGGTATGAGTGACTCATATTCTTTTAAGAAACCTATCAATTTCAATAAATAGAGTGAAACAATGGAGGTACCTTTTGTGAGAATTGCAATTCCTCTATAACACCTTATTTGGATGGTTGTTACT
The DNA here is from genome assembly GCF_947179165.1 of Solanum dulcamara. Lineage (NCBI taxonomy): Eukaryota > Viridiplantae > Streptophyta > Magnoliopsida > Solanales > Solanaceae > Solanum > Solanum dulcamara. The sequence goes on from NC_077241.1 coordinate 54,351,058, forward strand.
CGTTGCATTGTATTGTTAATTTAAATACAATATTTATTTTAATTGTTACTTAAATTATATTGTATCGTATTTTTTAAATCCATCATTAGATAACGAAAAGACCCATTTTATGTAACAATTGATTTGGTGTGATAGTATCGTTACCTTAATATTTTCTTCTCATTTTGATCTTTATTTATTATTTAATAATTAAATTACATCTTTTACCCTACCTTTTAATAATAGTTCTACCTCGTACCCTACTTTTCTTGTAAGTTTATCATTCAAATCATGTGTGACATTATGTAACGACGAAGAACGATAGAATCTATTCAAATATTGTATTTATTAAAATAATACAGTACGATGTAATACAACACAATATAATACTATACGATATATTATGAAACGATACGTAACAACCAACTAAACAAATGAGACAAAGTTTGATAGTATTCACTTTGTTAAATAGTTTTTCAGATTGGTCCACATTTGAAGAATAATTCAGGAAAAGTTCACTATGATAGTCAGCATAACCCTCAAAAATCACAGAAGCCTGTCATTAAATGTGAAGTATATGTTTACAAAGGTCACACTAAGGAGCAATGCTTCAAAGTCAAAGGTTATCCAGTGAGATGGAAATCCAAAAAGAAAACTAGTAGTACTTCTAGTAGTTCTACCTCTAATTCTTTTGCTAACCAAGTTGCAGTCCCTCAAACGTCTAGGCATAACACATAATGGAGAAACCAATGCAGCAAACATCTCATCTACATCACCTGCAGCTTTCTTCACAGCTGATGAATATCAATAGATCATGCAGCTTTTAACCAAAGGAAGTGATAGTGGTGGAGATCACTCAGCTAAAGCAGCTACTGAAGGTAGAGTTTTATCTGCTCTAGTGTTCAAATATGTAAATAAGGAATGGATAGTCGATACAGGATATAAGCTCCTAATCACATGACATCTAAGATTGAATTGCAAGATAAATTTACACTAGTGCCTAGTTCTGAAAGAAGGCAGGTACTGTTGCCCACGAAAAATGTAGTATCAGTGTCTCATGTTGGTAGCACTAAGGTCCTTAAAGATCAAACTATTCGAAATGTCCTCTTTGTTCCTGACTTCAAATGCAACTTAGTTTCTGTCTCAAATTTAACCAAGGAACTTTATTGTATGGCAACATTTTTTTCCTGACTTTTGTGTTTTCTAGGATCTCTAGAGTGGACAGACCAGGGGGATTGGTAGAGAAGATGAAGGACTCGACATCCTCAAAGAAGAATTCAACTACTCAGTAACAACTCAAGTCTCATGTAGTAATGCTTAAATAAGGTGTATTAGTGTTCATGTGTGTGGTAATTCTGATTTTATTGCACTATGGCATAAAAGGTTAGGTCATGCTTCATTTAATATAATAAGGAGGTCCTCTAGTCTAACTAGTTTAGCCAACACAGATCATTCTACATGTATTGTGTGTCCTTTAACCAAGCAAACTAAAATTTCATTTCCTGTAAGCACACATTCATCAACAACACTGTTTGATTTAGTGCACTGAGCCATTTGGGGTCCATACAGGGTGCCTACACATAATGGAATGAAGTATTTTATCACTGTAGTAGATAATTACTCCAGATTTACTTGGCTATTTCTTGTAGCATCTAAGTCTAATATCATAGTTGTGCTAAGGCATTTTTTACTCAAGTGAAAAATCTTTTCTCTACATGTGTCAAAAGTGTTCAGAACTGATAATGGAAGTGAATTTTTTAGCACAGAGTTTCAATCTATGTTGTTCAATCTTGGAATCTATCACTAAAGCACATGTGTGTATACACCTCAGCAAAATGGTGTGGTTGAAAATAAACACATAAGTATCTTAGACATGGTAAGATCTCTAAGGTTTCAAGCTTCTGTTTCTTTAAAGTTTTGGGGACAATATGTTACCACTGTTGTTTATATTCTTAACAGACTTCCTTCTAAACTCATTTCTTACAAATCTCTTTTTGAACTATTATATCAACATCCTCACTCCTTATCTCATATCAAAACCTTTGGTTGCTTATGTTATGCTATTTGTCCAAAATTACAAGACAAGTTCTCACCTAGAACCATACATGTTGTCCTTATAGACTATTCCATCTCTCAAAAAGGTTACATTCTTTATGATCTACATTCCAAGTCTTTCTTTGTTCATAGGGATGTTGTCTTTAAAGAGGAAAAACTCCCTTTCACTGACTTACAAACATCCTCCAATCTTATTTTTCCAATCTTAGCATTAGTAACCCCTGATCTTATTCACTTTTCTTCACCTGCTTGTGACCCTCCTTTTAGGTATGAGCTACTTCCTCCTTGTACTTCTCATGTTTAACTCTCTAGTCCTGCTGATAGTCCCTCTCCCACTGCAGTAGTACCCATATCATCCACTTCATTACCATCCTCTCCTCCTATTTCTTCTAGGAGGTCTTCTAGACCATCTAAACCACCTCTATGGCTCAAAGACTTTGTCACTCAGCCTAAAAGTCACTCTTGCTCATTCTCTCTGTCTGATCACCTCTCTTACAGTTATATTTCTCCTTCACATAGCATCTGTCTCAATGCATATTCTGTTATCTCAGAACCTTTCTCTTACAAGGAAGCTGCACTTGATCCACAATGGATCCAGGCCATCACGCTTTCAATGGTGATGAAAGAGGGGAAAATGCTTGGACGACAGCCACTCGCCCAACCTAACTGGAGATTGATTCTTTGGTGGACAATAAGACCTGGAGTTTGATGGATTTACCACCTGATAAGAAATCTATTGGCTGCAAATGGATATATAAAGTCAAACACAAGTCTACTGGAGAGGTAGAGAGGTTCAAGGCCAAGCTGGTTGCTAAGGGATATAGACAACAAGAGGGGCTAGATTATGCTGAAACATTTAGTCCTGTGGCTAAGATGGTGACTGTGAGGTCAGTGGTTTCTCTTTTTGCATTAAAGGGATAGGTGATACATCAGATGGATGTCCACAATGCTTTCCTAAATGGTGATTTGTTAAAAGAAGTGTACATGATCATTCCTACTGGGTTTGCTAAACAGGGAAAGAGTACTAAAGTTTGCAAACTTCACAAGTCTTTATATGGCCTCAAACAAACACCTAGGTAGTGGAATTTTAAGTTGACAGAGTCTTTGATTTAGCTGGGATTTAATCAAAGTCACTATGATTATTTACTCTTTACAAGACATGATAAGGATGATATAATCATTGTGTTGATTTATGTTGATGATCTTTTGATAACTGGCAGTAACTAATCTATTATCAGTGATACAAGAAAGGATTTACAAAAACAGTTCAAGATAAAGGATCTAGGGGAGCTCAAATTATTCTTAGGGATTGAATGTGCTAGATCTAGTAAAAGAATTCACATGTCTCAAAGAAAGTATGTTATTGAGTTGATAGTTGAATATGGCGTAAGGGGAACTAATCATGCAGGCACTTCACTTGAACAAAATCAAAAGTTAACATCTGTGAAGTATGATGAGTGCATTAAAGGTGAAAGGTACATGAAGATCACATACTACAGAATCCTAGCAAATATCAAAGACTAGTAGGAAGATTCCTATACTTGACCATGACTAGGCCTGATCTAGCCTTCTTAGTTCAGGTTCTAAGTCAATATATGCACTTCCCTAATGACTCATATGGAAGCAGCATTAAGAGTGGTTAGATACATAGAAGAAGCTCCTGAACTTGGACTATTGATGCCAGTAGAAGATACTAATAAGCTCCTTGCCTATTGTGACTCAGATTGGAGTACTTGCTTGGAGACAAAAAGGTTTAGTCACTAGGTACTTTGTTAATCTTGGTGGTGCCTTGATCTCCTAGAAATCAAAAAAGCAAGAAACTGTGTCCAAAAGCTCAGCTAAAGTTGAGTTCAAAAGTATGGCTAAATGTGCAGAGATCACATGGTTAGTAGGACTATTTGAAGAACTTGGTGTACACATTGAACTGCCTATAACTATGGTGTGTGATTGCAAGGCAGCATTCCAGATTGCTGCCAATTTCATATTCCATGAGAGAACTAAACACATAGACATTGATTGTCACTTCGTAAAAGAAAAAATCAATCAAGAACTACTGAAAACAGAATTCACACACACTAAGGACCAGTTGGCTGACTTGATCACAAAGAGCCTGGGTAAGGCTCAACATCAACTACTGTTAAGTGAACTTAGAGTTATGAATTTATTCAAACCATGAGTTTGAGGGGGAGTGTTAACCATAGTAGAGAGTTAACAAGCTATCATGGTTAGATAAGTTTGTTAGAAGTTGGTTACAGTTAGTTAGGAGTAGAAACTAACTCATTTGTATTCTATAAATAGCACTTACGTGCACATGTAAGTCATGTTGTATCATTCTGAAAAGTGGTCAATGTAGCTACATTTTCGTCTCCTCCTTTCTTCTCTGAATACTTCTCTCTTCCTTCCTCATTTCATAGAAATACAAAGCTCCATTAATGGAATTATCAGCATGTCCAAATCCAATACTAATAGTCAGATCGATTCACTTTCAACTATGAAGAAATTGTTAACCCGATATTAATAAAACGAAATACAATAGAAAAAGAAATTACACATTACGAAGAGATTAAAAACTAGATGTTGATAACTCATGATCTTTTGAAACTGGGCTTTGATACCATGTTTAAACAGAGATCGATTACTAGGAGAAGAGAGCTTAGAGTAGAAGCTGATATTAGGGATGATATCTTTTCCATTCAACTAAAATAATGAGAAGAGAATCCATACTCATATTTATACTAATTCTACAGCTAATCAATTAACATCACCCACTCTTTTAACTAAACTGTGTAACTAATAAATTAAATTTAACTTTTAGCTGGCAGATGCACTTTCAACACAAACGACGATACCCCACTATAATAATCTAGTTAAATAGCGGAACAAGATTATCACATATAAACTTGACTTTTATTTTTGTAGAGCCTGAAAAATCATATACATATTAATGAAATTTGATACCTGAAATTAGACAACTATCATATTAAGATGTTAATCTTGAAAGGACAACTAGCTAAACACTCTCATCTCTTAAGAAGGAAAATTAATAAAGAACAACATATCATTTTGGAGCAATTTGTGCGTTCGGGTTGTCCACAGCACCTATTTAAGCTGTAAATATTTGATATAAAGACGCATTAGTAGACAACGGATACAGACACTAATCTCCTTTTTTTCCTAAAGAGGAAACCTTCTTTTAGTATTAAGCCATGCTGCTCACTTGCTAGGCTCTTCTTCTTCTCGATCTATTTGAAATCTACTAGAGACAAATTATCAATTTCTAATATAGACGAACCAAACATCTCTACAAAAAACCTAAAAAGTTAATGAGCACTATATAATGCACAATCCGGGGTAAGATACAATTAACATTCAACCATAATTAAGCGATACCTTTGTATTAAAGAGAAACATGGTATGTACTAATTAATGATGGAAAGAATTGTCAATTGTATGATATTGCAATACAGAAACTTATTATTAGCTCCGTTGAGAATGGCATGGACCTCAATTCTATACAAAATTACAAGAAATATCAGAAGTCATGCTACAAATATACAGCCTAGACACATCATTACATCTTGAGCCATTCAAAACACATTATATGTATATATATATATATATATGCCAGTAGTCATTCCTCCAGACTAACTAAGAAATCTAAGAAGCAAAAAGTTGTTAAGTGGTATTACTTGTATACATGCGCTACTAGAGATTGTCTCAACTCTCAAAGCTTCTTGAAAGTAGATCTGCATCTTAACCTGAAAAATAAACCAAACGAAAAGGAAATATTAATTCTGCACTTCACTTTTCAAAAAACATTAGTACAATCTAAATAATAATAAAAGATATAAAATAGAAAATATAGCTTTAGGCGTCCCATAACTTTATCATTCCCTGCTATATAAGAGAAATAACAAGTACAAGATATTAGCAAAACATATTTGAAAGCAGTAACTCAATATAGGATACTGGAATTGTGTTAAGGAGGCCAGAGGAACAGCAAGAGTTCCCTCAATGAGAAGCTTTTAGGGATTGGACCTAAACGAAACCAAGTTGATCTACAAGGTCTTCTAATTCCTCACCCCATTCAGGAGTTTTTGCAACAAGATCTTCAACTTCCGCGTCTAGTTCAGGTTGTTCAACAATCAGTACTTCCTCTGCTCGATCCCCAGATATAAGATCTTCACTGAGCAACTCGTCCCAAATATTCTCAGGCACTGGTTCCATATCTGTTCCATTTGCTGTCGCAACAGAAGCCGACCTGACATTGCTGCTTGATTCATTGTCCATTGCAGCAGAGAATAACATTTCAATACTTGCAAGCTCAGCTTCACGCTCTTGGTTTGAGTAATTCATAGGCTGATTATTTCCTCTGGCTATGTCTTGAAGGTTCTCGGTACTAGGGGTCATTGTCAGTCTCCTCTTTTGTCCAACTTCAATACGTTGTTTATCTTTTCTCTGAACATGTTTGTCCAAGTACTGCTGGAGAAAAGTTGGATTACTGAATATCTTTGCAAGGAAACTCATCATCTGCTCTTGTTTCCTCTCCGTGCTTTCAATTTTTTCTCCCATAGCAATGATCTGATTTCTCGTACTCTGCTGTTGCTGCCTAAGTTTAACTATTTCATTCATCAAAAGGTTTTTATCTCGCTTTAATCTTTCAAGCTCCTCCTCCAACCCATAATAACCTATTTCAATGCAAGCGCCAGATCCTTGTTGATTCATGCTTTGCCCAACATTCCTCCTCCTCTTTATGGTCTTCAAAAGATGCTTCTGTCCTCCCAAAAAACCTTCATTTGCAAATTCCCATCTGTCAGGATCCACCTTCCTAAAACCCTGCATTTCCATCAAGTCAGAATCAAGAAAACTCATAGTCCATTGCAGAAAATACAACAAGGTATGCTTATAAACCAACACTGGAACAGAAGAAACACAACCTAGCTTGCTTCTTTCTTCGAGTATTCATCGTACAACCATCAAAACACAAGCAGTAGAACTCATCAGAATCACCAACCATCTGCGCATAGACTAGCTGAACTTCTGCCTAAGCTAATAGAGAGCAAAATATATATCCAAGTCATTCAAAGCACGATAATATTTGCACGTAGCACAACCACATTCCCAACAAATTAATAAGAAGGAAGCATAACATTTTTGTTGAATTTAAACTTTGGAAATGAATTTATGTCGGGCCCTAAATCAAATTGGAAAATTCAATCAACAAAATTGATCACCACCAAGTCATATAATGCACAATAAAATGCCTAAATTGAGCTATTTAGAAACCCGAACTAATAAAAAAATCAAGCTGATACAGAGAAAATATTCGAATACCAAAATTAGATAGGGGAAAAGAAACTTACATATGTGTTAAGCTGACGAATAAAACTGGAGAAATTACTGTGCTTGAAAAACCTAGGCAGCAATGTGGTGGAGAATTTATGAGAATCCCAAACAATAAAGCTATTCTTTGCTCTGCTCCAAGAAATCACTGAATCAGTTGAAGAGTCTTCCACCATTTCATAAGTTTTGCATAGAAATGGTGGAGGACCAACGTCGTGCAGCCCTTCCATAGGCAGCACGGCAGTCGAAATGCCCTCTTCTTCGACCTTCACTTTCACTACTTCTTCCATTATCTTTTTGAACTTGTTCAGTGGCTAATTACAATTAAGATGGATAAACAAATGGGTTTCGAGTGATGTGGGTTTTGATGGGAGTTAAGGAGTGAGTTTGAGTGATATAATAATGGGAGGTGCACTAGAAAGTTCTAGAGAAAAACAGATGGAAGAAAGAGGAGACGTGTTCTAGAAAATATCCTTATATTAGATATTTGGAAGGAATAGTTAGATTTTGGAAGTTTCTAACATTTGGGCATACAGTGTATAAAAAAAGAAAAAATATTAGGAATCAACGCAGCATTGATGGAACGGGAGATCACACATTCAGCGAAGAAATAAAGTGATCAGGTATTGAACTCGTTTATTTCACTTTCTTCCTAACTCTAAGAGCAATTTCTTTTTTTTAAAATTGTTGAAGAAACTATTAATTCTAACTATAAAAGTTTTTGATCAAAAACATCTTTAAACTATAAAACATCCTTTAAATATTTGAAAATTAACAATTTTCATCCTTCAAAAATTAAGGAATCTTATAAAAACATGTGCAATTCATGTGAACAAAAAGTTTTTCTGCATAATTCATTACCTGCTATAAAATGTTTCTGAAAAAAATATATTAAAAATCGTGGACACCATTTATTGCTAAAACAAAAAATGTTAGGAAGATGTGAGGATACATGATCTGCTCTTCTTCTCTTTTCCAACGGAAAGAAGCTGGAGCTTAATTATCTTCACCATTTTTAAAGTCAAATTGTAGTTAGATCAATAATTTTTCAGTGCAATATGATATTAAGGTGATCAAAATTCTAATTATGTCTCGCATTCGAGTTTTTAATCAAAATTTTAATTATATTTCACATTCGAGTTTCATTCTCCATTACTAGAAGTGGAAGTCTCCTACAAACACCGCTTAAGCAGATTCAGTTGAGAAAAACATATTTCAACTAGTAATTTTTTAATATTAAATCACATAAGAAATAAATGAAAAAAACCGTAAATTAAACTCAATCACCCAAAAAGTTCACGATAATATTTTTGGCGTATTCTAGAATAATAAATAAAAATGGGTGACTTGATTTTTGTAGAATCTGTTACTTTTCTGAAAAATTCTACCAGAAGGATGAGAATTGTTAAATTTTAAATACTTAGAGGATGTTTTCTGATAAGAATAATATTTTAAGGATGTAATCTAAGCTTGAAATATAGTGTAAGGATGATTTTGGCCAAAAACTTCCAACTATAACAATCTAAATACACATTTTATTTTATCATAATCAATAAAATTTCCTATTATTTAAAAAGACCAAAATTCTTTTTCGGATACATCAACCCCCTTTCGCTAATACATTTTTATTTCCCTCTCAGATACATTTTCCCCCTTTATGTGTTGCATGTCCTATTCTCTCTCTGATATGTCCCTTCCCTGTGGGATACATCCCTTCCTTGTGTATCCGGATGTCTACTGATGCATGCAGAAGTCTTGTGATGTATTAAAAATTCATAAATTTTAAGAGATTTTTGTAATCTAGAAAATGATATGAAAATAATATAATTATATCTTAACAATATGGATTTATGTAAATTACACTAAAAATAATATTGATACTATTAAAAAATCATTTTTTTAATGTTTGAATTTTAACTTTTCATGTAATTTTTTTAAGACCATAAATTAAAGGATATTTTATTTAATATATTTTAAATTTAAAATCATAAAAAAAAAAATTCTTTCTTAATCTATACGCTAAGTCAAAACACGATAAATAAATTGAAACGAAGAAAGTAATATAATATTTGATTGCAAATTTGAGTTTGACGTAATCTCGGTGTGTGTGAGGGGGTGGGGGTGGGTGGGTGGGTGGGTGTATGCATGGGTGGGTGGGTGGGTGGGTGGGTGTGCGCGCGCGTGTGCGTGTACATGTGATACCTAGTCTTGGGTGGTTTAGTATCTATTTCCCACTTATCCTTGTTTATAGTGACACCAAGTCTTGGGTGGTTTAGAATCTATTTCTCGCTTATCCTTATTTATATCGTATTAGACTTTACTCTTTCACCTTTATTTCTATTTATTGACTTGTTTAGACTCTTAGGCTGACTTGATTTTAGTGGGTTAGGCAAGTGCCATTACAACTGATTTTGGGTTGTGACAAATTGGTATCAGAGCCCTAGGTTCATACGTCTCACATTTGTACAATCCCGGTCTAGTAGATCCTTGAGCATCAGTGCAAAAATGTATGTTGCTTATCTTCGAAGGGTTATGAAGACTACTAGGAAATCCTCTTTTTACTTCTTTCAATTCTGTCGTGCATGTGTTTTTGTCTAAGTGCTGAGTTATCACATGTGTTTTTCGGCAGATGGATAGTACTAGAGCATCAACTTCTATTGGACGAGGAGAGGAAACCCTTAAATTGCTATTGAGAACCTAGCTCGGGTAGAGTTAGAGGCAAAGATAAAGGTCGATGTAGGGGTTAGGGCCGAGGAGCGGTACCAACTAGGGATCATGATAGGGGTATTTTACCCGAGCCTGCGACAAAGGCCAGAGGAGAGAAGGTTCCTCCTAAGTATACAACAACGCCATTACTACAGGATACTCTACTGAGGGTTTTGGGCGTGCTCAAGACTATGGAATAGACTGACAACCCAACAAGAACATGGGTACATCACAAACCCGAGTGAGAGTCGAGGTTTCAGGCAAATAGTAGGCTCCTGAGGCCCGGAGATAGGTGGGACAGCCACTGGTAGTCCCTATAGTTGAGATTCCTCCAACACCAGCAGTTGAGGGTCAGAGTGAACCAGTAGCTGCATTGACTAAGGATAAGCATTGCATGTATGAGAAGTTTAGGAAGATGGACACACCTGAGTTTTAGGGTGGGAAGGCCGAGGACATATATAAGTTTTTGGCTACTTGCAGAGAGTTGCTGGACAAAGTTAGGTTGGCAGAGTCCCATGGTGTTCGTTATGTTACTCTTCAGCTTCATGGACCAGTTAGAGAGTGGTGGAGGACACATTCTGGGTCTCTACCAGCTGGGTCTCATCTAGTGCCTTGGAAGACGTTCATTAGTGACTTTTATGATCATTTTGTCCATTAGAGTGTGAGGGAGGAGAGTCACAAGTTGTTTGAGAGACTGAGGCAGGATGGGATGTTCATTTTTGAGCATGAGGTTCGCTTTTGTCAGATAGTTAGACATGCCACTGCTAGCATCCCCGATGAGAGTGAGAGGGTTCACCATTTCGTGAGAGGTTTAACTTATTCTATCAAGCAGTCTGTATTCTGGGTATCTAGAGATGGAGCTTCCTTTCAGTGTATGGTTAGTGTTGCCAAGGAGGCATAGTTGATGGAGAGATAGAAGTTTGGGGACTCCAAGAGGGTCCATTCATCTGGTCAGTACTCTGGTGCCTCATCTGGAGGTAGAGTTATTGCACGTGGTAGTGGTTCTTTCTAGTGCTGCGGGGTTCATGCATCCTTACTGGCATCTGAGGGCGGGCAGGGTTATTGTGGTTTGTACAATTCGGATCAGAGTTTGTTCGGTTCATAATAGAGGCCTGAAGGCCGAGGTGGTTATAATATCCCTCCTATTTATTTGCAACAGCCATACGCTCTGAAATCGTGTTTTGGGTATGGATCCCTGGACCATTTGGTCCGACAGTGGCCCATGCAGATTTATTTTAGGCCAGACCATTCTTACATAACAACACTAGTTAGGGTTCGGCACCACTAGCTAGAGGTTCAGCCCCAAAGACTCGGGGTAGTGGTAGGGGTCAATCTAATAGAGGTGGTTGTACTGGAGGTAGGGGAGCGGGTGATGCCCTAGAACAGCAGGGTTGTAGAGGAGTTGTCCATAAAGGTGGCAGATGAGGAGGTCATTGCTATGGTTTTCCAGGTAGACCCCAAGTTGAGGCCTCTGATGTAGTTATCACATGTATTATTTCGGTCTACCATCACCCCATATTTGTGTTATTTGATCCCGGCTCCACTGATTCGTATGTTTCTACATATTTCTCTTCTGAGTTTGACTTGTAATATAATTGTATGCCTATGCCCGTTCATGTTTCTATCATAGTAGAGGAGCCTTAGTAGTAGATCGGGTGTACCGATCCTATCTTGTATCCTTGGCGGGTTATGAGACGTGGGTGGTATGATTATCCTTGACAAGATAGACTTTGATGTTATTTTGGGTATGAACTGATTATCTCTGTATCATTCTATTCTTGACTGTTATGCCAAAAATATGACCTTAGATATGCCTGGTAGGGTGAGGATAAAGTGGAAAGGTTCGAGTGGTTCTTATCATCACAAGGTTATTTCGCACATTCAGGCCTAAAAATTAATTGATAGGGGTTGTTTGGCTTATTTAGCATTTATTTGAGATACCTTTGTTGAGCCACCTTCTATGGAGTCTATTCCTATTGTTCGAGAGTTCATAGATGTATTTCCACCAATTTTCCAAGGGTTCCACCTGATAGGGATATTGAGTTTGCTATTTACCTTGATCCAGAAACCAAGCCCATTTCTATTTCTCCTTATCATATGGGTCCAACTGAGTTGAAGGAGCTAAAGGAGCAGCTTCAGGATTTGTTAAGCAAATGGTTTTTTGCCCTAGTGTTTTACCTTGGGGTGTCCCGGTCTTATTTATGAAGAAGAAGGATGGGTCCATGATGATGTGTATCGACTATAGACAGTTGAACAATGTGATTGTCAAGAACAAGTACCCTCTTCCCCGCATCGATGATTTAATTGATCAGCTCTAGGGAGAAGCCTTATTCTCTAAGATTGATTTGAGATCGGGGTATCATCATTTGAGGATCTGGTCTTCAGATATTCCTAAGATCGCCTTTCAGACCAGATATGGCCACTATAAGTTTCTTGTTATGTCTTTTGGGCTGATTAACTCCCCAACAACATTTATAGAGATGATTAATGAGGTTTTTCGTCCGTATCTGAATTCATTTGTGATTGTCTTTATTGATGATTTCTTGGTCTACTCCAAGACTAAGGTAGATCATGTGCATCATTTGAGGATTTTGCTCTAGAGGCTTAGGGAGAGAAGAAGCTTTATGCCAAGTTCTCTAAGTGTGAGTTTTGGTTGAGTTCAGTGGCATTCTTAGGGCATGTGGTGTCCATGGAGGGCATTAGAGTCATCTAGCTAAGATTAAGTCATTTCGATAATGGACTAGACCCACCCAAACTATAGAGATTCACAGTTTTGTGGGCTTGGCTAGATATTATTACCATTTCGTGCAGGGTTTCTCTACAATAGCAGCTCCATTGACTAGGCTCACTCAGAAAAATATGGCATTTCATTGGTCAGATGAGTGTGAGGAGAACTTCCAAAAACTCAAGGTATTATTGACTACCGTGCTTGTATTGACCTTACCTAAGAAGGGTGTTGATTTCACCATGTATTGTGATGCATCAGGGGTGGGTTTAGGTAGAATATTGATGTAAAAGGGGAAGGTGATTGCCTTTGCTTCGAGGTAGTTGAAGAGGCATGAAAGAATTATCCCTCCCATGACTAGAGTTGGCAGTGGTTATCTTTGTTTTAAAGTTATGGAGGCATTATTTGTATGGAGTACATTGTAAGATATTCACCGATCACCGGAGTCTACAATATATCTTCAACCAGTGTGACTTGAATTTGAGGCAAATAAGGTGGATTGCGCTTCTGAAGGATTATGACTTGACTATTCTATATCACTCCGAAAAGGCCAATGTGGTGGCCGATGTATTGAGTAGGAAAACTTTTAGCATGGGAAGTCTTGCAGCTATTCAAGCCGAGGAGCGACCCTTGGCTAGAGATGTTCAGAGATTGGCCAATGGGCTGGTGAGATTACAACTTTCTGTTAAAGGCCAAGTGCTTGCTTTTATAAAGGCCCGCTCTTTTTTGATAGATCAGATCTATGAGAGATAGTTTGAGGATGAGAAACTGTACCTAAGGTGATGAGAGGTGAAGCTAAGTAAGCGGTATTTGATTCTGATGGTGTTTAGAGGATTGGGGGTCGTATTTATGTGCCCAAGGTGGGTGATTTGATCAGATTGATACATGAGGAGGACCATTGCATTCGATATTCTATTCACACTTGGGCATCAAAGATGTATCATGACTTGAGTCAACATTATTGCTGGTGTGGTATGAAGAAAGACATCATCGAGTTTGTGTCCAAGTGTTTGACATGCCAGCAGGATAAGTGTGAGACCTAGAGGCCCAGGGGTGAGATTTAGAGGATGACCATTTCTACTTGAAAGTGGGAGAAGATCATTATGGATTTTGTGGTAGGTTTGCCCACTACCGTGGGAGGATTTGATTCTATTTGGGTTTTGGTTGATCGATTGACCAAATATGCTCATTTCATTCTACTTAAGGTTAAGTTCATAATAGAGAGGTTGTCTTAGATCTATATTAGTCAGATTGTTAGACTTTATGGAGTTCTAGTTTCCATTATATCTAATTGGGGTTCATTATTCACATCTTACTTTTGGAATGCCCTACAACATGTGTTGGGTACTCGATTGGATTTAAGTACCACATTCCATCCTCACATGGATGGAAAATCTGAGAGGACTATTCAGGTGCCTGAGGATATGCTATGGGTATGTGTAGTTTATTTTAGTGCTCGGTGGGATCCATACTTGCCTTTGGTGGAGTTCGCTTACAAAAACAATTATCATTCCAACATCCAGATGGCTTCTTTTGAGACATTGTATGGACGGAGATATAGGTCGCCCATTGGATCATTTAATTCTGTGGTAGTGGATAGCCTAGACAGTGATTTGCTTAGAGATGCAATAGAGCAGGTTCGGTTGATTCAGGGTAGGTTGTTGATAGCTCAGAGTCTCCAAAAGAGTTATGCTGATAGGCAGGTTCGACCTTTGGTGTTCATGGTTGGTAACCAGGTATAGTTGAGGATCTCATCCTTGAAGGGTGTTATGAGTTTTGGGAAGAAGGGAAAGCTCAGCCCTAGGTATATTGGTTCTTTTGAGATCCTACATCGAGTGGGAGAAGTGGCCTACAGACTTGCCTTTCCACCTAGTCAATCTGCTGTACATCTAGTATTCTATGTTTCTATGCTGCAACGTTATATCTCGGATGAGTCTCAGGTAATTTCCCTTGATTCTGTGGAGATGAGCCCAGTTTTGAACTATGAGGAAGAACCAGTGGCTATTCTATATAGACATGTTAGGAAGTTGAGGACTAAGGAGATAACTTTGATGAAGGTTTTGTGGTTGCATCGGCTTATGAGAGAGGCTACTGGGGAGATAGAATTAGACATGCGGGCCCATTGCCCTCATCTTTTTAAGACTCCAGGTATGTCCCTTGCCTTATGTTCGAGGATGAATATGATTTTTAGTAGTTCATAATGTAATGACCCTAAAGGTCATTTTCAATATATTCAAAAAAATTACCATTTTACCCCTTCCGTTAGTATCCCAAGTCACTTTTGGTTGGGTCTGAAAGTTGGTTTTTGGTAATCTTGTGAAAAGTTCAGGTTTTGCTAAAGAAATGAGTTTTAAAGGCTTAAGTTGTCAAATTTTGAGTTTCTGTGTCATTTGGAGTTTCGATTCTCAAAATGAAATTCATTGAATCCATCAGTTTAGAAATATGGAAATTGGTCTAGGAGAGTTGCTGGAATTAGATTTAGAGTTGAAATGTGGATTTTAGGTCTAAAGTTGGAAATTGAGTTAAAGTTTGATCTAAATTTGACTTTGATCAACACTTAGGGTTCAAGTGCTCAGATTATATTTTTAATGGTTCTAATGATTTCGAGGGGTGATTCTAACTCTAGAAAAGATTTCATAGTAATGTTTAGAGGTTCTGAGGATATTTTGGGTAATTCAAGTGCCGAAACTACTTTAGTTGAGACGTATCGGATTTATGTCAAGGATACCTAAAATTCCAATTCTGACAATTCCATTGAGTCTGGAATATCGAATTTAGTAGGGTTGCATAATTTTGTTTGTGTTCACGGGGTTCCAAACGAATCCCGAGGGTCCATTTCAAGAATTAGGCCTTATGGTGAATTGTTGATGCTGGTGCAGGTGGAACCCTTCATGTTCGCAGTGCTAGATCCCGCGGTCACAATGAGGTGACCCTTGCAATGTTATCACGATCGCGATGGGTCCTTCCACGATCATGATGCTTCGTCTGACCTTGTGTCATGACCCAATTTCTTAGGTCATGATGACATCTACCATAACCCCCTGATAGGTAAGCCAAACCTGTAACCCTAAACTACAAGTAATTGGTACAAGGAAGAAATACTAAATAGAACTAAGAGATCGAACAAATATTGAAATGAGGAGAAACTAGATAAATATATACAAAATACAAAGAACTGAATCCCTCCCAGAACCTCGAAGTCATCAGTACAGAGCTGCTACCAAAATAAAATGAGTACAAGTCCCAAAAGTGGACCAAAAATGTATATACAACACTGGCTAGTCTCAAAAGTACAATAAGATGGGCCATCCAAGTTGAAGGAGACAAAAATGATCTCAAAACGGCAAGTGCTCACCCTAATCTTCAAAACTGGCTAGAACAGGCTCGATTTATCCACGATGGTAGCTGATGCTTAGTCCTGCATCACAAAAGTAGATGCAAAGTGTAGTATGAGTACCAGATATAAGGTACCAGTAGGTATGATAGGCCAACTGAGCAGGAAAGGTAAAAACAATATGAAAAAGAGGAATAAGCCTAAACAAGAGTCATAATAAACATCTAAGGTAAGGAAGGATATTTATAAGAACAGGAAGACACAAACTAGGAAGACTATAGGTAACTACACCCAACTGGACACAATACCAGCCAAGACACTCGTTCATTAGTTTAAAGAAAACCCGAATGAATCCCCATAAGCCCGCCAAGCACACAGAATAGCTATGACTATAAAGACTAGGAACTAAGAATCTGCGATACCAAGAACTGAAGAACCATATTATTCTCGAATCACGAATCTCAAAGAATCGATTATCCATGAATGCTCTATAGGCTGAGGCTAGGAGTGGAACCCAGATGCTCACCTGAATTCTTAATATGGTAAAGGCCAGGACTGGGACCTGGATGTTTGTCATAATCCATCAGTACGGTTGAGGCCGGGACTGAGAACCAAATGCTAGTCATACTAACAAGCCCGTAGAGGCCAGGATTGGGACCGGAATGCTCTCTGATGGAATTTTTGAATGGAGGCCGGGATTAGGACCCGGATGCTCACAAATGGAATTTCAAAATAGAGACCAGGAATGGGACCTAAATGCTCACAGATGATTTAATCGATGGTGTCGAATATTCTCCTTTTCAATTGGATGTTAATAATTACTGAAGATCTCCTCCATAATGAATTAATTGGTATATCACCAAGGCTTCAATCGGAAATAAAACAAGTCGATCACAAAGTCTAGTATCACCGACGCATCTCAAAAGTCGAAATCATAGGGAATTATGGATAAGGCTGTTCAAAAGAGAAAGGTTACCACTTTGCTAAGGCCCAACTAATAGAGACTAGCTTATTACGCCATTCTACAAAGATCTAAGCCCACCGGAGAGACGTCAGGGCATCTAAAGCAAGTTTCACAACCTCTACTAAGGCCAACATGTTTCACAATACCAAGTATAAAAAATCGACGCCACTTGAAGTACTAATATTTAACAAAAGAGATCATATGCTTTCAACTACCCGAAGTACTCGATAAAAGCCTAAAACATGATTTCTAGCACCTAAGGTATATAGATAAGCTACCCAACCCAGAATTCCATCTATCTCAATATGCTTTCACACATTCCAGCTCAATTTAAAGAAATAAAAGTCATAGCCTACCTATAGGCTGAATATGTGTGCTCTAAATCATTTTGTCAGAGCTTTTTCTTTTCGTACGGCCTCAAAATACAACATGATGTCAAAAATAGAATCATAATATCAATACAGTAATTATGACACTAAGATTATCGAATTCAGATACAAGCCAATTTCGGTGTCAAAATCGAGAATTTTGGGACCCACGCCTAAAGTTTTAGAACTAACCCCAAAATAGATCTTAATCAAGCCCCCAAACTCATATACCAAATTGGGACATAGTTCGGGGATCGAAAATTCCAAAAATTAATTCATTCATCAAAACCCACTTCTAGGGCAAAATAAGTAACAGGGGCAACAAATATTTACGCAAAAACCACCAAAATGAAGCCTCCAAAACTGAAACCAACTATATCACGATGTTCCTCATAAAAAAACCCCCACAATTTAGCTCAAGAATTTCCAAAATAGGACTTAAAACACCTAAGCAACCAGTCCCCAAAGTTGATCAAAATTCCACTCCAAAATTTAACAAAAACAACAGCTAATGTTGCAATTTTTACCTCAATCAAATTCCCCAAATCAATTTTTGATAGCACTATCACGTTCTTCTCAAAATTCCACACGAGCTAGGATTTTGAATTGCTCAAATCAGACATAAATTGACCAAGCAATCACTTCTCAAAATTCTCCAAAATTTCATTCTGAAAACAACAAAAGACAACAACTAAAATACAAAATTTACCTCAAACGGAGTTCCTAAATCACCTTACGAGCTTACCAATGCGTTCCTCTCAAAAATTCCTTCAATTTGGACATGTGAATCCCTGAAATTAAGCTCAAAATAGTTGAGAAATCATTTGTCAAAGTTGGGATTTCAATTTGAAAAATTCGCGATGAATAATAACCGTGATGAATAGTGATAATACAGTCTAAAATTTGATGTTTTTGATGCTCCAAACAAATTTTGAATCCTATGAACGCAAACCATATATGAATTTGGATTGGAAACAATATTCTGGACTCAATAATGTAGTCAGAATTTCCAATAGAGGTTTTTTCGACAAAAAATGGGTTTAACACTCAAGCACCAATTTAAACTAAAACCACAAAAGGACTCGAAATGAGATCGGAACCTCGAGACACGCACAAAAGGTTGTTCTATACCAAACTCAACATGTTGTTACTAACTGCACTAAATAAATTTCAATACGAGCTTGTTTACTAAGAATGTTGACCAAAGTCAACCTTAAGTTTCATAGGCTAAAGCATCAAATGTCCCCAAACTCATACCGATTACCTCATTACTTATGCTGACCATGCAACTAGCCTAATTTGATCATTCTAGAGCTGATGAGTTTTTTTACATGAAGTTACGACCAAAGTCAATATTTTAAGATAAAAAAGCTCCAAAACAAAGAAACGAGTCTAAAATCCAAACAAACGATTAGGAGACCAAGCTACCAGCGCCAGCAGGTCATAAAAGACATGGGGTTGCTATAGGAATACTCTAAGTGATGAAGTTGAAGTATAAACATGAAAATTACTAGGAGGATCATTTTATAACATCTACTACTAAAAAAACTTTCGTCCTCAAAAGTAAAGACAAAGATTGAAGGATCAAATAAGCTAGGGAACCACTCCCGCATCTCCTACTTGGTCTCCTAGGTAGACTCCTTGATCGAACGGTGTCTCTATTGGACCTTGAACACAGGGATGGACCTGGAACGAAGCTAGCAAACATCTCTGGCTAATATAGAAACTGGCTTCTTAACATAGGTCAGGAAATCATCCATCTCAACAGAATTATACCGAAGTACGTGGGACTTATCTAGAATATATCGATGCAATATAGAAATATGAAAAACTAAATGTATAGACGAAAATGCTGGAGGTAGAGCCAACTCATAAGAAACCTATCCAACTCTCCTTAGAATCTCAAAAAGCCCAATATACCTGGGGCTAAGCTTACCCCGCCTATCGAATCTCATCACGCCTTTCAAGGGCTACACCTGCAAGAATACATGATCCCCAACCTCAAAGTACAAAGGTTGTTTCCTTCAATCAGCATAACTCTAGTGCCTACTCTATATGTCCACAGTCTATCCTAAATAATCTGGACCCTAGCTAAGGCATCCTATAGTAAATCAGTACCGTGTAGCCCAGGCTCTGAAGAATCGAACCAACCAATCGGAGTGCGATAATGCGTACCATATAAGGCCTCGAATGAGGCCATATCAATACTAGAGAGGTAGATTTTATTCTACGAAAACTTCGCCAGAGCCAAGTACTTCTCCTAGTAACCCCCAAACTCCAACACACAAGCTCGCAGCTTATCCTCCAAAACCTGAAAAATATGCTCTGACTGGCCATTGGTTTTTGTGGATGAAATATCGTGCTAAGATCAACCTAGGTGCCCAACTCTCTATGAAAATCTCTCCAGAAAAAAGAAGTAAACTAAGACCCCCTATCTAATATAATAGACACCGATACCCCATAAAGATGGACCACTTCCTGAATATAGACCCGAGCTAGATGCTCTACATTGAAAGTAGACCACACCAGCAAGAAGTGTGCCGACTTGGTCAATCATTTAATAATGAACCGAATACCATCACTATGTCTGGGTGTCCAAGGTAATCCCATAACAAAGTCCATGGTAATAGGCTCCCATTTCCACTCGGGAATGGGTAATCTATGAAACACCTACTAGGCCTTTGATGCTCGGCCTTAACTTGTTGGTAACTCAAACAACGTGACATATACTCTTCTATATCTCTCCTCATGCCATACTACTAGTAATGCTATCTCAAATTACGATATATCTTTGCGTGCCTGGATAAATAGAGTATTTGGAGTCATGGGCCTCGAGAAGGATCAATGAAATAAAGTCTACAACTCCAGGAACACAAAGGCGACCGTCAAATTGTAGTACCCCATATAAATTTATATAAGCCTATCCTCCCTCTTCTCACAATTCCAACTCTCGAAGCTCTACCAATGCTCCATCCTCAAACTGTCAACCATGAATCTAATCTAATAGAGATGACCGAGCTCCCACAAAAGCCAAAATTGGTTCAAAATCTGAGATGTCCAACCTGACTATCCTATTAGCAAAAGACTAGATGTCCAAGGTTAGGTGTCGTTCCACATCAGGAAAGTAAAATAAAATACCCATACTCCCACCTTCTGGCTCAAGAAGTCTGCTACTACATTTGCCTTGCCCGGATGATAGAGGATTGATATGTCATAATCTGCTAAAAGCTCAATCCTGCGCCATTGTCTAGAATTAAAGTCCTTCTGCCTGATAATGTATTGTAGGCTGTGGTGATTTGTATATATATCATAATGAACCCCGTATAATTAGTCCCTCCATATCTTGAGCGCGAAAACTATCGCTGCTAACTCTAAATCATAAGTGCGGTAGTTGCGCTCGTACGTTCTCAACTATCTAGAAGCATAAGAAATAACTAGGCTCCTCTACATTAGAACACACCCAAGAACTACACAGAAGTATCACAATATACTAAAAAGCTCACAAACTCAACTAGAAGATTCAGAACAAGAGTGGTGGTAAGCAACCCCTTGAGCCTCTGAAAGCTCGACTCACACTCCTCGGACCATACAAAGGGAACATCCTGATGGGTCAATATGGCTGCAATGGTGGAGAAACCCTCAATAAAGCGCCTGTAATAACCAGCCAATCCAACAAAGCTTCGAATCTCTGTAATAAATACTAGCCCAATCACGAATAGCCCCAATCTTTGCTGGATCTACCATGATACCTTTGTTGGAAAATACGTATCCCAAGAATACCCTAACTCTAAACAAAACTCAAACTTTGAGAACTTAGCATAAAACTGTTGATCTCTCAAAGTCTGGAGCATAATTCTTAAATTTTACGCATACTCCTCTCCACTCCGCGAGTATGCTAGTATATCATCAATGAAATGGTCAAGATAAGGCCTAAATACTTAAGTCATAAGATCCATAAAGGCTGTAGGGGCATTAGTAAACCCAAAGGACATCAATAATAACTTATTGTGGCCATAGCGAGTCTAAAAAATAGTCTTAGGAATGTAGGCAACTCAAATCTTCAACTGGTGGTAGCCGAATCTCAAATCAATCTTATAAAACACGGCGGCACCCTAAAGTTGGTCGAATAGATCATCAATACGAGGTATGGGGTAATGGTTTTTTCATCATCACCTTATTTAGCTGCATGTAGTCAACACACATTCACATAGTCCCATCCTTCTTCTTAACAAACAGGAGCACCCTATGGAGATACACTCAGATGAATAAAGCCCTTATTTAGGAGATACTCAAGATGCATACTGAGCTCCTTGAGCTCTGCAGGGGCCATACGATAAGTTGGAATAGAAATGGGCTTAGTGATCGGCTTTACATCTATACCAAAAACAATATCTCTCTCTAGGGTAGGCCAGGTCAGATGGTAGAAAAAACATCGATAAACTCTTGGACCACAAGAACTAAATCAATATAAGGGGCCTCGATGGACACATCAAAGACATATGCTAAGTAGTCCTAACACCCGAAAGAAACTAGCTGTCGATCCCACATAAAGGATATAATCCCCATCAGTGAGTTGCTATAAGTACCCTGCCACAAGACTAGAGGAATGTCGAGCATGGCTAAGATAACGATCTTGACATAATAATCCAAAACTGCATGGTGAGAGGATAGGCAATCTATGCCCAAAATAACATCAAAGTCCATCATATCAAGTAAAATAAGATCTTTCTAGGCCTCATGCCCCTGAATAGTCACCATACATGATCTACAAACCTGATCCACTTCTAAATAATCCCTTTTCGGGGTCAAAATATGAAACAACACCTCAAGTGACTCATAAATAATACCTAAATGAGGAGAAAAATATAAAGACACATAAAAATTCATGTAACCTAGATCAAATGAAGCTAAAGCAATTTGCTTACATCTGAGGATAATTTGTGTGATGGCATCATCTGATGCCTCGGCCTGTACCCTAGCTGGAATAACATAAAAATGCTTTGTCATCCTCTCCATGTCCTTCTAACCTACCACCTGACCTGCCTCCCCGAGGACATCCCCGAACACTCTACTGGCCATCATTATGGCCCTGACCCCAATCTCCGCCTCCAAGTAGAGGTGGTACTTCTGCCAATATTCTAGCATGGTTGGGCAACTTTCTATCTAGTGCTTTAGTGAACAAAAATCATTACACCTCAAAGTGGAGTGACCTGTGATAACATATCATGATAGAAAGAAAGTAGACTTGAACTCCTCAAGCTTTGCCCTATGGTGGAACCCCCCAAATGGGGCTGTCTACCCTCAGCTGTTGGCAGGGCTGCCTGAATCGGATACCTGCTGGTGCCTATCATGCTGAAACTACTAGTGGGGACTATCATAGCTATCTTCTCCCCTAAACCGAGACCCACGGAAGCTGCCCTGATGCTTGGGCCTCTTATCACTGCCTTTTTAGGCTTGGAAATAAATAATATCTATAGTGCAGACATGGTACATCTAGGAAAGAACGACCAACAAAAACCAAGTGCTCTATCCCTAATCTCAAGTGGGGCCTCAACCCACACACAAAACATTGTACTCTCTCCTTCTTATTGGGTTGAATCATAGTGGCATGTCAGGATAGCTGGTGGAATTTCTGCCCATACTCGGCGACTAATACCTGACCTTGCTCTGACCTTGTAAACTTATCCCAAAGTTGGTCCCTAACATTCCTGGAGATATACCTAGTAAACAAGGCTTCTGAAAAATGAGCCTATGACAATGGTAGTGACCTACTTAGCCTGGTCTATAAGTAAGAGCGTTACCACTATTTGGGTGATCCACAGAATTGGTGAGCGGTGAAGTTGGCCTGTTTGAACTCCATAAGACCCAAGAAGTAAAGCTACCCTTGGCAAGTAGTTAGAAACGCCATGGCGTCCTTGCCAATAGCTCCAGAAAATGTTGGGGGTGATAGCCTCTGAAATACCCCTAATATTTTCTGCTACTATAAGGACATAACACCTTTTAGAACTACTGTCGGGGGTGTAACTTCTGGTGGGGGTGGCTGAACCTCGGTGCTGGCAGCGTAGACTGGTCCTTCGGTGCTGGCATACTAGCATCTGGGGTTAGGGACTGTGGTATAACCTTAATAGATATGAGAAGCTGAGCGATCGCCGCCTGTAACGTTGGGGTCATAATTAGTATGGCTGGAGGCTGTACTGCTGGTGGTGGCCCCTCCTACTGAAGAGGAATATAGGCATCCTAATGCTCCTCTATGTTCTTGGGAGATATATCGTGATTGCAGACTGGTGCTGCTCCTCTTCCTATGCCACGGGGCCGGTCTTTAAGTCTGCCCGATCCTGGCGGGTCATCGCCACTAGTAATACCGCGCGTATGAGCCATCCTTATGAAAGAGTAGAGCAAATGAGATTTCATGAAACTAACAAGAGATACAACTACACAACATAGAGAACATTAGTAATGGCATCCTGTAGCCTCCTAAAGATAAGTCACAGACATCTTCGCACCCATCGGTGGGACTCTACTAGACGTTATCTCTGTATAAGTGAGACCAATGAACCTAGGGCTCTGATACCAACTTGTCACGATCTAATTTCTCAAGTAATGATGACACCTACCATAACCCCCGATAGATAAGCCAAACCCTTAACCCAATAACTGCAAGTAATGGGTATAAGGGAGAAACACTAAACAAAACTAAGAGAGCTGAACAAAATCCAAAATAAAGAAAAACTAGATAAATATATACAAAATACAAAAAACTAAATTCCTCCCAGAACATGGAAGTCACTAGTATAAAGCTTCTACCAAAATATAATGAGTAAGTCCCAAAAGTAGACCAAAAATATATATACAACACGGCTAGTCTCAAACGTACAATAAGATGGGCCATCCAAGCTGAAGGAGACAGAACTGATCTCAAAACAATAAGTACTCACCCTAATCTTTAAAACTGGCTATAATAGGCTCGATCTATCCATGGTAATAGCTGATGCTTGATCCTATATAATAAAAGTAGATGCATAGTATAGTATGAGTACCATATATAAGGTACCTAGTAGGCATCATAAGTCAACTGAGTAGGAAAGGTAAAAAAATATGAAAAAGAGGAATAATCCTAAATAAGAGTCATAATAAGCATTTAAGGTAAAGAAGGCAAATATTTATACGAACAGAAAGATACAAACTAGGAAGACTACAACTAACTACACCTAACTAGGCCCCATAAGCCCAATCAGAAAACTCGTGTGCAAGTTTAAATAAAACTATGATGAACCCCCATAAGCCCGCCGAGTACTCAGAATAGCTATGACTAAAAAGACTAGGAACTAAGAATTTATGATACCAAGAACTAAAGAACCATATTATTCCCAAACTAGAAATATCCAAGAATCGATTACCCATGAATACTCTAGGGGCCGAGGCTGAGATTGGCACACGAATGCTCACTCTAATTCTCAATATGGTGAAGGCCAGGACTGGGAGATAGATGCTTGCCATAATCCATCACTACGGTCGAGGCCAAGATTGGGATCCAGATGCTTGCCATACTAACAAGTCGGTAGAGGCCGGGACTAGGACCTGGATGCTCTCCGATGGAATTTCAAAATGGAGGTTAGGACTAGGACCCGGATGCTCACCGATGGAATTTCACAATGGAGGCTGAGACTAGGACCCGAAAGGTCACAGATGATTTAATCGATGGTGCCGAATATTTTTCTTTTCAATTGGACACTAATAATTACTGAAGATCTCCTCCATAATAAATTAATTAGTATATTGCCAAGGCTTCAACTGAAATTGAAACTAGTCTATCATGAAGTCTAGTATCACTGACACATCTCAAAAGTCACAATCATAGGGAATTATGGATAAGGCTGCTTATAAGAGCAAGATTACCGCCCAACTAAGGTCTAACTACCAAAAACTAGCCTACTATGCTGCTCTGTAAGGATCTAAGCCCGTCTGAGTGACACCAGGGCATCAAAAGCAAGTTTTACAATGTATACTAAGGCCAACATGTTCCACAATACCAAGTATAAGAAATCAACGCCACTTGAAGTATTAACATTTAACAAAACAGATCACATGCTTTTAATTATCTGAAATACCTAATAAAAGCCTAAAACATGATTTCTAGCACCTAAGAAATATAGATAAGCTACCCAATTCAGATTCCATCTATCTCAACATGCTTTCACACAATCCAAATCAATCTAAAGAAAATAAAGTCGTAACCTACCTGTAGGCTTACGCGCGCTCCAAATTACTTTGTAAGAGCTTTTCTTTTTTGCATGGCATCGGAATGTTGCCACACTATAAAAAATAGACTTACAACATCAATATAATTGCTATGACATTAAAATTATTGAATTCGAAGATGAGCCAATTTCGAAGTCAAAATCGGGAATTGTGGGACTCATGTCAGATATTTTGAAACTAACCCCAAAAGTAGATCCTAATCAAGCCTCCGAACTCATATCCCAAATTGGGATATAATTCGAGGCTCAAAAACTCCACAAATCATTTCATTTATCAAAATCCAATTCTAGGCCAAAATCAATAACAGGGGCAACACCTATTTAAGCAAAAATCATGAAAACAAAGCCTCAGTAGATGAAACCAACTATACCCCAACATTCCTCACAAAATAATATGCAATTTAGCATAATGAATTTCCAAAATATGACTTAAAATGCCCAAGAAACCAGTCCCCGAAGTTTATCAAAATTCCACTACGAAATTCAACAAAAACAACAACTAAAATCTCAATTTTTACCTCAATAAAATGTCCTAAATCAGTTTTTGATAGCACCACGACGTTCTCCTCGAAATTCCATATGAGGTAGGCTTTTAAATTACTCAAATCGGACCTAAATTGTCCAAGTAATCACTTCTCAAAATTTTCCAAATTTTACTCTGAAAAGAATAAAAGACATCTGCTAAAATATGAAACTTACATCAAACAGAATTCCCAAATTACCTTACGAGCTTACCAACCCATTCATCTAAAAAATTTCTTAAATCTGGACCTTTGAATCACTTAAATCGAGCTCAAAATGGTGAAAAAATCATTTGTCAATGTTGGGACTTAAATCTGAACAGTAACCACCATTAATAGTGACAACACAGTCCAAAATTTAATTGTTTTAATGCTCCAGACTCATTCGGAGTCCCATGAACGCAAACCATATATCAATTTTGATTGAAAAAAATATTTCAGACTCAATAGTGTTGTAATATTTCCAAGGAGATCGTTTTGATAAAAAGTGGGTCCCACACCCAAGCATCAATTTCGACCAAAAAGACAAAATGGCTCAGAATGAGATTGAAAGCCTCGGAACACGTATAAAAGGTTGTTCTAGACCAAACTCAATATTCTGGAGCTATCTGTATTGACAAAATTTCAATCTGAGCATGTTTACCAAGAATGTTGACCAAAGTCAACTTATGTCAAGTTTTAAAGGCTAAAGTATCAATGGTCAAACTCATACCAATTTTCTTGATACTTATGTTGACTATGCAATCAGTCTAATTTGACCATTTTGGAGCTGATGAAACCATCAAAATTCTTTTGTGAGGTCGTTAACCTGATGTTATGATCGAAGTTAATTTTTCAAATTATAAAAGCTCTAAAATAAGGAAACATGCCTAAAGCCTAAACGAACAACTACGTGACCGAGCTACAGGTGTCAGGAAGTCATAAATGACCTGGGTCACTATAGGAATGGTCTAAATGATGAAACAAAAGTAGAAACATGAAAATTACCAGGAGGGCCATTACATCTTATCTTCGCATTCGCAGATGTCCCCCCGCGATCGCGATGTGCCTTGCCCCTTGCTTTGCGATCGCGAAAGGCATATGAGACTTGAATAGTGAAATGTCGAGATTTAGCCATTTTCCACCATTTTTGTTATTTTCAAGCTCGTCTAGATAATATTCAAAGAGATTTTTTAATGGAAAACCATTAGGTAAGTCATTTTCAACTTATATCTTTGATTTTCCTTGATTAAATTATGCTTTTAACCTTAAATTTGGTGATTTGAATTGGAGATTTTGGGTTTTTTTGCCTAATTCAAAATTTTATAAAAAATTATGATTGTGAACTTATTTTAACCCCATTTTTGAACTGGTCTTCACCATTAGAATTCTAATTACTTGAGGAATATTTTCATCCAAGAATATTTAGATTTGAACCTCAATTTTTTGTGTCTAATTTTTGGACTAGTTTATCCTTTTGACCCAAATTAATTGATTTTGATATCATTGGCTTAGAAATGTGATTGTGAGTCTATATTTGATTAGATACTTTAGCTTTTATTTCAATTTAATACAATACAACTTGATGAGTCGATCCACCTACACGTCGTGCTTTCAATGTCGGAAATCGTATTCTCAGCCTAGAAGTATCGTCGGAGAGGAAGAGATTTGGATTTGAGTTGACCGTGACCTTGACTAAGGAAAAAGGACTTCTAACCTTTTGTTAAGTATGTTGAAACTTGTATTTTCCTATGTGTGGGGGTTAGGGTGTATTTTGGGTAGTAGATTGAGTATGATTCATCTATTTTGAGGTATTGATTATGAAATTTGGATATGGGTAATTGTCTAAGTGTTGTAAATTCTCGGGTTATTGACTGTTGTGATTGTGGACTATATAGTAGTATATTAGGACTATTCACTTTGTATTCACCCATTACTTGTGCATATATCTATATGTGATTACTGAGAAAGTGCTATGAGTGAGATACTATATATTGGGACTAATGTTTTTACCGATCGAGGTAATTTGAGGAGGTTTCTTCCAGCGGCCGAGGTCTTTTTTGGTGGATATTATGGCCAAGGTCTCTTTCGGCAATGATGACAAATACATGGTCTATGTGAGGCCCCAATGGGTTTTGATCTGAGGTGATTAGAGAATGTGTATCATAGGACAGACATGCATCACGATTATTTGATATTGCATTTGCATCTATTTCATCACGTGGTTGTGTATGATTGATAATTTTTTGTGTATTCCAGAGTACGGTAATGAGAACATATATGTAATTTCTTCTTGTGAACTTTTTGGTATTTCTAAGATAATTGTTGTATAAACTGTATAAATGGGGTTGTTTGAGTGTAGATGTGTAGTTGTGGTGGTATGTGGTTGGGATATCAGGAGTACCTGTATTCTGCATTGCTTTACTTAGGGTTTAGTTCCATTTGTTGAGTACCGTCGGGTTTGGTGCTCACCCTTGCTTCTACATCTGTATAGGAACTGAGCCTAGTGCCTATTTTCTTTAGTACTCCTGTTGATTGGACCGAGCTTCTGTACACGTGAGAGGTAGCAACTTGTCTTCTTTGGCAGACTCTCTCCACCCATTTATCTTATGTTTTGTTCTACTTGAGGAATGAGACATTTGAATGTGTATCTTTTCATTTCTGTTGATATAGTGGCTTGAGCATGTGACAATAAGTATTGGGTGGTTTAAAATTTATTTCCCGCTTATCCTTGTTTATATTGTATTAGACTTTACTCTTTCACTTATTGACTTACTTAGACTCTTAGGCTCACTTGCCTTTAGTGGGTTAGGCAAGTTCCATCACACTCGATTTTGGGTCGTGACACTCAGATGGATCGATTAATATCTTATCATCTAAAAATAATATGGAAAAACGATTAGAATAAGGTTAAATGCGCCCTAACTTATGAATTGTATTTCTATTGACATCCTCGTATTTACACATATTAGTGTTTTTAAAAATAATATTATCCACTTCATTACATAACTCTAGGTACTCTTCTCAACAGTGACAACATCAATAAAGGTATGATCAAGTAATTGACCCTCTAATTTTAGCTCCTCAAGTTGGCCTATAAGCATCCTTTCTTCCTTACTAATTTGTTATTGTCAAACGCGTCAATCTTTGCATTCAACTTAGGATTTAATTTGTAAAAGTCACAGTTAAACATATTAACTTCATACATGAGCTTAATTATTATTTTATGGCGAAACCCATCGGTGGCCCCCTAAAGTTGGCACCAACTTTTACTTAGACACCTCAACTAGGCTTTGTTCATTTTAGACACCTCAAGTAAGGCTCCCATTTGTCATTTTGACACTTTGTGCTGACTTGACACATTGCGTGTGCTGCACCCATATTTTGTTTTTGTTCTTCTTCTTCTTCATTCCTGCCATCATTTCTTCTTCATTTCTTCTTTTTTTTCTTCTTTATTTCTTCTTCTTGTTCATTGTGTGTTCTTCTAAGCCTCTTGATTCATCAAAAATCCAAGAACTTGATGAGTTGGGTTCAAAGATTACTACTTGTATTGTTGAAGTTGTTCTTAGAAATCTGAGAAATTGGAGAATAGCCCATTTGTTTTTTAATTAGACTTCGAATTTTGTTGTGGTCTCTTTAAGGTTTGAATTCCTTAACAATTTCAAAGAAAATAATTTTAAATTTGTATTAATCTTGCCGGAAAAAATGGAGGTTTGTCGGATTTTTTGATCCAATTTGATTTATATTTTTGTTTGTCATTTTAGCTCTATTTATTCCTCTTTAGATGATATGAATAGCGTTGGATAGGTGTTGGAGGAGAAGAAGATTGGGTGGGGTAGGGGAGGGGTTGGGGTTGGGGTTGGGGTGGGGTGGGGTTGGAAAAGATGACGCCGGAGTGGGGGAGCTGTTGGGGTTTGGTTGGGTAGGGTTGGAGAAGATGACGTCGGGGTGGGTGAGGTTAATAATTGTTAATTTTTATTTTTTTAAAAAATTATTATTTGGATTTTAAAAATGCCACGTGTCATCAAATTATTGGCTATTTTGTTCTATTCAAAAGTCATTATTGATATTTATTTTTGATATATATATATATATATTCCACGTGTCTTTATTTAATTTACTTTTTTTGATACGGCAGGCGAGTGCATTACACACACTTAGTGTATTTTGATGATTGTCAAAAAAGTGTCAAAATGACAAATTGGAGCCTTACCTGAGGTATCTAAAATGAACAAAGCCTAGTTGAGGTGTCTAAGTGAATGTACCAACTTTAGAGGGCTACCGATGAGTTTTGCCTTGTTTTATAGAGGAGTATCAACAAATCTTCCATGTTCCCATATAACTTATCTTGTTGAAAAGTAACTAACCTGTAAGAATACATAATAAAAAAGTACAAGAATTACAAGAACACTAATCACTGCATACTTTTTCAGATGACATCTCAAGAAGAGTAAAAATTATTATTATTATTATTATTATTATTATTATTAATAATAATAATAATAATAATAATAATAATAATAATAATAATAATAATAATAATAATAATAATAATAATGAAAAGTAAATGCAAAAATAATACTTAAAAAATAGGAGAACAAATGAAAATAAATAGTAAAGACTATTTCTAAGCATATTCCCTAACAACGACACCATTTTTGATAACGTCCAAATATACTTCTCAAAAAATAATATAAACAGTCGTTTACAATATATTTATCCAACTGTCAGTTGAGGTCGATCCCACAGTGAATATAGAAGAATATTGTCAATAGCAAAATTTAACTTGATAGTCGTTATTTAAAAAGGGAGATTTAAATTAAAACAAAAATAAAATGAACAACAATAGCTTAGACTAAATATTTATTTGTATTTAGATTATTAGAAGTAACTAGGAATGTGTTCCCCATGACTTCATAACTCCACAATAATATTGTACTAGTGATTGATTTTAGTTCTTAACATGCAAGATCGGTAAGTTAATTTCACTTAAGTCCTTGATCCGACAAATAAGTGAATATCACCACGCGACTTGATCCGTATATGGGTGTATGCCTTACTAACCTTTACCAGTGATCTCAGATTTAGCTATCCCTTGATCAGTTCAAACTAATTAGATGAGGATTATTTGCCTCAAATCTTGTTATCTAATCCCTTTTCCCATCTCTTACCTCTTTGATCCGGCAAGTAAGAATAAGACGAGTTCTAACGTTTGCAACTGTTATAGATTAAATCTTAATTATTACAAATTGAATAGAATAAATTCAAAATCTTGAATTCTTCAAGAAAATTTAACAAAGATAGAGAAGAAAAAAACAAACCAATTTTTCGGCCTTCACAACGGCTCTTCCAAAATTTCCAAGCTATAAAAATCTAAGTCATAGGTTAAAAGTTATGTGTTAGTTGTCAAAGAATTATTTTTATGGACTATTTATAGATTTAGAAAACCCTAAAAAAATAACCGAGTCCAAAACTAATTAGAAAACTGAAAACCAATCGAATTTGATCTCCGCACAAACTGCCAGCACCGCTTCTCTTTTTGTTGTTGCCTCAAATCTGCCACGTGACAGCAAGAAGAGAATTTGCAATTTGCAATTCTTGTTCAGCTTTAATCCATTAAATTGCCTACTTGATTTCCTTCATATTGAATTTATTTTGTCTCCAAATATCTTTATTTTTGCATCAGATTAATCCTACAAATAAAATATATAATTTAGCATAATTCATAAAATTTATGCTCAGAAAGGACAAATAAAAATACTAAATGTTAGATAATTAATGTTTAAAACTATGTATTATGGACTCACATCACCCACTCCTACAATAATCTCGATGAAAATAGTAACCTAATGCTAAGAATAATTATGGAGATGTTCGTAGCAAAGAAAATCGAAACCTATTTTCTATTGCAGTATATAACCCTAAAAACATCGTTCATGTGGTCCATTATTGATGGTAGGAGATATCCACCAATTCCAGTTAGACTAGGCTTTTACTTTGTCAATTTGACATCACAGAAATATATTAATGCAACGTGGGCCCATTCATGGAGTAGGAGGTCTGTACCACAAGGGTCATCAGGGGCTTCTCGTCTACTTTTCAGATGCGGCCCAAGACAATTGCATGAATTAACATCCGTGAGGTGCTTTTCCTACACTGTGGACCACCCTATTCAGCCTGACTTGGCTTTATTTTAGTTTGGGGCTCTTCACTTGAGTTTTCATTCATTTTTGGGTGAATTTTTACTTCTTTTAGCCTGAAATTAATTTAGCATATATGTTAGCTCATCCCAATAATTAAACTTAAAACACATGGATATATGTGAGTTTATATTCAAAACTTAGTTAAATATAGGCAAAATACGATACTGGAATGTGTAAATACACCCGATATCTGATAGTAAATCTGATGCCAATGATACAAGCTTCTTATTCGAACATATTGGTGCATGAAACATGAAGTTTTGTTATCACTAGACAATCCAGTTCAAATTCTGATACCCAAACTGCTCTGATTTCTAAACCTCTAAAGATTACTACTCAATCGAAGAACACCCTCCAATCAAGATATGCTTAGAAAATATCTTCTTCTACGAATAATACTTCCTTATAGAGGAAATATGTTCTAAGTGATTCATAAAATTCATCAACATGATTTTTAACAATATCATTTGCTAGATCTTGTCCCTTCACCGCTTTCTAAGTTACATACACGATGTCGAACTCACTTATGATCATTTATCATTTTTGCCAATGCTCTTGTTGGCATCGCTTTCTGAAAGATATACTTTGATTGGTCCAACTTTAAATGAGATATACAATATATGAAGACAAGTAATGTCTCAGCTTCTCGACAATTCAAGCTAAAGCCCAAAAAGTTCTGCTTAAAGAGTATAATGAGCCTCTTATGGAATGATTTAATACAATAAATTGATCGTTATTTATTTTTAATTTATTCATGATTAAAATTAAAATATCCATTAAAGATAAATAGATAAGGTCTTATTTATCAATAGAGGATGACTAATCTTAGATAAGACTTCAGTAAACTAAAAGTTCACCCTCAGTTGTCTTACATCATATAATAATAATCAGATTGCATAATAAATTTTATTGAATATCCCAAAGTAACATGTATAATTTCTTTTTCTTTTCAGTATTTTATTTTAATATCGACAGTCAAAGTCACGATAAAATATAAATTTGCATATACATCACCCTTTAAGTCAAATGAATAAAACATAGCATACTTAAACAAGTTTCAATCAATCTAATCTAAACACCCTATTTAGAGACTAAATTAAGTGTGACATCTTTGATACAATGGGCATGTGTCACGATCCAAATCGGGTCGTGAGCGACACCCACATTAATCCTCCGGTGGGATAACCAATACTATACCCCGACTAACATCCTAATATAGAAACAAATATTTGAGAGATGTGGCAATATAATTTTTATAATAGTTTTAAGCTGAATTCCCATAAACTCAGGAAAATTAATCAATCAAATAAATAATTTAATCCTTAGAATCTGAAAGTCAATGTACCAAAACTACCAAGTAACAAGTTTAAGAGTAAGGGGATGCAACCCCGAAAGCAATAATATGAACTAAAGTCTGGAAGGTCTAAGTATGAAAGATTTGGAATAAGATCCTAGAAGAATCCACGACAACATGAAATAATTGGTTCACCCTTGAATTCGATCGGTCAATGGTCTCAGGTTTGTTAGTAGTTGCTTGAAGATGCCCTGTACTAAAAAACAAAGAGCAAGTGCAGTATCAACACATATAACAAATAGGATCACGCGTCCAATCTAGTAAATGCAATGTACACAAGTAACCACAATATTGTAAAGACAAGCATATATAAAAACACATTACCAATTATCATTTCAGGAGAAATAACTAGTTTCACAGTGCCAATATCAAATGCAACAGTCAATAATGGTCCTCTCATGGAACCCATACCCAAACTATTAATGTATTGGCGTGATATCTGATCCAATAATTTTTACGTATCGGCATGGTACCCAATCCAATATGTTATGGCGTGACATCCAATTTAATATGTACCGATGTGTTACCCTATCTAGTTATGTGTCGGTGTGAAACCCTATCCAATATGTACTAGAGTGGTACCCAATCCAAATCAAAATCACAATCACGATTACAATCACAATCACAATCAAAAGTGAATAAACTTGCACGCAATACTATCAATTGCAGTTAACTGGCACATACAACATAGATAAAAATAAACCATCACCTACCTTGAAACAAACCTTGGAAAACTCTAAAGAATTGGAGATTTCCCTTTATCCAAAGTCTTGGCTTGTTCTTGGTCTAAAAACAAACAAGAAATACACATAATCAATGAACAATGGCCTACAATATTCGGATTATAGAAAAATACTAACCCTTCTCTATTTTCATGATCATCTCCTCCAACTAGGACTTTTCCCACTATTAATTTTAGGCCAAAACCTTCCCTTAAGAGAATTCCCATAGATTATAAAGTCTAAGAATTAAATTACATGTTAAAGGAATGGTTAACTTACCTTTGATGAAGAAATAGGTGGAAAACTGAAGGAAAATAGCCCCAGGTCGCTTCTGGTCTCTCAAGAATGAAGTGGGAGAAATAAAAATGGTTTTGAGACTTTTCTAACTTAAATACATGACTATCCCACAATGGCGGGTTACACAAAGACAGTAACTCATAACCCGTACCCTAAATCTCCATTTCACAATACACCATCAAATTATGACGTTCTAAAATTAACCCTTCACGCCAAGATCAATTATGAAAGTTTTACTTGCCCGAATTCAATTTTATAACCGTACATATTCCTCAATGTCTTGTCTATCAACTTAAATGATTAAATTCATTATTAAATCACCCATCAATTACCAGATTATCCAAACCTCACTTGACTCAGATTTTATTTAACTTTAGCCTAGGCTCAAAATTTCCAAATGACTACTGAGAAGTTTTCTGGATCGAATTCCTTCTGCATTGGCTTATACAGAATGATGGGAACAAGTCATTACAATAGATATCAACTTACCCATCATTCATCCCTGAGTGATCAAAATTACAAAAATTGGCTAAAACAAGAATAAAGTAGTATCTAAATCATTGAAAACCTGAGGATACTTGTCTAACATGTCCCTCTCAATTTCCCAAGTAGCTTTCTCAATCAGAATCTTCCATTGGACCTTTACCGAGATAATCTCTTTGGTCGTCAGCTTTTCTACATCAGGTTCAAGAATTACAATCGTCTTTTTTTCATATTGTAGTTCTTTTTCTACTAAGACTGAGTCCCTATTAATGATATAATATCCATCCCCATGATACCTCTTAAACATGGACATATAAAATAATGGATGGACTCTAGATAGGCTAGGTTGTAGAGCCAACCTATAAGCCACTGACCCTACACAATCAAGAATCTCGAATGGGCCAATGTAGCTGTAAGACTCTGATAGTTAAAAATTTGAAACCAAGGAGACATCCTTAAAATATTGACTGAATTCTAGTCTACGAGTCAGTTTATGACTTGTAGTAGTTCCTACAACTTATAAGGATGAGTCGTACAGAGTGCCCATATTCTTGTTTTAGACCAAATTTTAGGAGAGGTTCTAGGACTTAACAAGATGAGTTGTAGGCCTAATGATGAGTCATAATATTGACTCATAGCAAAACTTCAGAGACTCAGAAATTTGCAGGCCAAGATGAGAGGGCTTTACAACTTGTAGACTCAAGGATGATTCATAGACATGACTCGTAGACACGACTTCGAAGACCCCAATTCTTAGGGTTTCAAATATCTGCAGGACGATTCATTCCTATGGTTCGTCAACACTTCTACAACTCATAGAGTTAAGTTCGTAGGTCTTAATTTTAAATTTAATGAAGTGTATTTCCATGTTTTCCCAAGTTTGGTTCAATGAACCTAGACACTTTTATGGACAAGTTCAAATCTTATATTAACCCTACATTTCAAATTCCCCACATATTCAATTCATTCTTCAAAATCTTCCTAAGGCAAGACATAAATTCTCTCTTAAGCTTCTTCTATAATTTCAAGCTAGGGTTTTACGTTCATCAAGGTTCCTCTTCAAATTTTGAGTGGATTTCATCAAGGTATGTGGGGATTGATCCATTGATTCCTTTCACCCATAGAGTCTCAAGGTTTTCCCCTAACATTCTCTTGAATTTCCATTAACTTTATACCCTAGTTTTTGATGAATTGCATTGGGCTATTTCAATTACATTTTTAGTAGTTATCAATGATCATTATAAGCATGATTTTATATTACATGCATGATTCTAAGTTGATTATGAATACCCATGATTCAACAATATTTTCATGGTTTTCACGCAAATTGATTTTATATACAAGTTTTACTCTAAATTCAAGTATGAATTATGATAAATTTTTTTAATTATGTTCAAGATATGAATTTCATGCAAGTTGTGAAGAAGGGTGACTTAGAGCCCATTTGGGCTTATTGTAGTGTTTGCTTAATGATAACTTTAAGCCATAAAGTTCTTAAAGTCAGTCAAAAATGAGAAGTTAGGATTTCTAACTTTTTTTTCTAAGTGCTTAAAACTATTTTCTTTGACCATAGAAATTACTTTTATATCCCTTATATTTTAACTAAATTTCCAAACTAACCTTTTTATTCTTTTAACCCTAAAATTCACATTATTTTCCTCATATATTCAGCATAAGCACTTTTATTCAAGCACTCAACTGCTTATTTATAAAAATAACTTTCAGCACTTCAAAGTTATAAAAATACTTCATACATAAAAATTACTTTTTAAGCCCGTCTAAACGGGCTCTTAGTATCCTTAATTGGTGATCTAAGAATCTAATGACATAAATTATACAAGTATCATATTGTTAGGTTAAAAGGCTTATATTCACATTGCAAGTATGACATGAAGATGAGCTAATCTATGAATTATAAAGTTCACGAATAAGTTTATGGTATATGTTATGCATGATTACTATGTTATGTATTCTGTGAGATTTGACTTAGCACTGAATGATGACTTGAGGTGGGGGCTAGACCTACGGGTCCTTATATAAAGTCTCTTGTCTCACAACTATGTGACACATTAGAATTTTCCTTTAGCCTAGCTAATGGATCCACATATTGCATATGTACATGAACCGCCTAGCAGGGTAAAGTTTACCTTGACAAGAAGATTCTCCTTTTTTTGTTATATGGAGAGACATCATAATTTCATGTTATGACTCGCTTGGTCTTATTGTCGGTTATGGTTCTACCCTACATATGTATATGCTCTTTATGTTATTTTATGATTTCAACTATGTCTCTTTAAATACTTTGATCGTTATGGTTTTTTTATGACTTTACTTATCCTCTTTCTTCATATACATTATTCGATCATTACATCCTATGATTTATATTGTATGGCATGCTCATATACTTAGTACATTCAAATATACTAACGTATATTATTGTCTACATTACCTCATAATATATGGTTTGATGATCATATTCTTACACTTGGCTAGTTGAGCTTCCATCCGCTAGAATTTTGGTGAGTCCTCATCTATCGAGGACTAGTTATGAGTTGGTTCTTTCCTTCAAAGACTTTATTTCATTCATGTTGAGCCCTGCCTTCTTGTTTAGTAGAGGTATTCACTGGATGATTCATGATTTTAGACACTTTCTTATGCTATGTTCTGCTTTACTTTACCTTATGTATGCTTACGATATGTCAAGAGTCTTGGTTAGAGCCTTTTAGGATTTTGATCACCGTATTATGACTAGGTCCTAGTTCAGGTCATGACAAACTTAATATCATAGCACAATGTTTAAGATGTCCTAGGGAGTCTAATATTCCACATCAAGTAGATTCTTATTCATGAGTGTGAAGCGTGCCATATTTATGAATATGAGGCTATAAGGTGTTTTAGGAAATCCTTACTTCATTCATGATCTATGTCATGTAGTAGAGTATACTCTAAGACTTCTTTTCCCTAACGATTGTCATTATGATTTTTAGAAATTCCTCCAAGAAGAGCATCTATGCACAGAGGGGTCAATGTTAATAAGGACCAAGCTCCTTCGATCCCTTATGGTATTGGTCCCCTACCCGACCAAGTGACTAATGTGGAGTTTCAAACTGCTATTACCATGCTAGCTCAAGTTATGGCCAACCAAAGGGTTGCGATTCCTACTAATACTTCTACTCCAACTTCTAGAGTAAGAGACTTTACAAGGATGAACCCTCTTGAGTTCCATAGTTCAAAAGTGGATAAGGATCCTCAAGACTTCATTGATGAGGTTTATAAGATAGTGAGTATTATGGGGTGACTTCAGAAGAGAAAGCGAAGTTGGCAGCCTAACAACTCAAGAGTGTTGCTCATGTTTGGTATATTCAATTAAAGTTAGAAAGAGTGGATCAAGGTTCTATTTAGTAGAAAGCCTTCAAGCTTGCTTTTCTTGATCTCTTCTTCCCTCTTGAGCTAAGGGAGGCAAAGTTTTTAGAGTTCATCAATCTTAGGAAAGGCAACATGGGTATGAGGGACTATGCCCTCAAGTTCACTAAGTTATCCATGTATGCTCCTTCAGTGGTTGCCGATCCACGTGCCCGAATGAGCCAATTCATATCGAGGGTGTTTGACTTAGTTGTAAAGAAATGTCGTACGACTATGATTATGAAGGAAATAGACATATCTCGGCTCATGAATTTTATTGAATAAATTAAAGGAGAGAAACTCAAAGAGATAAGGATAAGAGACTCTAAGAGGCCCTAATATGAATGTGGGTTCTTAAATTCTAAGACCAGTTTTGTTAAGGATAGGGTGCCGTACCCTAAGTGTAAAGGTGGAGGTGTGAGTGCTAGAAACCCTACTTTTCCAAAGTATAGTAAGTATGGAAAAAATCATGGAGAAAGGTGTTTGATGGGAATGAATGCTTGCTATAGATGTGGCAAGGTAGGACACAAGCAATCTGAGTGCCCTTATATCACTAACAAAGGTGGAGAAAGTCTTCCTCAAGGTCAATTTACTCATGGAGGTCAAGTACAATAAGGTGACCAAACTCAACCAACGGGTGGCCAAAGCAACACCGATTCTATGCTCTTCATGCTAGGCAAGATGTGGATGAGACTCCCAATATGGTCAAGGGTATGTTACAAGTCTTTAAATTTGATGTTCATACATTTCTTGATTCGAGTGCCAATTTATCTTTTGTTAATCCTTACCTTGCTATGAGATTTAATGTATGCCCCAAAGTTTTATTAGAACCCTTTTCGGTTCATACTCCTATTGGTGATTCAGTGTTAGTTAAGAGATTTTATAGAAATTCTCCCATATCGGTCTTGCATAAAGTTGTCCCTTGTATTATGTATCTATTGATTATAGAACCCAGGGTTAAGTTTCACTTTCCTAATGAGCCTTGAATGGAAGAGTAATGATTTGATGGTTAAAGGTCGATTTATCTCATGTCTTAAGGCTCGAAAAATGATTTTCAAAGGGTGCATTTACCACATAGTGCGAGTTAGGGATGTTGATTATGAAACTCCTACTCTTGAGTTGGTCCCTATAGTTAATGAGTTTCCTGAATAGAAGTTTATGTTTCCCGAATAGGATAAATAATTTGTTTGACCAATTAAAAAGGGCAAGTTACTTTTCAAAGATTGATCTTCGTTCTAGTTATCATTAACTAAGGGTAAGGAGTGTGATATTCCCATAATGGAGTTTCGAACAAGGTGTGGTCATTTTGAATTTTTAGTTATGTCATTTTGGGGTTACTAATGCTCCCGCTATCTTCATGGATTTGATGAATTGTATTTTCAAGACATACTTAGACATGTTTTAGTGGTGTTAATTGATGACATCTTGATTTACTCTCTAAATAAGAAAGATCATATAGGTCAGTTAAGGATTGTATTGCAAACATTGAGGGATAAGCAATAATTTGCCAAATTTAGTAAGTGTGAATTTTGGCTAAGGGAAGTTGCATTTCTTGTCTATGTGGTGTCCAGTGATGGTATTAAGGTCGATCCAAAGAAAATGGAGGTAGTAAAGAATTGGCCTCGACCATTGTTTTCTTCGGATATTAGAAGCGTTTTGGGATTAGCCAGATACTACAGAAGGTTTGTTGAAAGGTTTTCCTCTATTACTTTGCCTTTGACTAAGTTGACCCAAAAGAAAGTGAAATTTCAATGGTTGGATAAATGTGAGAAAAGTTTCCAAACATTGAAGGATCGTTTTACGTCGGCTCCTATTTTGATATTGCCCGAAGGTTCGAATAGGTTTGTTGTTTATTGTGATGATTCACGTGTTGGTTAGGGTTGTGTTTTGATTCAACATGGTAAGGTTATAAAATATCCATCTAGGCAACTTAAAGTGCATGAATAGAACTATCCAACCCATGATCTTGAACTTGCGGCGTTTATGTTTTCTTTGAAAAGAATTGTTATCATTACCTTTAAGGAGTGCATGTTGATGTGTTCACTAACCACAAAATCTTGCAATATGTATTTACCTAAAAAGACTTGAACCTTAGACAAAGGATATGTATTGAACTCCTTAAGGATTATGACACAAGTGTGTTGTACCATCCTGGTAAAGATAATGTGGTTGACGATGCTCTTAGTCAGTTGTCCATGTATAATGTTGAAGAAGCTAATGAGGAGTTTGTTAAGGATGTTCATAGATTAGCTTATTTAGGTGTACGTTTGATTGACTCTAGTGATGGAGGTATTCTTGTACATAATGGTTCAGAATCATCTCTTACGGTGGATGTTAAGATAAAACAAGACCATGATCCAATTTTGGTCGAAATAAAGAAGTTGGTTACCGAAAAAGCCATTGAGGCTTTCTCCCAAGGGGGAGATGAGGTACTTCTCTACCAAGTTCATTTGCGTGTTCCTAACGGGGATGGACTAAGGGAATTGATATTGAATGAAGCCCATAATTCTTGGTATTTGATTCATCCGAGATCCACCAAGATGTATCATCATTTGAGGGAAATGTATTGGTGGAATGGCATTAAGAAGGATATAGTGGAGTTCGTGGCTAAGTGTACAAATTGCCAACAAGTGAAAGTTGAGCATCAATAACCAAGAGGTTTAGCTAGATATTGAAATTCCTACTTGGAAGTGGGAAGATGTGAATATGGACTTTCTAACGGGTTTGCCTCGTACTAAAAAGCAACATGATTCTATTTTTGTAGTTGTGGACTGAATGACTAAGCTGACATATTTTCAACTGGTTAAGCCTTCTTATAGTGCCGAAGACTATGCTAAGTTGTACATTAGTGACTTACTAAAGCTTTATGGTTTCCCCATGTCTATTATATTGGATCGAGGTACTCAATTTATTTCACATTTTTAAAGTCATTTCAAAAGGTTCTTGGTACGAAAGGTCAAGCTAAGTACCGCTTTCCAACCACAAATCGATGGATAAGCCAAAAGAACAATCCAAACTTTGGATGATATGTTAAGGGCGTGTGCGATTGAATTTAGAGGAAGTTGGGATGAGCATTTTCCATTGATTAAGTTTGCCTACAATAATAGTTTTCACTCTGGCATCCAAATGGTTTTTTTTGAAGAATTGTATGGGAGAAGATGTAGATCCCCGGTGGGATGGTTTAATGTAGCTGAAATGTCATTAATTGGTCCTGATTTAGTAGTAGATTCAATGGAAAAGGTAAGGCTCATTATAGAAAGATTGAAGATGGCTCAAAGTCATCAAAAGTCCTATTCAGACACTAGAAGAAGAGAGCTTGAATTTTAAGTGGATGGTTGGGTCTATTTGAAGGTTTCACCCATGAAGGGTGTAATGTATTTTTGTAAGAAAGGGAAATTGAGTCCTAGATATGTAGGACCTTATAAAATCCTGAGATGTGTTGGCAAGGTAGCATATGAATCAAACTTTCCCTTTGAGTTGTCTATGGTTCATCCGGTGTTTCATGTGTCGATGTTAAGGAAGTTTAGGGTGATACAAACTCTATTGTACCATTGGAGAATGTCAACATTAAAGAAAATTTTGCTTAGAAGGAGGTTCCGGTGGAAATCTTAGACCGACAAGTGAAGAGATTAAGGAACAAAGAGGTTGCATCCGTCAAAGTGTCACAGAGAAATCAACAAGTAGAGAGTTCTACATAGAAAGTAGAAGTAGACATAAAAAGTAATATCTGTATCTATTTCCTTCCTCTCAAGACTAAGGTACTAAGTTGTTCATGAACAAATTAATTAAAATCCTATCTTCTAATTTCGTATGTCTTTCATATGCATGCATGTTCCTGTTGGTTCTGAAGCATGATTTAAATTAAGTTTGAAATTTCATGGTTTATGCTTTTTTTGTGTCATTGTATTCATGTTGGGTTGCTAGTCCTCTTTCTGTGTCTTTTCCATGCTAGTTAAATCTCATTCGAGGATGAATGTTCCTAAGGGGGAGATATTGTAAGACACAAAAAGTTAAAAAGTCGGATCCAAGGAGAAATCTTCAAAATGTTGACTGACTTCAAATATACGAGTCACTCTACTACTCATAGCAGTTCCTACGACTCGTAGGGATGAGTCATAGAGGGAGACCTTATGCTTGTTCAGGACCAAATTTCAGGAGAGGTCCTACGACTCACTAGGATGAGTCATAGGCCTAATGACGACTCATAATATTGACTCGTAGCAATAATTCAGAGACTCAGAAATTTATTGGTTTTTAGACTTGCAAGACGAGAGGGGTTATGACTTGTAGATTCAAGGACGAGTCATAGGCAATAATCGTAGATGCGACTTCAGAGACCTCAAATACTCAGGGTTTCAAATACTTGTAAGACTTTGACTTGTCAACAGTTCTACGACATGTAGAGTAAAGTTCTTAGGTCCAAATTTTGGATTTAATGAAGGATATTTACGTCTTTTACCAAGTATGGTTCAATGAACCTATATACTTTTGTGGACAAGTTCATAGCTTACATTCCCCTCCTATTCAATTCATTCTTGAAAATTTTCCTAAGGCAAGACTCTAAATTCTCTCTCAAGTTTCTTCTACAATTTCAAGTTAGGGTGTTAAGTTCATCAAGGTTCCTCTTCAATTTCTGAGTGCATTTCATCAAGGTATGTGGGGATTGATCCATGGGTTCCTTTCACCCATGGAGTCCCAATTCCCCCCCCCCCCAAAATTCTCTTGAATTTCCATTACATTTAAACCCTAATATTTGATGAATTGCATTGGGCTATTTCAATTATATTGTTAATAGTTATCAATGATTATTATAAGCATGATTTTATATTAAATGCATGATTTTAAGTTGAATTATTAATGTCCATGCATGAAGCTATTTTAAATGTTGATTTGCATGAAGTATGCTTATTGGGTTCCATGATTTCAAAGTATTCTCATGATTTTCACTTAAATTGACTATGTATACAAGTTTTACTCTAAATTCAAGTACAAATTATGATCATAGATTTCAAATATATTCAAGATATGAATTTCATTCATATTATGAAGAAAGGTGACTTTGGACCTTTAATTGGTGACCTAGGAACCTAATGACATGAATTTTGCAAGTGTGATATTGTGATGTTGAAAGGCTTATACCCACATTGCAAGTATGACATGAAGATGAGCTAATATATGAATTATAAAGTTTACAAACAAGTGTATGGTATATGTTAAGTTTGATTACTATGTTATGTATTCCGTGGGATTTGACTTAGAACCGAATGATGACTTGAGGTGGGGGCTCGACCTATAAGGTTCTTATATAAAGTCTCTTGTCTCACAACTATGTGCCACCTTATGATTTTCCTTAGGCCTAGCTAGTGGATCCACATATAGCCTATCTACATAACAAGCCTAGCGGGGTAGAGTCTACCTTAGCAAGTAGATTCCCCTTTTTCTATTATATGGAGAGACATAGAATTCCATGCTATGTCTCACTTGGTCTTATTGTCGGTTATGGTTCTACCCTACATATGTATATTCTATTTATGTTATTTTATGATTTCAACTATGTCTCTTTAAATGCTTTGATCATTATGGTTTTCTTCATGACTTTACTTATCCTCTTTCTTTATATACGTTATTCGATCATTGTATCCTATGACTTATATTGCA
This sequence comes from Solanum dulcamara, assembly GCF_947179165.1. Lineage (NCBI taxonomy): Eukaryota > Viridiplantae > Streptophyta > Magnoliopsida > Solanales > Solanaceae > Solanum > Solanum dulcamara. Next base: position 54,395,409 of record NC_077241.1, read on the forward strand.
TGTCATGCCACATACTTAGTACATTCAAATTTACTAGTGCATATTGTTGCGTACATTGTCTAATAATATAGGGGTTGAGGATTACATTCCTACATGTGGCTAGTTGAGCTTCCATCCGTGGTGTTTTGGTGAGTCCTCATCTATCGAGGACTAGTTATGAGTTGGTTCTTTCTTTCAAAGACTTTTCTTTCAGTCATGTTGAGGATGAGCTAGGGGCATGTTTTATCCCCTTCCCTTCTTGTTTAGTAAAGGCATTTGTTGGAAAAAATGGTGTAGAGTCTATGTAGTCAAGTTTACTTTTTCCTTATGATTCATGATTTGTAGACTCATTCTTATGCTATGTTCTACTTTACTTTGCCTTATATATGCTTACGATATGTCAAGAGGCTTAGTTGGATCCCTTTGGGGTTTCAATCACCGTGATAAGGTCGGGTCGTGATAGTAGCGAGGATTAACCTTGCACTTCTTGTTAACCTCATCACACCTTTTATGTGTGACACCTTTAGAAGAACCTATTCACTTTCTTGAAATGTCATATCCCTCACCTTGCGATCTGCATACTCCTTCTGTCGATTCTAGGTTGCTAGGAGCTTAGCTTGCATACTTGTTATCTTATCCTGAGCATTCTTTACCATATCAAATCCCCAATGGTTTCACATCTCCAACCTTAAACCACCCTATGGGTGATCTACCTTCCCTCCCACATAGTGCTTCTAATGGTGTCATGCCAATGTTGGAGTGATAATTATTGTTATAGGAGAACTAACACAAAGGTAGGAATTTATCCTAATGACTTCCAAAGTCAATTACATATGCCCTCGACATGTCTTCCAACACTTGAATTGTTCTTTTCGATTGCTCATCAGTTTGTGGATGGAAGGCTGTGCTGAAAGTGAGTTGAGTGCCCAACTCTTTATGCAATTTCCCCCAAAACTTTGATGTAAACTACGTATCATAGTTTGAGATGCTAGAAAAGGGGCACCTTATGCAACCTTACTACCCCATTCACAAAAGCCTTTTCCAACTGCTGAGCATTATAATCCACTCTAACAGGAGTGAAGTGGGCTGACTTTGTCATTCTGTTAACCATAACCCAAATAGAGTCAAACTTTCCCAAGGACTTAGGAAGACCCATCATAAAATCTATAGCTATCTATTCCGACTTCCATTAATGAAAGGTCATCCTCTAAAGTAAACCTGCAGGCCTTTGATGCTCATTTTTCTTTTGCTGACAGTTTTGACTCTTAGACACAAATTGGCTATGTCTTTCTTCATGCCAGGCCATCAATAAAGTCGCTTTAGATCCTGATAAATCTTGGTCACACCTAGATGTATAGAGTATCACGAACCATGAGACTCTATCAGTACCTTGTGAATCAATTTATCCACTCGGGGAACACAAATCCTTGCCTAAAAATTGAGCATCAAGAGCTACATCCTGTGCTTTGCCAGACATCGTCTTATTTTTAAGCTTATTCAAACTCTCATCTTCAAACTGCTTAGCTTTGATCTCTTTAATGAAAGTGGGCCTCAACTAAATATAGGACAACACCTCACCTTTCTTTGAGATGCGTAGCTTCATGAACTTGGTCTTCAAAGCCTGAATCTCTCTAGCCAAGGGTCCCTTAGAAAAACCCAAACAAGCCAGGTTGCCCATACTCATTGGTTTCTAGCTTAATGCGTCTGCCACTATATTAGCCTTATCTAGATGATACTGGAGGGTGACATAATAATATTTAAGTAGCTCCATCTACCTTTATTTTCTTAGATTCAAGTTTTTCTAAGTGAAGACATATTGTATACTGCGATGATCAACAAAAACTTCACATTAGACACCACACAGATAATGTAGCCAAATCTTGAAGTAAATACTATCGCTACCAACTCCAAATCATGCGTTGGGTAGTTCTTCTCATGAATCTTTACTTTTGTGATGCTTAAGCTATGACATTCTTATGTTGCATCAACAAATCACCCAAACTTGAATGTAAATCATCACAATAAATAATAACACCCTTACCTTTGACTGACAATATTAGAACAAGTGTCATGGTTAGAAGAGTCTTAAGGTTTTGGAAGATTTCTTCACATTTGTCAGTCCACTCAAAAGGTACCACCTTATGAATCATGTCACGACCCAACCTCGTAGGCCGCGACTAGGGCCCAACCTGGACCTCCGTATATATATCTATCATCTATAGTCAAGTTGAATTGTGTGTAATGTGATACTATACATAAAAACCCTAATGGGTCAAAAATTTTCAGGTACATATAGCACCTTTCATTTGTACCATATCATGAAAGGGCACGTAAGGCGACAAGACTGCTGTAACATAAAAACATTTACAGTGCGGCATACATGCATATCTGAAACAAACTTATAAACAACCCACATACACATGTCTACAGACCTCTAAGAGTTATGAACGGTAACATATGGCAGGACAAGACCCCCATGGTACCCCTGAATAAACAAATGCCGACATCAAATGACCAGCACCAAGAGCTAGGCTCTAGAATAGTGGAGCCCTTCCAACATAGCTGAGCAAAAATCCTAAGCTAGAGGATCTCTGAAATGAACATTTGTACCTGTGGGCATGAAATGCAGCCCCCGTAGAATAGGGGGTCAGTACAATATATGTACTTAATATATAAAGCATAACACAACATAAATGAGATTAGAACAAAATTAGGGATGTAGGAAATAAATATAACATTTAACAACTCATTGTACCTGCATCTTAGGACATCTAGTCATATACATTCTCATACACTGTACCCGACCCTCTAGTGAACTCGGTGTCATAATTGTTTCATCATCTTAACGAGTCATCATATCATCATATATATTATTTCATCATATTATCATATACGACATCATTTCATTGTATATGATATAATCTTATTATATATGTCATCACATTACCTCTGGTTCATTATGGGGCTCAAGGTCACAAATGTATCACTATATTTTCATATGCATGCCTACATAAGGTATTCGGCCCTTTAGTGAGGGACTCGATGAATAATCATACTATCATAATAATCATACCATCATATATCGTATCCGACCCTTTATGGGACTCGGTCGTACCTGGCCCTTTATGGTACTCAGTGAATAATCATGTCATCGTATATTGTACCCGGCCCTTTATGGGACTCGGTGAAATATATATTAATAATATGCACGAGTAGAGTAGTGAGTAAGCATATGCAATTAACTCATCATCTGAGACTTGGTATAATAATCCTCATGAACTATCATTTGAGGCTCAAAATGATCATCTCAAGTCTCCTCTGAAGGCCATTAGGGGCCATATCAAATGGAGTCTCAGGAATCATAGACTTGCATCAAGATAATTCTACACAGCTTATGCAATCAGAGACATTTATCATTACAGAGTCTTTTGAAATAGGAGCTTACCTATTCATTCACTACTCAACATATAAAAGGCTCAAGGGTAGTAGTTCAACTATTTTAGGACTTCTAGCATTCAGGTTAGGACTTCTAGCATTCAGGAGTGAACACGAGTCATGAGTTATGTCCGAAACTTATGGATGGAACTCCTTCCAAACTCATATCATATATCAATTCACTTACATTTAATACATTCCAAAAGAAAGGAGAGATAGGCTTTAGGTATACTACTTTTCAACACGTAGAAGACTTGAAAGGCAATAACTCAACTATTGCAGGACTTTTCATATCAAGAAGTGGATAAGAATTATGAATCAAACTAGGGGTTTTATGAATGGAATTACCCCCACATTTCATATATCCATCACTTATGGCTAGGACATGCTAAGAGAAAAGAAGGATAGCTTTACATACCTGTTATGGGTTAATCGCATCCAGACTCGCTTCGTTACTCCTTTAACCTATTTAACACGAAAGTAATACTAAAGTTAGTGAAATTCGACCTTCCAGCTTATAATTCTACCACCAATTACCCATAGGAACCAATTCCTTTTTCGCCTTTCTTGATGAGTCTTGACTAGTCTATTAATTAGTTAGAAGTTAACGGAATTCGGGCAACATCTCCTCTATAATTTGCCCTATACGAGCTTTCAATTTAACCCCCAAACCTTAGAATCCAACCAAAAATAACAATCATCAGCATATATACAAGTAAACCACTTCAACATTACACAACACAAACTCCAAACAACTCGCTTAAAACTACGATACGAAAATAGGGTTTTTAATCTCTATTTCATAAAAGCTTTAACCGCACGAACCGAGGTGTCATGTGGATGAAACCAGCAGTATATGGAATCATTTTTAGTCATGTTCAATCCCTGCAACACTACAAAACAATGCCCAACACAACACCATAATAACAACGACTCAAGCAAAACTTTAACCTGTTAAAATCGCATCAAATTAGCCCCTACATGACCTGCAACGTTATATCTTCATAACATGTTCAAACCCTTACCAAAATGTGGGAGAAGAGAACAAATCCATACCATGCTAAAACTAGCTAAAACTTGCCTCAGAAGTTCTCTTAACATGATGAAAATTGACGGCCTGTTCGCGTCCCTTCTTCACTTCCCCAAATAGTAATTTTACGCTATTAAACATTGTCATATAGCCGTGGTATACCTTAAATAATTAATTCATTGAACAAAAGTCTGAGAGCTTACCTTGGCAGCCATGGCCATAACTTCCTCTCCTCCTCTCCAATGTTTTCTGTCAATTCTTTAAAGGCTAAGATGCTGAAAAGTGATGTTGATCCAGCAATACACATGTATATATATATGTCCTTAAGAGGGTACATGTGGTAGCCCCTTAGGGCGCCACCTCATGCCATGCCTCCAATCCTTGGTTGTCACATGGCAGCATGGGGTCCACCCAAATAGGTGAGTCACCTATTTGTCACCTGCTTGATTCTTTTTCGTAGGTTCGTAATCTCTTCTCATTTCAAGAGCCTATGTATTGCTTGCTACTTAAGATCGACATGTACCTAAGTATCTTATTTATATAAGACATCCAAGTTGGTAGCTTACGTAAGTAAATTGAGTCTTACGACTCATTACTCAACCTCCAACTCCTTCTGTATTCTCATAACTCTATTTCCAACCTTTACTATTATGGGGAACCACATCCTCCCTTTCTTAGTGTTACACCCTGTACTTTTGTATCTTGGTATGCTTCTTAAGCTTTTTAAGTTTCTGGGAAGGCTCTTAAGTTTCTTAGAAGTCTTCATGTGAGTCGGATAATCTATAACGCTATCAAATAATCCTAAGGAAAGGAGAAGGAGATACTCCATATTAGAGAAGAGTGGAAATAGGGTTATAAGAATCCAAAAGAAGTTGGAGGTCAAGTAGTGAGTCATAGGACATGACTTACTTGTGAAAGCTATTACTTGGTACATTTTACATACTAAGATACTTGAGTCACATCGAGCTTGCGTAGCAAGGATTGCATAGGTTCTTAAAGTAAGATGAGGTTGCAAACCCACAAAAGAAGCGAAAGGAGGCGTAGCACCTACTCGGAAGAAAGAAGGTGATGCACCTACTTGGAAGTAAGCAGGTGATGCACCTACTTGGACCAAGTAGGTGACATACCTACTTGAGGTGGGTCCCACCTGCCACGTGGTCGCTTTGGGTTGGATGCATGGATGAGGTGGCTCCCTAGGGGGTTGCCACATATCACCCCTAGGGTATGCCATGTGTCCCACCATAAGGAAATATATATATACATGTGTTGATGACTAAGGATTCATTTCCTTAGTCTTTTACATTGGAAAGGTTGGAGAAAAACTAGAGAGACATGGGAGAGTAGCTACGGCAGTAGCTAGGCCAAGGTAAGGCCTCCATTTTTGCTCCATGAATTAATTATTTAAGATATCCTACGGTTATATAGAAGTTTTTAATAATGTAAAATCTCATTTTGGGGCAGCAAGGAAGAGATACAAATAGTCCATTAATTTTCAGCATGTTAAGAGAACTTCCGAGATAAGTTTTAGCAAGGTATGACTTGGTTCTCTTCTCCTACATTTTGGTAAGGGTTTGTACATGATATGAAGGTGTTAATAATGTAAAGTTATGATTTGGATAAGAACCAAATAGATAGCAAACAGACACGACATTTCAGCCACAATTAAGGAACTTCCGAGGTGGGTTTTGGCAAGTTTTGGCCAATTTCAGGTAAGGTAAGATGCTTTCTTTCAATTTGGAGTTTATGTGTGGTTATGTAGTGTATTAAAATCCTTTTATGTGGATATAAGTATAAAAGTTTTATAGATATGTTTGATATTAGAAACAATCTAAATTGGAGTCGTTATAGTTAAGTTGAAGTCGATGTAGTGTGTTGTTGTTATGGTGCTGCAGGTTAGGGGTGGTTTAATTGCATGTTGTAGGGAGGGAACATGGGTTAAAATAGGTGTGTTTTCTTCTGGTTACAGACACCTAACCCTCCATTCTGCGTGGTTAGTGATTTTACAGATTAACGATTAAAAACTTTATTTTGGTATCATGATTTTGGGTGAATTGTTTGGGACTTGTTTTGTGTAATATTGAAGTGGTGTAAGTGTGTATTGGCTGTTTTTTTTTGTAGTTAATATGTATGCTAAGTTTTGGAGGTTAATTAGAAGTTCGTATAGGGCGAGTTATAGAGGAGATGTTGCCCGAATTCCGTTAACTTCTTAACTAACTAATAGGCTAGTCGAGACTAGTCGAGAAAGGAGAATAAGGGATTGATTCCTATGGGTGATTGGTTGTGGATTTAGAAGCTGGAAAGTTAAAGATTGTTTATATTAGTATTACCTTCGTGTTAAATAGGTTCGGAGGACGACGAGACAAGCTGGGTTAAAAGCAATCGATACAAGGTATGTAAAGCTTATCGATTTCTTTCTTTTGGAATGTCTTAACTATAAGTGGAATGTAATATGTGCTCTGAGGATAATTCCATTCATGAGGATAATTCCATTCATAAAGCTTCGAGACTGATTCATGCCTTTGACCTATTCTTTAATGTTAGAACTCCTACAATAAGTGAGATATTTCCTCTCTAGTCTTCTGTACGAAGAAAAGTAGTAAGTATATAAGGCCTATTTCTCCCTTGATTTGGCATGTTTCAAATGTATGTAAAGCCCATCCCTTTTATTTTTGGCATGTCTTAGATATAAGTTACAAACGATATGTATATGAAGCTTGGGGTAACTCTATTCATAAGCTTTGAGCACGACTCATGACTCTTATCCACGTCTGAATGCTAAAACTCTAGAGGCGGTCGATCCACTACTCTCGAGTATTTTATATGTTGAATAGTAAGTGGAGATATAAGCTCTTATTCCTAAGGACCCTACAATAACAACTGTCCTTGGTTCCATAAGCTGTTGGTCACTTCCTTGATACATGTTTCTGGTTCACTTCTAGTTGTCAAGACTCTTAAAGGAGTTAAGCTCCTATTCCTCAAGTCTTCTATACGATTGAATAGTGATTGGTACAAAAAAACTCCTCTATTTAAAAGGCTCTGAGATAGCCAATACTCGAACTTCTATATGCTGGTTCATACTATAGAACGTATGACTATGAAGTTGAGGCTCCAGTTGACATAGTCCCTAATGGCATCTAGATGGTACTGGAGATGATTCCTACCCTAATTTCCAAGTGACAGTTCATTTGACCGTTTCATTGAGCCTTAAATGATGAATTCATTTGCATATGTTTATTCCCTACTCTGCTCGCGTATGCTGCGAATATATTATTCAACGCGTCCCATGAAGGGCCGGGCATAATAAATGATAAAATGCTTATTCACCACATCCCATAAAGAGCTGGGCATGATACATAATGAAATGCTTATTCACCGCATCCTATGAAGGGTCGGGCATGATAAATAATGAAATGCTTATTCATCGCATCCCATAAAGGGTCGGGCATGATAAATAATGAAATGCTTCTTCACTGCATCCCATGAAGGGCCGGGCATGATAAATGATAAAATGCTTATTCACCGCATCCCATGAAGGGCCGAGCATGATATATTATGAAATAATTATTCACCGCATCCCATGAAGGGCCGAGCATGATACACGATGAAATAACAACTTTACCGAGTCCCTAACTGAAGGGCCGGATATAGTATATAGGTATGCATATGAAAACATAGTGATATATTTGTAACCCCGCGTCCCACAGCAGGCTGGGTACGGTATGTGATGAAGATATACACGTCCTCATTTCACACAGTACAGGTATAGTGATTCGTTAACTGTTATATTTATTGCCTGCATCTCTATTTCAGTTGAAAGCTCATTTATGCTATGTTATGGTTTATATACTCAGTACATATATCGTACTAACCCCTCTTTCTTTGGGGGCTGCATTTTATTCTCGCAGTTACAGACCCACATTTTGGGGATCCGCCAACTTAGGGTTCCACTCAGCAAGTTTGGGGGAAGCTCAATTGAATCGGAGCTAAGCTTTTGGGTACTAGACCTTCTATGTATATATTTGTATATTCAGGGGTACGAAGGAGATCCTGTCCCGCGATATGTTATTATTAATACTCTTAGAAGTCTATAGACATGGAAGTGGGTTGTGTTTATACTTGTGCTCATTCATGTCTGTATGATTTATGTTTAGGATATTCCCATTGTCGTGGAGGCCTTGTCAGCTCACGTGCATGTATATCATGGGATGACCCCACATGCTATTGTAGCTTCATCGGCTTATGCGTTATATTGCCTAAATAATAGGTGTGATAAATAGTAACCCCTCAGGGGACAGTTTGTGCCAATATGTAACCATACGACAAGGTATACGCGAGTGTCCATCTTGGAGACCCGTCGCGGCCCACGGGGTTGGGTCATGACACTTAGAGTTATTTGGTAACGTTATAGATAATGTGGATCACATTATAGCTTTAGAGAAGCTAGATAGGTGTTCCCATGTATCAAAAGTGCGGTGCATAACAAATCAGCCTTGTCAAGTGTATGTCAATAGAAGCAAATATTTTTCATAAACCACTAGTAATAGCTAGCAAGCTCCACAAAACTCCTAACCTCAGTCATAGAAGTAGGTCGTACCCAGTTCTTTACTTCTTTAATATTTTTGGAATCTACCATCACCCCTTCCTTTGAAACCACATGCCCTAAAAGTCTACTAAAGACAACCATAACTCACACTTAAAATTTTTTGCATATAATTTCTATTTTCCTAATACACCCAGAACAAAATAAAGATGGTTGGCATGTTCTTCCTTACTCTTTGAATAGACCAAAATGTCATTTATGAAAACAATTACAAAAGAATATGGGAACAGTTTGATGCGGGAAACGCGACTGAGATGGTTTGGACATGTGAAGAAGAGAGTCTCAGATGCACCAGTGCGGAGATGTGAGAGGCTGGCCATGGATGGTTTCAAAAGAGGTAGGGGTAGGCCGAAGAAATATTGGGGAGAGGTGATCATACAGGACATGGAGCATTTACGACTTACCGAGGACATGACCCTAGATAGGAGGGTTTGGAGGACACACATTAGGGTAGAAGGCTAGTACATAGTGGTTTTATTCTCCCTTATTCGTAGGCGTATTAACGCACTATGATTTCTTGTACTCTGATGTATGTTATTTATGGTATTTATGTTACTATCCAATAATAATATTTACTATTTTTTGTGCTTTGATCATACTATTGTTTGGACCATTTTCGTCATCTACTTATTTACTCTAATATTCTTGTCTAACCTTTTTCTATGCTTTTATTGAGCTGAGGGTCTTTCGGAAACAGCCGTCCTACATTGGTAGAAGTCAGGTCTGCATACACTCTACCCTCCCCAGACCCTACGATGTGGGATTTCACTGGGTTGTTGTTGTTGTTGTGTTGTTGTATTCATCAAACTCATGAAGGTTGTAGGTGCATTGGTAAGCCCAAATGATATTCCTAAGAAATCATAGTACCCATACCAAGTTCTGAATGCCATTTTAGGTACATCCTCATGCCTAATCTTTAGCTGATGCTAACCAGACCTTAGAATTTTTTTAGAAAAAACTAATGCACCCTGTAATTGGTCAAAGAGATCATCCATATGAGGCAATGGGTACTTATTTCTAATTGTGAGCCTATTTAGATGCCGATAGTCTATGCACATTCTCATTCTTATATGAATAGATCGGAGCAGCCAAGGGGAAGCACTAGGATGAATGAAACCTTTACCAAAGAGTTCTTATATTTAAGATTTAAGATCCCTTAATTTTGCTAGAGCCATGAGATGAGAAGGAATAGATATTGGGTGAGTGCCCGACTCCAAGTCAACATAAAAATATATATTCCTATCTGGAGGCATACCAGGAAAATCAGTAGGAAATACCTTCTTAAACTCAGATACTACAGGATAAACTCAATTAGAGGGACTTTGCTTCGACATTTCGAATATGAGCCAAATATGCCAAACAACTCCGCCCACCAATTTTCTAGATCGAATCAAAGATATGATTTTAGCAAGCTTAGGATTGTACACCCCTTCCCATTCTAATCTCTTCATACTCAAGATTTTTAGAGTCATGATATTAGCATTACAGTTAAGAACAACATAATAAAGGGACAACTAAGTCATGCCTAACATCACATCAAAATCATTCATATGCAAAATGACCAAATCAACCCAAGTATGAACACCCATAAATATAACAAAACAAGAACGATAGACATGGCTGACTATAATTGACTCTCCAACAGGGGTAAAAACATGTATGTGGGTATCAAACATATCACAAACCACATCAAAACCCAAGGCAAACTATACTGACATAAAGCGTAGGTAGAACCCAGATTAAATAAGATAATAGCTATCTGGTCACAGACAAGAATGGTACCTTTGATCTTTGCATCAGATGCCTTAGCCTCTGTCCTGCTCGAAAAGCATAAAATTTTTCCTTGTCATCCTAATGGGCAACCTTTCTGCCTGGCTGCACTAATCCTCTACCTGCATGACCATTTCCAGATCTCCACGACTTCTCTAATTTCTTTCTTTCCCACCTTATGGAATTCCTTTTCCATTATTACCTCTGCTTGCTGGTACTACTGCCTTAGTCTACTATTGCATGAGATCAGTCATGTGAGGGTGGGGATAATTTCTCCTTATGTTTCCTAGTTCCCTACACTTATAACAACTGTGATCAAAGGATGGTCTGCTGCCTGATGCGAAAGAAGTTCCCTGACCATCCTGAGAGGTATTTTTCTATGGAGTTCCTGAGTAACGACCCATCGAAGTGAGCATGACTAACTGAATTGGTTGGGCTACAAATCCTACCTACTTAAATCTTTGGAGTAAGAACCATTGAAGTTACTTGTATTCTTGTGCTTCTTAGCCAAATCTTAGGCCTGTTCATCCCGTTAAACTCCTTCCACTTTATTCACAAAGTCTGTTAATTCATTACAATTTTTACGTGTACAGGTCATGTGAAAAGATAATACTTGTAACTCGAGATTCAATCTCTTAACGAACAAACAGATCCTCTCCGCCTTAGTGGGTCACGACTTGAACTAGGGCCTAGTCGTAACACAATGATCGAGATACGAGAGACCCCAACCATAAGCCATCTTAGTATTTATTGTATATATAAGATAAGAATAACATAAATATATATGGAAGTTATCATAATTAGGGTAAGGGACTTACGGAAACCTAACTCTATAAATGTCCAAACCTGACTACACCAATACCTCATCCAAATGTGCCTCTAGTTTAACCTTCGACGGGGATTATGACAAGTTCCTAGCTTACCCTAGCAATAAAAGAAATGTCTAAGAAAAAGAAACATGATATAAAGTCTTGTCCTCGGTAGAATGAGGACTCACCAACTCTTAGAACTCTAAAGCAAACTCTAGCCACGATAGGGGTAATCACTAGTGTTGTCCATCCCTACATTATGAAAAAATGTAGGCAAAATATGTGTTAGTACATTTGATTGTACTAAGTATGAGATGCATCCATGAAAAAATGAAAGGACATATCAATAAGCCATAAGCTGCATGACCAAATCATAATGAACATGTGCATAGCTCTAAAGCAATTTTAATAAATAATAAGCTCTTGGTCAATGCACATCATAAAACTTCATCATGAACTCATACCTTGACATCTTAAAGCTTAACTTCAACTTGTGTGGGATAAGACCTTCAACCGATAACTAAGACCATGCGAGCAACTACATGAAATCCAATGACTCTTGCATTGAGACAGGTCGATAACTCCTGCATGGAAACAAGGGAGGCTACCTTACCAAGGCATACTCCAAAGATAACTCAACTCAACTAGGCTATGTAGAAGCACTAGCTAGGCTATGAAGGAAACCCATGTAGTTTGGGACTATAGGTTGCTACTAGAATTCCCTCGGATAACCAACTGCGTTATCCGACCGAACCCATTGCTTAGTAAATATCCCAATGAAAAGTCATAAAATATAATCATAACATATTAAGGAAAGAGAGTATCTGCCTATCAAACCATCTTTAGAATATTTAGGAATAGGTCATCTAACTTTATGATTCATAAGAGTTCATATCTTTGGTGAGAATTGTCCTTATCACCATCATTAAACATCTAATTATCTTAACTCTGATCATTAACTCAACTCTAACATCAAAATCATAATCTCGGCTATAACTCATTGAAAACTATCTTTATAAATCATTTGACTCATAAAATTATCTTTAACTTTGATCATAATTATAACTTTCATCATACAATCATAAAGCTAAGCTTTAAACAGTGAAAACTTTACATGTAGATCATTGAACTCATAATCTATACATGAAAATCATCTTCAATTTCATAATCTTAACTTGGAACTAGCTTCATGAATGGGCATTCATAATTCAACTTAAAATCATGCAATTCATATGAAAAAATGTTTATAATGATCAATGATAATATCTAGAAACATAATTAAATTAGCCCAATGCAATTCATCAAAACTAGGGTTCATAATCAATTGATTTTGTAAGAAACTTTGAGAAAAACCTTGGGACTTCATGGGTGAAAGAATACCATAAATCCATCCCCACATATTTTGCTTGAATTCATAAGGAATTGAAAAAGAACTTGAAGAAATTTTGAAGCCCTAGCTTGAATTTGGAGAGAAACCTTGAGAGACTTTGTGAGTTCTTGCCTTGGAAATTTTGAGAGAATGAATTGAATAGGAGGGGTTTTTATAAGAAAAGGGTATTTATAGACTTTGGACTTGGGTATAAAAGTGTCTAGGTTCATTGAACCAAACTTTGAAAGAGATATAATTGCCCTTCATTAAATCTGGAAAATTAGCCCTGTGGACACCCTTCTACGAGTCGTTGACATAATAATGAGTCATCCAAACAGCCCGTGCTGCAGGCCTGAGAAAAGAGCCTAAAAACATAGTATCTGAAATTTATGAACGATCAATGTTTACGATCCTTCATCTCAGGAACGGTCCGTTCTAAAGGCTCGTCCTACAGGTCTAAAAACCTACAAATATACTAGTCTCTAAAGTTTTAGGATGAGTGATTCTTATGACCCGTCATTGCTTTGACGAGCCATCCTTTCAAGGAGTTGTCTTGACCTTAGGGGAAACATTGAACAAAGCACATGAACTTTGGTTGACTAGGGGTTTCTATGACCCGTCGTTTCGAGGATGACTCATCCTAGAAGGTTGTAGAACATCTCCTGATAGAAACTTACACTTTTATTTTGAAGGGTCACTCTACGACCCAACCTTACGAGTTGTGGAAAGCTGTACGAGTTGTAGAGGGACTTGTTCATACGGATAGGTTTGTAATTTTGCGACTTTTTTGCTTGGTTCCAACTTTTTGACTTATGGGGTCTTACATTATCTCCCCTTTGGAAATAGTCATCCTCAAATAAGATTAACTTATCATAGGAAGGACACAAAAAGAGGACTAGAAACCCAACATGAACATGATGTCATCTTAAAATGCATGGAACATGGAAACTTCAACTTAACGTAAAATCATAACTTTGAAATCAACTTTTTCATGAACATGCATGCATCTAAATGACATAGGAGGAACTGAATACTTAGGAATTTAACAAGCTTGGATAGAAAAACTTACTATTTTAGGCTTTGGTAGAGGAAAAGAGGTACCGGGGATCTACATCTCCTCCCATATAATGTTTTGAAAGAAGCTATTTGAATGCTAGAGTGATAACTATTATTATAGGCGAACTCAATCAATGAAAAATATTCATCCCAACTTACTTTAAAATCAATAACACATGCCCTTAACATATCCTCTAAAGTTTGGATTGTTCTTTCAGTATGACCGTCGATTTGAGAATGAAAAGTGGTACTTAACTTAACCTTTGTACCGAGACCCTTTTGTAACTACTTCCAAAAAATATGAAGTGAAATATGTACCTCAATCCAATATGATGGAGAAAGGCACACCATGAAGTCTTACCAACTCTCGAACATACAATTTTGCATAATTTTCTGCACCATAGAAAGTCTTAACCGGTGGAAAATAAGCCATTTGGTCATCCAATCTACAACAACCCAGATGGAATCATCTTTCTTCTTGGTACGAGGCAAACCCATTACAAAATCCATATTCACATCTTCCCATTTCCAAGTAGGAATCTCAATGACTAGGGTTAGACATCCCGGTCTTTGGTGCTCAACTTTAATTTTTTGGAAATTTGAACACCTAGATACAAACTCCTCTCTATCCTTCTTCATATCATTCCACCAATACTCCTCTCTCAAATCACGATACATCTTGGTAGAACCAGGATAAATTGAGTATTGGGAACTATAGACCTAATTTAATATTAGCTCTCTTAACCCATCACTATAAGGTAAACACAAACGACCTTGATAGTGTAGTAAACCATCTCCCCTTGAGAGAAAAACTCAATGCCTGTTTTTTTCGGAAACCGACTTCTTTAACTCAATCAACATTGGATCTTGGTCTTTCTTGGACTTAACATCCGCTACAAGAGATGATTCCAAACTATTATGAGCAAGAATACCTCCATCCTTGGAATCGACCAAGCACACACCTAAACGTGCCAATCTATGAACATCTTTAACCAATTCTTTCTTGTCTTCTTTAGAATGTGGCACACTATTCATGGATAATCTACTTAGTGCATCGGCACCCATATGTACCTTACCCGAATGATACAACACACTCATATCATAATCCTTCAACAAATCAAGCCATCTCCTTTGTTGAAGGTTCAAATCTTTTTGGTTAAACACATATTATAGACTCTTGTGGTCGGTGAACACATCCACATGGACATCATAAAGATAGTGTCTCCAAATTTTCAAGGAAAACACCATCGTCGCTATTCAAAATTATGTGTTGGATAGTTTCATTTATGCACCTTAAGTTGCCTAGAAGCATAGGCTATTACCTTACCATGTTGCATCAATACACAACCAAGACCAACCCTTGAAGCATTACAGCATACCACGAAACCATCAGACACTTTGAGATAAGGATAAGATAGGAGCGGTAGTGAGATGATCCTTCAACTCTTGGAAACTCTTTGCACGTACTTCTGACCATTAGAACTTCACCTTCTTTTGAGTCAACTTGGTCAAAGGTGATTAGATCGACAGAAACCCTTCCATACATCTCCTATAATATCCCGCTAAGCCTAAAAAAACTCCTAATATCTGTAGGAGATAATGGTCTAGGGCCAATTTTTAACCGCTTTGATTTTCTTAGAATCAACCATAATCCCTTCACCGAACACAATGTGACTAAAGAAATACACCTCACCAAAAAGCCTTAGGACTCTATACCTCTATAGAAAAATCTATCTTGAGAGTACTACCCCTTACTACCATATTCCACAAACCTTAAGATCTAATAATGAAACATCTAATACATATTACATTCACCCACTTGCCATCAATACCATATTTAGGGCTATTTCTATAACCATTCTAATACACTCATTTGAAACCCTTAACAAGAAGTCATTAATAGCCTACTACCATCACTCGTATACCTATAACCATGTATTCAAGCTTATCATTTTAACCACTTTATGGATCCCTTGAAGTCAAAATTACTTACGAGTTTTCATGCCTACCTTACCATCTCTATATCCATATTTTCATTAACTCCTACCAAGAGAAAACCAATATACTCTTACTTAATTATTGCATACAACAAGATCCCATTTATCTCTTTCTCTACGTCCATAGCCTTAAATGAAATAAGTGTATTTCAATCATCATAATACGAAACACCCACTCCTTCTCTATCTATCATGACTCATCTAATATCATCAACCTCAGAACACATAACTAACCTTGATAACTAGGTACTCTATCTCCCTCTTGGGAAAATACTTCTACTTTCTTATCTCCCACCAATTCCTTTAACTCTACCAATGGGGTAGACATCAAATAGGGTTCTTGTTATGACCCAACTCCATAGGCCGCGACTGGGGTCTGACCTGGATCCCCTTATGTGTATATATCGCTACACTTAAGTTAAACCGTGTGTAATATGATACTATACATAAACTTTAATAGGTCAAAAACATTTTTCATAAACCTGTAGCCTCATTCATCTGTATCATAATAGGAAAGGGCATGTGAGCCGACAAGGCTTCTATACCACGATAACATTGCAATACATCGTATGAGCACAACTGAAATAAACTTACAAATAACCCACATACATATATCTATAGACCTCTAAGAGTAATAAATACATCATATGGCGGGACAGGGCCCCCACCGTACCCCTGATTAAATAAATATGTACATTAAATAACCAGTATAAAAAATTAGGCTCCAGAATAGTGGAGCACTTCCAACATAGCTGAGAGGAAATCCTAACCTGATGGGTCTCCAAAATGAACATCTGTACCTGCGGGCATAAAATGTAGCCCCCCCGATAAAAGGGGGGTCAGCATGATATATGTACTGAGTATGTAAAGCATAACACATCATAACTGAGACCATAACTGAAATAGGCATGAAGGGACAAGTATAATAATTAACAAATTACTGTACATGTACCTTAGTGCTCGTATATGGTATAATCTTATTGTGTATGTCATCGTATTACATCCGGTTCATTATGGGACTCGGGGTCACAAATGTATCACTCTAATCTCATATGCATGCTTACATAAAGTATCCAGCCCTTTAGTGAGGGACTCGGTGAATGGAGTGGCGTACGTCTATAGCATACCATCATAATATACATACCGTACCCAGCCCTCTAGGGAGGAACTTGGTGTTCCTTCCTTATTTTGCCATACATACTCTCATATTATAGTCGGCCCGGGACTCGGTGAATAACCGTATCATCATAACGTATATCACACCTTATGTACGAAATCATATCCTCGTGCATGGAACTGTACACTTCTGGCCTGGGACGCAGTAAAAGAAGTAGTAAAGCTATGTCCGACATAATATTCGGCCCATCATGGGATGCGAAGAAAGAAGGGTTACAACATGCACAAGTAGAGTAGTGAGAAACTGTATGCAACTAAGTCACCCTCTGAGATTCAATGAAACAGTCAAGTAAACCATCACCTCAAGACCAGGAAGGTAATTATCCAAAGTGCCCTTTAGATGTCATTAGGGATTAGATCAATTGGGGCCTCAGGAATCATAGACATGCATCAAGACAATACCACATATCTCATGCAAACAAAGAACCAACTTATGCAATCAGAAGCAATTATGACTGTAGGGCCTTTAGGAAGAGAAGCTGGCATCTCCACTTACCATTCACTATATAGAAGGCTTGAGAATAGTACTTTGACTACTTTCAGACTCTTAATGTTCAGAAGTGACTACAAGTAAAAAGTTATACTCAGATCTCATAATTGGAATTACCTCTAAACCCTTATCATATATCATTTCACTTAAAATTAAGCCATTTCAAAGGAAAGAAGAGGTAGGCTTTATATTTACTACTTTTTATCACATAGAAGACTTAAAGGCAATAACTCAGCTATTGCAGGAGTTCTAACATCAAGAAGTGGATAAGACTTATGAATCATACTTGGAGTTTTATGAGTGGAATTATCCCCATATTTTATAGACAAATCATTCATAACTTATACCTAAGACATGCCAAAAGAAAAGAAGAATAGCCCTACATACCTATTATGGGTTAGTCGCATCCAGACTCACTTCGGTACTCCTTTAACCTATTTAACATGAAAGTAATACTAAGGTTAGTAACGTTCGACTTTCCTGTTCCTAAATCCATAACTAAGCACGCATAGGGATTAATTCCTTACTCGCCTTCCTCGTGGGTTCGTAATCTCATCCTATTTTAAGAGCCCATGTAATCCTTTCTATGCAAGCTTGGTGTGTACTCAACTAGTTTGAGTATGTAAAACTTCTAAATTAGTAGCTTACATAGGTAAATTGAGTCATATGACTCATTTCTTGGCCTCTAATTCCTTTCGACTTCTCTTGACCCTATTTTTAACCTTCTCTACTATGGGATATCCCATTCTCCCTTTCTTAGATTTATTTGATAGTATCGTAGCTTATGCTGCTCACATGATAACTTCTAAGAACTTAAGGGACATTTCAAGCTCAAAAGTGTAGGGTATAACATCCTTCCCCCCTTTAGAACATTCGTCCTCGAATGTTAATTAATCTTATGAGGTCTTACCAGGACTTTGGGAATTCTCTATACTAGTTGTCATCCATAGGCCTCTTGCACACCGACACCATTGATTTAGGAGTTTAGATTACCTGTAGACATAGGGAACCCATACATATATTTCTTCTCCATCTTTATCCCATTACCTGCTTTGATGGGAGCCACATCCTTAGTTTGCAACCTTCTAATTGCTAACCCATAATGGCGATACGTTGCTCCTCATAGGATAAATCCGTGTTATGTGGACCTCCTCTACAGGAAATATTTGGGAGGGTCGTTTATATACTTGCGGAGCATTGACCTATGAAAATTAGATGTATTGCTTCCAAATCTGCCGGTAGGCCCAACTCATAGGTAGTTCTGCTTATCTTACAACTGATTTGATAAGGCCCAATGTATCTTGGGCTAAGTTTCCCTTTCTGGCCGCATCTGATTACTCCTTTCATTGGTTAGGCTTTTAAGAACTCCCACTCATCTACTTCAAACTCTATGGGTCGACGTCAATTATCTGTGTATGACTTTTGTCGACTCTGGGCTGTTAATAGTTTTTCCTGAATAAGCTTTACTTTATCGATAATTTAGTGGGTCACATCTGGGCTAGTCCATTTCCAAGTCGGAATTTCTATCTCTTATAATTGGTTATTCGACTTCTGATATCCGATCTTATTCAAGCTATTTCACAATTTATCTTATGCCAACTTGTAATACTCTATGTATATTCCACTGTGCCTTTACTCAGATTTTCTTTCTAATTCTCTTACCCCGCATCATATCGCAATCCTTACATGAGCATGTGTAGGTGCTTAGTCAGTTTCGAAGATGTTGTAGCATCGCTATACTAGTCTCTTACCTTCTTTAGTCGAGGTCAGGGCTCCACTATGGCTTTTGTCCTTAATACCGATTATATCTTAATAGTTCTTCCTTGAACCATCTTACACTTTTCTTTAATAGATTCTAATTATGGCACTGACATTGCTATTACCGACTTCTTTTTATTGAGTAATCACTTGATCTTACTCTTAGTATGCCAATGTTCATAATCCGTAAACTATTCTTGTGCAATTTACAGGAAGTGCATTCCATTTTAGTCATAGTCTTTCCTACTCTTGGCTTACTCTGTTCTACATGTGTTATTGTACTAGCACGCACTTATAGTCTTTTTTTTCATACTTGTTTTGCTTCCTTCACTTACTCTTAAGTCCTCTCGTATTCCAATATAGGAGAAATTTCTTATCCTTTCTCTTTTGCTACTTGTATATCACAATGTTAGTAGCAAGTAACTCTGTTACCAACATCCTAACCTTTAGTCAAGTGTAGCCTAGCTATCTCTTATAATATCTTTAAGTTCTCATTGTAATTCTTTTGTCTTATTCATCCCTTTTGTATGAACTCATCCTTTGATGTCATACTATTCAAGGTCCTTACTAATAATTCTCAACACTGTCTCCGGTATCATGGCTTCTATCCGTTCATTATTGGCTTTTAAATCTTGTTAACTCATGCCAGTATGGGATCTCACCTGAAACCACTTCCCTCATTTAGGGTGTACCCATGTTACTATCTATTTGTGTTCTACCTTACGCCCTATTTCAAATTTTAAAACGCATATGATTCTTTCCCAACATATTTAGTATACTGCACCATACCTATGCCTTCCTTTATATCATCCATACCTTTGGTTGCCCATGTACGACATCTCAACATAATCATGAGGTGTTGTTCCAGTCTAATTGTTGGTATTCGAGTCATGTAGCAATTTATTCAAAGCCACCTCCTATTTGTCCCCACCAGTGACTAGCTAGCGGTCATAATCATTTTGAATTCTCCATTCGGAAGTACTTATACTCTAATAACCCGTGCTCCTAGCTCTGGTATGATACTATCTTCACCCTAATGGGTACCACTTGTTCCTCTTAATAGACTCGCAATGCAGCAGCAATTTTTTAGGGCCACCTTCCTCATCCTTGAGGGGTCTTTATAGTTTCTACGGTGGAACCACATATCCACAATACTTATTTATGCCAACAATGCCATACAAGGCTAACATATATATATATATATATATATATATCCATATCATCTCATATCATAGCCGCAATGTTTCATAGGCCCAATATATACATATGTTCACAGCATCTCATATCCCAGCAGCATATGGCTTCCAAGGGGGTCATCCATCTTGGTGCTATTCTCACCCAAGCACGCTTAACTTCAGAGTTCTAATGGGATTCGATGCGTTAGTGTTGATATGATTGCATCCTGCCCCGTAGGGTGTATATCTACCAACAAAGATGATGACCCAGTAGCTGATCCGGTCGGCCAAGATGCACCGCCCAAGTTACCCTTATATTCTTATTACACGGACTATATCCCATCTTTAGCCACTTTCTCACTAGGCTTTACTTATTTTCATAACGATCCTCATTATATTCACATCATATCCTGTTCGTATTCTACCCCATCATATAACATTTCTCAACCTTTTTCACGTTTCTTACTATGGGTTACTTACCCTTTTTAGTTAGTCTTATCCTTAATGTCTTACCAACTGTCTTATTAATACTTCATATCCATCACAATTCTATTTCCCTTGTACCCCTGTCTTAATCATATTGTTACTTTTCTTAATTATAGCTCATCTCAGTTTATCCCTGTGTATCAATTTCGTCGGTGCCTTAATATATCGTTCTATTCATATCTATTAGTCTTTCCTAAATCATTTTCTTAGGGTCTCAAGTTTGTTCCAAATTCATTATACCATACGAGTATTGACCTCCTAGTTTCTATTGCTGTTAATTCAGCAATTAACTTATTTCTCGGGGTCAGCCATACTCGTAGTTTAATAAAATCTCATTATTGTTGTGGACACAACATTTCAAGACATACTAGAACCCTGTATCTCATTCTCTTCTTATTTCTAGGAAAATTTGAACAGAGTTTCCTCTGTATTTTTTACTACCTCAAAACCTGCATGTAGAAAATGCCAACATTGCCTCATAGGGCACGCACGTATATATTTAGATCATATCATATAGTACCCACACGAGGCACCCACAATTAACAATATAGAAATAGACCTACCTCGTATGTCCATTCGAACTGCACATGTTACACTTTCCTGTATACTTTTCCTTTCACTTTTTAACTTAATATGTCGATCGCATTTTAACACCTTATCTAACATATGTCTTTCGTGCCTTTGCTTACCTATGTATTTTGTCACTTATGATATTGTCAGTTACTTGCTTCTATCGATGTGGTCCTCCTGCTAAAATCACAAGTTAGTATAAGGAATTTCACTTCCTATGACTCGACTCTATCTCACGATCTTAGATCTGAAAGAAAGTAACATCCTAAATGTCATGTAGTCTCCTGTCTATAGATGTGGTGCACAACACACCAATATACAAGACTCTAATAGACACGGTCTATAGATACTCCAAGGACGAACTGCTCTGATACCACTTCTGTCACAATCCAACCCCGTAGGCCGCGACTGGGGTCCGACCTGGACCCCCTTTGCGTATGTATCAGCTACAGTTAATTTGAACCGTTTGTGATGTGATATTATACACAAACTCTAATGGGTCAAAAACATTTTTTATAAACCTATAGCCTTATTCACCTATATCATAACAGGAAAGGGCACGCGAGCAGACGAGGTTGCCATACCACGAAAACATTTGTAATACATTGTATGAGCACAACTAAAATAAACTTACAAATAACTCACATACACATGTCTACAGATCTCTAAGAGTAATAACTACATCATATGGCAGAACAGGTCCCCCGTCGTACCCCTGAATAAATAAATATGTACATCAAATGACCAGTATCAAAAATTAGGCTCCGGAACAGTGGAACACTTCCAACATAGCTGAGAGGAAATCCTAAGCTGATGGATCTCCAAAATGAACATCTGTACCTGCGGGCATAAAATGTAGCCCCCCCCCCCGATAAAAGGGGGGTCAGCATGATATATGTACTGAGTATGTAAAGCATAACACATCATAACTGAGACCATAACTGAAATAGGCATGAAGGGGACAAGTATAATAATTAACAAATTACTGTACATGTACCTTAGTGCTCGTATATGGTATAATCTTATTGTGTATGTCATCGTATTACATCCGGTTCATTATGGGACTCGGGGTCACAAATGTATCACTCTAATCTCATATGCATGCTTACATAAAGTATCCGGCCCTTTAGTGAGGGACTCGGTGAATGGAGTGGCGTACGTCTATAGCATACCATCATAATATACATACCGTACCCAGCCCTCTAGGGAGGAACTTGGTGTTCCTTCCTTATTTTGCCATACATACTCTCATATTATAGTCGGCCCGGGACTCGGTGAATAACCGTATCATCATAACATATATCACACCTTATGTACGAAATCATATCCTCGTGCATGGAACTGTACACTTCTGGCCTGGGACGCAGTAAAAGAAGTAGTAAAGCTATGTCCGACATAATATTCGGCCCATCATGGGATGAGAAGAAAGAAGGGTTACAACATGCACAAGTAGAGTAGTGAGAAACTGTATGCAACTAAGTCACCCTCTGAGATTCAATGAAACAGTCAAGTAAACCATCACCTCAAGACCAGGAAGGTAATTAAGTGCCCTTTAGATGTCATTAGGGATTAGATCAATTGGGGCCTCAGGAATCATAGACATGCATCAAGACAATACCACATATCTCATGCAAACAAAGAACCAACTTATGCAATCAGAAGCAATTATGACTGTAGGGCCTTTAGGAAGAGAAGCTGGCATCTCCACTTACCATTCACTATATAGAAGGCTTGAGAATAGTACTTTGACTACTTTCAGACTCTTAATGTTCAGAAGTGACTACAAGTAAAAAGTTATACTCAGATCTCATAATTGGAATTACCTCTAAACCCTTATCATATATCATTTCACTTAAAATTAAGCCATTTCAAAGGAAAGAAGAGGTAGGCTTTATATTTACTACTTTTTATCACATAGAAGACTTAAAGGCAATAACTCAGCTATTGCAGGAGTTCTAACATCAAGAAGTGGATAAGACTTATGAATCATACTTGGAGTTTTATGAGTGGAATTATCCCCATATTTTATAGACAAATCATTCATAACTTATACCTAAGACATGCCAAAAGAAAAGAAGAATAGCCCTACATACCTATTATGGGTTAGTCGTATCCAGACTCACTTCGGTACTCCTTTAACCTATTTAACATGAAAGTAATACTAAGGTTAGTAAAGTTCGACTTTCCTGTTCCTAAATCCATAACTAAGCACGCATAGGGATTAATTCCTTACTCGCCTTCCTCGTGGGTTCGTAATCTCATCCTATTTTAAGAGCCCATGTAATCCTTTCTATGCAAGCTTGGTGTGTACTCAACTAGTTTAAGTATGTAAAACTTCTAAATTAGTAGCTTACATAGGTAAATTGAGTCATATGACTCATTTCTTGGCCTCTAATTCCTTTCGACTTCTCTTGACCCTATTTTTAACCTTCTCTACTATGGGATATCCCATTCTCCCTTTCTTAGATTTATTTGATAGTGTCGTAGCTTATGCTGCTCACATGATAACTTCTAAGAACTTAAGGGACATTCCAAGCTCAAAAGTGTAGGGTATAACATCCTTCCCCCCTTTAGAACATTCGTCCTCGAATGTTAATTAATCTTATGAGGTCTTACCAGGACTTTGGGAATTCTCTATACTAGTTGTCATCCATAGGCCTCTTGCACACCGACACCATTGATTTAGGAGTTTAGATTACCTGTAGACATAGGGAACCCATACATATATTTCTTCTCCATCTTTATCCCATTACCTGCTTTGATGGGAGCCACATCCTTAGTTTGCAACCTTCTAATTGCTAACCCATAATGGCGATAGGTTGCTCCTCATAGGATAAATCCGTGTTATGTGGACCTCCTCTACAGAAAATATTTAGGAGGGTCGTTTATATACTTGCGGAGCATAGACCTATGAAAATTAGATGTATTGCTTCCAAATCTGCCGATAGGCCCAACTCATAGGTAGTTCTGCTTATCTTACAACTGATTTGATAAGGCCCAATGTATCTTGGGCTAAGTTTCCCTTTCTGGCCGCATCTGATTACTCCTTTCATTGGTTAGGCTTTTAAGAACTCCCACTCATCTACTTCAAACTCTATGGGTCGACGTCAATTATCTATGTATGACTTTTGTCGACTCTGGGCTGTTAATAGTTTTTCCTGAATAAGCTTTACTTTATCGATAATTTAGTGGGTCACATCTGGGCTAGTCCATTTCCAAGTCGGAATTTCTATCTCTTATAATTGGTTATTCGACTTCTGATATCCGATCTTATTCAAGCTATTTCACAATTTATCTTATGCCAACTTGTAATACTCTATGTATATTCCACTGTGCCTTTACTCAGATTTTCTTTCTAATTCTCTTACCCCGCATCATATCGCAATCCTTACATGAGCATGTGTAGGTGCTTAGTCAGTTTCGAAGATGTTGTAGCATCGCTATACTAGTCTCTTACCTTCTTTAGTCGAGGTCAGGGCTCCACTATGGCTTTTGTCCTTAATACCGATTATATCTTAATAGTTCTTCCTTGAACCATCTTACACTTTTCTTTAATAGATTCTAATTATGGCACTGACATTGCTATTACCGACTTCTTTTTATTGAGTAATCACTTGATCTTACTCTTAGTATGCCAATGTTCATAATCCGTAAACTATTCTTGTGCAATTTACAGGAAGTGCATTCCATTTTAGTCATAGTCTTTCCTACTCTTGGCTTACTCTGTTCTACATGTGTTATTGTACTAGCACGCACTTATAGTCTTTTTTTTCATACTTGTTTTGCTTCCTTCACTTACTCTTAAGTCCTCTCGTATTCCAATATAGGAGAGATTTCTTATCCTTTCTCTTTTGCTACTTGTATATCACAATGTTAGTAGCAAGTAACTCTGTTACCAACATCCTAACCTTTAGTCAAGTGTAGCCTAGCTATCTCTTATAATATCTTTAAGTTCTCATTGTAATTCTTTTGTCTTATTCATCCCTTTTGTATGAACTCATCCTTTGATGTCATACTATTCAAGGTCCTTACTAATAATTCTCAACACTGTCTCCGGTATCATGGCTTCTATCCGTTCATTATTGGCTTTTAAATCTTGTTAACTCATGCCAGTATGGGATCTCACCTGAAACCACTTCCCTCATTTAGGGTGTACCCATGTTACTATCTATTTGTGTTCTACCTTACGCCCTATTTCAAATTTTAAAACGCATATGATTCTTTCCCAACATATTTAGTATACTGCACCATACCTATGCCTTCCTTTATATCATCCATACCTTTGGTTGCCCATGTACGACATCTCAACATAATCATGAGGTGTTGTTCCAGTCTAATTGTTGGTATTCGAGTCATGTAGCAATTTATTCAAAGCCACCTCCTATTTGTCCCCACCAGTGACTAGCTAGCGGTCATAATCATTTTGAATTCTCCATTCGGAAGTACTTATACTCTAATAACCCGTGCTCCTAGCTCTGGTATGATACTATCTTCACCCTAATGGGTACCACTTGTTCCTCTTAATAGACTCGCAATGCAGCAGCAATTTTGTAGGGCCACCTTCCTCATCCTTGAGGGGTCTTTATAGTTTCTACGGTGGAACCACATATCCACAATACTTATTTATGCCAACAATGCCATACAAGGCTAACATATATATATATATATATATATATCCATATCATCTCATATCATAGCCGCAATGTTTCATAGGCCCAATATATACATATGTTCACAGCATCTCATATCCCAGCAGCATATGGCTTCCAAGGGGGTCATCCATCTTGGTGCTATTCTCACCCAAGCACGCTTAACTTCAGAGTTCTAATGGGATTCGATGCGTTAGTGTTGATATGATTGCATCCTGCCCCATAGGGTGTATATCTACCAACAAAGATGATGACCCAGCAGCTGATCCGATCGGCCAAGATGCACCGCCCAAGTTACCCTTATATTCTTATTACACGGACTATATCCCATCTTTAGCCACTTTCTCACTAGGCTTTACTTATTTTCATAACGATCCTCATTATATTCACATCATATCCTGTTCGTATTCTACCCCATCATATAACATTTCTCAACCCTTTTCACGTTTCTTACTATGGGTTACTTACCCTTTTTAGTTAGTCTTATCCTTAATGTCTCACCAACTGTCTTATTAATACTTCATATCCATCACAATTCTATTTCCCTTGTACCCCTGTCTTAATCATATTGTTACTTTTCTTAATTATAGCTCATCTCAGTTTATCCCTGTGTATCAATTTCGTCAGTGCCTTAATATATCGTTCTATTCATATCTATTAGTCTTTCCTAAATCATTTTCTTAGGGTCTCAAGTTTGTTCCAAATTCATTATACCATACGAGTATTGACCTCCTAGTTTCTATTGCTGTCAATTCAGCAATTAACTTATTTCTCGGGGTCAGCCATACTCGTAGTTTAA
The DNA here is from genome assembly GCF_947179165.1 of Solanum dulcamara. Classification (NCBI taxonomy): domain Eukaryota; kingdom Viridiplantae; phylum Streptophyta; class Magnoliopsida; order Solanales; family Solanaceae; genus Solanum; species Solanum dulcamara. The sequence continues at coordinate 54,422,557 of NC_077241.1, forward strand.
TAAAATCTCATTATTGTTGTGGACACAACATTTCAAGACATACTACAACCCTGTATCTCATTCTCTTCTTATTTCTAGGAAAATTTGAACAGAGTTTCCTCTGTATTTTTTACTACCTCAAAACCTGCATGTAGAAAATGCCAACATTGCCTCATAGGGCACGCACGTATATATTTAGATCATATCATATAGTACCCACACGAGGCACCCACAATTAACAATATAGAAATAGACCTACCTCGTATGTCCATTCGAACTGCACATGTTACACTTTCCTGTATACTTTTCCTTTCACTTTTTAACTTAATATGTCGATCGCATTTCAACACCTTATCTAACATATGTCTTTCGTGCCTTTGCTTACCTATGTATTTTGTAACTTATGATATTATCAGTTACTTGCTTCTATCGATGTGGTCCTCCTGCTAAAATCACAAGTTAGTATAAGGAATTTCACTTCCTATGACTCGACTCTATCTCACGATCTTAGATCTGAAAGAAAGTAACATCCTAAATGTCATGTAGTCTCCTGTCTATAGATGCGGTGCACAACACACCAATATATAAGACTCTAATAGACATGGTCTGTAGATACTTCAAGGACGAACTGCTCTGATACCACTTCTGTCATAATCCAACCCCGTAGGCTGCGACTGGGGTCCGACCTGGACCCCCTTTGCGTATGTATCAGCTACAGTTAATTTGAACCGTTTGTGATGTGATATTATACACAAACTCTAATAGGTCAAAAACATTTTTTATAAACCTATAGCCTTATTCACCTATATCATAACAGGAAAGGGCACGCGAGCAGACGAGGTTGCCATACCACGAAAACATTTATAATACATCGTATGAGCACAACTAAAATAAACTTACAAATAACTCACATACACATGTCTACAGATCTCTAAGAGTAATAACTGCATCATATGGCAGAACAGGGCCCCCGTCGTACCCCTGAATAAATAAATATGTACATCAAATGACCAGTATCAAAAATTAGGCTCCGGAACAGTGGAACACTTCCAACATAGCTGAGAGGAAATCCTAAGCTGATGGATCTCCAAAATGAACATCTGTACCTGCGGGCATAAAATGTAGCCCCCCCGATAAAAGGGGGGTCAGCATGATATATGTACTGAGTATGTAAAGCATAACACATCATAACTGAGACCATAACTGAAATAGGCATGAAGGGGACAAGTATAATAATTAACAAATTACTGTACATGTACCTTAGTGCTCGTATATGGTATAATCTTATTGTGTATGTCATCGTATTACATCCGGTTCATTATGGGACTCGGGGTCACAAATGTATCACTCTAATCTCATATGCATGCTTACATAAAGTATCCGGCCCTTTAGTGAGGGACTCGGTGAATGGAGTGGCGTACGTCTATAGCATACCATCATAATATACATACCGTACCCAGCCCTCTAGGGAGGAACTTGGTGTTCCTTCCTTATTTTTCCATACATACTCTCATATTATAGTCGGCCCGGGACTCGGTGAATAACCGTATCATCATAACATATATCACACCTTATGTACGAAATCATATCCTCGTGCATGGAACTGTACACTTCTGGCCTGGGACGCAGTAAAAGAAGTAGTAAAGCTATGTCCGATATAATATTCGGCCCATCATGGGATGCGAAGAAAGAAGGGTTACAACATGCACAAGTAGAGTAGTGAGAAACTGTATGCAACTAAGTCACCCTCTGAGATTCAATGAAACAGTCAAGTAAACCATCACCTCAAGACCAGGAAGGTAATTATCCAAAGTGCCCTTTAGATGTCATTAGGGATTAGATCAATTGGGGCCTCAGGAATCATAGACATGCATCAAGACAATACCACATATCTCATGCAAACAAAGAACCAACTTATGCAATCAGAAGCAATTATGACTGTAGGGCCTTTAGGAAGAGAAGCTGGCATCTCCACTTACCATTCACTATATAGAAGGCTTGAGAATAGTACTTTGACTACTTTCAGACTCTTAATGTTCAGAAGTGACTACAAGTAAAAAGTTATACTCAGATCTCATAATTGGAATTACCTCTAAACCCTTATCATATATCATTTCACTTAAAATTAAGCCATTTCAAAGGAAAGAAGAGGTAGGCTTTATATTTACTACTTTTTATCACATAGAAGACTTAAAGGCAATAACTCAGCTATTGCAGGAGTTCTAACATCAAGAAGTGGATAAGACTTATGAATCATACTTGGAGTTTTATGAGTGGAATTATCCCCATATTTTATAGACAAATCATTCATAACTTATACCTAAGACATGCCAAAAGAAAAGAAGAATAGCCCTACATACCTATTATGGGTTAGTCGCATCCAGACTCACTTCGGTACTCCTTTAACCTATTTAACATGAAAGTAATACTAAGGTTAGTAACGTTCGACTTTCCTGTTCCTATATCCATAACTAAGCACGCATAGGGATTAATTCCTTACTCGTCTTCCTCGTGGGTTCGTAATCTCATCCTATTTTAAGAGCCCATGTAATCCTTTCTATGCAAGCTTGGTGTGTACTCAACTAGTTTAAGTATGTAAAACTTCTAAATTAGTAGCTTACATAGGTAAATTGAGTCATATGACTCATTTCTTGGCCTCTAATTCCTTTCGACTTCTCTTGACCCTATTTTTAACCTTCTCTACTATGGGATATCCTATTCTCCCTTTCTTAGATTTATTTGATAGTGTTGTAGCTTATGCTGCTCACATGATAACTTCTAAGAACTTAAGGGACATTCCAAGCTCAAAAGTGTAGGGTATAACATCCTTCCCCCCTTTAGAACATTCGTCCTCGAATGTTAATTAATCTTATGAGGTCTTACCAGGACTTTGGGAATTCTCTATACTAGTTGTCATCCATAGGCCTCTTGCACACCGACACCATTGATTTAGGAGTTTAGATTACCTGTAGACATAGGGAACCCATACATATATTTCTTCTCCATCTTTATCCCATTACCTGCTTTGATGGGAGCCACATCCTTAGTTTGCAACCTTCTAATTACTAACCCATAATGGCGATAGGTTGCTCCTCAAAGGATAAATCTGTGTTATGTGGACCTCCTCTACAGGAAATATTTAGGAGGGTCGTTTATATACTTGCGGAGCATAGACCTATGAAAATTAGATGTATTGCTTCCAAATCTGCCGGTAGGCCCAACTCATAGGTAGTTCTGCTTATCTTACAACTGATTTGATAAGGCCCAATGTATCTTGGGCTAAGTTTCCCTTTCTGGCCGCATCTGATTACTCCTTTCATTGGTTAGGCTTTTAAGAACTCCCACTCATCTACATCAAACTCTATGGGTCGACGTCAATTATCTGTGTATGACTTTTGTCGACTCTGGGCTGTTAATAGTTTTTCCTGAATAAGCTTTACTTTATCGATAATTTAGTGGGTCACATCTGGGCTAGTCCATTTCCAAGTCGGAATTTCTATCTCTTATAATTGGTTATTCGACTTCTGATATCCGATCTTATTCAAGCTATTTCACAATTTATCTTATGCCAACTTGTAATACTCTAGGTATATTCCACTGTGCCTTTACTCAGATTTTCTTTCTAATTCTCTTACCCCGCATCATATCGCAATCCTTACACGAGCATGTGTAGGTGCTTAGTCAGTTTCAAAGATGTTGTAGCATCGCTATACTAGTCTCTTACCTTCTTCAGTCGAGGTCAGGGCTCCACTATGGCTTTTGTCCTTAATACCGATCATATCTTAATAGTTCTTCCTTGAACCATCTTACACTTTTCTTTAATAGATTCTAATTATGGCACTGACATTGCTATTACCGACTTCTTTTTATTGAGTAATCACTTGATCTTACTCTTAGTATGCCAATGTTCATAATCCGTAAACTATTCTTGTGTAATTTACAGGAAGTGCGTTCCATTTTAGTCATAGTCTTTCCTACTCTTGGCTTACTCTGTTCTACATGTGTTACTGTACTAGCACGCACTTATAGTCTTTTTTTTCATACTTGTTTTGCTTCCTTCACTTACTCTTAAGTCCTCTCGTATTCCAATATAGGAGAGATTTCTTATCCTTTCTCTTTTGCTACTTGTATATCACAATGTTAGTAGCCAGTAACTCTGTTACCAACATCCTAACCTTTAGTCAAGTGTAGCCTAGCTATCTCTTATAATATCTTTAAGTTCTCATTATAATTCTTTTGTCATATTCATCCCTTTTGTATGCACTCATCCTTTGATGTCATACTATTCAAGGTCCTTACTAATAATTCTCAACACTGTCTCCGGTATCATGGCTTCTATCCGTTCATTATTGGCTTTTAAATCTTGTTAACTCATGCCAGTATGGGATCTCACCTGAAACCACTTTCCTCATTTAGGGTGTACCCATGTTACTATATGTTTGTGTTCTACCTTACGCCCTATTTCAAATTTTAAAACGCATATGATTCTTTCCCAACATATTTAGTATACTGCACCATACCTATGCCTTCCTTTATATCATCCATACCTTTGGTTGCCCATGTACGACATCTCAACATAATCATGAGGTGTTGTTCCAGTCTAATTGTTGGTATTCGAGTCATGTAGCAATTTATTCAAAGCCACCTCCTATTTGTCCCCACCAGTGACTAGCTAGCGGTCATAATCATTTTGAATTCTCCATTCGGAAGTACTTATACTCTAATAACCCGTGCTCCTAGCTCTGGTATGATACTATCTTCACCCTAATGGGTACCACTTGTTCCTCTTAATAGACTCGCAATGCAGCAGCAATTTTGTAGGGCCACCTTCCTCATCCTTGAGGGGTCTTTATAGTTTCTACGGTGGAACCACATATCCACAATACTTATTTATGCCAACAATGCCATACAAGGCTAACATATATATATATATATATATATATATATATATATATATATATATATATATATATATATATCCATATCATCTCATATCATAGCCACAATGTTTCATAGGCCCAATATATACATATGTTCACAGCATCTCATATCCCAGCAGCATATGGCTTCCAAGAGGGTCATCCATCTTGGTGCTATTCTCACCCAAGCACGCTTAACTTCAGAGTTCTAATGGGATTCGATGCGTTAGTGTTGATATGATTGCATCCTGCCCTGTAGGGTGTATATCTACCAACAAAGATGATGACCCAGCAGCTGATCCGGTCGGCCAAGCTGCACCGCCCAAGTTACCCTTATATTCTTATTACACGGACTATATCCCATCTTTAGCCACTTTCTCACTAGGCTTTACTTATTTTCATAACGATCCTCATTATATTCACATCATATCCTGTTCGTATTCTACCCCATCATATAACATTTCTCAACCTTTTTCACGTTTCTTACTATGGGTTACTTACCCTTTTTAGTTAGTCTTATCCTTAATGTCTCACCAACTGTCTTATTAATACTTCTATCCATCACAATTTTATTTCCCTTGTACCCCTGTCTTAATCATATTGTTACTTTTCTTAATTATAGCTCATCTCAGTTTATCCCTGTGTATCAATTCCGTCGGTGCCTTAATATATCGTTCTATTCATATCTATTAGTCTTTCCTAAATCATTTTCTTAGGGCCTCAAGTTTGTTCCAAATTCATTATACCATACGAGTATTGACCTCCTAGTTTCTATTGCTGTCAATTCAGCAATTAACTTATTTCTCGGGGTCAGCCATACTCGTAGTTTAATAAAATCTCATTATTGTTGTGGACACAACATTTCAAGACATACTACAACCCTGTATCTCATTCTCTTCTTATTTCTAGGAAAATTTGAACAGAGTTTCCTCTGTATTTTTTACTACCTCAAAACCTGCATGTAGAAAATGCCAACATTGCCTCATAGGGCACGCACGTATATATTTAGATCATATCATATAGTACCCACACGAGGCACCCACAATTAACAATATAGAAATAGACCTACCTCGTATGTCCATTCGAACTGCACATGTTACACTTTCCTGTATACTTTTCCTTTCACTTTTTAACTTAATATGTCGATCGCATTTCAACACCTTATCTAACATATGTCTTTCGTGCCTTTGCTTACCTATGTATTTTGTAACTTATGATATTATCAGTTACTTGCTTCTATCGATGTGGTCCTCCTGCTAAAATCACAAGTTAGTATAAGGAATTTCACTTCCTATGACTCGACTCTATCTCACGATCTTAGATCTGAAAGAAAGTAACATCCTAAATGTCATGTAGTCTCCTGTCTATAGATGCGGTGCACAACACACCAATATATAAGACTCTAATAGACATGGTCTGTAGATACTTCAAGGACGAACTGCTCTGATACCACTTCTGTCATAATCCAACCCCGTAGGCTGCGACTGGGGTCCGACCTGGACCCCCTTTGCGTATGTATCAGCTACAGTTAATTTGAACCGTTTGTGATGTGATATTATACACAAACTCTAATAGGTCAAAAACATTTTTTATAAACCTATAGCCTTATTCACCTATATCATAACAGGAAAGGGCACGCGAGCAGACGAGGTTGCCATACCACGAAAACATTTATAATACATCGTATGAGCACAACTAAAATAAACTTACAAATAACTCACATACACATGTCTACAGATCTCTAAGAGTAATAACTGCATCATATGGCAGAACAGGGCCCCCGTCGTACCCCTGAATAAATAAATATGTACATCAAATGACCAGTATCAAAAATTAGGCTCCGGAACAGTGGAACACTTCCAACATAGCTGAGAGGAAATCCTAAGCTGATGGATCTCCAAAATGAACATCTGTACCTGCGGGCATAAAATGTAGCCCCCCCGATAAAAGGGGGGTCAGCATGATATATGTACTGAGTATGTAAAGCATAACACATCATAACTGAGACCATAACTGAAATAGGCATGAAGGGGACAAGTATAATAATTAACAAATTACTGTACATGTACCTTAGTGCTCGTATATGGTATAATCTTATTGTGTATGTCATCGTATTACATCCGGTTCATTATGGGACTCGGGGTCACAAATGTATCACTCTAATCTCATATGCATGCTTACATAAAGTATCCGGCCCTTTAGTGAGGGACTCGGTGAATGGAGTGGCGTACGTCTATAGCATACCATCATAATATACATACCGTACCCAGCCCTCTAGGGAGGAACTTGGTGTTCCTTCCTTATTTTGCCATACATACTCTCATATACAGTCAGCCCGGGACTTGGTGAATAACCGTATCATCATAACATATATCACACCTTATGTACGAAATCATATCCTCGTGCATGGAACTGTACACTTCTGGCCTGGGACGCAGTAAAAGAAGTAGTAAAGCTATGTCCGACATAATATTCGGCCCATCATGGGATGCGAAGAAAGAAGGGTTACAACATGCACAAGTAGAGTAGTGAGAAACTGTATGCAACTAAGTCACCCTCTGAGATTCAATGAAACAGTCAAGTAAACCATCACCTCAAGACCAGGAAGGTAATTATCCAAAGTGCCCTTTAGATGTCATTAGGGATTAGATCAATTGGGGCCTTAGGAATCACATACATGCATCAAGACAATACCACATAGCTCATGCAAACAAAGATCCAACTTATGCAATCAGAAGCAATTATGACTGTAGAGCCTTTAGGAAGAGGAGCTAGCATCTCCACTTACCATTCACTATACAGAAGGCTCGAGAATATTAGTTTGACTACTTTCAGACTCTTAATGTTCAAAAGTGACTACAAGTCAAAAGTTATACTCAGATCTCATAATTGGAATTACCTCTAAACCCTTATCATATATCATTTCACTTAAAATTAAGCCATTTCAAAGGAAAGAAGAGGTAGGCTTTATATTTACTACTTTTCATCACACAGAAGACTTAAAGGCAATAACTCAGCTATTGCAGGAGTTCTAACATCAAAAAGTGGACAAGACTTATGAATCATACTTGGAGTTTTATGAGTGGAATTATCCCCACATTTCATATACAAATCATTCATAACTTATACCTAAGACATGCCAAAAGTAAAGAAGGATAGCTCTACATACCTATTATGGGTTAGTCGCATCCAGACTCACTTCGGTACTCCTTTAACCTATTTAACACGAAAGTAATGCTAAGGTAGTGATGTTTGACTTTCCCATCCCTAAATCCACAACTAAGCACCCATAGGGATCAATTCCTTACTCCGTTCCTCATGGGTTAGTAATCTCGTCCTATTTTAAAAGCCCATGTAATCCTTGCTATGCAATCTTGGTGTGTACTCAACTAGTTTAAGTATGTAAGACTTCTAAATTAGTATCTTACATAGGTAAATTGAGTCGTACGGCTTATTACTTGGCCTCCAACTCCTTTCTACTTTTCTTGACCCTATTTCCAACCTTTCCTACTATGGGGTATCCCGTTCTCTCTTTCTTAAATTTATTTGATAGTGTCGTAGCTTATGCGGCTCACATGATAACTTCAAAGAACAGAATAGACATTCCGAGCTCAAAAGTGTAGGGTGTAACACTTCTAATAATATTTTGGGCAACACATCAAACCTATTATAAAGGAATGGAGTAACAAATGACAAATATGCACCAGGATCTAATAATAAATATTTATATCAAAATGAAAGACCTTTCAACATACTAGTCATATCATCGAGCGAATCCTTTACCTCTGGGTGAGTCTGAAGGGAATAAAATTAAACTTAGCAGTAACCGCCATCCAAAGTAGCAGCACTTTGATATGGACAGCCTGTAGTCTGAATCCAAGCCTACGGTCTAGGACCTCTTCTACACTCCTTTGTATGATGACCTGGCTTTCCACACCTATAACAAGCATCCAATCCCACTAAGCACTCTCTCTTATGGTTTTTACCATACTTGGGAGTAATATATCCACTAAAACCACCACCGGGTTTGGATCGAGAATACCCACCTTCACCTCGAGCACTCTAGGATTGCCTCCCTTTTCTAGATGCCACTAGACAGTCCTTTTCCTTATGTCCACTTTTTCCACAACTCTAACAACTCTTTGTTCTGTACAAGCACTCTCCTAGATGATTTTTACCGCACATGCTACATGCTAGGAAGGAATTTTCCTTTCCATCACCCTTCCTAGAATAAGGGCTAGACGTATCCCCCTTTGACATCTTCTGACGGTTAAAGTCATTACCTCCAATTCTACTCCTTTTGTTCACCCATTTCCCTTTCTTACCATTCAGGTTCATAGGAGCTATTTTGTGTTGATTCAATTGAGTGGTCATATCTTGAGCCAATAACATGAGGGCGTAACGAATCTCCACATTAGAGATATCAACATTTGAGAATAGGTTATCAGGAATGGAAGGGTTGCCATCTTGAACAATCTCTAGTTTGCTTTCTTCTTGCGTGGACATATTCTGAAATGCGTAGGACATGTGTTAGAAAGAATCCTTATAGGGTTTAACTTTATCGCATGATGAAATTATGAGAAAAGTGATGCTTTTCCTAAAATGCCTCATAGCCTCCTATTCATAGATGTGGTGGGCTTCACACCGATGTAGCATGTTAGACACCCTAAGACACATGCACCTTGTGCTCTAATACCAAGTTTGTCACAACTCAACCTAGGGCCTAGTTGTAATACAACAATCGAGATACGAGAGAGGCCAACCATAAGAAATCTTAGTATTCATTGCATACATAAGGTATGAATAACATAAAGATATGCGGAAGTGATCAGAATTAGGGTAAGGGACTTAGGCAAACCCAATTCTATAATCATTCAAACCATACTACACGATACATCATCCAAATATGCCTTTAGTTTAATTTTCGAAGGGGGCTTAGGACAAGCTCGTAGCTTATCCTAGCAATAAAAGGAATGTCTAAGAAAAAGAAACATGAGATAAAGTCTTTTCCTTGGTAGAATGAGGACTCACCAACTCTTAGAACTCTAAAGCAAACTCTAGCCATGATCAGGGTAATCATGAGTGTCGTCTATCCCTACATTATGAGAAAATATAGGCAAAATATATGTTAGTACGTTTGAATGTACTAAGTATGTGTCGAATGACTGAAAAAATAAAAGGACATATCAATATGCCATAAGATGCACAAAAAAATCATATTTAACGCGTGCATAGCTCTAAAGCAATTTTAACACGTAATAAACTCTTGGTCAATGCACATCATAAAACTTCATCATGAACTCATAAGTTGACATCCTAAAGCTTAACTTCAACTTGTGTGGGATAAGACCATAAACCGACAACTAAGACCATGTGATCTACAATATGGAATCTAATGACTCCTGCATTGAGATAGGTCGATGACTCCTATATGAAAATAGGGGAGGCTACTTTGCCAGGGCATACGCCAAAGATAACTCAACTTAGCTGGGCTATGTGGATCCACTAGCTAGGCCATGAAGGCAACCTATGTAGGCAACGTAGTTTGGGAATTTAGGGTGATACTAGGATTCCCTCGGATAACCAATTATCTAACCAAACCCCACCTAGAAGTCCTCTCGGTGCTTATTCAGTATCCCAACAAAATCTCATAAAACATAATCATAACATAGTAAGGAAAAATAGTAACTGCCTATCAAACCATCTTTAAAATATTTAGGAATAGCTCATGTAACTTGGTGATTCATAAGAATCCATATCTTTGGTGAAAATTGTCCTTATCACCATCTTTAAACATCTAATGATCTTAACTATGATCATTAACTCAACTTTAACTTCAAAAATCATAATCTCAGCTGTAACTCATTGAAAACTATCTTTATAAATTATTTAACTCATGATTAACTCGTACAATCATCTTTAACTTTGATCATCATTATAACTTTCATCATACGATCATAAAGCTCCACTTTAAACCATGAAAACTTTACTTGTAGATCATTGAACTCATAATCAATTCATAAAAATCATCTTTTAGCTTCATAATCTTAACTTGGAAATAGCTTCATGGATGACATTCATAATTCAACTTAAAATCATGCAATTCATATGAAAACATGCATATAATGATCAATGACAACATCTAAAAATGAAATTAAATCAGTCCAATGCAATTAATCAAAACTAAGGTTCATAATCAATTGAATTTGAATGAAACGTTGAGAAAAATCTTAGGACTTCATGGGTGAGAGGAACCCATGAATCGATCCCCAAATACCTTGCTTGAATTTAGTAGGAATTGAAGATGAACCTTGAAGAAATTTGAAAACCCTAGCATGAATTTAGAGAGAAACCTTGAGAGACTTTGTGAGTTCTTGCCTTGTAAATTTGAGAGAATGAATTCAATTTCAGGGGTTTTTGAAGGAAAGGGTAATTATACACTTTGGTCTTGGCCATAAAAGTGTCTAGGTTTATTGATCCAAACTTTGGAAAAGGCACAATTTCCTTTCATTAAATCTGGAAAATTGTCCCTGTGGACACCCTTGTATGGGTCGTCGACATAATGACGAGTCGTCCAAATGAATCGTCCTGTAGGCCTGAGAAAAGAGCCTAAAAACATAGTCTCTGAAGTTTATGAATGATCATTGTTTACGACCCATCATCTAAGGAATGGTTTGTTCTTAAGGCTCATCCTGTAGGTCTAAAAACCTGTACACATACTAGTCTCTAAATTTTTAGGATAGGTGATTCTTACGACCCGTCATTGCTTCTATGAGCCATCCTTTCAAGTCGTCATCTTATAGCGTAGTAAACCATCTTCTCCTTGAGAGAAAACCTCAATGTCTTTTTTTCCTGAAAACCAACTTCTTTAACTCAACCAACATTGTATCCTGGTCTTACTTGGACTTAACATCTTTTACAAGAGATGATTCCGAACCAATATGAACAAGAACACCTCTATCCTTGGAATCGACCAAACGCACACCTAAACTTGCCAATCTATGAATATCTTTAACAATTCTTTCGTATGTTCATCAACATGTGCCACACTACTTATGGACAATCTATTTAGCATATCAACAACCACATTCGCCTTACCCGGATGATACAACACACTCATATCATAATCCTTCTACAATTTAAGCCATATCCTTTGCCAAAGGTTCAAATATTTTTACTTAAATACATATTGTAGACTCTTTATGGTCGGTGAACACATCTACATAGACACCATAAAGATAGTGCCTCTAAATCTTCAAGCCAAACACTATTGCCGCTAGTTCAAGATCATGTGTTGGATAGTTTCGTTCATGAACCTTAAGTTGCCTAGAAGCATTGGCTATTACCTTACCATTTTACATTAATAACAACCAAGACCAATCCTCAAAGCATCACAACATAACAAGAAACCATCAGATCCTTCCGGAAGGGTCAAGATAGGAGTGGTAATGAGACGATCCTTCAACTCTTAGAAACTCTTTGCACATGCTTCTGACCATTAGAAATTCACCTTTTTTGAGTCAACTTGGTCAAAGGTGATGAGATCGATGAAAACCCTTCTCAAAATCTCCTATAGTATATGGCTAGGACAAAGAAATTCCTAATATCCAAAGGAGATAATGGTCTAGGCCAATTCTTAACCACTTCAGTTTTCTTAGGATCAACCAAAATCCCTTCACCAAACATAATGAGACCGAGAAAATCCACCTCATTAAAAAGTCTTAGGACCCTATACCATTCTAATACACTTATTTAAAACCCATAACGAGAAGTCATTAATAGCCTACTAACATCACTCGTATACCTACAACCATGTATTCAATCCTACTATTTTAATCACTTTATGGATCAATCACTTAAGCATTTTCATGCCTACCTTAACATCTCTACATCCACATTTTCATTAACTCCTACCAAGAGAACACCAATATACTCTTACCTATCTATTGCACACAACAAGATCCCATTTATCTCTTCCTCTATGTCCATAGCTTTAAATGAAATAAGTGTACTTCAATCATCATAATATGGAACACCCACTCCTTCTCTATCTATCATGACTCGTCTAATATCATCAAACTCAGAATATATAACCAACCTTGATAACTAGGTACTCTATCTCCTCCTTAGGAAAAAACTTCTACTTTCTTATCTCCCACCAATTCCTTCAACTCCACCAATAGAGTACATATCAATAGGGTTATAATAACATTTTGGATAACACATAAAGCCTATTAGAGAAAGGAATAGAGTAACAAACAATAAATTTGCATCGGGATCTAATAATGAATACGTATCAAAATGAAAGACCTTTCAACATACCGATCATATCATTGGGTGAATCCTCTAACATCGGGTGAGTCTGAAAGGCATAAAATCAGTCTTGGTGCTGATCACCATTCGATGTAGCATCACTTTAAACCAAATAGCCTGTAGTCTTAATTCGAGCCTGCGGTTTAGTACCTCTCCTATACTCTCTTGCATAATGACCCAACTTTCTACTCTTGTAGCAACCATCCAATCCCGCTAAGCACTCTCCTCTATGGCTTTTCCCATACTTGGAACACTTGAGCGTAGTATATCTACTAAACCCAGCATCAGGTTTGAATCAAAAAGTCCCACCTTTACCTCGAGCACTCTAGGACTGCCTCCCTTGTATAGATGTCACTAGACAATCCTTCTCCTTATGTCCACCTTTTCCACAACTATAACAAATCCTTATGCCATACAAGCACTCTCCTAGTTGTTTTTTACTGCACATGCTACATGAGAGAAAGGAATTTTCCATGCAATTACCATTCTTAGAAGAAGGGCTAGACGTCTCCCCATTTGACATCTTTTGATGGTTAAATTCATTACTTCTAATTCTACTTCTTTTGTTCACCCATTTCCCTTTCTTAACATTCAGGTTCACATGAGTTATTTTGTGTTGATTCAATTGAATGGTCATAGTTCAAGCCAACAACATGAGGGCATAACGAATCTCTATATTAGATATATCCATATTTTAGTATAGGTCATCAACAATGGAAGGGCTAGCATATTGACCAATCTCCGAGGTGCTTTCTTCTTGTTGGGATATATTTTAAAACACATAGGACATGAGTTAGAAAGAATCCTTATAGACTTCTATTCATACATGTGGCACTCTTCACACTAATGAACAACACTCTACTCGACGTGGCATGTTAGACACCCTAGGTCACTTAAACCTTGTGCTTTGATACCAAATTTTTCATGACCTGACCTAGAGCCTATTTGTAAGACGACGATCGAGATGCAAGAGACCCCAACCATAAGACATCTTAGTATTCATTACATACATAAGGTAAGAATAACATAAATATATGTGTAAGTGATCATAATTAGTTAAAGGAACCTAAGGAAACCCAACTTTATGAATGTCCAAATCAGACTACACCAATATGTCGTCCAAACATGTCTTTAGTTCAACCTTCGACGGGGGCTTAGAAAAATCTCCTAGCTCACCCTAAAAATAAAATAAATTTCTAAGTAAAAGAAACATGAAATAATGTCTTGTCCTCGATAAAATAAGGACTCACACACTCTTACAACTCTAAAGCAAACTCTAGCCACGATTCGGGTAATTGCAAGTGTCATACGTTCCTACATTATGAGAAAATATAGTCAAAATATGTGTTAGTACATTTGAATGTACTAAGTATGTGAGACAAACATGAACAAATGAAATGACATATCAATATGCCATAAGATGCATGAGCAAATCATAATGAACATGTACATAACTCTAAAGCAATTTTAAAACATAATAAACTCTTGGTCAATGTGCATCATAAAACTTCATCATGAACTCATAAATTGACATCTTAAAGCTTAACTTCATCTTGTGTGGGATAAGACCGTTAACCTACAACTAAGACCATGCGAGCTACTACATGAAATCCAATGACTCCTGCATTGAAAGAGGGAAGGCTACCTTGCCAGGGCATACTCCAAAGATAACTAAACTCAATTGGGCTATGTGGATCCACTAGCTAGGACATGAAGGAAAACTATGTGGCTAACATAGTTTGGGACTTTAGGTTGCTATTAGGACTCTCTCGGATAACCAACAGTGTTATCTGACCAAACCCCACCTAGAAGTTCTCTCGGTCATTAGTTAATGTCCCAACAAAAACTCATAAAACATAATCAAAACATAGTAAGGAAAGATAGTAATTTCCTATCAAACCATTTTAAAAATATTTAGAAATATCTCATCTAACTTGGTGATTCATAAGAGTTCATATCTTTGGTAAGAATTGTCCTTATCACCATCTTTAAATATCTAATGATCTTAACTGTGATCATTAACTCAACTTTAACTTCAAAATTAGAGTCTTACCTGTAACTAATTGAAAACTATCTTTATAAATCACTTAACTCATGATTAACTCATAAAATTATCTTTAACTTTGATCATCATTATAACTTTCATCATACAATCATAAAGCCCAGCTTTATACCATGAAAACTTTACTAGTAGATCATTCAACTCATAATCTATTCACGAAAATCATCTTTAACTCCATAATCTTAACTTGGAAATAGCTTCATGTATGAGCATTTATAATTCAACTTCAAATCGTGCAATTCATATGAAAACATGCATATAATGATCAGTGATAAAATCTAAAACCAGAATTAAATCATCCGAATGCAATTCATCAAAACTAGAGTTCATAATCAATTAAATTTTAAAGAAACTTTGAGGAAAACCTTGGGACTTCATGGGTGAAAGAAACTCATGAATCAATCCCCACATAGCTTTGTTTAATTCACTAGGAATTGAAGAATTTTGGAAACCCTAGCTTGAATTTAGAGAGAAACCTTGAGAGACTTTGTGAGTTCTTGCCTTGGAAATTTTGAGAGAATGAATTGAATAGGAGGGTTTTTGAAGAAAAGGGTATTTATAAACTTTGCATTTGTCCACAAAAGTGTCTAGGTTCATTGAACCAAACTTTGGAAAATACACAATTGTCCTTCATTAAATCTGGAAAAAATTAGCTCTACGAACACCCTTCTATGGGTTGTTGACATAATGACGAATCGTCCAAATGACCCATTTTGCAGGCCTGAGAAAAAAGCCTAAAAACATAGTCTCTGAAGTTTATGAACGACCATTTTTTATGACCCGTCATCTCAGGAATGGTCCATTCTCAAGGATTATCCCGTAGGTCTGAAAACCTAAAAATAAATTAGTCTTTAAAGTTTTAGGATGGGTGATTCTTATGACCCGTCATTTCTTCTACGAAACATCCTATCAAGTCATCATCTTGGCCTTAGGGGAAACTTTGAACAAAGCACTTGAAATCTAGTTGACGAGGGGTTTCTACGACTCATCATTTCGAAGACGACTCATCTTGTAAGGTCGTAGAACCTCTTATGAGAGAAACTTCAGCATTATGCTTGAAGGGTCACTCTACGACCCAACCTTATGAGCCATGGAAAGCTCTATGAGCTGTAGAGGGACTCGTTCATAAGGATGGATTTGAAATTTTGAGACTTTTCTAGTTGGTTCCAACTTTCTGACTTATGGGGTCTTATAAGTGGTCACCAAATGTGTAGAATATCTGGACAAGTCATGGAACTTAGCCTCATAAGCAGCTACAGTAATGACACACATATCATGAGTTATACTCTTCCTTCTTACAATCTATCAAAGTCCTGGTCACATATTTCTCAAAAAATAGGGCATGAAACTAGACCCAAGTGAGTGAAGGTAGAACTGGCGATCAATATTCCATAAAGGCTGTCCACCACAACTTAGCCTTACCTCGAAGCTGAAAAGTCATGAACTCAACTTCATGATAGTGCAAGATGCCCAACTTGTGGAGTTTATCATAGCAATCCTAGATGAACTCAAAGGCATCCTCACTCTCAGAACCCTGGAAGACTAGAGGCTTTAACTTCAAAAACTTTGTTAGTATTTCGTGCTTTGTGCTAGTCATCACTGGGCCCAGAAGTATGGAAGAAAGCACCAATGCCCAATGTTCCATTCATCTGAGGGACTACAACAACGATGGGATGAATGACTAGGGCTTGAGTAATGGGCACTATAGGAATGGCTTTAGAGCCGACCAACCCACTCAAAATAGATAAGATCTACTGATCTACAGCTGGGTCCAAATAGGGAAGTCTTGTAGCTTCAACCTCCACATTCTCCTACTACTCAACATCCTCCCAAACCTTTACCTTTATATTCTCTTCTCCTTCATCCTGGGGTATGGGAGGGGCCTTTCTTCTTGTAACATCCTCATCTTGAGCTTTATCCCTAGTTGGTGCTGCCCTTCCCCTGCCTCTGTTGCATCCCTGCCTCTTACCCCTGCCTCTTCCACATCTTCTTATTATTGGCTCCTCTTGTGGCTCATATATGGGAGCTACAGTTCAAACACTATTATATCGCGTGTTAACCATCTATGGACAAAAGAGGAAAGAGATTAGATACCAATTTAGATCACCAGATAGAAGAAGAGCCTTGGAGTAACTGGTAAAGTTGCTGCCATGTGACCAGGAGGTCACGGGTTCAAGCCTTGGAAACAGCCTCTGGCAGAAATGCAAGGTAAGGCTGCGTACAATAGACCCTTATGGTCGGGCCCTTCCCCGGACCCTGCATATAGCGGGAGCTTAAGTGCACCAGGCTGCCCTTTTTTTTTAGATCACCAGATACCAATATGAATCAAATTATAACACAAATGGTGAAGAAGATAGAGAGGTTTCCTAAAGTAATGTAGCCTTTTAAAAAAGTGCAAACATCTCTATACCATTCCACAAGACTTTACTAGACTCATTTTGGTACAACGAGATGAACGAACCTAGGGCTATGATACCAATTTTGTCATGTCTCAAATTGGGTTGAGCGACACACATACTAATCCTCTAGTGGGAGAACCAATACTATACCCCAACTATTATCCTAACACAAAAACATGCATTTTAAAGATGTGGAAACATAATTTTTATAATAATTTTAAGATAAATTCCCATAAACTCAGAAAAATTAATCAAACAAGTAAACAATGAGGAAGTTAACCCCAAGAACCTGAAAGTCATTTTACCTAAACTACTAAGTAGCAAGTCTAAGAGTAAGGGGGTGGAATTCTAAAAACAATAATATGAACGAAAGTCTGAAAAGTCTAAGTTCAAAAGATTAGACTTGAGATCCTAGAGGTATCCACGACATCCTGAAAGAATTAGCTCACCCTTAAATTTGATCGGTCAATGGTCTCCTAGTTGAGGTCTGTTAGTAGCCTCCTGAAGATGCTCTGTTGTCACGAACTTAGACTAGTGGAAAGTCATAAAATTGTACTCAACAAAGAAAGAGCAAGTGCAGTATCAGTACACATAACAATAGTGTACTGGTATCATGTGACCAATTCAATAAGTGCAATTTACATAAGTAACCACCACATAGTGATGGAAGGCATATACAAAAGCACATTATGAATTATCATTTCAGGAGAAATAAACAATTTCACAATGCCAATCTTAACTGCATCTGCCAACCATGATCCTCTTATGGAATTCATACCAAAACTATTAATGTGTCGGTACCAATCTCAAATGCAATAGTCAACCCTGGTCTTCTCATGAAATTCATACCAAATCTATTAATGTGTCGGCATAACAACCGATCCAATAGTAGGTATGTACCAGTGTGGTACCGAATCCAATATATGTCGATATGACATCCGATCCAATATTTATCAGTGTAGTACCTAATCTAATTATGTGTCAGCGTGAAACCCAATTCAATATGTACCGACGTAGTACCCTACCCAACAATCATAATCACAATCATAATTAACAACGAATAGTTCACAAACTTATACTCAATACTCTCAATTAAAGTTAATAGGCACATATAACACAGACGAGAAATAAATCATTACCTACCTCGAAACAAGCCTTGAAAACTCTAAGGAATTGGAACTTTTCCTTTATCCAAACTCTTGTTTCGTTCGTAGTATAAAAATAAACAAGTTATACACAGAATCAATGAATAATGGTCTACAATACCTAGATTATATCAAAATCCTAACTTTTGTCCACTTTCATGATCATCTCCTAAAACTAGGGCTTTTTCCACAATTAATTTCATACCAAAACCTTCCCCTAAGAGAATTCTCATAGATTCTAAGGTCTAGGAATCAAATTACCAGTTAAAGGAATGATTAACTTACCTTTGACAAAGAAATATATGGAAAACCAAAGGAAAATAGCCCTAGGTCGCTTTTGGTCTCTCACGAATGATTATATGTTAGTATCATGTTCCTCCCACAGATTGCTATAGCGCCTGATTACCTTGCTGTAGCGCCTGATATAGCATCACTCTATAGAGACAGGATGCCTTTATAGTAGTTTTCATGGTACTGCAATTCGAAAACTTTTCAAAAGGCTCCAATTTTATGAAACCTTCAATTCTTGACATTCCAAACCAATCCTTTCATGCCATGTTCAATTTTGGGAGTTTCACTTACCCGAATTCAATTCTAGAAAGCCCTATAGATTTCTTAATGTCTTGGATACTAGGAAAACTAATTCATACTTTGCAATCATCCCCAATCTATTCTCAAATTCCTCGATACCTTACATCAATTAGATTTCGTCTCAGACTGGCCTAGCCTAGAATTTTTAAGTCACTACCCAAAAGGTTTTCTGGCTCAATATTTTCACCATTGTTCTACCCATATTTTGGGGGAGTTTGTCTAATCGTCAACCATCACGCGAGCCTCATGATAATACAATATCTTTTCTATTTTGTCAAAGCTATCTTATACCTTATTAGGATAAAGGACAAACTTAATTAATAGATCTAATCGATGAGACCTTGCCAAGGGATTTCTAAGGAGTCGAGTGAATCAACAACACAATCCTATCATATGTTGGCAGTGTAGTTTTGGGGTTTGGATTATTTAAATCTTTATCAAACTCGGTGCTCACTACTATTTCTAAAATATGCATTGCTGCTCAATAATTTTAAAGATGTCCCAGTATAGAGAAAAAATGTTCCACTTTAGGAGAACTGAAAATCTCTTTCTTTGAGTCTTTGCTCAAATTAGCTTATTTAGATATGAACTAAACTTGCTTTAAAATTGACTAACTTTTGGAAATCTAAATATTCTTTCTCAAAGTTGAGATATGCTTTCTTTAAAGCAAACACATTTTTTAAAAACTAATTTGCTTACTAAAAATCTTACTTTTTTCCTTAAATAATGTACTTGAAGCTAAATATACTTTCTTAAAATACTTATTTAAAACTTGTAATGAAATTTACCCATGAAAATAATGCTTATGAAATATTATGAAAAAATTTCAAATAACTTTAGCTAAGGAGAGTCTACGTGTTAGAATAAATATGAACCATATATCAATTAAAGATCATAAATGCTATGTAATATGATGATTTCAATAATAGGATCAACAATGCGCAATGTGACATAGAGAGAATTCGAAATTATAGACTTTGAGGTAAAAACTCTAGCTTTACTCTTAGTAACAGAAACTGTAGATGTAGGGAGTGTAAAAAAATGGGTTTATAACTATGATATCCTTACACACCTTAATTAGTTCAAGTATACAAGAAAATATGATCTTGGAAGGAAAATAACCACAAAAATATTTCTTAAACCTTGGAGATGACGTTTTCTTCTGAAAACTCTAGGTTTGATTGCAAATTCTTACTTATGATACATAATCATATGTTACAATACCTAGGAACTCGTAAAAGTATGCTTACTTTGATTTGAAAGAAAGTATGATTTCTTTGATAGTGGTGTGTCTTTATCAAAATCGTGGTGTGTCTTTATCAAAATCAATACTTGAACCCTAGAATTAAATTCTTGATTTCACTAGAGATAAGAGGATGATTTGATGTTAGAATCTTGTAGAAATTCAAGAATTTATATTGTTAGATCATGAAAAATACTTACATAGATTTAATAGAATTGAAGATAGATCTTGAGAGCTGTTGGGTTAGACTAAAGAGCTAACAGTCCAAAAAGAAACTCAAAATAACATTTTTATAAAATATAAAAAAATTGATATACGTATGATATACAGTGATATATGGGTTGTACACATGGTCTATGTACCATGAAAATGATGGAAGGTCCTTAATTTGAGTCATGCTACCCGCAAGCAAATTTTCCACTCACTAGACAAAACAAGGTCTGTCATTTGATCAATGACACACCTTCTCATGGTGCCTATGACAATCCATGAAGAGGGCCAGTGAAAAGGCCTTGGGGTGCAACATCACTTTTTATGATCCTTTTTAGAGTTAGTTTAGGCTAGAAACTTCAGGGGCCCTACATAAGGTGTGTCATTTGAAAAGTGGAACCAAACCACAGTTCATCATTAGAGCGGTCAATTATCACTATTTGATATTACTTTACTAAAATGTCCATATTTTTTTACTTTGGACTCAAAATTTACAAACGGTCAGTGGAGTTGGAAAGAAAACTATTTTTTTAATTTAATGTGTAATGAGACATGTAAATATTGACATTCTAGGAGATATACTCGTTTAAAGTTTATCCTTATATGATCTTATGCAATAACTTAATCGGCGGAGAGTCTCTGAACTCGACTTAGTGCTAGAGGTTCTTTATTACCTCAATTTACATCTAATACACTTCCCGCACTCAGGAATTAATCTTAAAATATATGTACAATTAAAAATCAACCACTACAAAAAAAGGCTTAAGTTGAGAGGTTAAATTGTGGAGGTTATTAAGACCTCTCCAGATTGTATCATTTTGTATAGCTTTTGTGAACTGCCACAATTTAGTTCAGTTTTGTGGAGGTTACAAAATGATACGATACTAAATTGCATTTAAAATACAGTAACATATTATATACGGATTTTGATTTTATTTTGATCTGATTTTGTGTTGGCTAAATAGAGATAATAACAATTTTTTCTTTAATCTTCACCAGAAAAAACGCAGATTTAGCTTCCCTCCATTATTATTTTTCAGTTCCCTCCATTATTTTTATGTATTTCCCTCCTATTTGGTGATTTGATAAAACCGCTTATTTAAAACTTCCCTTTTCTTATATTTGTTGAAACTCCTCCCTTTTCTTGAGGTCTTCAACGTAGAATCTGAAATCAAGATAATTAGGTCAGTTTTCATGTGTGTTCTTCTGAGCTTTATCTATATTGTGTAACTATTTGATTAATTGTGCATTCGATTTAAGGTTTCAAAAATTAAGTTGTACCAATCTATTTCTTTGGTATGTTTAAATCTCTGTGTTCTATCAAATTTCTTTTTCTTAACTGGTTATTCATGTACCTGAGAAATATCCTCTTTGCATTTATTGAGTAATAATTTTGGTAAAAAGATTAGAGAAAAATCTCAGACTACCAGGAAATGAAATGGAGGTTAGTTATCTTGTAAATATATTTGGAGAAATAAGAATTTAAGTTAGGACATAACATAACTGGACTACTCCTCATGTGGCTCTTATTAAGTAGATCTTTAAAGTAGTTAATAGATGATATACTAATGAAGAGCCCTGATAGCAACGTAAAGGTTGTGTGCTTGTTTTTTTGATTCAGAGATGCAACAAAGTTGTTATGTACCTTTCCTCATACAGAGATGCAAAACTATTTTGATTTTGTGACAATTACTTAACTTTAAGTTAAGTATCATGTGCGGATTCTTCACTTTCGATGTTTTTTCTGTGTCAAATTTTTCAAAAGTACACTACATTTGTAGAATCCGACATCTACCTGTTGATTTTTTGAAGAGTTCGAGCAACATAAAATTTAAAAGAAAAACACATATCATAGATGGCAAAGGACAAAGTGCAGCAGTTGGTAGATAGACCTTGACATCCTGATTAAATATTAGACTAACTTTTTGCGTTGTGCTCATTTATGCTGATAGGAGCTTTGTAGAATAAGTATAGAAATTTGATGCAAGCAAAATATTCCTCACACTGGTGGTTCAAAAGCTAACTCAAAAAGACGATATCAGCTGGTATTCATAATTTTTTCTTTGTAATTCAAGTATTTTATTATAATATGCTTAATATAACTATTTTTTAGTTGTTGAAAACTGGAAAAAATCCCAGTAGAGGAAAATATTTATTGAAACTCACAAGAGAAAGAATGGACCATTTGTAGATGATGAGGCAAGGACTATAGTGGTAAGTTCATATTTAAATTTGTCACAATCCGAAATCAGGTGTGATGGTACTTGCCTAACCCACCAAAGGAAAGTGAGCCTAAGAGTCTAAACAAGTCTATAAACAAAATAAATACGGAACAGTAAAGTCTAACAAGTTATATATACATAAGGATAAGCGGAAAATAAGTATAAAACCACCCAAGACTTGGTGTCACATGTACAAGCCACTAGTTTTTGATAAAAATAAGAAAGTACAACTCCAAATGTCTCAGTCCTCAAACAGAACAAAACATAAGATAAATGGGCGGCGAGATTCTGCTGGAGAAGACTAGATGCTACGTTTCACACATTCGTAACCCTAGCTCAATCCACAGAAATGGTAAGAGCAAGAAGTACCGGGCTTAGATCCTACACAGGCGTAGAAGCAAGAGGTGGGCACCAACTACACGGTACTCAGCAAAATAGATTTCTTATCAAATTTATCTTTTTATTATTTCAATCTAGCCATGATGCAGGGAGCGAACCTACTTCACCAGTGAATATAAGAGGATCACCAAGAAACGTCAACGAAAATCATCAAGCAAATACTTAGACTTTTATTTATTTGTTGTGGAATCTTTGCTTTTATGAATTTTAAATAGTGATGTAAAGCATTTGTTAATTTATATTATTTAGTTTAATGTGTCATTCTTGTAGTTGTGACTTTGTTATTATTGATATTTTTAATGAAATTTGATTTATGTGACATGTTATTTAGTAAATTATTTACTTATTAGGCATATGATTAAGCAAGTTTGATCTTGTTGATTATGCAATAAACTAAATATTATGAAATTGTGATGATAATTGATCCTCACAAATTAAATTATGAAATAATGAAATTATATTGTGGTGATTGTAGACCCCAACAAAATATCATTTTTAAAAATTTGGAGCTTATATTGTGTGCCACAAAGCTTTTTAAAAAAGTTTTAGATCTTACTGCGAAAGTTACAAAACCCCATAAACTAAATATTTTAGATCATTAAAATGATATTGTGGAGGTCACTAACCACTTCTAATTGATTTTAAAACCCCCAGTAATTAAAATTTCAATTTGCGGAGGTCATCGTGGAGGTTCTTAAAGTCCCCCCACAAAATGCCTCGTGGCAACCATAACTACGACATTTCTTAAAACCTCCACAATTCCATTTGTGGAGATCAGAAACCGCCATAACATTCAATAAAACCCTCCACAAATTAAGTGTTTTCTTGTAGTGAACGGATTTAAGCGTATACACATATGAAGAATGGTTCAGATCTTAGCTTATAATTTTCAAGGTGTTATAATTTCCTTATATGATGCAAAGTTCTACTCGAAGTCAAACTCCTACTACATAATATTCTAGGGCATGGCAAATCACTAGCATATGTATGGCATGAAGATAATTGTGAGTCACACCAATTGCATATTCTTAGAATTCATTATCTTTACAACGATAACTATTGGAGAAAAATCGAAGGACTTCGTCGCAACTACATTGAACCTGATTCACTAGTTATTAGGTGTGATCGAGTTTGTACGTACGATTGAATATTGAGGTTTTGTTTGATCGAGTGAGAGTGATTTTGTGTGTTGAAGTTTGGTTAGTTGAAGGCTAAAGTTATTAGTCTTTATTTAGTTCATTAGTTGGAATACACTGATGTATCTGATTAATTAAAGACTGGAGTTCTTTGTCTTAGTTGAGTTCATCAATTAGAGTAAATTGATATGTTTGAATTACTAGAGTTAATCTAAAATTGCTTTTTGAAATTAGTGAAGATTGCTGAAATTTCTACGCATGGTAGATCGTACTTCTTACTCCTTTAAGTAGAGAGGTATTGTACATCGTTATGTTCGTTACACTTTTATTTCACACTTGGTGCCGGTAGTTGAACCCGATTCACCTGACTCTGACTTGTTACATTGCAATTGAGTCGGTTGTTGGTGCTTAATTTATTTCGACTAGCATATATCAATTTTAATAAATTAAATAGTGCTGAATAAATAATAAGGATAACATCATGGTATCATCACTAGATCACCATGAATCCGAAAATGCACGGAAATTCATTATGTTCCACTTAGTAGTGTCCTTAATTAATTAAATGGAGCATTCATAGATGTATTATCATTGTCGCACAAAAAAATCAAAAGTTCTTATACATGAGGTCATGCCTATATATATAATATATACACACGTTAAAGTGCAAGAGGAGGTAGGTTGGTGTAGCTTTCCTAGTTTTAGGCAACTTTCTTTTTTCTTTCTTTAACAGTTCAAGAACAAAAGGTTTTATAAAAGCAATAAAGTGAAATAAAAAGTATGATAAATTATTGGATCTTGAATATTCACTATCAATATTTTCATTTCTTTTTCAACAATACTATTCTCTGCGTCACATTGTTACTTCCATTTATCACGGATCATCTTACCCAACTATGGAAATAGATCAGACAAAAACTTACTTATTTTATAAACTAATAAAATCAAGACATTAGAAGTTATACAAATAATATGATAATTTTCAAACTTTTCTCATATATTAAGATAACGAAAGAATATTTTGGAAAGATTTGGCAATTCTGCTCGTCCAGGAACCTAAAGTTTAGGAGAAGCACATATTGTTTTAGGTAAACAATAAAGGGGTGATTTCTCAAAATGATCACTTAATTAATACTCCTTTTGTTTTTTAAAAAAGATTGAGTTTAAGATAATAAAGAAGACTTTTTAATTTTATGGTCCTAAATTAAAATTATGTCAAATGTACCAAAATATCCTTTAATTTTATGTTTTTAAACATGTCACGTGGAACACTGAAACAAAAGTAATGCCAAAAAGGAAAGTGATCATTATTTTTAAAACAACTAAAAAAGAAAACTAGATCATTCTTTTTAAAACTGATGAAATAGTTATCATATCAAAAAGTTAGTTTAGCATGACTTATAAATTGCTCAAAACAACTAATAAGCTATTTTTAATTTTTTGGAGTATTTGATTAGTCAATTTAAAAATATATTGTGCTCAAAATAATTGGACTGTTTGACTTAACTTATCTAAATCAGCTTATAAGCTGAAAATAAATAAATCGGGCTACTCCAACTTATTTTTTATTTTGCTTATAAGTTGTTTCAGATAATCTAACCTAAATAGGCTCTTAAGGATGTTTGAGTTGACTCTTTTTAAGTGACTTATAAGCAAAAATACTAAAAGTCATAAGATAGGAACATTCAACTTTTGCCTTTTAGCCTTTTCGTATTTTTTTAACCTAGAAAAAAGTGCTTTTGTTTGCCAAACATTTTAAAAAATAAGAAAAAGCTTAAAAATCTAAAAATCACTTAAGTAAACTCAAACGCCCACTTAATTTGCAAAACGCCCACTGATTTCTTTTGGCTTTATTTTTCCTTTTCGTGTTCAGAATAGTCGAAAAGGGTGTGGCAGGGTTCTTTTAATTATTCCGAAGAGTGTGGGATAAGTTTTTAAGTAGTTAAATGTACATGTGTATGGTATTATTTAATAATTAATATATATATAAAATAATAAATCAGCGTGTAAAAAATATATCTAACGTGAATAACTAATAAATATATTGAAACTTTAATAACTATATAATGATTTGATGCATACTATTATTGTTAAAAGCAACTCACTGATTCAAAAGAAAATAAAATCTGTGTATTTATTGTTTCTTTTTATATTAAAATAGAGTTAATCTTGAGAAAATTTTCAAGCTTGAGGTGACGGAGGAAGTATAATACAATACTTTATTCCAACTTTTATGGTAATCTTAATAGTTAAAATTTTAGTTAATTCAAACTCTTAAAATATTAGAGCAATAACTAAATGACTCTTTCATAGTGGGAAATCTATTTTTAAAGGATAAAAGAGGCTAATAATATTTTGCTAAAGCCTTAAATATTAAAAAATTTAATATAGTTTAAAGAAGAAAAGATTTATGATGCAAAATTTTAATCACTTTTAAAATATGAATTATTGTAAGAGTTACATCTAACTAACAAATAAATATTTAATAATAATAATAAAGACAAGTAAGCTCTATTTAATATTTTAGTTCTTACCCACGTTTTTCACTGTACTTTTGAAGAGTAAATTTATTTAACTTTTTTGGTCTGAAGGAGTAATTTAACTCTTTAACCTTTTTTTCATTAGATACGTATTTATTAGGAAAATAGTTTAACTAATATTCAATGTGGTGGAAACTTTTTAAAGCCTATTACACTACGTCAATGCGGTGGAAACTTTTTAGAGCCTATTTAAACATAAAGAAAGGAAAATAGTTGTACAACGTAACTTCAAGATTCTTTTTTTAAATAGATTGTCAAAATTATATTATATTATTTTGATGTCGCCAGGTTTAATTAATACTACAATGCACCTATTTATAAGTTTAACTAACTTCAAAGTCTTAAATGTGAAGATAATAATTTAATGAGAATTATTTAAGGAAAATAATAGTCTGAATACTACATTGTGAATGTTATTCTACTATTATCGAAACAAATGATTCTCAATTATAAAATTTCTACATTGTGAATGTCATTCTACTACTAGATTCGGCTTCATAGACATTTTAGAACTCTTGAACTTTGTGCTTTGATACCAATTTTTTTACGCTCTGTGTCTACATCCTAGGCGTGACTGAAACTCAAAAATCATTATTGATTTCCAAGCGAACCCCTGGGCTGGCTAACTACTCAGCGGAAAACTCAACTCAATAATGATAGTTTAACAATGACGGGCATGCAAAAAATTTAACTTCTCAAAATAATTCTCAATACTCTGAACTATATAATGAAATACTGTTTAAAAATAAGCTCCGAAAGATTAACTGACACAATTTTATCTCTATCTATATCTATGAAGCCTCTAATGACTCTAGGTAGGTACTGGGACAGGCCCACAACTACCTCAAAAATCTAATAAATAAAGATGGAATGAAATAAAAGAGTTTTTGTGAATGCAATGAGGTCTCAGTAAAAATTGAAAGAGACTGATCTTCAACGATGCGCCTGTTGAAGATCTCTAATACCTATATCTGCATCATAAAATAATGTAGCGTCGGAAGACGTTAGTATGTAGAATATAAGGTATGTAAAATGGCTGAAAGGAAACATACTCAAAAAATACTCAATGGAACGAATACTGGAATACCTCCACTCAAAGTAAAACATGCAAATATAGCATAAGTCAATGCTTTACAAAATATAAGTAAGTGAATGTAACTCAATGTAAAAATAATATTTACTCTTTGAGGAGTTTCTCTAACAGACAATCATCACTGTGAGTCTCGTGATAATACAACGAACTGTTGTCGTTGCTACAATCATCCAATGCCTTGTCAAGGTAAGGGACGCAAACCCGTCTCATGGATCCAATAAAGTCCGTATCAGGAACTGAAGTGAGGAGTCGCCCAAACCAGTGGCACTATCCTATCCTATGCTGGCTGTGTAGTTTATAGGGTTTGAGTTATCTAAAATCTTACCAAATCAGTGTTCAATACTACTCCCAAAATCATAAATATTATGCTCATATACTCAAGTGAGTTTAATTACTCAAAAATAATATCTCATTTAGTCTCATTGAACTCTACTCAATTTGAATCACTCTTCTCAACTCATATGTTATCTTTAAAGTAGTTACACTTCTCAAAATTAGCGAATACATAAAAAATAACTTTTAATTGCTTAATATCAGTCTCAAAATAATTGCATAACCCTCTAACTCATTATGTTTAATAAGGATCATGCTCAAATTCAGTGAATAAATGACTTTACAACTCAAGCAGTATATTACACTCAAAACATCTTTCTCAATTAAGATATGAAATTTAAGTCATCTGTTAAACTCAAAATAATGTACATAATCAAGCAATGCAAATACTCAACTACGGTTCATGTGAACGTAACATGAACGGCAATTTAAGAACTCAAATCATGAGGATCAGCACAATAGAATTAAGTATAAGGAGAACTGAATAAGAGATTACATAACTAACTCAAAACTCGATTTATCTAGATAGAAACTCAAATTTGAACTCTTTAATTATGAAATTGAGATGGTAGGGTGCGTGGATGAACAAAATCCAATGGGATGAATAGATTTACATACCTAGAAAGATGATAATCCTGGTGAAAATTGAAGAATTCAATACCCAAGCCTTTCTCCTCTCGAATGGTTTCTCTCAAATATTTTAAGTGCTAATGAGGGCCAAACATATGTAGGGTACTGATAAGGGGCTTATTTTAGCCTTAAAATGTTAGAGTTTTGTTTTGGAAAAGGTGAAAAAACCTTATTAATAACTATACTGAGCCATCTAAGAATCTTTCTATAGATTGTAGGAACTCCTATGGGCCGTAGAAGACCCCTCGAGGAGTTGGGTCCAAAATTGGACTTTACTGGAATGTGTAAAGCTGGGTCTACGAACAACCTCTATGGTTCGTACAAGACAATCGTAGAAGAACACTATGATTTCTTGGGGGTTGGGTCTATAGACCCTCTTACGGGTCGTGGACCCTCATTGCAAGACTTAGGTACAATATTCAATAGCTACTAGTATTGTGTCATTGGGTCTATGAGTTCCTTTTATGAGTCGTAGACCCTTTGGTAGGTCGTAGAAAGGTTAGTGAAAAGGGTCTTGACAACTCAGATTTCACTAATTATAGATGGAGTCTACGAGTCCATCCTACGATTCATAAGAGCTTCTACTGGCCCTAAGTGGCACTCATCGCCCACTGGTCAGTGCATTCTCCTCACCTTCTTGAGGCTCTTTGGTATTAATCTAACTTAAAATAGTTTGAGGTGTTACATACCCCGACCTAATCAATAATTTATTTTGCAAACGTCTTCCTATGCTCTAAAATATGAGACACAGAGCATTCATCAATGATGACGTGGATGATGGTGCCCCTTCCTCCCAGTCACAATACCCATTCTCTAGCAACCACATGGAGGAGGACTTGGATGTATTCTCGAGATCACTAGGAGGCTCTATCACTAGAGAAACAACCCTACCTCCCTCTGACTAGGAAAATGTAATGCTTTTTAGGGACCTATATTGGGAGAGGAAGAAGAATATCACGTGGAACCAACAAGTGGGCAAGATGTGGCAGACCATCAAGGTAATATTTTCTTGTGTTGCCCCTGAGAAGGATCTCCCCACGCTTGATTTGGAGGACTTTAATGAGTTTCCTTTCCCGAAGAGGCGTGGACATGCGATAGGGTACTAGAGGATCTTGAGGACTTCGACTAGGACACTTCTCCCCCACCTTGCAGCGGATATGCTTAGAACTTTTTTTTGTGTTTGTCCCATTTGTGCATGTAATAAATAATAATTTCCTTTTTTCTTTTTCTTTATTTCACACATAGATGCTTGTTTTCATAATATTAACCTCGTTATAAATGCTAAGGTTGTTTTGAACCAATTTCTACTATTTTTATATTGGTTTTTAATTTGAATTAGGCGATTTTAATATCCCAAGAATGAAAAGTAAAATATAGAAAAATAAGGCAGGGATTCTTTCCTTCCCTGTCCACTATAGAGGCCGGTCTTGCCGCTACAATGGCTGGTGCTATAGCAGGAATATTCCTACCATAGAGGGAGCGCTATAGTGGGTTAGTCCTGCTTTGACGGCCCCGACAATGTCAGCCTAGAAATTATGATTTTTTGTTAAGGTTCCCTCATTCCCCAACCCATTGAAATCACATAAAAACCTACAACAAAATCCCAAGACCGAACCCAACAAACGTATAATTAAAAAGGTTTCCATCCTATCAACTTAATATATATTACGTAAGACATCAGAAACCAGTTCATTAATCACATTGTAGTTTATCACTAGCCCATTGCACATAATCACATCATGTCATTTAGGCAACTCTATGCACGTCATCCCAATTTCAAGCTATATCACACAAGTTATTCAAAATTATTAACTTATTTTGCTTCATGGATGACTATTAGCTGATTATTCATGCATTTATATAGAATTTAAGGCTAAAAACTAATTGGAACCATCCCAATTTCAATTTTCCTTGTGTCCTTTAAGACACGATTATGGTATTTGATTTACTTCGTTGAGATACCAATTGGAATCTAGAGATACCAATTGGACTAAATCCATACCACAGGTGACAGACCTCATGACATAATAGCATGAATTGGAACGATTTCCTAGAATGCTTCATAGCTCTCTGAAAATTACATACGGACGTCAACAAACTAATATTTAGGACTCTACTCGATTTTTGCTCTTGCATTGGGAGACCGATGACTAAGAATCTGATACTAAATTGTCACTATCCAACCCACCAGGCTGTTGGACACATACGCTAATTATTAGATAGGATAACCCTTACCACCCAAATTAAAATGGGTCATGCTAAAAAAGTAAAAAAACTATGATTCATGTTTATAAAAAGTAAAGAAAGAGTCTCAACATTAACCTTTATTTCAAGTTTCAAAAAAATACAATAAAAATCCTTTTTAAAATTCCAAGAAACCCCTCCGAAGGAGCTAGTCTAAATAGGTATAAGAGCTTCTACGAGTATAATTTATGAAAGAAATATGACACAACTCCTACCATAAATAAAGAGGAGTAGAAGCTGTAAGAGATCATATTCTTCTTCACCTATAAAACATCACTGCTCCTGATCATGCAACTAGACTATGCCGAATGGCATGGCAAGAGTAGTATCAGTACAAACACCACATACTGATAGACATTATTACTCTGTCCAAATCCTCCACATAATATTATGTGTATAATCAATAAATATGAAACTTTGAGATATAATTAGGACCTCGATCCTCTCAGTCTTCACTCTTACAACAAACAATATTACCTTGAAACACATATGCTCTATCTCAAGTAACCGCACCTTCTTCTGCTGCCAAATCTACCATCTAGGCTATTTCACCGTCATATCAAATTATAACCTAATCCTTCTTCACTTAGATATTTACCAAACCACTTACTTTACCGACACCAAAATTCCTCTATTGTTTCCATTCCTAAATACAATCCCACAACTAACTCAGCTAACTGCTGTATACTCTCCCTCAATCTCTCATGCCAATACCCAGGCCCTTGATCAATTTGGTAAAAAACCTAGAAGAATTTTTACTAAACTACCTTGACTCAAATTCTCTTTATCAAATATGTCCTAGTCAACATCCTAGCTTAACAACACTCTAGTTATATGAAATATGAACAGACAACCATAATTTTGTAAAATAGATAATGTATAATTAAATCATAATTATAGAAACACCTGGACTCCTAATCCTTACTTTGAATTTATATGCACAATAACATGCAACAACCACAACATAACAACTAATCGATTCTCTTATGGAATCCAGACATAAATTGTTAGTGTACTGGCATGGCACTCAATCCAACCATTAGTTTGTCTACCGACATGGTACCAAATCTAATTATCAGTATGTACTAGCGTGGTACCCAATCAAACTATTAGTATGTAATGGTATTGTACCAGATCCAACTATTAGTATATACTATAATGTTACCTAATCCAACTATTAGTATATATGTAACACCTCAAAATTGTAAAAGTCCCTAGAATTTGAAAAGTTGCAGAAAGGTTTTTGGTGCACCGGGTCACGAGTGAGATGTACGAGCCTTATATTGTTCCACATCCCATGGAAACTAGTTGTGGTTGATGCCTTATAATTTTAGGATATTAGTTGGTGTTTACGAGTTGGTTTTATAGCTCATGGTTAGCAAAATAGGTCATAGATAGGCTCGTGGTTAAGAGTTTAGAAAGTTGGAAAATGTCATGTTCAAGTCCAATTTGAAAGAGCCAACATGAAAGATCGTAAGTGGAAATATGAGTCATAGTTGTTCACGTGGATGATCTTTCAGACTTAATAAGATTTTGGTATTTGAGTTTATGCGGATAGCTTGTACGAGTCGTACAAAGTATTATGGGTATTAGTTTGTGTTCTTGGTTTATTTTTCAGATACTTGGTGATTTTAATAGTTTGGTATACGATTGAATAGTACTGTTCATAGGAGAGTTGATGGGTCATAAAAGTGGGTGGTGGGTCGAGATCATAAAATCAAGATTTTTTAACTTAGTTTCTATGGACAGCATTCTATAGCCTGTAGAATGATTTACGATTTGTAGATGCTTCCAGTGAAACCTGTTTGGCAGTTATTTCTCAGGGGCATTTCAATCTTCTCCCACTCTTTAACTTCTATACTATGTAGTTTTGGGTTGTTTTAAGTGAGATTTAGGGGTTCTCATGATATCAACGCCTACCCCAAAATAGATTTCTTCTCTGTGAAGTTTCTCTCCCAAGGACAAAATAAGATCTTAAGTTCAAGTCTTCTTATCCAACTTTTCAATTAGGGTTTTGATCAACGTACATAGAAAATTCATCAATGGGTTCCTCTTTATCCATTGAGTCCCAAAGAAACCTCAAATTTTCTTCTATGATTCTTACCCAAATTCTAGGATTTTCTGATTCCTCAATATATTCAATTGATTTCAACTTTATATGCATGATTTGATCATAATTCAATATTTCCAATGATTTTTATATGAAACCATGCCATATGAGTATTTTGATTATAAAATCAAACTTTGAGATTATGCATGCATTATGAATTAAAGAAATTATGATTTAAGAATATTTTCAAATGAAGTGTCAACATGATTTTATGAAATTAGACTCCTTCCAATTGAAGTATTCTCATTATGAAATATTTTTATGATTTATCTATTTCCAATTGAAGTTTCCTTTTTACTATGAAAAGTGTAAGATCCCGGAAGTTGGAAAGACAAAGCGTGGAGAAAAGTTGCAGAAAAACTGCTGGAGCAAATTCCTATGAGTCAAACTATGTACTGTAGAAAGTTCTATGGGACGTACAGGCAATCGTAGGTATCCTGGACACCTTGTGAAATTTTAGTATCAGGGACGAGTCAAGTTGACGAGCCGTAGCAAGTCCTGCAAGCCGTAGGAGGCTAATCATCTCCTGAACAAATTGTAAATTAGTCTATGTGTGACCTTGACCTACGAAGGGTCCCTATGACCTATAGGACCATTGATGGGCCATAGGTAAGACCCATAAAAGGGTTTCTAAAGTAGGAAAGTTTATGAGTTTTAGAACTTTTTCTACGAACATATAGGAGGGTCCAAAAGTGGATAAACGATCCGTAGGATAGACCTGTAGGAAGTGATCAGACGCTTAGATTTTATGATGTTTGAAAAGTATCCAGTACAAGGGGTATCTACGACCCGTAGGAAGGTTGATTTCCCATAGGATACACTCTTAGGAAATGTCCTGAGTTTTGGATATTTGGCTAAGTGTTGCGGAAGTTGACGTGTCATCTCTACAATTTGTAACTTATTTGACGAGCCATAGAATCAACTTTTGGAGTACTGACCCTACGACATCGTCCCTATGACCCGTAGGTCCCTACTCATAGGTTAGTCCAACAACTTTTAATGTAGGGTGTTTTGCCCCTTCGTATTATTTTATCTATGCACTTGGAAATTCTTAGGGTATTATGCAAAGCCTATAATTACCTTGGACCTTCAAAATCCTATCAGTCCCTCTTATTTCTCAAAATCACTCTAAGGCATCAATGATTCTCTCCCAAAAGACTCTTCTTTTTCATCAGCTAGGGTTCTAAGGTTCAAAACTTTCTTTTTAAAATTTCAAGTAGATCTTCATCAAGGTATGTGGGAATTCATCCATGGATCCTTTCCATCCATGGAGTCTCAAAGATTTCTTCCAAAATTTATGTCAATTTCAATTCAATTGTTCTAGGGTTTTCTTCAATTGCATATGGGTCAACTCAAATATGTTTTATTTCAATTATGATGATTCATTCATGCATGATTTTAATTCAGTTACATGTTTTCAAGATATTTTATAATGATTCATGCATTAATTATGCTATTAATTTCAAGTATGAATTATGGACTTATGATCAGAAAGTTTATGAATTTTCAAGTATGATTTATGAAAGTAATGTATGATGATTCAAGTATATTTCAAGTGTAAATATCATGAATTGTGTAAGGTTTTTCACAATATGCAAGTTATGATGATATGGATTCTTAGAAAGGTAAGTGTCCACAAGTTTTAGTTATGATCATGATTTTCACGGAGCTATTCTTATGTTATATTTTCATGATGTTGAATTGGTTGATTTATATTTCCTAATGACTATGTTTTATGTATTCCATTGGTATTAACTTAACGCATAGCAAATTTTATGGTGGGGATTTACGAGGGAGACGTAGTAGCAACCATTAGTTTCTAAACAACTTGTCACTGTAGGTTTTTCCTTTGTAGCTTAGCTAGTGGATCCACATATAACTCATGTTATGTTATGTTTATGATACGAAGTCTACCTTGGAAAGTAGTCTCTCTCTTCTCACTATGGGAGTTACATCGGATTCCATATTATAGCTCATATGGTCTTACATTTCGATTAAGGTTAATATCCCACATATGTATATTTTATGTTCTACAAGATCTTATGATATTTTATGATGCATTGACCACATTATTATGATTTTCAAATGCTTTTAATATTTTTTACTTATGTTTTAAAGATATTGGTCATGCATCACATGTTCATCTTGACTATGTTCGATTATCATTGTTCATGCGTGCTTCTCACATACTTTTGTCTACATTATATCATAATATAGTGTCGGACGATCATCACACACACTCTACTCGTGGATAGATATTGAGCTTACTTACTTTTGTTTGTTTGTCCTCATAATTTGAGGAAAAGACATTTATATTTTCCTTTGTTCCTTATGACATTATTTCTTAAGTCGGTGAGCTAGAAATATTTCTAATGCCCCATCCATAGTAGTAGTAGACGCATGTTAGATAGTATGGAGTCTATGTTGTCTTCTTATTTCATGACATCTTTGCTTAAAATTTTATTCTACTTTTATGATGATTCGTATTATGTCTTAATTACCTCATGTATACTTATGAATGATATGCTAAGAGGATTAGTTGAAGTTCCTCGATATTCTAATTATTGTGTCACACCTAGGGCCTAGCTTGAGTCATGACAAAAAGACTATAATGATTTAGATGCTTTAGATAAGTGTCTCTTATGAGTATTTTATGAAATCATGTTATGAAGGAGCTCTTCTTATGATATAAAGTTATGCATGATTTGGTATTACTAGATTTTTATCATTTCAAGGATTATGAATATGAT
Source organism: Solanum dulcamara (assembly GCF_947179165.1). Taxonomy (NCBI): domain Eukaryota; kingdom Viridiplantae; phylum Streptophyta; class Magnoliopsida; order Solanales; family Solanaceae; genus Solanum; species Solanum dulcamara. Next base: position 54,458,875 of record NC_077241.1, read on the forward strand.
ATGATTATGCATATTTTTTGTTGGGAGTTTACTTAACACTGAGTGAACTTCGAGATGAAGGCTAACCCATGAGTACAGGTGGAGTTCTTTCAAAGAAATTCCCATGTCATAGAACTACGTGCCATAGTAGGAGTAAAAAGGATCAGCCATTAATTAAAACTTCATTCCTTAGTCAGTCACCTGTTAGTTGAGGCTTGACTCTAGCTAGTTGATCCACCTAGGATTATGATTGTGGTTCTTACCTTGATAAGTAAGTCACTTCTCTTTTCCATATTATAGCTCATATGGTTCATGTCAGTTAACGGTATCTCCCACCAAAAACTTATGATATGTTTATGACTCTTTTTAGAATATTGCATTGACCTTGTATTTATTTTACAAACTCATCTTATCAAATTATGTCATATTTTACTTGGTCATTGCATTAGCACGTTTTCAAACTTATCATGTCATTATGTTAGGTTTATGTATTTTCTCCATACTCAATAAGTTTCATAGTACTAACTGCATACTTTTTCCTATATAGTCTCATAATATAGGTCCTGATGCACATCCTTCGAGCAGAGGTTAGAATTGGATCCTGTCAGCTTACACTATTATTGGATAGGGACATTTACTAGCAACTCACCTATGTTGATAGAGTTTTTCAGTACTTCTCTTTTGATTTTGACTTTAGAGTTAGCTAGGGATATGTCCTAGCAACTCACCTATGTTAGTAGAGGCTTTCAAACAAAAAAGTTAGATTCCATATATGTTTCTTCATATATTGTCTTTTTTCTATATAAGACTTTATTAGACTATTCATTATTTTCTTCTACTTTTCAATTTATTTCAGTTATGTTTTTTATCTTTATGCTATATGTTTAGATTGAGGTCTCTCGAGACTCTAGGTACCGTATTATGTCTAGAAGGCAGTCTTGGGTCATGATAAATTTGGTATTCAAAGCATCATGTTCAAGAGTCTTATGGTCTTTGAAAGTCTCATTAGTAAAGTCTTGTTCATGAGAGTAAAGTGTGCCACATCTATGAGTGAGAGGCTATGAGATTTTTAAGAAACACTTTACTTATTTCATACTCTTTATCGTGCAATTAAATTGAACTATAAAAGATTTCTTTCTAACTCATGTTCTACGCATTTCAGAATTATACCTCCAAGAAGAGCTCTCGTGAGAATGAATTAAGAAGAGGAGCAACAAGTACCTCAAGCTCTGGTTGATACTTTGGCTGAGCAAGTCACTCTTGCCAAGTTTAGGGTTGTTTTCCAAGTACTTGCCCAAACCATGATTACTCAAGCCAACCATGAGGTTTTAGCTCTCATGAACCCAAATATGGGTATGGGGATGACTAGAGCTCATGACTTCACAAGTATTAATCTGCTAGAATTCCATGGTCTAAAGGTGGACAAGGATCCATAAGAGTTTGTTGAAGGTATCTAAAAGATTATCGACATTATGGGTGTCACTCTGGTGGAAAGTGCGAACTTGGTCGCTTAGGAAAAAATGGCTATTGATGCGGGTCCATTGGATTAGGATGAGTTTAACGGGGAATTTATTGATTAATTCTTCCCTCTCGAGATGAGAGAGACAAAAGTTAAAGAGTTCATTAATTTGAAGCAAGGGAACATGAGTGTGAAAGAATATGCTTTGCAATTCACTCAATTCTCCAAGTATGCTTCGAATATGATTGCCAATTCTAGGGCTCATATAAGTAAGTTCATTTTTGGTGTCTCAGAGATGGTTATGAAGAAATATAGAATATTTGTATTGATCAAACAACTTGAGGAAGAGAGTCTTAAGGAGAAATCTAGGGAGACAAAAAGGTCACAAACATATAGTGGTTATTACTCTTATTTAATATCTAGTGGAGGTGATCGTTCTCAGTTTAGATAGAAATTCTTTGGCCTGACTTCATCTAGTGCTTCGGTTCAAAAGTTCATCAAGGATAGGGTGTCTAACCCTAAGCCTTAAGGAGGTGTTTCTAGTGGTCATACTTTCTCCACTTGCCAGAAGTGTGGCAAGAGTCGTCTGGTGAGATGCTTAACTTGTACAAATGTTTGCCTTGGATGTGGTAAGATTGGACACAAGATGAGGGATTTTACTTCGCTTAATATCAAAGGTAGAGAGATTCATCAACAGACTCATCTTACTGCTTTAGTAGTTCGCTCGACTCAGCAGGGTACCTTAATAGGATTAGGAGTATTCTCTTTATGTGGTCACTGGTATGTTATGAGTCTTTGAGTTTGATGTTTATGCCTTGTTATATCCAGGAGCAAATCTTTCCTGTGTGATTCCTTATGTTGCTATGAAATTTGATGTCAATCCCAAAATCCTGTTAGAACCTTTCTTACTATCTACTCCTATTGGTAACTCAGTTTTAGCTAAATTACTATATCGAAATTGTCATGACTCAGTTTCTCAGAAAATCACCTCAGTTGATCATATAGAGCTAGATTTGCTTGATTTTGATATCATTCGTGGGATGGATTCACTACATGCTTACTATGCTTCTATCAATTGTAGAGCTAGAGTTGTAAGATTTTAGTTTCCTAATTAGCAAGTCATCGAATGGAATGGTAGTACCTCAACGCCTATAGGTCAATTTGTTTCCTACCTTAAGGCCAGAAAGATGATTTCCAAATGTTGCATCTATCATCTAGTTCAGGTTAAGGATATTTGTTCCGAAACTCTAACTCTTCAGTCCGTTCTTATTGTTGATAAATTCCTAAAAGTATTTCCCCAAGATCTTCCAAGAGTTCCTCCCAAAAGGGAAATTAACTTTGGTATAAAAATTCTTCGAGATACCCAAATTATCTCTATTTTTCCTTACCGAATGGTTCCACTTCAGCTTAAAGAGTTGAAAGATCAGTTAAAGGACCTTCTAAATAAAGATTTCATTAGGCCTAACTTTTCTCCATGGGGTGCTCTAGTTCTCTTTGTTCGTAAGAAAGATGTATCTTAGAATGTGCATTGATTGCCATCAGTTGAACAAGGTCACAATAAAAAATAAGTAATCCATCCCAAGGATTGATGACTTTTTCACTCTGTTTTAGGGTGCCAGTGTTTTCTCAAAGATAGACCTCAGATCAGGCTAGCACCAACTCAGAGTTAGGGAGTGTGACATTTTGATAACAGCCTTCATGACTCGGTATGATCACTACGATTTGTTGGTTATGTCTTTTGAAATAATAAATGCTCAGGCAATTTTTATGGAGTTGATGAATGGGGCGTTCAAATAGAATTTCGATATATTCATCATTGTCTTCATAAGTGACATCTTGATTAGCAATCCTTGGCCATATTGTTTATGGAGAGGGCATATATGTAACACGCACGACGTTTACAGTTGTCCTACATCTTGTATCGAAGACTTACGAGCCTAAATTTGAGAATTATATTATAGTATCACATGTGATTTGATAACATTGTATTTTAATGGAATTTTGAAAATAATAATAATAATAATAATATATATTCTTATTTCCCTGCATTTATGAATTAATTTTGTAAAAGTTTTATAATTTATAAATACTATAATAGTCATAGTAAATCTAGTTATGTCAAAGAATTATTATTATATAAGGTAGGACTAACTCAAAATAATTTTCCATTGATTATTGTATATGCAAAAAAAAAATTATACATATTTTATCAACAAACTATGCAATATTCAAAGATAAATGCTACCATGGCCCAAACTAGGACCAAGATGTGACATGATGATCAAAACCCCAAAGGGATACAACTAAGCCTTTTAACATATCATACGTGAACACATACAAGACATATTAAGCATCAACTCAATAGACTAGATGAAATTTGCGAAAATATCATAGACAAGTCAAAACGACAACATAGACTCTATATAGTGTATCCAACAAGACTCTACTAATCAGTATGGGCGGGCCAAAGATATGTCCCTAGATCACCCTCAAATATTTATAGTAATTATTTAAAAGAAAGAGCCAACTCATATATTGGCCTCGGAAAAATGAGGACTCACCAACTCCGTAAGATAGAAACTCACTAGCATATGTAGAAGGAATATGATCCTCAACCCCTACATTATGAGACAATGTAGGCAAATATGCGTTAGTATGTTTGAATGTACTAAGTATGTGGGCATGCCATGAAATGTAAATCATAAGGTGCAATGATCAATATAATAAACATGATATAGAAGATCATAAGTAAGGCCATGGGAGAAATTGTAAAGATCAAACTATTAAGAGACATTATTGAGGTCATCACGAACATAAAAAAGAGTATACATATGTGGGTGATAACCATAAATGGGATTAAGACCATGTTAGCTATAACATGGAATTCGATGTTCCCCATATTGAGAAGGGGGAGGATACTTGACCAGGTAGGCTCTGTCCAATCATTTTCATCATTAAGAGCTATATGTGGATCCACTAGCTAGGCCATAAGGCAATCCTATGGCTGCAACATAGTTGAAGGGACTCGAAGTTCCTACTAAGGCTTAGGTCGTGTCCCCACTTCAAAGTTCACTAGCTGGTAAGTATATCAACTTACAAAATATATATCATAATCATAATCTTAGTAATATATCATACATTCAGAAATCATACTTTTTCATAATCATAATACATAACATGTTCATAGGTATAGCTCATTAAGGATATCAAGTCACCCCTTTAACAAGGATCTTGAGTTATCTTTTCATTAAGTTCATTATCATGCAATGTAGGTATAGGTTGTAACACCCCGTGTTATTCTAGCCTAGACTAAGTTTGGGAATTATGAGAAAGATTGATTAATTGGATTGAACAATGAACTACGAGGGAGGTCTATGATTCATAGGTTGTTCTACGAGTCGTAGGAACAGTTCGTAGACCTCCCAAACACTTAGTGAAATTTTGATTTGGAGAAGCCTCCCTATGAGCTAGCACTATGATCCATAATTACTCATATGAGTCATAAAAATAAGTTGTAGAGCCTTTGCCTAAATTTTGAAAATACAAGCCTCAATACCTTCGCTATGAGTTGAATGGATGACCTGTAGAGATTAATACGAGCCGTAGACATGACTCTTAGAAGTACCTAACACTTGGTCAAATTTATGAACTGGAAGATCACATCTACGAGAGAAGTTGATGAGTCACCGAAATTCCTACGAGTCATAAAAATAACACATAGGGAAAGTTCAGAGACTCATTATTGCAGGCTTCTAAGAAACCTGCAGGACGAGGAAGTTCACAACTCATCGAGTCTTTAACGACTCCTCGACATGAGTGTAGACCCCAATATTTTCTAGTACAATTACACAATGGAATACAATGACCTTTTTACATTTCTATGAGTCATAATGATGACTCATAGGTGACTAATTTCTTATTTTTAATAAGGGTAGATTGGTCTTTTCCCACCTCTCTTAGACTAAAACCCTGACATTTTAGGACTAAATTAAGTTCCTTATCAGTAACTAGTATGCCTAATACCCTTATTAACCCTTGGATTATTTGAAAGTGAGGATTTGAGAAGAGGAGAAAGATAGGGTTCAAGTTCTTCAAGAGAGGTCTTCGAGTTCTTGATTGTTCTTCGAGTTCAGGTTTGTAAGGATGAACTAAAACATGGATTCTATTCATCCATGTGCTAATGATTGTGATAGATTGATTGTGTATGGATAGATCCTTCATGATTGTATTCCTTGAAAAAGTTTTATCTTAAAAATGCACATGGTTTTACTGATTATTGATGAAATATTGATGTTTACAAATTAATTCCTTGAAACACATTAATTGAACTACTTTATTACTTGAACCCTAACGACATATTAAATGATATTGAATTGTATACATCTTAAGATTGAGTCTAGAGGTTTGAATTGTGAATGTACGATTGTGAATGAAATGTTAGCATGATGACAGTGCTTATTGTTTTGACGAATTGATGGTGTTGAATGTTATAACTGATTTTCTAAAAACACCTTTTAAATAAATGATTGAAAATAATTAGGAAAATGATTGGTTGAAGAGAGTGATTTGATAGAACGAATGAATTGAAAGAGTCCAAAAGATACTTATTGAATTGGTTCGATTTGGATTAATTTTATTCTAAGCTTGAGTATTGAGAGTATCAAGAACCAAATTGGGTAAGAGTAAGTAATAACTCAAATCCAATAAATACATCACCAAACATAGAAGAGGATTGAATTGTTAAAGTTGGATATTTCCTAAATTACTGTCCTAACATGATAAGACTTGATTAGTTATAGATCCTTGATTGTTGATTTGTTCCTACCCTAGCAAGGTATGAAAAGACGTGGCAAGAACTTTAGTTTTTTGTACTATCACTGGCTCATATGTGATAGTTCTTGGATAAAAGGAAACTCCTACAAAGGTTTTGATAATACTCTAAGACGGATTGGAATGGATTGGATTGTATTTGATTGATCTTGTCTAAATCATATTCTTATTTAGACTTAGGACAACTTGATTGAGTTATTCTTTCTTCTAAGTTGAGATTCTGAGTTGATTTGATTTTACCCTGATATATGTTTCATTTTGGCATTTTACATAGTCGTACATTCCATGTAATGACGTCTATTTAGGCCTATATCATTTCAGATGCAGAGACAGGTACTAGAGATCATCAATAGGCGTATCGTTGAGGATTTATTCGCTTTCACCTAGTTGGTGAGTCCTCCTTGTTTCTGGAGGTAACCATAGTTAACTTTTTAGCTTTGAGTTAACTTTCTTTTATTTGATTTGTGGTTGCTATCAACCTATCATTGAAACCTCTTAGATTGTTGTTAGAGGCTTCATAGACTAGAGTGTTGATGATGTTGATTTATTTTGTTTTGACTAGTTTCTTTCTTACTAGTTATTGCTTGGATAGATGGTTGGCCTTTGGCCTTATTTATGAGTAGTATTCTTGTGATTTGAGTCTTCCCCTGATAGAATATGATTCAATGAAGGTGTTATTGGACCAAATGGTTCGCTTTAGGGACAACAATGGTCTTTGAGTGCTGGCCACGTCTAGGGTACTCTCTCAAGGCATGAAAACTTGGTATCAGAGCACAGAGTTCAAGAGTCCTTGAGAGTCTATGAAGTCATGTCTACTAGAGACTTGCTTATAAGTTTTATTGTGCACCACACTTATAATTAGGAGGCTATAGAACATTATGAATTATCTTCCTTCTTTATATTCTAAGTTTGTGCAAAAGAGTTTAACTCTATAAGTTCCATCCAAATTCATGCTTTACACATTTGCAGATAATGCCTTCTAAATGCACCACTAGCTAGAGGAAAGCCACCAACACTGGAGTTCCACAATATGAGATACCCCCACCATCAGGAGTTAAAACTATGGGCTAACTTGCAGGTTCTACTGAGGCACCCCAAGAGCCTACTACTCAACCAACTCTTACTTCAAAAACTGAGTTTAGAGGTGTCATCACTATACTCACCCAACTGATAGATGGTCAGAGGGGTAACCAAAGTCATCGGCTTCTAGCTCTAGCTTCCAAGAGCCATCAACTTCAGCGAAGATCCGAGACTTTTTGAGGATAAACCACCTATTTTCACGGGTTCCAAGGTTGATGAGGACCCCCAAAATTTCATTGATGAGATATTGAAGATGCTGAAAGTGATGCATTCTATGTAGATCAAGAGGGTTGAGTTGGTGTCTTATCAGGTCAAGGATATGGCAAATGTTTGGTATAACCAGTGGGAAGAAAGTAGAGGTGAGGATGCGGAGACTGCTATTTGGGATGAGTTTGAGGGAGAATTTTTTGATTACTTCTTTCCTAGAGAATTAAGAGAAGAAAAAGTAGAAGAGTTTGTAAATTTAAAGAAGAGGGTATGAAAGTTAAGAAGTATAGTCTGAAGTTCATCCAGCTCTCCAAATATGCTCCGGAGATGATCCCAGATAGAAGATCAAAGATGAGGAAATTTGTCTCTAGATTAGGAAGACATGTGAACAAGGAGTGCAAAACATCATTGTTGATCTCTAACGTGGATATTTCTATATTAATGGTGTATGCTCAGTAGGTATGAGAAGAGGAAATACTAGGAGGAGCACTTGAGCAAAAGGGCAACAAGTCCCTTTTTCAGAAGAGGTCTTCGAACTAAGCGCCATCTACGGCAAGTCCACCTGCGCCGCATAACAGGTATGATCACCAAGGACATAGTCACCAGAACTCTAGAGCCCAGGGTTCTCAATCCTAGGCTAATGTAGCTCAAGGTTCGAAAGGAAATCCACTCTATAGCTAGTGCGGTAAGCTCCATTTGGGAGAGTGTAGAGAGGGAAAGAATGGTTGTTATAAATGTGTCCAAATGGGACATTTTCAGAGGGAGTGTCCAACATGAGATCCCAGTATTCTACCATTGTATAACTGGCTAGAGGTAATTAGAGGGGCACTACTTCAAGTATTAGCAGAGGTACAAACCGTCTATATGCCATGGGTAGTCGCCAATATCAGGAGAACTCCCCAGATATTATGGGGGGGGGGGTATTATTCGAGTCTTTACTTTTGACTATTTTGTTTTAGTTGATCCAGGTGCCATTCCATCTTTTGTGTCTCCTTATGTGGCTAGTAGATTTGATAAAATTCCTGAGTGTCTTCTAGAACCCTGTAGTGTATCTACTCCTATTGGTGAGTCTATATTAGCTGAGAGGGTCTATATGGATTGTGAGGTGTCTATCCATCACAAGGATACCATGGCTGACTTAGTTGAGTTGAACATGTTCTATTTTGATGTGATTCTTAGAATAGATTGGCTATATGCTTTTTATGCCTCTATTGACTGTAGATATCAGATTGTTAAGTTCAGTTTCCCGAATGAGCCTGTCTTAGAATGAAAGGGTAGTCTTGTTGTACTAAAGGGTAAGTTTATCTCCTACCTTAGGGCCAGAAAATTGATCTCTAAAGGGTATATTTATCGCATCATTAGATTCAAAGATGATAGTGTTGAGTCCCCTATTCTCGAGTTAGTTTTGATTGTAAATGAGTTTCTTGAGGATCTGCCCGGAGTCCCTCCTAATAGAGAGATTGAATTTGGGATTGATGTTCTTTCTGATACACAACCTATATCTATTCCTCCATATAGAATGACTTCTGTTGAGTTAAAAGAATTGAAAGACTAGCTAAAATATCTCCTAGATAAGGGGTTCACAAGGACAAGTGTCTCACCTTGGGGGCTCTTGTCCTATTTGTGCGAAAGAAAGATGGATCGTTGAGAGTGTGCATTGACTATCGTCAACTGAACAAGGTCACCATAAAGAACAAGTATCCCCTTCCCAAGATAGATAATCTATTTAACCAGCTTCAGGGTACCACTTGATTTTTAAAGATAAACCTCAGATCAAGCTACCACCAGTTGAAAGTGAGAGAATGTGCATCCCAAAGACTGCTTTCTAAACTAGGTACGGTCACTATGAGTTTCATGTTATGTCCTTCGGTCTGACTAACGCTCCTACGATATTTATGGACATGATGAACAGAGTGTTCAAAATAATATTTTGACATGTTTTTGATTGTATTTATACATGATATATTGATCTATTCGAGGATTGAGAATGAGCATGCTAATTATCTCAGAATTGTCCTTTAGACTCTCAAGGATAGGGAACTCTATGCCAAGTTTTCAAAGTGTGAATTTTGGCTTGCTTCAGTGGTATACCTAGTCTATATTGTATCTTGAGAGGTTATACGAGTTGATTCACAAAAAATAAAGTAGTTAAGAACTGGCCAAGGCCCACATCCCCGACTAACATAATAAGTTTCTTGGGTCTGGCCAGCTACTACCATAGATTTATTAAAGAGTTCTCATACATATATTTACCATTGAATAAGCTGAACCAGAAGAAGGCTAAGTTTCAATGGTCAGATGAGTGTGAGAAGAGTTTTCAAGAGTTTCAAACAAGACTGACTACTGCTCTAATGCTTATCCCAACCTGAGGGAATAGATGGTTTTGTGATTTATTATGATGCATCTATAGTTTGATTAGGATTTGCATTAATGCAGAATGGGAAGGTGATAACTTATTTTTCAATACAACTTAACATTCATGAGAGAAACTAACTGACTCACGACCTTGAGTTGGCAGCAGTAATGTTTGCTCTCAAGATTTGGCATTATTATCTTTTGGCGTGTATGTTGATGTGATCACAGATCACAAGAGCCTACAATATGTTTTTACTCAGAAAGAGCTGAATGTGAGGCAAAAGAGATAGCTCAAGCTTCTCAAGGATTATGACATGAGCATTCTCTACCACCCAGGAAGATCTAACGTTGTTGCTAATGCTCTTAGCAGGTTATCCATGGGAAGTACTGTCTATGTAGATAAGAAAAAGAAAGAATTGGCCATAAGATGCATAGGCTTGTATAATTGGGAGTTCAACTTATTGACTCCAACAAAGGTTGTGCTATTATTTAGAACGAAGCTGAATTATATCTAGTTGTAGAGGTAAAAGAAAAGCAAGATCAAGATTCCATTCTCCTCTAACTGAAGGATGATGTTCATAAGAAAGGTAATGGATTTTGACAAAGGGGGAGATGGAATATTGAGGTATCAAGATAGATTGTGTGTTCCAAGCTTCGAGGGCATTTGAGAGAGGATCATGGCAGAGGCTCATAATTCTAAGTATTCCCTCTATCTAGGTTCTGCAAATATATACCATGACTTGAGAGAGGTATATTGGTGGAGTATAATGAACAGGAATATAGAAAAGTTTGTGTCCAAATGCCCAAACTACCAATAGGTTAAAGTTGAGCACTAGAGGCTTTGTGGAGTATCCCAGAATATTGAAGTTCCAGAATGGAAGTAGGAAATGATAAATATGGACTTCATTATAGGTCTACCGCTGTTACGCAGATAGCATAACTCTATTTGGGTGATTATGGACAAGATGACAAAATAGGCCCATTTCTTACCCATTAAGATTATGGATATGACAGATAAGTATGCCAGACTATATCTTTGAGAGATTGTTAGAATGCACGGAGTTCCCCCAGTTTTGGAAGTCATTCCAGAAAGGTTAAGGTTCAAGAGTGAACCTTAGTATTTCTTTTCACCCGCAAACAGACGGCCAAGAAGAGCATACGATTCAAACCTTGGAGGATATATTTAAAGACTATGTCATCGACTTCAAAGGTAATTGGTATGATTATTTACCTCTTCTTTAGATTTCATAGAATAATAGCTTTCATTCGAGCATTCAGATAGCTTCCTATGAAGCTTTGTATGAAAGAAGATATAGATCGCCGATTAGTTAGTTTGAGATTAGTGAAGTGAGTTGATTTGACCAAAATTGGTTTATCAAGCAATGAAGAAAGTAAAGATCATCTAGGAGAGGTTGAAAAATATATTGAGTTGCCATAAATCCTACACTAATGTTAGAAGGAGAGATTTGGAGTTCGAAGTGCACGATTAGGTATACTTGAAAGTTTCCCTAATGATGGGTGTGATGGGATTTTGAAAGAAGGGGAAGCTTAGTCCCCTCTATATTGGTCCTTATCAGATTGTGAAAAGGGTTGGTAGCGTAGCTTATGAATTATAGTTGCCACCGAAGCTAGAAGTTATTCATCTTGTATTTCATATCTCTATGCTTAAGAAATGTTTGGGAGATCCTTCGCTAGTTGTCCTAACTGAGAGTATTGGGGATGAAAGAGAGTTTGAGTTATGAAGAGATTCCGGTTCAATTTCTTGATTATCAGGTTCGTAAATTGAGAACTAAAGAGGCAACATCCGTCAAAGTTCTATGGCGGAATAAGTTTATTGAAGAGGCTACATGGGAAGCTGAAGAGGATATTAAATATAGTGCCTCCTAATGATGATGTTGATGGTAATATTCATTTGTCCTATCTTTGATTTGAGATTCATTCCTAATTTGAGTATTCAATGGGTATTCCTGAGTTTAAGTTGTTGATTGAACGAATGATTGAATTGTTGAGATATTGATTGTATTTGTGCCTTGAGTAAACCCTTAGCGTAGTCTTAATTCGAGGATAATTTATCCCAGGGGAAGATATTGTAACACCCCATTTTATTCTAGCCTAGACTAAGTTCAAGAACCATGAGAAAGATTTATGAATTTGACTTAACAATGGACTACGAGGGAGGTCTACGATTTGTAGGTTGTTGTATGAGTCGTAGGAACAATTTGTAGACCTCTCTAACATGTAGTGAAATTTTGATTTCAAGAAGCCTCCCTATAAGCTACCATTATGAGCCGTTATCATTCCTACGACTCGTAGGAATGAGTTGTAGATCCTTTGCCTAAATTGTGAAAATACAATCCTCGATACCTTGACTACGGGTTGACAGGATAACCCATAGATATAACTATGAGCCGTAGAAAAGACTATTAGAAGCACGCAACACTTAGTCAAATTTCTAAACTGGAAGATCACATCTATGAGGGAAGTTGACAAGTCGTCAAAGTTTCTACGAGTCATAGAAATGAACCGTAGGGAAACTTAAGAGACTCATTATTGCAGGCTTTTAAGAAACTTGCAGGACGAGGGGAGTTCACAACTCATCGAGTCTTTGATGACTTGTAGACACAAGTCATAGACCCCAATATTTTCCAACCCAATTTCAAGATAGAAGAAGATGACCTGTAGAGGATTCTACGAGTTGTAATGACCACTCATAGGTGACTAATTTTAGGTTTTTAATGAGGGTAGATTGGTCTTTTCCCACTTCTCTTAGACTAAAACCATGATGTTTTAGGACTAAATTAAGTCTTTTATCAGTACCTCGTATGCCTAATACCATCATTAACACTTGGATTATTTGAAAAAGAGGATTTAAGAAGAGGAGAAAGACTAGGGTTCAAGTTCTTCAATTGAGGTCTTCGAGTTCTTGATTGTTCTTTAAGTCCAGGTATGTAAGGCTGAACTAAAGTATGGATTTTGTTCCTCCACGTGCCTATGATTTTGATAAATTGATTGTGTATGGATTGAGCCTCCATGATTGTATTCCTTGAAAAAGTCTTCTCTTAAATAAATATATGTTTTTACTGATTATTGATGAAATATTGATATGTATGAATTAATTCCTTGAAACACATGAATTGAACTACTTGCTTACTTGAACCCTAACAACATGGTAAATGATATTGAATTATATACATCTTAAGATTGAGTCTAGAGGATTGAATTGTGAATGTATAATTGTGAATGGAATGTGAGCATTATGATAGTGCCGATAGTGTTGATGAATTGATAGTGTTGAATGTTGTCACAACTGATTGTCTAAAAAACCCTCTTAAATAAATGATTGAAAATAATTGGGAAATTGATTGGTTGAATGGAGTGATTTGATAGAACGAATGATTTGAAAGAGTCCAAAAGACACTAATTGAATTGGTTTGATCTGGATTGATTGTCTTATTAGCTTTAGTATTGGGAGGAGCATCGAGTACCAAATTGGATAAGAGTAAGTAATAACTCAAATCCAATAACTACGTCGCCAAATGTAGTATAGGATTGAACTGTTAAAGTTGGATGTTTCCTAAATTACTGTCCTGACATGATAAGACTTGATTGGTAATAGATATATGATTGTTGATTCATTCTTGCCTTGGCAAGGTATGAACGGATGCGGCAATAATATCGGTTTGTTCTACTATTACTGGCTTATAAGTGATAGTTGTCAGATAAGATAAACTTCCATATAGGTCTTGATAGTACTCTGAGTCGGATTGGAAATGATTGAATTGGATTGTATATGATTAGTCTTGTCTAAATCATATTCTTTTTTAGACTTAGGAAATCTTTATTGAGTTGTTCCTTCTTCTGAGTTGAGATTTTTAGTTGATTTGATTCTACCCAGCTGCATGTTTTATTCTGCTATTTTACATACTCGTACATTCCACGTACTAATGTCCATTTCGGCTTGGATCATTTCATGATGCAGAGGTAGGTACTAGAGATTATCAATAGGCACATTGTTGAGGATCTATTCGCTTCCAGCTAGTTGGTGAGCCCTCCTTATTTCAGGAGGATATCATAGTTATATTTTTAGCTTTGAGTTAGCTTTCCTTTATTTGATTTGTGATAGCTATGAACCTATCATTGGCATCTCTTTGATTGTTGATAGAGGCTTCATAGACTAGAGTGTTGATGATGTTGGTTTGTTTCATTTTAACTAGTTTCATTCTTACAATTTGTTGATTGGATAGATGGCTGGCCTTTGGCCTTATTTATGAGTAGTATTCTTGTGAGTTGAGTCTTCCACTGATACAATATGATTGAATGAAGGTGTGATTGGATCAAGTGGTTTTCTTGAGGAACAACAATGGTCTTCTAGAGCCGACAACGTCTAGGGTACCTTCTCAGGGCGTGACATAGGCCTTTGATCATTACAAAATATTTCTTGTATCAATCATCATTAGAGTCTTAGTTCACCTCAGTCATTAAGGATCCTAAGTCACTCCTTCATAAACCTGCATGCAACTTATATTTCAAACATATTAGAAATCATATTTGTATAGTCATACTTGAAAGCAAAATCATCTAGCTAAGTAGTAATTCATGCTTAGATGAGAGGTTAAATCATAAATAAAATATAATTCATGTACTTGAAAGAGTAGTTGATGTGATATAGGGATAAAATACGTAAAAGGGATAACATAGGGAAAAATTAGGGCGGTAGCGCACTGCTTGGCATGCCTCCCCAAGGCCTAAACTTCAGAGACCAGGGCATGGCGCACTGCTGGCATGCCGCTCCATCCCTGAACTTCAAAGGCTTCTTCTTGGCATAATGGTGGCATGCCACCCCATGATTTCCTCGACGATTTTCCAAATCTTTCATCATTTTTCATGAGTTTTAATTCCCTATAATGAGATCCTAAGCCCTAATTAGCAATACAATGAATATATATGAAGAATCTACAAATCCCAAGCAATTACACATCAATTTAAGCCAACAATAGATTTTATTTTACAAGATAAATCATAGTTCATTCAATTGAGAAGATTTAAAGACGTAATTGAAATTCATGAAAGATTTAAGAAATTATTTGAACTCCATGGGTGAAAAGTACCTATCGATGAAACCCACATACCTTAAATATGAATTATGAAGAAACCCGAATAAAAACCTGAAGATCAATGGTAAAATTGGGAGATTCCTTGCTAGGTCTTCAATGGAGGTCTAGAGAGCCTTTGTAGAGAAAAGATTTTTAGGATGAGTGATTAATGAATGAATGAGGGGAATTAAGAGCTTTGGGGATTAAATAGATTAGGAACCTAGCCCCAAAACTTGTCTAGATTAAATCCCCTTTAAAAATAGGGAAAAGTCTATAATGCCCTTAATGAAAATCTCCCTTGACCCATCAATGAACTCGTCAAGGCTAATTATTCACCTTAATATATCATACTATATATTTCTCATACCCGGGATTTTACAATATTTCCCCCTTGAGGACATTTGTCATTGAATAAGATAGGAGCTAGCTTGAGTATAATAGAGTGAGTATGCAACAACCCAAATGAATGCACCAATGAAACTTTTAAACATCAACATCATTTTTTTTTCGTGGTATGCATGCATATGTCATGGCACGGAGAAGTTGAAACATATGTGTTTTAGAGGATTTGAGTATTGTCACAACCACAGGCTTAGGGCCTATATGTGACACTGCCATCAAGATTATGAGGGACCCAACCAAGCCGTCATAGCATATATTGCATACATAAGGTAAAGGAAACATAAATAGATAAGTGGAAGTATCAACTCAACATAGAAGTTGAAGACAATGAATTTCAACATAGGTCCAAAATGGACTACATCACTTTGAACGTCTAATCATTCCTCTATTCTAGACTTTGATGGGGTCTTAGGGCAAGTTCCTAGCTCACTTTAAACGTAAGAGAAATTCAAAGTAATGATGTTGTTATACCCTACCCTTTTGTACATTAGAACATTTTCTTTTTTTAGTATCTCTAAAAAGTTCCCATTTGATCCATGTTATCTATAAATTTCTATATGAGTAGTGATGGTTTGAAATGGGCTTGGAAGGATTTGAAAGGAGTTGGAGGCAAAATAATGAGTTGTGGTAATCAACCTACTTACGTAAGCTACCGATTTGGATGTCTTACATAATTAATCTATGTGAGTACATATCAAGCTTAAGTAGAAAAGATCACATAGGTTCTCAAGGCGAGACTAGATTACAAACCTACTAAAAGGTGCAAGTAGGTGATACACCTACTTCACGTAGGTGATGCACCTACCAAGGTGGACCCTACCAAGACATGTGGCAGCCGTGGAATGGGTGCATGGATGAGATGGACGAGTAGGAGATGGATACATGTCACCCTTAGGGGCTTACACATGTCACTCCCAAAGGTGGTGTATATAAAGTCAAATTAATGACTAAGGGTTTTATTTCTTATTGTCAAACTTTGAGAAATTTAGAGAGAAAGAGGGAGAGACCTATGGACATAGTTGCAGCAAGGTAAGGGCTCGAATTTTGATCCATAAATTAATTATCTAAGTTATTCTTCGATTAAGTGAAGGTGATTAATAATGTAAATTAATTGTTGGGCCAGAAAGGAGGTGCAATGCGAAGCCATCAACTTTCAGCCGAGTTAAGAAGCCAAGTTGCTAAGGTAGGGTTTCTTCTTTTCAAATTGGAGTTAATGGTGTTGTAGTGGAAAGATTACGTTATATTAAGTAGGTTTGGAGGTAGGAAACTACATGGTTATTGTTGACGTTGTAAATGGACAGATTTGAAGTCGTTCTAGGTGGATTAAAGTTTAATTAGCATTTTCTCGTTATAATGGTATTGTATTTGAAGGTAATTCGTGTATTTTAAAGGGATGAAAATATAGCTATGTATGAGTATAGGTGCTGCTATTTGCAGCCACGTTATTCTCCTTTTCATGTGGTTGTAATTTTATGAAATAAAGATCAAAAAATGTAATTTGATATCGTGATTTTGGGTGGACTGTTTGGAACTTGTATTGAGTAATGTTGAAGTAGATTTATTGTATACGAATGGTGGTTGTTTTTGTTGGTGTGTCTTTGCTAATCGGAGGTTCATTGGAAGCTCAAGTTAGGCGAGTTATATACGGAAAATGCTTCTCGATTTCTGTTAAGTTCTTAACTAACCAAAATACTAATCAAGAAGTGGGAATAAGGAAATGAGTCCTATTGGTAGTTGGTTGTAGATTTATAAGCTAGAAAGTTGTAGTTTATTAATAATAGTATTACATTCATGTTAAATAGGTTCAAAGGGTAACGAAGCAAGCGTGGTTACAGTTGATCAATAAAAGGTATGTAAAGCCTATCCCTTCTTTTCTTTTGGCATGTCTTAGATATATATGATATATGATATGAGCTTTGGGGATAATTCCATTCATAAGCTCCGAGTGTGACTCATGACTCTTATTCACTTCTGGATGTTAAAACTCTTAAAGTAGTTGAGCTATTACCCTTGAGCCTTCTATATTTTGAATTGTAATTGGATGTCTAACCTCCTATTCCTAAGGACTCTACGATGAAAAATGTCTCTGACTCTATAAGCTATTTAGCATTATCTTAATACATGTCTATGATTCGTGAGTCTCCATTTGATATGATCCCTAATGACATTTAGAGTGTACTTGAGACGATTACTACCATGATCTTCAAGTGATGGTTCACTTGATTACTCTATTGAGTCTCAGATGATGATTTAATTTGCATATGATTACACACTACTCTGCTCGTGCATACTGTAACACATCTTTCATCGAGTCCTAGTTAGGTATGTTATCGTGCTTAGTTTCACTGCATTGTTCACCAAGTCCCTTACTAGAGGGTCAGGTATAGTATATATATATAATGACATGATGATATGATGATGGCATCGTACCCCATGATGGGACAAATATGACACATGTGATTCATCGAGTCCATCATAGGCCGAATATGATATATAATATGATAATGCATGATTAAATTTCATAAGGCACAAGTACAGTGATTTCTTGAGTGCCCTACTTATCTCCTGAATCTATACTTCTGATGTGATCTCATCTATGATATATTATACTTTATATACTCAATACATATATTGTACTGGACCCCTATCTTTGAGGGGTTGCGTTTCATGCCCGCAAGTATAGACACGCATTTCGGGGATTCGCCAGCTTAGGATTTCCACTTAGTAATTTTAGAAGTGCTCCATTGTGCCGAAGCCTAGATTTTTGGTACTGATCTTTTGATGTATATATTTGTTTATATAGGGGTATAGAGGGGGGACTATCCCTCTATATGATACCATTGACACTCTTAGAGGTCTGTAGACATACGTGTAGGTTGTGTGTATATATGTTCAGTTGTGTCCATATGACTTATATTTGGGGATGTTCTCTTTCGTGATGGAAGCCTTGTCGTCTCGCATATATGTATATTAGGGGATGACCCCATATGCTATGACAGCCTCGTCGGCTTATGTACTATGTTCCCTATTCAAAAGTTGTGACTCCTAAGGAGATGGGTTATGTTAATATGTGTACATGTGATAGTTGGAGAGAATATTCTACTTCCTTAAGTTATAAACTATGCGTGGCTTACTTATCATTAATAGGGGTTTACGCGAGTGTCTAGTTTGGACACCAGTCACGGCCTACGGGGTTGGTTCATGACATATGTGAAGAAAAAGCTATGTCCCCGATGAATAAGGACTCACAAACTTTTGAAAGCTTAACCAACTCTAGCCACGAGTAGGATTGTCATCGTCCTTTCCTATATTATAAGACATTGTGGGAAAAATATGCATTAGTACAGAGAAGGTATTAAGTATGTGAGATATGCCTGGAAAAGTAAAGGAACGTGAGCAATATAACATAAGATGCCTGACCAACATAATGAGAATGAAGTAAACTTAAAACATTTGGAAACATAGTAAAATTTATGGTCAATGCATTAAAACTTCATAGTAAATCTTGTATCTTTACATTCAACTTGTGTAGGATAAGACCTTTAACCGACATCTTAAGACCATGCGAGCTATAACATGGAATCTGATGTAACTCCCACATTGAGAAGCAAGAGGCTACTAGTCCAAGTTAGTCTTCCTGAGAAACAACTTTAACTCAATAGCTATATGTAGATCCACTAGCTAAGCCATGAAGGCAACCTACGGAGGCAACGTAGTTTGGGACTTTAGGTTGCTACTAGGATTACCTTGGGTAACTAACTATGTTACCAGACCGAACCCCACCAATAAATCCTCTTGGTTCTTAGTCAATATCCCAATGGAATTTATTTAAAAATATGATCACAAACATTATAGGGAAAGATAGTAATTATCTACCAATCCATATTTATAAAACATAATAAGAGTAGCTCATTAACTTTAGTTATTAATAAGAATCTAAAAAGTTCTGTGAGAATTATCCTTTTCACCATCTTAAGCATGATTGAGCGAGAATTGTACTTATCACACCATAATAAATATCTAAGATCATAATTGCTCATCAACATAACTTTCATCATTAAATCATAATCTCAACTTCATTTATAAACACTTCCTTTAAACATCATTGTACTCATAATCAACTCATGATAATCATCTTTAACTTCATAATCATCATTAAACGTAACTTTATGCATGGGTATTCATAACACAACTGGAAATCATGCAATTCATCATGAAATATGCATAGAATAAATATTGATAACATCTAAAGATGAAATTGAAATAGCCTAATACAATTCATCAAAAGAAGGGTTAATAAACAATTGAAATTTTGAAAAAACTCGGAGAGAGAAAACCTTGGGACTCCATGGGTGAAAGGAACCCATGGATAAATCCCCACATACTTTGATTGAAATCACTTAGAATTGGATAAGAAACCTTGTTGAAAATCTAAAACCCTAGCTTGAAAATTTGAAGAGGAACCTTGAGAGAATTTGTGTTCTTACCTTAGGAGAATTTAGATGAATTATTTAGAATAGAGGGAATTTTGAAGAATTAGTTATATATAGACTTGAACTTGGCCATGAAAGTGTCTAGATACATGAACCGAACCTTGGGAAAGACAAGATTTCCCCTTATTAATTTTGGATTTTGAACCTATGAACATATTTCTGTGAGTCATCCTCAAATCTATGACTTGTAGACTTGAGTTGTAGTACAGGACTGAAAAAAACCCTAAAAATCAAGCCGTTTGCCAAGATTCCACACTTCTATTCTAGGAAGAGTATGTGTTACTCTAGCAACTGAGAGAGCACTAATATGAAGAACCTAGCTAGGAATTTCCCTGTCCGTGTCTACTTCTTGAAAAACATCAGATGTTTTCTTACGAGTCGAGCTTATGACTCGTTGTCATGTTCACGAGTCATTAAACGGACTCATCCTGCAGGTCCGATTAAATTATAAGACAAGGTCCTCTGATATATGAAACACCAGGTGAACCATACCTAACTCTAATAGAAAATCTAACTCATAAGCCACCTTGTCAATACATCTCAATATCTTATAAGGTCCAACATATGTAAGACTCAATTTCCCTTTTTTTCCAAAACACATTACCCCCTTCATGGGTGAAACCTTCAAATAGACCCAATCGTCCACATCAAATTTAAGCTCTCTTTTCCTAACATCCGAATATGACTATTGATGACTTTGAGCCATCTTCAACCTCTCTCTTATGAGTCTCACCTTTTCTATGGCATCTATTATGAAATCTTGACCAATCAAGGCTATCTCACCTACTTCAAACCATTCCATCAGGGACCTACATCTTCTCTCATACAATGGTTCAAAAGGATTAAGATGTTCGAGTGATACTATTATTGTAGGCAAACTCAATCAATGGTATATGCTCATCCCAACTTCCTTTAAAATCAATAACACATGCCCTCAACATATCCTCTAAGGTTTGGATCGTTCTTTTGGCTTGAGCATCCATTTGAGGATGGAGAGCGGTACTTAAATTAACTTTTGTACCAAGATACTTTTGAAATGACTTCCAAAAGTGTGAATTAAATTGAGTGCCTCAATCCGATATAATGGAAAAAATAACACCATATATTCATACCAACTCATGAACGTACAACTTAGCATAGTCTTCGGCACTATAAGAACTCCTAGCTGGTAGAAAATGAGCCAACTTAATCATCTAATCTATAACAACCCAAATGGAATCATATTTCTTCTTAGTACAAGGAAAACTCGTTACAAAATCCATATTCACATCTTCCTACTTCCAAGTAGGAATTTCAATATCTTGTTGAAAATTTGGACACTTAGCCACAAATTATGTTATGGCCTTTTTCATTCCATTCCACCAATACACTTCCCTCAAGTCATGATACATCTTAGTGGATCCTGGGTGAATTAAATATCAAGAACTATGGGCCTCTTATAATATTAACTCTCTTAACCCATCAACATTAGGCACACACAACCGGCCTTGATAACGAAGCATACCATCTTTCCCTTAGGATAAAACCTCAATGGGTGTTTTGGTGATTGACTTATTCAATTCTACCAATATTGGATCATGATCTTGCTTAGCCTTTACATCCACTACAATAGAGGATTTCGAGCCATTATGTATAATAATACATCCATCATTAGCCTTCCTCATAGTCTTTCAATAATTCAAGCCATCTCCTTTGCCGAAGGTTTAAGTCTTTTTTCTTAAACAAATATTGTAAATTCTTATGATCGGTGAACACATCCCCATGGACATCATAGAGATAGTGTCTTCGAATCTTTAAAGAAAACACAACCACCACTAGTCTAAGTCATGAGTCAGATAATTTCTTTCATTCACTTTAAGTT
This sequence comes from Solanum dulcamara, assembly GCF_947179165.1. Lineage (NCBI taxonomy): Eukaryota > Viridiplantae > Streptophyta > Magnoliopsida > Solanales > Solanaceae > Solanum > Solanum dulcamara. Next base: position 54,480,634 of record NC_077241.1, read on the forward strand.
TCCTCGAAGCATAGTTTATCATCTTATTATATTTCATTAAACAATAACCAATTCCTACCCTTGAAGCATCACAATACATAACAAAATCATCTGACCCTCCTGGCAAGGTCAAAATAGGGGTTGTAGTGAGACAATCTTTTAACTCTTGGAAACTCTTCTCACAAGCTTCTGATCATTAAAACTTCACTTTCTTTTGAGTCAACTTAGTCAAAGGTGATGATATCGATGAAAATCCTTCCATAAATCTTCTATAATATCCGACTAGGCCCAAGAAACTTCTAATATTTGAAGAAGACAGTGGTCTAGGCCAATTCTTAACCGCCTTGATTATTTTAGAAACAACCATAATTCCTTCACTAGATACAATGTGACAAATAAAATCCACCCCCATTAACCAAAACTCACATTTATTGAACTTATCAAATAATTTCTTATCCCTTAGAATTTGTAAAACGATCCTTAAGTGATTAGCAAGCTCCTTCCTAATCCGAGAATAAACCAAAATGGCATCAATAAATAAAATTATGAACATGTCAAAATATTGTTTGAACACACTATTTATCAAGTCCATGAATGTCGTGGGGGCATTGGTCAAACAAAACAACATAACTAGGAACTCATAATGGCCATAGCTTGTTCGAAAAGCCATCTTGGAAATATCACACTCCCTCACACTTAATTGGTGATAACCGAAACAAATATTAACCTTAGAGAAGTAACTTGGCCCATACAATTAGTCAAACAATTCATCTATCCTCGGAATTAAGGATTTATTCTTGATAGTTACTTTGTTCAATTGTCGGTAGTCAATACACATACTTAGCGAACCATCCTTCTTTCTAATAAAAAAATTAGGAGCACCCCATGGGGATATAATTGGTCTAATCAAACCTTTTTCTAACAAGTCTTTCAATGGATCCTTTAACTCTTTTAGTTCTGCCGGAGCCATTCGGTAAGAAGGAAGAGAAATAGGTTGCGTATCGGGAAGAAGGTCTATATCAAAGTCAATTTCCCTTTCAGGAGGGACACCGGGTATATCATTGGAAAACACATCCAAAAACTCATTAACAATAGGGACCAACTCTAGTGTAGGGGAATTGAAATTTGCATCCCTAAACCTCACAAGATGGTAGATATAACCCTTGAAAATCATTTTTTGAGCTTCAAGGCACAAAATGAATTGGTCTTTGAACATGGAATTACTACCCTTCCATTGTAGGACCGGCTAATTAGGAAATTGGAACTTAACCACCTGGGTTCTACAATCAATAGAAGAATAACATGCATATAGCCAATCCATACCACGTATAATATCAAAATCGGTCATCTTAAGGTCAACTAGAACACATCGAGTAACTTCATGGAAAGAAAATCAGACAACTTCTATAGACTCTTTTAGCCATAACTAACTCACCTACAAGAGTGTAAAGGGAAAAAGGCTTTAGCAATATTTCAGGCTAACATCAAATCTCATGGCCACATAAGGAGTAACAAAAGACAAATTTACACCTGGATCAAGTATGACATAAACATCATATTGAAAGACCCATAACATATCGATAACAACATCAGGAGTCTCCTCCACCTCTTGCCTACCATGAAAAGCATAAAATCGATTGTCGCGTTGACCACCTTTTAGTTTCACTTGAGCACCTTATTGCACTTGGCATCCATTAGCAACTTAGACTTGAGGATGACCATCTTTAACCTTATATTCTTTAGCATAATGACCCAGTTTTCCACATTGATAGAACACATTCAAACCCGCTAGACACTCACCCTTGTTATTATTTCCACACTTCTTGTATGAGGGTTACTTGGCCAATTGGGGAACCATATTAAGGCTTAGAGTTGGGTACCCTATATTTGTTAATCCTTGGAGTAGTGGAATATGAATATCCTTGTCTGGAGTACCTTTAGAGAAAATGAGGACATCCACCACTTTTGGACTTAACATAAGAGGAATATCCACCATCGATCTTTGCCTTCTTGGACTCCTTAGTTTTCTCCTTAGCTTCTCACTCTCTATTTGCTCTGTATAGGTCATAAGTCTAGATATATCCATCTCCCAGATCAACATATCCATCTTACACTCCTTAAAAACCACATCCGACATACCCAACACAAACCTACTCATATGATCTCTTGGGTCGGTGACCATGAATGGAGCATCTTTTGATAGTTGAGTAAACTTAAGGGCATACTTCCTCACACTCATACTATTTTGCTTAAGTTTGATGAATCCTTGTACCTTGTACTACCTTAACTCCAATGGAAAAAAGTGATCAAGAAACACTCATTTGAATTCATCCCATGTCACGAGATCCGCCTATCTAGGCTTGTGGCTTTTCCATTGATCAAAACAAATATGAGGAAACCCTTTAATTAATATGTAGCCAACTCAGCCCTCTCAATCTGGCTAACCTCCATAATCTCCACAAACTTGTGAATGTTGTCAAAAAACTTTTATGGATCCTCTTTCACCTTGGAACCCCAAAAATCTGGAGGATTCATCCTCATAAAGTCATGAACCCTTTTTGCCTCCGTACCCATATTTGGGTTTACGGGAAGATTGACTTGAGCCATAATATCTTGAGAAAATACTTGAAAGGATGCTCAGAACTTGGAATTGGAGACATGGTTATTCAAGGGATCATTCAGAGCTTGTTTCTCCTCTTCAACCATATTCTTTCAAGCGAGGTATCTTCGGGCAGGCATTTTCTAGAAATAACAAAGAACAAGCGTTAGAGGGAAAGACTTAGAGTACCACTCTACCGCACACCATAGATTTTGAAAGAAGTGAGACTTACCTAAGATGCTTCATAGACTTCTATTCATGGATGTGGTGTGCTTCACACAAATGATCCAGAATCTACTTAACATGACATGTTAGACTCCCTAAGACACTCCTAACCCTTTCAACAAATTCATGACCCAAGCCAAGGGCCTAGATATGACACGGTGATTAGGATTATGAGGGATTCCAACAAAGACATCTTAGCATACATTTCATACATAAGGTAAAGGAAATATAAAGAGATAAGCGGAAGTATCAACTCAACATAGAAGTCAAAGACAATGAATTTCAATATAGGTCCAAAATGGACTACATCACTCTGAACATCTAATCATGCCTCTATTCTATACTTTGATAGGGGCTTAGGACAAGATTCTAGCTCATCTGAAACATAAGATAAAGTCAAAGTAACGATGTGAAGGAAAATCTATGTCTCCCATGAATGATCACTCACCAACTTTTGAAATCTTAAAAAACTCTAGCCACTTATAGGATGTTCATCGTCCGCTAGTACATTATAATAAAATGTAGGCAAAATATGCGTTAGTATATAGAAGGTACTAAGTATGTGAGATATGCATGAACAAGTAAAAGAACATGAGCAATATAGAATAAGATGCTTGACCAACATAATGATCATGAAGTAAACTTAAATCTTTTGAAAACATTGTAAAACTAATGGTCAATGCATCAAAAATTCATATTAAATGTTATATCTTTACATTCAACTTGTGTAGGAGAAGACCTTTAAGCGACATCTTAAGACCATGCGAGCAATAATATGAAATACGATGTAACTCCCACATTAAGAAGAGAGAGGCTACTTTGTGAAGGTAGACTCTGTGAGAAACAACTTTAACTCAATATCTATATGTGGATCCCCTAGCTAAGACAAGAAGGCAACCTACAGGGGCAACATAGTTTGGGACTTTAGGTTGCTACAAGTATTTTCTTGGGTAACTAACTATGTTACCGGACTGAACCCCACCTATAATTTCTTTCGCTGCTGAGTCAATATCCTAAAAACATTTATTTAAAAATATGATCATAAACCTTATAGGGAAAGGAAGTAACTACCTATCAATCCATCTTTATAAAACATAATAAGAGTAGCTCATTAACTTTAGTCATTCATAGAAATCCATAAACTTAGGTGATAATTTTCCTTATCTCCATCTTAAGTATGATTGTGTGAGAATTGTACTTATAACACCATAATAACTATCTTGGATAATAATTGATCATTATAATAAATCTCATCATTAAATCATAATCTCAACTTCATTTATAAACCCTTCTTTTAAATATCATTGAACTCATAATCAACTCATTAAAAATCATCTTTAACTTCATAATCATAATTAAATGTAACTTTATGCATGGGCATTCATAACTCAACTTGAAATCATGTAATTCATCATAAAATTCATATAAAAATATGACCTAGAATAATCATTGATAACATCTGAAAATGAAATTGAAACAGCCTAATGCAATTAATCAAAACTAGGATTAATAAATAATTGAAATTTTGAAGAAAACATGGAGAAAACCTTGGAAATCTATGGGTGAAAGGAACCCATAAATCAATCCCCACATACCTTGATTGAAATCACTTAGAATTGGAGATGAAACCTTGATGAAAATCTAAAACCCTAGCTTAAAAACTTGTAGAGGAACCTTCAGAGAATTTGTGTTCTTGCCTTAGGAGAATTTAGATGAATGATTTTGAATAGAGGGAATTTTGAAGAATTAGGTATATATAGACTTTGAACTTAGCCATAAAAGTGTCTAGATACATTGAACTGGACCTTGGGAAAAGTCAAGATAGTACTTCATTAATTTTGAATTTTGAGCCTACGAACGCGTTTCTATAAGTCGTCCTCAAGTCGAATACTTGTATACTTGAGTCGTAGTGCAGGCCTTAGAAAAACCCTGAAAATCAATTCTTAGAAGTTTTCTTACTAGTCGAATTTTTGACTCATCGTCATGTACACAAGTCGTCAAACTGATTCATTTTTCAGGTATGATGAAATAATGAAGCAAGTCCCTCTAATATTTTCTTACGAGTCATTTTTACCACTCGTAATCACTCTTACAACTCATAATTTCTAGTCTCCTGCAAGTATTGAAAACTTGCATTTTAAGAGCCTCTGAAGTTATGGTATGAGTCAATTTTAAGACTCAGCGAATGAAATATGAGTCGTAATGTTGAATCATAGGCCCTCTCGTTAGATTAGTCCTGATCAAACCCAAGACTCCCTCTATGACTCATCTCTAGGAGTCCTAGGAACCTCTACGATTCGTAGAGTAACCATTAAACTTAGATCTAGTCATCATTTTTGGAAATTTCTCCCTGGTTCTAATTTTTTGACTTATGAGGTCTTACAAGTATAGATGTCTAAGTGACTTAGGATGGATTAGAAGGAAAGTGGTAAGGATATTGTTTCCTCATGTCTGTTTCTACTTCCCATGTAACTCTTTAAACTTCTTGATTACTGTATACAACCTTAACGGATACAACCTCTTTGTTCCTCAACTTTTTCACTTGGAAGTCCAAAACCTCAATTGGAATATCCTCATAAGTCAAGCTCTCTTCAATACGAACAGTTTCCATTGGCACCATAAAATTTGGATCACCCAAAAACTTCCTCAACATTGATGCATAAAACATCGGATAAACCATAGCCAACTCTAATGGCAAGTCTAACTCATATACTACCTTGCCAATACGCTTCAAGATTTTATAGGGCCGACATATCTAGTGCTCAACTTTCCCTTCTTACCATAACGCATTACACCCTTCATGGGGGAAACATTCAAATAGACTCAATAATCCACACTAAACTCAAGGTCTCTTCTCATAAATTTTGAATAGGACTTTTGCGGACTTTGGGCACTCTTTAGACTTTCCCTTATAAGCCTTACCTTTTCCATAACATCAAATATCAGATCAGGACTGGCAATGCTACTTCACCTACTTCAAACAATCCCACCAGGGACCTACATCTCCCACATAAGACTTTGAAAGGAGTAATGTCAATGCTTGAGTGATAACTATTATTATAGGCAAACTCAATCAATGGTAGATGCTGATCCCAACTTCCTTTAAAATCAACCACACCCGCCCTCAATATATTATCCAAAGTTTAAATCATTATTTCAACTCGACCATTTGTTTGAGGATGGAAATTGGTACTTAGCCTGACTCTTGTACCAAGACCCTTTGGGAATGACTTCAAAAAATGTAAAGTGAATTAAGTACTTTGATCTGATATAATAGACAAGGGAATACCATGAATCTTTACCAACTCATGAATATACAACTTAAAATAATCTTTGGCATTATAAGAAGTATTAACTAGTAGAAAATGCGCCTATTTAATCATTCGGTCCACAATAACCCAAATAGAATCATGTTGCCTTCTAGTACAAGACAAACCCGTGACAAAGTCAATATTCACATCTTCCCACTTCCAAGTGGAGATTTCAATGTCTTGATCTAGACCTTCCGACCTTTGATGTTCAACTTTCACTTGTTGACAATTAGGATACTTAGCCACGAACTCCGTTATATCCTTCTTTATGTTATTCCACCAATACACTTCCCTCAAATCACGATCCATCTTAGTCGATTCTGGATGAATCGAATATCGAGAACTATGGGCCTTATTTAATATCAATTCCCTTAGTCCATCAATATTAGGCACACATAAACAACCTTGCTAATGTAGTAACTCACATCCCTCTTGGGAGAAAGCCTTAATGGGTTTTTCAACAACCGACTTCTATAATTCAACCAAAACTGGATTATGGTCTTATTTGGCCTTAACATCTACCTTAAGAGACGATTCCGAGCCATTATGTACAAGAATACCTCCATCATTACAGTCAACTAAATGCACACCTATATGTGCCAATATATGGACATATTTAACCAATCCTTCTTATCTTCCTCAAATATGCAACATTATCTATGGAAAACCTACTAAGGGCATCAACTATAACATTTGCTTTACCTAGATGGTACAATACACTCATATCATAATCCTTTAGTAGTTCAAGCAACCGACTTTGCCTATGGTTCTAATTTCTTTGGCTAAACACATATTACAAGCTCTTGTGGTCGAAGGACATATCCACATGCACCCCATAAAGATAGTGATGCTAAAATTTCAATGCAAATACAATCGCCGCAAGTTCAAGATCATGGGTTGGATAGTTTTATTCATGCAATTTTAATTTACTAGAGGCATATGCTATCACTTTGCCATGTTGAATCAAAACACAACCCAAACCAATACATGAGACATCATAATAGACAACAAACCTATCAGAACCTTCAGACATTATCAAAATAGGAGCCGACGTAAGACAATCCTTCAATGTTTGGAAATTATTCTCACATTCATCCGACCATTGAGGTTTTACTTTCTTTTGAGTAAACTTGGTCAAAGGAGAAGCAATAGACAAAAATCCTTCAACTAACCTTCTACAGTATCTGGCTAAGCCCCAAAGGCTTCTAATATCCGAAGAAGACAATAAAATAGGCCAATTATTTACCGCCTTCTTTTTTTCTTTTGATCGACCATGATACCATCACCAGAAATAATGTGAACAAGAAATGCCACATACTTCAACCAAAATTTGCTTTTATTAAATTTGGAAAATAATTTCTTATCCCTCAAAGTTTTCAACACAATCCTCAATTGACCCACATGATCTTCCTTACTCTAGGAGTAAATCAAGATATAATTGATAAGTACACCACCACAAACATATCTAAATACGTCTTTAAAATTTGATTCATCAAATTCATGAAAATAACGGGAGCATTAGTCAAACCAAATGACATAACTAAGAATTCAAAATAACCATACCCTGTTCAAAATGCCATCTTGGAAATATAACACTCCCTTACCTTTACTTGGTGATACCCAGAACAGAGATCAATTTTAAAGAAGTAACTTGCCCCTTGTAATTAGTAAAACAAATCATTTATTCTCGGAATTGGATACTTGTTCTTTATGGTCACCTTATCCAATTGCAGTAGTCTATACACATTCAAAGTGACCCATCCTTATTTCTAAAAAATAACACAAGAGCACCCCAATATGAAATACTTGCCCTTATAAAACCTTTATCTAACAAGTCTTTCAATTGCTCTTTCAATTTCTTAAGTTTCGTCGGAGCCATACGGTAGGAGGAATGGAAAAAAGGTTAAGTACAGGGAAGAATATCCATACCAAAATCAATTTACCTTTCAAGAGGAACACCGAAAAAATCATTGGGAAACTCATTAACAATAGGGACTGACTCAAGGGTAGGAGTTTCAAAATCAACATCCCTAACCCGCACTATATGATATATATACTAATTATAAATCATATGTTGGGATTTTAGACATGAGATGAATCGACCCTTAATCACTAAATTATTACCCTTCTATTCAAGGATAGGCTCATTGAGAAATTAAAACTTGACCCTACAGGTTCTATAATCAATGGATGCATAAGCGGCATGTAACCAATCTATACCAAGATAATGTCAAAATCAGTCATGTCATGTTCATAAAGATCAAATGAAATAACTTAATGCAAGACCAACACGAGATAATTTATATAAACCCTCTTGGCCAACACTAATTCACCAACAAAAGTATAAACTGTAACAACATTGGGAGTCTAATACCCATCTTGCCTAGCATGTAGGGCATAAAACCTATTTTGGCTTTGACCGACACCATGTTGAGCTTGTCCACCTTGAGTAGCTTTACCTTGAGGACATCATTTTCTCCCTTTTTAGGGAATTTGGAGATCTTCTGCCCTATTGTACCATATCCGAAACCAAAACCAATCGAACACTTACCCCCATGATTCATTCTATACTTGGGGCACTTAGGGAGAGTAGTAAAATTACCATTCATACCTCCACTTTGGACTTTAGGCTATGACACCCTATCCTTGTAAAATATTTGGCCCGAAGCTTGAGAGGAACCATGACCTTAGTATATATGGCTTTGTTTAAAATGACCATTACCACCACCGATCTCAGTATAAGAGAACCAACCTTCAAACTGAGCCCTCTTGGACTCTCTTATATTTCTCTCTTTAAGTTTCTATTCTTCCATTTGTTCGTTGTAGGTCTTGAGCCAAGATATATCCATTTTTTACACAAGTATCACAGTTTGACATTCTTTAGCAACTAAGTTGGAAACAACCGATATGAATTGAATCATTCTGGTACAAGGATCGAAAACCAAAGAAGGAACATACTTAGATAGCTTGGTGAACTTGAGGGTATACTCCCTCACACTCAATGTGGCATTTCTTGAGATTAATGAACTCATTCACTTTTGATTCCCTTAGCTCAAGTGGGAAGAAAAAATCAAGAAAAGTAGTTTGATGTCTCCCTAACCAATATGACCTTCAGCAACTCTCTTGGACCTCAATTGAGTGTACCAAACTTGGGAAATACCTTTGAGTTAGGAGGCCACCAACTCTACTTTCTCTTTCGAAGTCACCCCCATAATTTCCACCACCTTATACACCTTATCAATTAACTCTTGAGGATCTTCATCTAACTTAGAACCATAAAACTCAAGAAGAGAAACAAGCTCCGAATGACCCTATGGACTATCAAGTTTCCAATACCTAGTTTTAAGTTCCGTTCAATTGCTTGCTCAAGACATTATGGCTCAAGTAAATCATGAGATAGTTGCTCCCATGAATCCGAATGCTAGTAAAATAGTATCAAGAGTTCAAAATTTCATAAGGATGAATCCTCTAGAGTTTTGGGGTTCTAAAGTTGATAAGGATCCCAAGAGTTTGTTGATACCATCCATAAAATTATTGAGATCATGGGAATTAGCTCGGTTGAAAAGGAGTATTTTTATATGTACCAATTGAGAGGTGCTACTCAAATTTAGTTTGATCAATGGAAAAGTTAGAGGCCTAGAGAGGCGGAGCCCATGATATATGATGAGTTCAAAGGGGTATTTATTCATCCCTTCTTCCTATTAGAGTTGAGGGAGGCCAAATTACAAGAGTTTATCAACCTTAAGTAAGGTTGTATTAGTGTGAGGGAGTATACCCTTAAGTTTGCTCAATTATCAAAATATGCTCCATTTATGGTTGTCGACTCAAGAGCTCTATGAGCAAGTTCATATCTGGTGTGTCATACATGTTTGTATCAGCATACAAAATGGTGATGTTAATTTAGGAGTTGGATATATTTAGACTCATCACCTATGTGGAGCAAGTAGAAAGTGAGAAGCTAAATGTCAAGAATAGGAAGTCTAAGAGGCTAAGGATAGGTGATAGTGAATTCTCTCATGCTAAGTCCAAAAATTGTGGACATCCTCATTTTCACCAAAAATACTCTAGCCAAGGGTCTTCTAATGATACTACTCCAAGGTTTGACAATTATAGGGTGCCCAATCGTAAACCTCAAGGAGGTGCTCCTATAGGCCAAGTTATTCCTACATGCAATAAGTGTGGTAGCAACCACAAGGGTTAATGTCTATCTGAGTCGAATGTGTGCTACCAATGTGGTAAGTTGGGTCATCATGTTAGGGAATGCAAGGTCAAAGATGGTCATCCTCAAGAAAATGTTGCTCAAGGTGGCCAAGGGCACCAAAGGGTAGTCAATGAAACAATAGGTTCAATGCCCTCCATGGTAGGCAAGAAGTGGAGGAGACGCCCGGTGTTAGTATCAGTATGTTATGGGTCTGTCACTATGATGTTTATGCTTTGCTTGATCTGGGTGGAAATTTATCTTTTGTTTTCCCTTATATGCCATGATATTTGATGTTAGTCCTGATATATTGCTAGAACGTTTCTCTGTTTATACTCCCATTGGAGAGTTGATTGTGGCTAAAAGAATCTATAGAAGTTGTCCAATTATGGTTTTTCATAAAGTTACCCTATGTAATCTAGTTGATCTTAAGATGACCGAATTTGATGTTGACCTTGGAATGGATTTGCTATATGCATGTTATATTTCTATTGATTGTAGAACCCGAGTGGTTAAGTTTCAATTCCCAAATAAGCCGGTCATAGAATAGAAGGGTAGTAACTCTATGTTTAAAGATCAATTCATTTCCTGGCTTAAATCTCAAAAGATGCTTTCCAAGGGTTGTATTTATTATATTGTGAGGTTTAGTGATGAGAATTTCAAAGCCCTTATCCTAGAGTCTGTCCCTATTGTAAACGAGTTTCTAGATGTGTTTCCAGGTGATTTACTTGGTGTTCCTCCTGAAAGGGAGATTGATTTTTCTATAGACCTTCTTCTGAATACTCAACCCATTTTTATCCCTCATTAACATATAGATTCGATGGAGTTAAAGGAGTTAAAGGATCAATTAAAGGACTTGTTATACAAGGGGTTCATCAGACCAAATATTTCTCCATGGGGTGCTCCCTAATGCTTGTTACCAAGAAGAATGGTTCACTACGTATGTGCATTGATTATCGGCAATTGAATAAGGTTACCATCAAGAATAAGTATGTAATTTGGAGAATTGATGACTTATTTGATTAATTGCAATGGGCAAGTTACTTCTACAAGATAGACCTTCATTCTGGTTATCAATAATTAAGGGTGAAGGAGTGTGCCATTCCCAAAATGGCATTTCGGATAAGATATGGCCATTATGAATTTCTAGTCATGTTGTTTTGTTTGACCAATGCTCCTGTGGCTTTCATGGACTTAATGAATAGAGTGTTTAAGAATTACCTAGATATGTTTGTGATTTTATTTATCGATGATAATTCATTTACTCTCGAAATGAGGAAGAGCATGCAAGTAACTTGAGGATTGTATTGCAAACTCTAAGTGACAAACAACTTTTTGGAAAGTTCAATAAATGTGAGTTTTGGTTAAGGGAGGTGGCCTTTCTTGTACATATGGTGTCCGTTGAAGAGATTATGGTTTATTCTTAAGAAAACTGAAGTGGTTAAGAAGTGGCCTAGACCATTATCTCTTTTGGACATTAGGAGTTTCTTGGGCCTAGCCGGATACTATACAATATTTGTGGAAGGATTTTCATCAATCTCGTCACCTTCGACCAAGTTGACTCAAAAAAAGGAGAAGTTTCAATGGTCGGAAGCATGTGAAAAAAGTTTTCAACAATTGAAGGATCGTCTCACTACCTCTCCTATCTTGGCCTTGCCAAAAGGGTCTGATGGTTTTATGGTATATTATGATAGCTCAAGGGTTGGTCTTGGTTGGGTATCGATGGAACATGGTAAGGTAATAGCCTATGCTAATAGGAAACTTAAGGTACATCAATAAAACTATCCAACCCATGACCTTAAACTAGTGGCAGTTGTGTTTGCCTTGAAGATTTGGAGACACTACCTTTATGGTGTCCATGTGGATGTGTTCACTGATCGTAAGAGTTTACCATATGTGTTTAAGCAAAAAGACTGGAATCTTTGGCAAAGGAGATATCTTGAGTTTTTTTAAAGATTATGATATGAGTGTGTTGTATCATCCGACAAGGTAAATATGGTTGTCGATGCACTAAGTAGATTGTCCATGAGTAGTTGGTACATGTTGAAGAAGATAAGAAAGAACTAATTAAAGATGTTTATAGGTTGGCCCATTTAGCGGTGCATTTCTTTGATTCCAATGATGGAGGTATTCTTGTTCATAATGGTTCGGAATCATCTCTTGTAGTGGATGTCAAGGCCAAGCAAGAACAAGATCCAATGTTGGTTGAGTTAAAGAAGTCGGCTGCCAAAAACGCCATTGAGTCTTTCTCCCAAGGGGGAGATGCTGTGATACGTTACCAAGACATTTTGTGTATACCCAACAGTGAAGGACGGAGAGAGTTGATATTAAATGAGGCCTATAGTTCCCAATACTCAATTCATCAGGGTTCCACCAAGATGTATCATTATTTGAGAGAAGTGTATTGATGGAATGGCATCAAGAAGGACATAACAGAGTTTGTAGCCATGTGTCCAAATTTCCAATAAATTAAAGTTGAGCATCAAAGACCGGGAGGTCTAGCCCAAGATATTAAAATTCCAACTTGGAAATGGGAAGATGTAAATATGAATTTTATAACAGGTTTGCCTCGTACTAAGAAGCAATTTGATTCTATTGGGGTTGTTCGGATGACCAAGTCAGCTCACTTTCCATCGGTTAATATTTTCTATGGTGCTAAAGATTATGCTAAGTTGTATGTATGTGAGTTAGTAAGACTTCATGTTGTTCCCTTGTCCATAATATCAGATCGAGGTACATAATTTACTTCACATTCTTGGAGGTCATTTCAAAAGGGGCTCGGCATAAAGGTTAAGTTAAGTACCACTTTTCACCCTCAAACTAGCGGTCAAGCCGAAAGAACGATCCAGACTTTAGAGGATATGCTAAGGGCGTGTGTTATTGATTTCAAAGGAAGTTGGGATGAACATTTTCCATTGATTGAGTTTGCCTATAATAATAGTTATCTCTTTAGCTTCCAAATGGCTCCTTTTGAAGTATTATATGGGAGGAGATGTAGGTCCCTGGTGGGATGGTTTGAAGTAAGTGAGATGGTCTTGATTGGTCCAGATTTGGTTATTGATGCTGTAGAGAAGGTAAGACTCATAAGGGATAGGTTGAAGATGACTTAAAGTCATCAAAAGTCTTATTCCGATGTTAGAAAAAGGGAGCTTGAATTTGAAGTGGATGATTAGGTCTATTTGAACGTTTCACCCATCAAGGATATAATGCATTTTGGGAAGAAAAGAAAATTGAGTCTTAGATACATTGGTCCTTACAAAGTATTGAGACATTTTGGCAAATTTAATTTACGGGGAAGTTTTGGTGGAAATCTTAGACCGGCAAGGTAAGAATTTAAGAAACAAAGAAGTTGTGTCCATCAAAGTGTTATGGAGGAATCAACAAGTACAAAGTGCTACTAGGGAGGCAGGGGCGGATATGATAAAACGATACCCGTACCTCTTTTCTTCTACTCAAGCCTAAAGTAGTAAGTTGTTCTTATTCAAGCTAGTTGAACTCTTACATATTCAGTTCCTCCTATGTCATTCATATGCGTGCATGTTCATGAAAAAGTTGATTTCAAAGTTATGATTTTATGTTAGGTTGAAGATTTCATGTTCGAAGCATTTAAATATGTCATCATAATCATGATGGGTTGCTAGTCCTCTTTCCTTGTCTTTCTTATGATAAGTTAAATCTCATTCTGGACGAATGTTTCCAAGGGAGAGATATTTTAACATCCTCAAATTGTTCATAAGTGACTTAAGAATGCCTTGAGAATAGGCCACTCGTGTAATGCATTATCCTTATTCTTTTTGGCAATTCCGAGTTTGGAATGTAGATTAGAAGGTCAAAATCTATGGAAAAAAGGTCTCGATAGATTTTTAGGACTCATGTATCGAAAGATGAATTTTTTCAAAAATTTCACAAAATAGAGAGGTGCAATGCAGCTCCGTGTTGCCCACCTATTCCTATTCAGTGTAATTTTTCTCCAAGTCAAAATTTGGCCAAAAATCTCATTCGCTAAAAATTGGCCTATCTGGGAGAAGCTCTGCATCGCGGACCTTGGAATGAAATTTTGCTCGAATTTAGTTTTAAGTTAGGGCACTTTAGGCTTTTCCCTAATTGTTAGTTAATGAACTTGGACGGTTTTAGGGACTAATTCTACTCTATAAACTACCCTTAATTCCATTCATTCTTCTATAATTCACCTACTCAAGTACTTCTCACTCTACAAGAGCTCTCAATGAATTCATTGAAGAGTTCAAAGAAATTCACTCAAGCTCTCCATCAAAACTCTCAAATTCTTCAAAATTCCCTAATCTTCTCACTCAATGTATGTGGGTATTGATTCATGATTTCTTTCATCCATAAAAGCCCAATCAATTTTTTAAGTTTTCTATTAAATTCAAGTATAGAATGTTTTGGGTTTTATGACCTCTATTCAAATTGCATGAATTATGATTCTACTCATGGTTATGAATCTATTTTATGATAAATTGATTGTTATTACATTGAATTGAAGAGTTTTTTCCATGAATTCTCCTACATTGATCTCTAGGGTTTATAATATGAATTATGGGTATTTTCAATTATACTTCCAAAAGATATTATCTTTATGAATTATGTATGAGCTGATAGAAAATATATGATCATGCATGTTTTCTACTCAATTTCATGATTTTCAAGTCAATCGATCATGTATTCATGTTTTACCCTAATTTCTAAGTATAAATTATGATTTTAAGATCAATTATGAATTGATCATGAATTAATTAATTTCCAATAAAAGTTTTATATGAGTTAAAGTTAAGATTTGTGATTCTAAAGTTAAAGTTATGATGATGATCATAATTAAGATAAAAAGATGTTTAAAGATGGTGATGATGGAAATTCTCATCGAACTTATGGATTCCTATGAATCACTCAATAGATGAGCTATTCTTAATAGGTTTTAAAGATGGATTGATTGGCAGTTACTATATTTTCCTACTATGTAATGATCATGTTTATGAGTTTTCATTGGGATATTGACTAACCACCGAGAGGGCTTCTAGGTGAGTTTCGGTCTAGTAACGTAGTTAGTTACCCAAGGAAATACTTGTAGCAACCTAAAGTCCCAAACTACATTGCCCACATAGGTTGCCTTCATGGCCTACCTAGTGGGTCCACATATAGCACAATTGAGTTGAGTTGAGTTACTTTTGGAGTGTGCCCTGGTAAGGTAGCTTCCCATATTTTGATGCAAGAGTCATTGGCCTCTCTCGATGCAGGAGTCCTTAAATTCCATGTAATACCTACAATGGTATTAGTTGTCGGTTAAAGGTCTTATTCCATACAAGTTCAAGTTAAAGCTATGATATGTCAAGTTATGAGTTGAAAGTTGAAGTTCTTATGATATGCATGGACCAAGAGTTTGTTATGATTTAAATTGCTTTTAAAATATATGCATGTTCATTATGATTGGTCATGAATCCAATGGCATATTAATTACGTTCTTTACTTGTTCATGCATACCTCACATACTAGTGAATTCAAACATACTAACACATATTTTCCGTACATTGTCTCATAATATAGGGAAAGAAGACACTCACGATCACCCCACTCGTGGCTAGAGATTTCAAAAAAGTTGGTGAGTACTCATTCCATTGAGGATAAGACTTTTATTTATGTTAGTATTATTTACATTTTCTTTTATTGTTAGGGTAAGCTAGGAGCTTGTCCTAAGCCCCCGTCAAAGACTAGACTAGTGGAATATTTAGAAGATATTATGGTGTAGTCCGATTGGATGTTTTATTAAGTGGATCTCCCTTAGTCCCATTCCCAATTTAATGATTACTTCCGCTCATGTTTATGTTATTCTTTACCTTATGTATGTGATGTATTCTAAGATGGCTTATGGTTGGGGTCCCTCGCATCCCGATTACCATGTTATGACTAGGACCTAGGTTGGGTCGTGACAATCTTTAACATGATTATGTCAGAATTGGATTACCACACCATGACAACTTTCTTTGATCATAACTTGATCACCATCATAACTTCATCATCATAATATTATCTTTAAATCATGAAAACATTGCTTAAAAATCATTGAACTCATAACCAACTCATGGAAATCATCTTTAATTCCTAATCATAACTTGAAAATAGTTTTATGCATGGGCATTCATAATTCAAAATTATGTAATAGATGCAGAAACATTCATGCAATAACCATTGTTAATAATTCAAAATGAAATTGAAACAGCCCAATGCAATTTATCACATATAGGGTTCATAATCAATAAAAAATTGAAAAAAACTTTTTAAAAACTGTAGAACTCCATGGGTGAAAGGAACTCAAGGATCAATTCCCACATACCTTGATTGAATTCACTAATAAGTGGAGAAGAAACCTTGAAGAAATTTTAAATCCTAGCTTGAAGCTTTAAGAAAAATCCTTGAGAGAATTTTGGTCCTTGCCTTAGGGATTTTTAGAATAATATTTTAGAATAAGGGAAATTGTAATATACCTCAAAATGCCCATAAGTGCCTTAAGAATGCCTTCGGAATAGGCCGCTCTTGTAATGCATTATCCTTAATATTTTTGGAAAATCTAAGTTCGAAATATCGATCAGGGGTCAAAATCTACAGGAATATGATCTCGGTGGATTTTTAGGACCCGTAGATTGAAAGATAGATTTTTCAAAGAAACTGCACAAACTGAAAGATCCGCGCCAAGTCTACGTCGCGGACATGGCAAGGGTTTTCTGGCCAAGTTGGGTTTTTAGTAAGGGCGTTTCGGACTTTTCCCAAATTGTTAGCTAATGAACCTAGATGTTTTTAGGACCTAATTCAACTCTATAAATTGACCTAAACCTCTAACTCTATTCACTCTTCTACAATAAATATTTCTCTCTCTCCAAAAAGGCTCCTAAGGGTTTCCATTGAAGAATTCAAGTAATCTACTCAATTTCTCCGTCAAACTCTCAAGTTCTTCCAAATTATTTGGTGTTGTCACTTAAGGTATGTGGGTATTGATTCATGGATTCTTTTATCAATGAAGCCCAATCAATTTCTTAAGGTCTTCTGTCAAATTAAAGTATGGTATTTTATGGATTTTATGATCTCTATTCCTATTGCATGAATTATGATTCAAAGTATGATCATGGATCTATTTTTATATAAATTAAAGATTATTACATTAAATTGAATAGTTTTTCTATGAATTCTCCTATTTTGATCTATAGGGTTCATGATCTAAATTATGAGTATTTATATTATACTTCCAAGGTATATTATCTATATGAATTATGTATGGGCTGATATAAATTTTATGGTCATACATGATTTCAAGTCAATTACATGATTTTCAAAGTCAATTGATTATGCAATTGAGTTTTACTCTAAGTTCAAGGTATGAGTTTCGTGCAAGTTAGGAAATAAGGTGAGTTAGGGCCCTATGTGGTGACCTATGGCCTAAAAGGTGACTTAGGGCCCTATGTGGTGACCTAAGGCCTAACAATATGAATTATGCAAATATAATTATAATGATGAAAGGACAATTCTCACATTATAAGTATGTTATGAAAATTTGCTACTCTATCATTTGAAATCTATTATCCTGATTAAGATATATGTAATTATGATTCCTATACTATGCATGTATTTCTGTGGGATTTGACTTAGCACTGAGGGACTTGAGAAGGGGCCCCTACCAAAAGCCCTTGTAGAAATCTCATGTCTCTTGAACTATGTGCCACCGTAGGAATAAAATGATTAGAGGAGAATAACCAAATCTCTAAGAGGTGAGTACCTAAAATATCAAAACTTGATGTTGAGTACCCGAGTCTAAGAACTAGGAGTGAGTATCAGGTTCACATGACCGCTTAGTGGATCCACTTAGGCATGTAGAGTCTACCTTGGCTAGTAGATTCCCCTTTTTTGTTTTTTGTATGGGGAGTGATGGGATTTTATGTTATAGCTTGCATAGTCTTATTGTCGGTTATGATTCCTATCCCACATATGTATGATATCTTATGTATTTTGTGATTTTAAATTATGGTTTTTAAATGCTTTGGTCAATATAATTTTCTCATGACTTTACTTACCTCATCTTATTTGTGATTTTCTTGACCATTGTATTCCATGATTTACGTTGTATGTCATACCCTCATACTTTGTACATTCCAGCGTACTAATGCATAATTTTGCCTACATTGTCTCATAATGTAGTGGTTGAGGTTGAAGATCATTCTCATCTACGTGGCTAGTTAAGCTTTCCTATCCAGCGGTGGTTGTGGTAAGTCATTATTTATTGGGGACTAGTTATCGTGTTAGTTATTATTTTCAAAGACTTTTGATATGTTTCATGTTGAGGTCTAGATAGGGACATATCTTATCCCCCTCTCATATTCATGAGTAGAGGTATCTAGTTGGACAAATATTTCGAGTTTATGTTGTTATGTGATGTTCTTAAATCTCTATTCATAATTTGCACTCTCTTATGAGGTTTACGCTTTTGCTTTCCCTTATATATGCTTATGATATATAAAAGAGGCTTGGTTGGAGCCCTTCGGGGTTTCAATCGCCGTGTTATAACTAGGCCCTAGGTCAGGTCATGATGGGAAATTTCAAAGGATAAAGTAGATATAGGTTTGAAATTATCCATAATTTTGTTTAAGTTCATTGAATCGATGTTTAAAAATAACATGAAAATTAGGTCTCTGAAGTTTGCATATGAGTCATTTTAACGACTCCTCCCCACAATGATGAGTCATCAACTTAATTTGTCTTGCAGGCTTAAAACCCTACAAGTTTAAAGGCCTCTAATCTTTGGTTGCTTGTGGTTCCTAGGACTAAAACATTTTCTACGAATCTTCCTATCAAGTCGTAGACTCGACCTTAAGGATATTTTGAAACATGGCCGCTAAACTCTACCCATGATTCATGTCTACGACTCATCTTGAAGATTATGAGTCATAAACTTAAGTCATAGGACCATCCTAGACTTGGTCCTGAACTAACTATCAGGGTCACTCTACGAGTCACTCTTATGTGTTATAGAAAGATCTACGAGTCTTAGAGTGACTCATAAACGTAAGAGCAGTCCAAAATTTTGAGAGTTTCTCCTTTGTTCTAACTTTTCGGCTTCTGGGATCTTACAATATCTCCCCCTTGAGAACATTCGTCCTTGAATAAGATTAATTTACCATAGGAAAGACACGTAAAGAGGACTAGCAACCCAAAATGAATATAGTGATACTTATAATGAATAGAATATGAAAAATTTAAACTTAACATAAATCATGAATTTAAATTCAACTTTCATGAACATGCATGCATATGAATAACCTAGGAGGAACTAAATACGTAAGAGTTTGATTAGCTTGAATAAGAACAACTCACTACATTAGTCTTGAGTAGAGGGAAAGAGATACAGATAACTTTTTATCATATCTGCCTCCGCTTCCCAAGTAGCACTTTCTACTTGTTGATTCCTCCATAATACTTTGACGAACACAACTTCTTTGTTTCTTAGCCTCTTAAATTGACGGTCTAAGATTTCCACTGAAACCTCCTTATAAGTCAAGTTCACTTCAATACTCACATTCTCTAATGGGACAATGGAATTTTGATCACCCACAAACTTCCTCAACATAAAAACATGAACTACCAGATGAAATATAGCTAATTCAAATGGCAACTCTAATTGATACGCCACTTTACCAACACGTCTCAATATCTTATAGGGTCCAACATATCTAGGACTCAATTTCCCTTTCTTTCCAAAACACATTACACCCTTCATGGGTGAAACTTTCAAATAGACCCAATCATCCACCTCAAATTCAAGGTCTGTCTTTCAAACATCCGAACAGGACTTTTGATGACTTTGAGCCGTCTTCAATCTCTCCTTTACGAGTCTCACCTTTTCCATAGCATCAATTACCAAATCTAGAATAATCAAGGCCTTATCACCTACTTCAAACCATCCCATTGGGGACCTACATCTCCTTCCATATAATGCTTCAAAAGGATCCATTTGGATACTAGAGTGATAACTATTATTACAGGCAAACTCAATCAATGGGAAATGTTCATACCACCTCCCTTTAAAATTAATGACACACGCACTCAACATATTCTCTAAAGTTTGGATTGTTCTTTCAGCTTGACCATCAATTTGAGGATGGAAATTGGTTCTTAGTTTAACTTTTGTACCAAGACCTTTATGAAATGACTTTCAAAAGTGCGAAGTGAATTGAGTACCTCAATCTTATATAGTCAATTAGCAGTAGAAAATTAGCCGACTTAGTCATCTGATCAACAATAACACAAATAGAATCAAATTGTTTCTTTGTATGAGGCAAACCTAGTACAAAGTCCATATTCATATATTCCCACTTCCAAGTAGGAATTTCAATGTCTTGGGATAGACCTTCCAGTCTTTGATGCTCAAATTTAACTTGTTGGCAATTAGGACACTTGTCCACAAATTCCGCTATTTCCTTCTTTATGTCATTCCACTAATATGCTTTCATCAAATCATGATACATCTTGGTGGAACCCAGATGAATTGAATATTGGGGACTATGAGCTACATTCAATATCAACTCTTTTAAACCATTAATATTAGACACACACAACCGTCCTTGATAATGAAGCACCCTTTTGAGAGAAAGCCTCAATGCCTTTTTTGGCAACTGACTTGTTTACCTCAACCAACACTGGATCATGGTCTTTTTAGCCTTAACATCCACCACAAGCGACAATTCTGAACCATTGTGAACAAGAACACCACCATTGTCGAAGTCAACCAACCATACACACATTAATGTGCCAATCTATGAATATATTTAATCAATTCTTTCTTACCTTCTTTAACATGTGCCACACTAGTCATGGACAATCTACTTAGTGCATCGACAACCATATTAGCTATGCCCGAATAGTATAACACACTCATGCCATTGTCCTTGAACAATTCAATCCATCTCCTTCGCCTAAGGTTCAAGTCATTTTGCTTAAACACAAATTGCAAACTTTAATGGTTGGTAAAGATATCTACATACACACCATAAAGATAATGTCTCCAAATCCTTAAAGCAAATGCAACCGCCCCTAGTTCCAAGTCATGAGTTGGGTAATTTCATTCATGCACTTTAAGTTTCCTAGAAGCATAGGCTATCACCTTACCATGTTGCATCAAAAGACAACCAAGAATAACTCTTGAAGCATCACAATATGTAATGAAACCATAGGACCAATCCAGTAAATACAAAATAAGAGCAGTGGTGAGTCGAGCTTTCAACTCTTGAATAATCTTTTCACAAGCTTCCTACCGTTGAAACTTCACCCTTTTTGAGTCTACCTAGTCAAAGGTGATGAGATTGATGAAAACCCTTCTAAATATGTCCTATAGTATCCAGATAGGCCCAAGAAGCTTCTAATATCCAAAGGGAACAGTGTTCTAGGATAATTCTTCACCACCTCGGTCTTCTTCGGATCTATCATAATTCTTTCAGTAGATACAATGTCACCAAGAAAAGCCACTTCCCTTAGCCAAAACTCACATTTATCAAACTTTGCAAATAATTTCTTGTCCCTTAGAGTTTGCAACACAACTCTTAAGTGTTTAGCATGCTCTTCCTCATTTCGATAGTAAACCAATATGTCATCGATAAACACAATCAAAAACATGTCCAAATATTGTTTGAACAAGCTATTCATAAATTCCATGAATATCGCGAGGGCACTGGTCAAACCAAACAACATAACTAAGAACTCATAATGGCCATACCTCATTCAAAATATCATCTTGGGAATATCACACTCCCTCACCCTTAGTTGGTGATAACCAAAATGAAGATCAATCTTAGAGAAATAACTTAACCCTTGTAAGTGGTCAAACAAATCATCTATCCTTGGAATTGGATATTTATTCTTGATGGTTACTTTTTTTAATTGCCAGTAGTCAATCCATATACTTAGTGAACCATCCTTCTTTCTAAAAAATAAAATGGTAGCACCCCATGGGAATATGCTTGGTCTAATGAAACCTTTTTCTAGCAAGTCTTTCCATTGATATTATAACTTCTTTAATTTTACTAGGGCCATTCAGTAAAGAGAAAAAAAATGGCTTGAGCATCCCAAAGAAGATCTATTCCAAAGTCAATTTTCCTTTTGAGAGGAACACCAGGTAGATCATCGGGAAACACATCTAGAATGTCACGCCCCAACCCTATAGGCCGTGGTGGGTGCTCGAAATGGGCACTTGCATACATCTCTAGTATCTATAAGTAAATTTGTCCCCTATTTAAGTTATCACACATCAACAGGATAACATATAAGCCGTCGAGACTTATCATGGGCACCACTATACATACATACATATACAACCCATACACAACCCACATACATATCCATAGACCTCTAAGAGTAAGAACAGTAACATAAGGCGGGACAGGGTTACCACCATACCCGCTAACAAATAAATATATACATCGAAGGTTAATACCAAAACTAGGCTCCAACATAATAGAGCACTTCTGAACTGCTGAGTGGAACTCCTATGTTGATAGATCCCCAAAATGTGTATTTATACCTGCGGGCATGAATGCAACCCCATCAAGAAAGAGGGGTCAGTACGATATATGTACTGAGTATGTAAAGCATAGACATCATAAGAATATTACAGTTGGCATAAGGATGCAGGGGGCAAGTATAATATTTAACCATTTACCATACTCGCATCGTATAAAAAAAAGTCATATATATTACCATCACGTACTATGCCTGGCCTATTAGGGGACTCGGTGTACCATCTACATCATTCTATCATCATAAGCACATACATATTATTAGTGTTGTGGAACGTATAGCCTGATCTATGTATATAGTAAGTACATGCCGAGAAACGTACGACCCGATCTACACATCGTATTATAATGTCGAGGAACGACGACCTGATGCACATTATTATATTATATCATTGCATATATATACCATACCTGGCCTTTCATGGGATTCAGTATCATCATATTATCATATACTGTACCCGTCCCTTTATGGGACTCGGTGACGTCATATCATCATATACCATACCCGACCCTTTATGGGACTCGATGTAATTATATCATCATATACCGTACCTGATCCTTTATGGGACTTGGTGTCATAATCATTATATACTGTACCCAAACCTTTATGGGAATCGGTGTCAGATGTATTACTGTATACACGAATAAAGTAGCGAGTAACTATATACAATCTAAATCATTATTAGAGACTCGACAATGTAAGAAGATTAAGCTATCATCTGAGGACCAGAATAGTAGAGTAGCCATCTCGAATGCCTTCTAAATGCCATTAAGTCCTATATCACTTAGGATCTTGGGTACCCTAGACATGTACTAAAGTAATACTAATGGTTCATAGAATCAGAGATACCTGTCATCACATAGTCCTTAGGACTAGGAGCTTCTACAACTAGTACTTCTCAACATATATAGTTCAAGGAAAGTAGTTCAACTTACTACAAGGGTTTGACATTCAGAACTAATAAGAGATATGAATTACATTTAGGACTTAAGAGTGGAGTTACCCCAGAGCTCGTATCAAATTTTACTTACAATTAGGACATGCCAAAATAAGAGAAAGAATAAGCTTTACCTAGTCTCTACTTTTCCTCAAGGAGTCATCATTTACATATATCATACCCAGCCCGTCATGGGCTCGGTATTATAACCTTTTTATTGCATTACATTACCATCATATTACCACACTTATTTAAAATACATATCAAGAGGAAAGAAGGGTAGCTCTACGTACTTATGCCAAAACATGCCAAGAGAAAAGAGATAACTTCACATACTTACTACTCTCCATCAGAGGCAATAACTCAACTAGTATAGAAATTCTATCATCGAGAAGTGAATATGACTTATGTGTCATACTTGAGGTTATATGAATGGAATTATCCCCACATATTTTATATCAATCACTTAAGGCTAAGACATGCTAAAAGAAAGAAAGGTTAAGCTTCACATATCTTTTTCGAGATTAATTGAAATTCAGCTTGACTTGATACCTCCTTAACCTATTTGATATGAAAGTAATACTAAGATTAATAGAATTTCACTTTCCAATATCCCACTCTACAACCAAGAACTAATAGGACTCATTTCCTTATCCATTACCCTCGACTAGTTTGTTACTAGTTCCGAATCTACCAAAAATCGGACAACATATCCCCTATAACTTTAACATCCCCAAGATTTCAAATCAGCCACAATATCAAAAACCATAACACCAACAAAAACCAGAAGCATATTTACAAGTAAATTCCTTCAACCTTACACAATACAAGCTCCAAACTACAATATGAAAATAGAGTTTTTTTAATCTTTAACCATACCAAATGATGGGTAATGTGTTTGAAACAAGAAGAACACACACCCTTTTTAAAACACTTTAAATCGCTGCAAAACTCAACCCAATGATCTACACCTGCAGCACCATAACGACAACCCACTACACGACTTCGATTTAGTTATAACCACTTCAATTTAGTTTGTTTCTAACGTCAATCACCCTTATTCAATATTTACACTTCAAACCTTATTTAAGACATTTAATATATTTCATAACAACATCATAAACTCCGATTTGAAAGGGAAGACCTTACCTTGCCCAAAACTCGTCAAACTCATCGAAACTTGACTCGGAAGTTCCTTTAGCGCGCCTTCAACTTTGTGGCTGCTTTCTAATGTTTTGATGATGTACAAACCCTAAAGTTTCATTACTAATACATTCATAGCATCATGGTACACCCTAGATAATTAATTCACGGAGAGAAATTGAAGAACTCACCTTTTTTTCCTTCCAAAACCGTGGCTCTCTCCCTCTCTAGTTTCTTCTCTTCTCTTCTTTCTTGTTCTTGAATTTTCTAGAGGAATATAGAACTTAATGATTCATAATATATGTATATATATAGTGTACTTTAGGGGTGGGGGACATATGTCATTCCCAAAGTGGTGACACGTGTCAAGCCCTCATTGGGCCAACACATCCCTTCCTCTAATCACGAGATACCATGTGGCATGTGGGGGACCACCCCCTTTTCTCCACCTTCTTCCATATGGGACTCCCAGCTGATGCCATATGGCACTCTCCCATGATGCCACGTGCCACTTTCTTTCCTGCCTCATGGGTTCATAATCTCGTCTTATTTTACGAACCTATGTAATCTTTGCTACGTAAGCTTGGTATATACTCCAGTAGCTTAAGTATATAAGATTTCCAAGTTGGAATCTTACGTAAATAAGTCGATTCCTATGACTCATTGTTTGGTATCCAACTTCTTCCGTATTCTTCTAACTCTATTTCCAATTTTCTCTACTATGGGGTATCGCATTCTCCTTTCCTTAGAGTTATTTGATAGCGTTATAGATTATCTGACTCACATGGTAACTCTTAAGAAGCTTAATAGTTCTTAACAAGTCTTAAGAAGCTTTTAGAATCTTTAAGAAACTTTAAGAAACCTTAAGAAACTTAAGAGGCTTACGATCCTTCCATGAATTTAAGAGCCTTTAAAGAGACTTAAGAACGTGTTCCAAGGTACAAAAGTATGTGGTGTAACATACTTTCCCCCTTTAGGACATTCGTCCTCAAATGTGAACCAAAACCTTCCTTAAGATCTTATATAGACCATATGGAAAGTTTTTCTATTCCATTGCAATATCATATACTTTCATCGAGCTATCACTATTAGAGTACCAAAGGTTGGGATTACCTATAGCGTAAGGAGTAGGTATGGATACTTCAGTTTCATTTTCTCCTCTACTTCCCCAGGTCATCTCTTCATAATTTTTATTTTGCCATAATACCTTAATGGAAGCTACGTCCTTACTTCATAATCTTCTACTTCGCCAACCTAGGATGGCAATAGGTTGCTTCTTGTAGGATAACTCCTCTGTGACCTGGATACCCTCTACGAGATATACCCAGGTTGGATTACCAACATACTTGCAAAGCATTGATACATGGAAGACTATATGTACCACTTCCAGATTAACTGGTGTTACGACCAAAGACTAGGGCCTAGATGTGACATAGCGAATGAGAAACCCGAAAGTACCTCAAACAAGCCTCTTAGCATTCTTTTAGCCTTTCATAGGTAATGATGATAAATAAACAAGCATAAATCATAATAGTAAATCTTCAACATACATATGTGGAATAATACCTCTAACTTTTAGATTTAACGGAGCTAAGATAAGTCCCTAGCTCACCCTCAATAATAATAGAAGAAATGCCATAGTAAAATATCTCAACATATCATAAGCTAGAAAGAAAAAGGAGTATTGTTCCCGGAACATAGGAACTCACCAAAAATAGTCTTCAACGGAATCTCAACTAGCCACGTGGAGGAGAATGAGGAGGAGCACTGGTCCCTACATGTTGATATCATGTAGGGAAAAGAATATGTATTAATACTTTGAATGTACTAACTATGTAAGGATGCATGAATATTTAGGAAACATTAAAACATTTATGTAATATGGAACATAATGTAATGCGTGCATAATAAATCATATAGATATCCTTTAAAACATTTATTTTGTGGGAAAATTGACCATAACCGATATTTAAGACCATGGAAGCTATTACATGGAATCCATCATAACCACCTATATTGGCCGGGAATACTACTTGCCAGGTAGAACTTCGTCAACTTCATTCATTTCTTTAACTTTAATTTGAAGGGCTTTCATGGATCCATTAGCCTAAGCCTATAAGGGCTCCTATGTTGGCACACAGTTAATGAGATAAGGGGTTGCTATTAGGATTCTCTTATCGAATCCCACCTCAATGACCCATTCAGTGCTAAGTCAATCCCACAAAATAGTTTAATACTTTAAAATAGTCATAGCATATAGCTTGAGAATTCAAAACATCATATTCGGTAGAATAGCTCATTAAAACATTTGGTAATTCAAATATGCAAGAATTGTCCTTATTGCATATAGAATCCATCATTCATATCATTTCATCATTCTTTTATTTCATAAAACTCCCTTTCGATCATAGATATTGCTTTTATAAATATTTATTTGGAGTCAAAGCTTTCAAGTCAAACTTTATTGAAAACATAGTAAAACTAGGTGGGTTCAAATAATTTCAACTTGCAAACATGTATGTAAATATATATGCATAAATACATTAAAATACATTAATTAAAAATCATGCTTTAACCAACCACCATGAATTTCAAGAACCTTTAAAGAGATAAATAGATAAATTACTTGCAATCCATCAATTCATACATATAAAATCATGTTGCATCAAAATAGATCAATAATCATTAGTTTAACAATGATTCATGTTATTAAGAATAAATAAGAATTACCCATAAGAAAATATTACTTGAAATCAAGAGGTTTAATTGAAAGAGTTTTTGGACTACATGGGTGGAAGAACCCATGGATAAACACCCACATAACGTAGAGTAAAGCTTAAAGAAAATAAATATAATTTATCATATAATTAAAATACTTTAGGCATGAGAGTGGAATAAATACTTTCATTGAAGCCTTACATACCTGAAATCCAAAGCTTTAGTCGGAATTGAAGGACTTAATGAACACTCTTGAGTCCTAGCTTTTCTCCTCACCGGAATATTTTGTGTACTATACGGAGTATATGAATCACCAGAATAATATTTATTCACTACTAAGAACTAAAACTATATTTGAGAATGAGTAAAAAAGTGTATAGAGAGAAGAGTTGCTTGAGAAAGCTTGATGAATAAAATGAGAAAATAAGGTGGGTATTTATAGGTGTAGAAGAGGAACCTAACAATAAATAAAAATAATTACAAAGGATGATCTTGAAAATTCAATTGAGGATTTTGATGTCATGGATGATGTCAAAGGGTTCTAGATCTTTTCATGGTAGGTGAGATGAGTTCTCTTTAACATAATACTCTTTTTCGGAGATGCGTTTGAATAAGATAAATTCTTTATTAAGATTTTGTATCTTCATAAGAATTGTAGATATGGAAGTCTAGTTTCATATAGTTCAAGAATCAACCAATATGGAATACTCTATAGTGAGATATAAGTTTTCTTTTATAAACACTCTATTCTATCACAGCATCTTGTCTTACAATAATTAATTTATTAGATCTACTTAACCACTGGAAATTAAATTATAATCTTCACAAAAGTTGTAGGTATTGATATTATGGTTACTCAAAAATTTGAATCACCTAATTTGGATAATCGTATGAAAAGTTATGCCCAAACAGAGGCTGTATCATTTTATTTTATATTTGGCGAGAATTGAAACATCGTATACAACGTTTTTAGGGGATGTTACATTATCCTTCCCTTGGGAACATTCATCCTCGAATGAGGAAAAACTTAGCTTGATTAGAGTAGAGTGTAAACCAACAACTCATCATTAATGCAATAGTGTAATTTAAAACATCATTTGAAACATATTTCATAATTTTGCAAGCATATGACAAGAAAAATTGAGATGCAAAGATTTCAAGTAATTGAGCAAGGATAACTTAATACCTTAGGTTTGGGTAGAGGGAAAAAGATAAGGGTATCGCTTAATCATATCCACTTCCGCTTCCCATGTTGCACTTTTTATTTGTTGATTCCTCCAAAGGACGTTAACAGATGCAACTTCTTTATTCCTCAATCTCTTAACTTGCCAGTCCAAAATTTCGATAGGAACTTCTTCATAGGTCAAGTTTTCTTTAATATTTACTACTCCCATAGGTACAATGGAACTAGGATCACCCATATATTTTTTCAACATAGACACATGAAACACCGAATGAACCATAGCCATTTCCAATGGTAATTCCAACTCATATTCCACCTTGCCAACACGTCTCATGATTCTATAAGGACCTACATACCTAAGGCTCAATTTCCCCTTTTTACCAAATCGAACCACACCCGTTATGGGTGAAACCTTTAGATCACCCAATCGTCCATATTAAACTCAAAATTCCTTCTTCTAGTATTAGAATAGGACTTGTGACGACTTTGAGCCATCTTTAACCTTTCTCTAATGATCTTTACTTTCTCTAAAGCATCAAATACCAAATCAGGGACCAACTGGGTCATCTCACCTATTTTGAACCAACCAACTGGTGATCTATATCATCTCCCATACAAAGCCTCAAATGGTGCCATCTCAATACTTGAGTGGTAACTATTATTATAGGAAGACTCGATGAGCGGTAGATGATCATCCCAATTCTTTTAAGCTACAACAAACAAGCCCTTAACATATCCTCTAGTGTTTGAATCGTCCTTTTGGCTTGCCCATCTGTTTGAGGATGGAATGTTGTGCTCAACTTTACCTTAGTACCAAGGGCTTTGTGAAACGATATCCAGAAGTGAGAAGTGAAGTAGGTACCATGATCCAAAATAATGGATAATGGCATACCATACAACCTCACCAACTCCCGAATATACAACTTGCCATAGTCTACGGCACTATAGGAAGTTTTCACCGGTAAGAATTGAGCAAATTTAGTCATTCTATCAATAATTACCCAAATCGAGTTATGACGCTTCCGGGTATGAGGCAAACCCACTACAAAATCCATATTCACATCTTCCCACTTCCAAGTAGGGATTTCAATGTCTTAGGCTAGGACACCCGACCTTTTATGTTCGGCCTTCGCTTATTGGCAATTCGTACATTCAGACACAAACCTTGCTATGTCATTTTTCAGCCACCCTACCAATACAACTCCTTTAAGTTTCGGTATATTTTCGTTGAACCAGTATGAATAGAGTATGTAGAATTATGAGCCTCCATCAAGATCAAACTCCTTAGGCAATCAACATTTGGAACACATATCCGACCTTAGTAGTATAGCAACCAATCTCCCTCTTGGGAAAAGACCTCTATTCCTAAAGTCAGTTGTACTCCTAGTTTAGTTGGATCTTATTGTTAGCGTGGATGCAATCTCTCAACTGTATAAAATGATGGACTTACCTCGTATGTCCAACTCAAACTACACCTGTTACACTTTCCCGTCTAATTTTCCTTTTAATTTTCGACTTTACATTTCAATTATATTTCAATATTCTTTCCTTACCCAGCATGCCTCTTTCACACCATTACTAACCTATATACTTTGTAGCTTCCAATATCATCCGTCATTTTCTTCTGTTGATGTCATTCTTCAGCTGAAACCAAAAGTTAGAAAAAAAGGAATTTCATTTCCTACGGCTGGGCTCTATCGTACGATCTAAGACAAGAAAGAAAGGTAACATCCTAAATGCCCTGTAGCCTCCTGTTTATAGATGTGGTGCACCACACACTGATAAACAAGACTCTATTAGACACAGTCTATAGATATTTCGAGGACCAAACTGCTCTGATACCACTTTTGTCATGACCCAACCCCGTAGGCCATGACGGGTGCCCAAACTTGGCACTCGCATATATCCCTGGTATCTATAAGTAAATCTGTCCCCTATTTAAGTTATAGCACATCAATAGGCAGGATAACACATAGGCCGGTGAGGCTTATCATAGGCACCACTATACATACCACATATACAACCCATACACAACCCACATATATGTCCACAGACCTCTAAGAGTAAGAACAGTAACATAAGGTAAGACAAGGCCCCTGTCGTACCCGTGAACAAATAAATATATACATCGAAGGTTAATACCAAAACTAGGCTCTGGCATAATGGAGCACTTCTAAACTGCTGAGTGGAACTCCTACGCTGACAGATCTCCAAAGTGTGTATCTATACCTGCGGGCATGAATGCAACCCCATCGAGAAAGGGGGGTCAGTACGATATATGTACTGAGTATGTAAATCATAGACATCATAAGGAGATTATAGTTGGCATAGGAATGCAGGGGGAAAGTATAATATTTAACCATTTGCCGTACTCGCATCGTATAATGTCATACATATTACCATCACATACTGTGCCCGACCCATTAAAGGACTCCATGTACCATCTACATTATTCTGTAATCATAAGAACATGCATATTATTAGCGCTATGGAATGTACAGCCCGATCCATGTATATAGTAAGTACATGCTAAGAAATATAAGGCCTGATCTGCATATCATATAATAATGCCAAGGAACGACATCCCGATCCACATATCATATAGTAATGTTGAGGAACATTCGGTCTGATTGATATCATTATATTATATTATTGCATACTTATACCGTACCCGGTCCTTCATGGGACTCGGTGTCATCACATTATCATATATCGTACCTGGCCCTTTTTGGCACTCGGTGTCATTATATCATCATATACCATACCTAATCCTTTATGGGACGTGGTGTAAACATATCATCATATGCCATACTCGGCCATTTATGGGACTCGGTGTTAGATGTATTACTGTATACACGAATAAAGTAGTGAGTAACCATATACAATCTAAATCATTATTAGAGACTCGATAATGTAGGAAGATTAAGCTATTGTCTGAGGACCACAATAGTAGTGTAGCCATTTTGAATGCCTTCTAAATGCCATTAAGTCCTATATCACTTAGGATCTCGGGGACCCTAACCACGGGATGCCACATGCCATTTGGAGGCCCACCCCCTTTGATCCACTTGCTGCCACATGGCACTCCCAGCTTCTGCCACATGGCACTCTCCCATGCTGCCGCGTGTCACTTTCTTTTCCCCCTCATAGATTCGTAATCTCATCTTCTTTTACAAACCTATGTAATCCTTGCTACGTAAGCTTGGTATGTACTCCAATAGCTTAATTATGTAATATTTATAAGTTGGAAGCTTACGTAAATAAGTCAAGTATTACGACTTATTGTTTGGTCTCCAACTTCTTCCGAATTCTTCTAACTCTATTTCCAATCTTCTCTACTATGGGGTATCACATTCTCCTTTTCTTAGAGTTGTTTGATAGCGTTATAGATTATCTAGCTCACATGGTAACTCTTAAGAAGCTTAATAGTTCTTAAGAAGTCTTAAGAAGCTTTTAGAATCTTTAAGAAACTTTAGAAAACCTTAAGAAACTTAAGAGGCTTACGATCCTTCCATGAAACTTACGAGCCTTTCAAGAGACTTAAGAATGCATTCCAAGGTACAAAAGTACAGGGTGTGACACTGAAAGTCATTTACAATTAGGGATGACTCTAGTGAAATGGCTATAGAATTTTCACCCCTAACCTCACAAGGTTGTAGATGCAACCCTTGGAAACCATTATCCGAGCTTTAAGGTACGGAATGAATTGACCATTGAACATGGAATTATTGTCCTTCCAATTTAGGGCATCTCATTTGGGAATTTGAACTTAACCACTTGGGTGGGATAAAACCTTTAACAGACATTGTAGACTATGCAAGCTATAACATTGAATTTGGTGGAACCTTCATCGACAAGGGGGAGGCTACCTCTCTAGGGTATACTGTATCATGGTACTCAACTCAACTCAACTATGCTATATGTGGATCAACTAGCTAGGCCATAAATGAAATCCTACATGGGTAACATAGTTTGGGACTTTAGGTTGCTACTAGAATTTCCTTGGGTAACTAGTTGTATTACCGAACCGAACCCCACCTAGAAACCCTTTCGGTGCTTAGTCAATATCCAACGGAAACTCAAAACAAATATAATCATAACATACTAAGAAAAGATAGTAACTACCTATCAATCCATCTTTATAAAATATGTTAGGAGTAGCTCATTAAATTTAGTGATTCATGAGAATCCATACTCGATGAGAATCGTACTTATCTAAATCATTAACATGATTATGTGAAAATTTGAATTATCACACCATAACAACTTTCTTTTATCATAACTTTATCATCATCATAACTTCATGATAATCTTATCTTTAAATCATGAATACTTTGCTTGAAAATCAAAACTTATAATCAACTCATGGAAATTATCTTTAAATTCATAATCATAACTTAAAAATAACTTTATGCATGACATTCATAATTCAACTTAAAATCATTTAATTCATGTAGAAACATTCTTAGAATAACCATTGATAATAATTCAAAATGAAATTGAAACAACCCAATGCAATTCATCAAAACTAAGGCTCATAATCAATTGAAAATTGAAAGAAAAATGGAGAAAACTTTGGGATTCTATGGGTGAAATTAACCCATGTATTAATTCCTATATACGTTGATTTATTCACTAATAATTGGAGAAGAAACCTTAATGAAATCTGAAACCCTAGCTTGAAGCTTGAAGAGAATCCTTGAGAGAATTTTGGTCTTTTCCTAAGATATTTTTAGAAGAATGTTTTAGAATGAGGGAAATTTCAAGGGATTGGGTAGATATAGGTATGAACTTAGCCATAATTGTGTCTAGGTTCATTGAGCCGAACTTCAGAAATGACATAACAACACTTTATTTGAAACATGAATTTTGGCCCTACGGATTGGTTCCTACAAATCGTAGGTGGTATGATGAGTCGTCAAGATGACTCATCCTGCAGGCTTTGGAAAAGATCTGAAAATCAGGTCTCTAAAGATTGCATATGAGTCATTTCTACGACTCTTCCTCACAACGATAAGTTCTCAACTTGACTCGTCTTGCAGGCTTAAAACTCTACAAGTGAAGGGCCTATGATCTTTGTTTATGAGTGGTTCCTATGACTTGTAACATTTACTATGAATCATTCTATCAATTCCTAGAGTTGACCTTAAGGAACTTCTAAAACATGGCCTCTAAACTCTGCCCACGAGTCATGTCTATGACTCATATAGAAGATTATGAGTCGTAAACTTAAGTCGTAGAACCTTCCTACACTTAGTAATGAACCATCTATGAGGGTCACTCTGCGACTCACTCTTACGAGTCACAAAAAGCTTTACGGGTCTTATAATGACTCATTAACTTGAGAGCAGTCCAAAATTTTGAGAGTTTCTCCTTCGTTCTAACTTTCTGACTTCCGAAGTCTTACGTAAGGGTGGGGGCTAATACAAGTCCCTAGCTCACCCTTAAAATTTTATAACAGGTCTTTAAAATAAAGAACCAACTTATATATTGGCCTTGAAAAATGAGGGCTCACCAACTCCATAAGATAGAAACTCACTAGCCACGTGTAGAAGGATCAACCCTTATATTATGAGACAATGTAAGCAAATATGAATTAGTAAATTTGAATGTACTAAGTATGCGGGCATGCCATGAAATGTAAAGCATAAGATGCAATGAACAAAATAATAAACATGATATAGAAGAGGATAATTAAGTTCATGAGATAAATCCTAATGATCAAAGCATTAAGAGACATAATTGAGGTCATCAAGAACATAGAAGAGAGTATACATATATAGGAGATAACTGTAATCGACAATAAGACTATAGGAACTACAACATAGAATTCGATGATCCCTACATCGATAAGGGGGGAGGCTACTTGCAAAAGTATGATCCATCCAATCATTTTCATCATTAAGAGCTACATGTGAATCCACTAGCTCGACCATAAGGAAATCCTACAGTGGCAACATAGTTCAAGGGACTATAAGTTGGTACTAAGGCTTAGGTCGAGCCCCCACTTCAAAGTTCACTTGGTGCTAAGTATATCAACCGACATAATACATATCATAACAATAATCATAGTAATATATCATACTTGAATAAATCATAGTTTTTCATAATCATACATCATAACATGTTCATAGGAATAGCCCATTAAGAATCTTAAGTCACCCCTTTAACAAGGATCTTGAGTCACCTTTTCATTAAGTTCATTATCATGCAATATAGGTATAGGCCTCCTATAATTACAAAATACTTCTTGTATCAATCATCATTAGATTGTTAGGTCGTCTCCCTCATTAAGGATCCTAAGTCAATCCTTCATAAACTTGCATTCAACTCATAATTAGAACATACTTGAAAGAAACATCATGTTATTAAGTAGTAATTCATGGTTAGATGACATGTTAAATCATAAATAAAACATAATAGATGCACTTGAAAGAGTAGTTGATGAAGGGTAGGGCTCAAATACGTAAGAGGAATAACGTAGGGAAAAATTAGGGTAGTGCAACACTGCTGGCGCGTCGTCCCAGGGCCTGAACATCAGAGATCAGCGCATGGTTCACCACCGTAGCCTCTAAAATTTAGAGGTTTCTTCTTGGTGCGATAGTGGCGCGCCGCCCCATGATTTGTCAAACAATTTTCCAAAATTTTCATCCTGTTTCATAAGTTTTCATCCCCTATTATGACATCCTAAGACCTCATTAGCAATATAATGAATATATATGAAGAATCTAGCAATCCCAAGCAATTATTCATCAATTTAAGCCAAAAATTTGATTTCACAAAATACATCATAGTTCATGCAATTGAAGTTGGAATTGGGAAGAATTAATGATGTAATTGAAATTCATGAAAGATTTAAGAAACTATTTGAACTCCATGCGTGAAGGTACCCATGGATCAAACTCACATACGTTGTATAAGAATTATGAAGAAACTTGAAGAAAAACTTGAAGATCAATAAAGAAATTGGGAGTTTCCTTGCTAGTTCTTCAATGGAGGTCTAGAGCAACTTTTGTACAGAGAAAATTTTTAAAATGGGTGATTAATTAATGAATGAGAAGAATTAAGAGCTTTGGGGATTATATATATTAAGACCCTATCCCCAAAACTTGTCTAGATTCATCCTCCTTTAAAAATAGGAAAAATTCTATAATACCCTTAATGAAAATCTCTCTTGACCCATCAATGAGTTCATCAAGGCTAATTATGCTCCTTATTATATAATAATATATCTCATTCATACCCGGGATATTACAAATGCACTAAATACGGTGTCATATTGAAAACTCACTTCCGCATGGAAGTGAGATAATCTGACAAAAAACTTGTAGTGGATGTTTGGCCAACAAATATTTCACCCATGAACCTTATTAATTATAAATTAAATTATAGTTTTTATCCATTTACTTATGTAAGAATATATGATTTCATGTTTATATATTTTCATAGCATTAATTAGCTAAGTGATATTTGCAGATAGGCATATATTCTAACATTCACTTTTATATCTTCAGAAAAAAAACTAAAAAATATGTTCTTCTCGCTCTATATTTACATATAGAATCCTTCAATAAATCACAAGGTATTTTCTTTTACGGGTTAAGCCCTCTGATTTCTGTATTATTTCTTTCAATCCTTGCATTGTGTGAATTTCAAATTATGATGATTATAAGTTTTGGTCAAAGATAGTGGGTAGATTGAATTCATGGTAGCTTTGGAAAATAACTACTAAGGTATGGTAAGGAAAAATTCCTCTTTTTTATGTCGCACGAATCATGAAAATTATAAATTATCGAATGAGCCATTTATATTATTCTTAGTTAGGAATACTCTCTATCAACGGAATTAAAATGTCAGCCAATTTTATTCCTTAACTTTATCGTATCTTTATCACCCTTATAATATTGAGAAGTATGTTTGATAGTTAAAGCTATCATCTATTGAGTTTCTTTTCATTACATGTAGTAATGAGCTATCGTCCCAAGAGTGATACTAAAATGTTAGAGGACTATCATATTGTAACTAAGGGGGGATGTTAAACCATTCTATGTCGTTAGATGCAAAAGAATTTGAAAATGATATTAATTTCCAACCTTGTACTCTATTCTCTTGATTTTATTCTTGTCAAATAACCTTGTACCTAAAATAAAGGATGATACTATTATCAAACTAGAGTCATTCATAAATAAAGTCAAGCCTATCAGTCTCTTTTTGAACTTCAAAATAATTAATTTTTTAGGCTGAAGTTGAGTCAAGAGATCCGAGTCTATTATGAGTTTTATAGGCATAAATGATTCAATGAAAATTAAATGAAGTCATGATGAGATTTTTAAGCACCTTAAGATCTTTATGAATATTCTCAGGTTTAAATTATCTTTCTAAATTCAAGTTAAGTGTTCAGGTTTATTCAAAACAATATATGAGGTTCTACAAGGCATTTGCATGTTATACGATAGTGATTGCGAGATTATTTGAAAAAGAGTATGAAAGAGCCAAGATTGACTAATTTCTTCTTATGACCGACTATGTGCATTCAGATTTCATATCATATGTTGGCATGTTATGCATGGACTCTAAGCTATAATTGGAAGAAAGGGGGCTTATATTCCCAGAAGACTATATATATATTATATAGATGGCAATAAGTTGTTATGAACCAAGCTACACCCTAGACATGATATGGCGGATAGGATCTCGAAAGACCCTAAACAAGCCTCTTAGCATAAGCATCACTTAAGATAATAATATAATCAACATAAACTGAAAGCGAAAGATAAGTCTCAATAGGATTCTCATTATAACATAGAAATATCTGAAATAACACCATAAGTAGAAAACTAAGTCTGACATAAGCCTCTGCTACCATAGGTGAGATGCTAGGACATGCGCCTAGCAAACTCAAAAATCTAAAAATTGAAAATATAGTCTGAATGAAAATCATATGAAACATTTCCCCCACACACGAGGGATCCCCACTCAATAAACAACTGATAAGAATTCAATATTCACCATATGCGTGAGTAGAAGCATCATGACCTTTATTATAAAATAATATAGGCAAAAGAAGTATGCGGTTAGTACTATAAAATGTACTGAGTATGGAAAATGTGTAATGCATGATGTAAAGCATTATAATGCAATGACCAAGCTAACATATGATAAAATCCTTTAAAATGTAATTAGAAACATACAACATGATCAATGAAATAGACGTATGAAAATACTAACCAAAACATAGCATAAGTCTAAGGGAATGTTAACCAACATAAATTATATGAGCTATAACATGGAGTCCGGTGTCCTTTTTACAAACCGAAAGAGATTGTCCTACTTGCCAAGATAAGGACCATTTACATGATCTATTTGTGGATCCACTAACTTCAATTTTAATTATCCAATTGGTACATCCTACTGGAGCACGTAATTATAGGACCTAGGTGATTGCTCATACTCCACTCGGTGCTAGATAAACTCTCAATAAGAATATCATACATAAGTAAATTTTAGAGATTGTCCCACTTGTCAAGGTAAGGACCATTTACATGATCTATTTGTGGATCCAATAACTTCAACTTTAATTATCCAATTGGGACATCCTACTTAACTCAATCAATGTCATAAGAGATATTTAATCAAAAACATATTGATCACGATAAGCTTTTCATAGAAAATAATAAAGTGGCTAAATAATGGAAATCCTACATACTGAGAATACTTCAAATCAAATTCATAAAATTCATATTGATACTTTATCTAAAATCATCCTTAAAGCATACCTTCTGAAATCAAGATGCATGCATAATCTCAAAGCATAGTTCATAATCATAAATTAGGCATAATGCATGAGTTCATGTAAAAATCTTGAAAATATGAAATTAAGATTAAATTATGCATCATAATAGCATTGATTGAACCCCTACCTAAACATGAAAAATCTAGGTTTTTGGAAGAAATCATAAAGTAAAATTGGAGATTCTTTGAGCCTCGATGGATAGAAAGAGACCCAGGGATGAAATTCTAACATAACGCAACGAATCCTTGTCTTGAATATTGAAAAAGAGACTTAAATCTTCAAACCCTAGCTTGACTTGAAGAAGAAGACTTCAGAAAACAATTCTTGAGAGCCTTAGGGTTTTTTATTGAGTGAGAGGGAATGGGCATATTTTGATGGGTCAGGGTAGTTATAGGTTTTAGGAATAGGTCCAACACATTATAGCTTAGATATTAAAAGAATAGGAAATAACTAAAATATCCCTAAAAAGAATAACTGATAGGCTGGTTCTATGGACGCATTCTATGGTTCTTAGAACCCGTCGTTGGTGTAAGACCTCAGAAATTGGAAAGTTGGATCAAAGGGAAAACTCAAGAAAATGTTAGTTGATCTAAAGTTTACGAGATCATCTACAACTATTAATATACCTACTACTCGTAAGGACGAGTCGTAGAGTGAACTTTTGAGATTGTTTAGGACCATTCTCAGGAGAAGTCGTACGACTCATATGACGACTCAGCATATGAGTCGTAATCATATTGATGAGTCATAAGGATGAGTCGTAATAAAACATCAAAGGCTTACAAAATTATAGGCTACTAGACCTATAGGATGAATAGGCTCTATGACCTATAATCACGTTAACGAGTCCTAGATGTAACTTCAGAGACCCAAGTCCCAAGGTCTTCTCAGACTTATATGTTACCTCAAGTTTACGATTCATAGACTTAAAGACGAGTCATAGAACCCAAGTCGTAGGGTCAAGTTTTATAAATAATGAAGGGTATTAGTATTTTTTCCCATGTTTGGTTCAATGAACCTAGATACTTTTATGGAAAAGTTCATCCTATAAGCACCCATCCCTCCAAATTCCCCTCCTATTCTAAATCATTGTCTTAAAATTCTCTAAGGCAAGACTAAGAGATTCTCTCAAAGCTTTTTTCTAAATTCCAAGCTAGCATTTCAAGTTTATCAAGGTTCTTCTTTAGTTTTGGATTGATTCCACCAAGGTATGTGGGGATTAATCCATGGGTTCCTTCCACCCATGGATTCCCAATGTTTTCTTCAAAGATCTCTATAAATTTCATTAGTTTCTAACCATATTTTTGATTAATTGCATTGGGCTATTTAAATTTTATTTTTAATTGTTATCAATGATCATTCTAAGAATGTTTTTACATTAATTGCATAATTTCAAGTTGAATTATCAATGTTTTGTTCAAAGATGAGTTATATGAGTTTTGATTTTGAAGTTTTATCATTTTGAAGAAATGCTTTTGTGAATGAAGTTGAAATTTATGATTTAATGATGAAAGATGTGATGATGATAAATAATGATCCAAAAACGTTATTATAGTGTGATAAGGAAGATTGTCACACAAATTATGATTTAAGATAGTGATAAGGACAATTCTTACCAAAGTTATGAATTTATATGAATCACTAAAGTTA
Organism: Solanum dulcamara; assembly: GCF_947179165.1. NCBI lineage: Eukaryota > Viridiplantae > Streptophyta > Magnoliopsida > Solanales > Solanaceae > Solanum > Solanum dulcamara. The sequence continues at coordinate 54,520,937 of NC_077241.1, forward strand.
ATGAACTACTCTTATGGTTATTTTCATAATGAAGTTAATGATGATATTTTGATGTTTCTAATGAATTCTGTTAGCATATTGACTAAGCACCGAGAGGACTTGTAGGTGGGGTTCGGTCTAGTAACGTAGTTAGTTACCAAAGGGAAGCATAATAGCAACCTAAAGTCCTAAACTACATTTCCCCATATGTTGGATTTATGGCCTTGATAGTGGATCTACATATAGCTCACAAAGTTAAAGTTGTTTTCATAGAGTCTACAGTGGCAAGCAACCTCTCTCTTCTTGATGTGGGAGTTACATCGGATTCCATATTATGATGAATTAACCATAAGTTTTCATGGTATTTCAAATGTTTTTAAGCTTCATTCATGTTTATTATGATTGGTCTTACATCCTATGTGGTATTGCTCATGTTTATTACTTTTTCATGCATATCTCACATACTTAGTATCTTCCATGTACTAACACATATTTTACCTACATGGACTCATAATGTAGGGACGGGTGATACTAACGCTCTTCACATTAGTGGCTAGAGTTGACTTTGCATTCTTGAGTTGTTATTGGTGATTCCTCATTCATCAAGGATGGTACATTCTTTCATATGTTACTTTGACTACTTTTATGATTCGGGTGAGCTAGGAGCTTTTCCTAAGCGCCCATCAAAATCTTGTATACAAGCATATTTAGATGTTGAAAACTCGATGTAGTCTATTTTGGGCATTTCAATTGAAATTACTTTTCCAACTTCTAAGTTGAGTTGACTCTTTATCTTATTTTGATTATGTTCATTTACCTTATGTTGCGATATATGCTAAGATGGAATAGTTGGTATCTTTTAAAAGATTTTTGTATCATGGGTTGGCCATTGTTTGGGTTGTGACAAACTGTGTATCAAAGCTCATGGTTTAGGAGTGTCCTAGAAAGTCTAACATATTGCGTTAAGTAGAGTTTAGTTCATCGGTGTGAAGGGCGTCACACCTATGAATAGGAGGCTATGAACCATCTTATGAAAATATCACTTCTTTTATGATGTATGTCGTGTAGTAGAGTGATACTCTAAGTTTTTCCCTCTAATGCTTGTTCTTTATGATTTCAAAGTAATGTGGTTGAAGAGGATCAACAAGATCAGAATGATCTCTTAAATGGCCAAGTGAATAATGTCAAGTTTTGAGCACCTTTTCAAGTGCTTGCTCAAGACATGATGACACAAGCTAATCATGAGGTGGTTGCTCCTATAAATGTAAGTGTTGGTATGACAATGAAAAGGGTTCATGACTTTATAAATATGAATCCTCTGGAGTTTTGGGGTTCCAAGGTGGATGATGATCCACAAGAGTTTCTTGATAGAATTCACAAGATTATGGAGATTATGGGGATTAACCTAGTAGAAAGGGTGTTGTTGACTACTTATCAATTGATGGGTGTTTCTTGAATTTGGCTTGATCAATGGAAGAGTGAGGCCTAGAGTGGATCTCGTAACTTGGGAAGAATTCAAAGGAGTGTTTCTTCATTTCTTTTTCCCGTTGGAGTTAAGGGAGGCCAAGATACAAGAGTTCATCAATTTTATGCAAGGAAGTATGAGTGTGATGGTGTATGCCCTCAAGTTCACTTAATTGTCAAAATATGCTCCATTCATGGTTGTCGACCTAAGAACTCGATGAATAAGTTTATGTTGAGTTTCTCAGATTTGGTTTCTTAGGAATGCAAGATGACCATGTAGATTCGGGAAATGGAAATCTCTAGACTTATAAGACATGTAGATAAAATAGAGAGTGAGAAGTTAAGGGAAAATACTAGGGAGTCCAAGAGGGCAAGGACCAATGGTGGTGATTCCTCTCATGCTAGGTCCGGAAGTGGTGGGCGTCCTTATTTTCACCAAAGGTATCCTGATTAAGGATCTCTGAATGCTACTACTCCAAGGTTTGACAAAGATAGGTTTCCTAACCTTAAGTCTCAAGAAGATGCCCCAATAGGCCAAGTTATCCCCACATGCAAGAAGTATGGGAAGAACCACAAGGGAGAGTGTCTAGCAGGTTTGAATGTGTGCTATCAATGTGGCTTCTTCCCACAAGGAAGAGTGTCTAGCGGGTTTGAATATGTGCTATCAATGTGGCAAGCCAATTCATCAGTGCCAAGAAGTGTAGGGTTAAAGATGTTCGTCCTCAAGGATAAGTTGCTCATGGTGGCCAAGTGCAACAAGGAGCTCATGTGCAACCAAAGGGTGGTCAATGCAACAATCGATTTTATGCCCTTCATGGTAAGGTAAGAGGTGAAGGAGACTCCTGATGTTGTTACCGGTATCTGACAAGTATTTCACTATGATGTTTATGCCTTACTTGATTTGGGTGTAAATTTGTGTTTTGTTACTCTTTATGTGGTAATGAATTCTGATGTAATCCCCAAAATATTATTAGAGCCTTTTTTTTATTTATACTCCTGTAGGTGAGTCAGTTATGGCCAAAAGAGTATATAGAAATTATCCGATTTTGGTTTTTCATAAAGTTATCTTATGTGATTTAGTTGATCTTGCTATGAACAATTTTGATGTTGTCCTTGGTATGGATTGGCTATATTCATGTTATATTTCTATTGATTGTAGAGCCTGAGTGGTTAAGTTCTAATTTCCAAATCAGCCAGTCCTATAATGGAAGGGTCCTAGTTTTGTGTTTAAATGTCAATTCATTTTGTGCCTCAAAGATCGAAAAATAATTTCCAAAGGTTGTATCTACCATCTTGTGAGGGTTAGGGATACAAATTCTAAATCCCTTACTCCGGAGTCAGTCTCTATTGTTAATGAGTTTTCTGATGTGTTTCCTAATGATCTACCCACTGTTCCTCCCGAAAGAGAAATTTACTTCGGCATAGACCAACTTCCCAGTACTTTAACCATTTTTATTTTTCCTTACCAAATGGATCCAGTGGAACTAAAAGAGTTAAAGGATCAATTGAAAGACTTGATAGACAAAGGTTTAATTAGACCAGGTATATCTCCATGGGATGCTCCCATTTTTTTTGGAAAGAAGAATGGTTTGCTTTGTATGTGTATTGACTACCGACAATTGAAAAAAGTGACCATATAGAATAAATATCTAATTCCGACGATATATGATTTGTTTGACCAATTGCAACGGGCAAGTTACTTCTATAAGATTTGCCTTTGATCTGGTTATCTCAATTAATGGTAAGAGAGTGTGATATTTCTAAGACGAAATTTAGAACAAGATACGACCATTATGAATTTTTGGTTTGGTCGTTTAGATTTGCAAATTCACCTACGACATTTATGGCCTTGATGAATAGGGTGTTCAAGAAATATTTGGATATGTTTGTAATTGTATTTATTGATGATATTTTGGTTTACTCTCGGAATGAGGAGGAACATGCCAATCATTTGAGGATTGTATTGAAAACTCTAAGAAATAAGCAATTATTTGCCAAGTTTAATAAGTGTGAGGTTTGGCTAAGGGTGGTTTATTTTCTTGGTCACATAGTATCCGGTGAAGGAATTATTATTGATCCTAAGAAACCGAGCCTAGAAAAATCTCTCCTTTGGATATTAGAGGTTTCTTGGGCCTAGACAGATATTATAGAAGATTTGTGGAAGGTTTTTCCTCGATTTTGTCACCTTTGACTAAGTTGAACCAAAAGAAAGTGAAGTTCCAATGGTTGTAAGCTTGTAAGAAGAGTTTCCAACAATTGAAAGATCGTCTTACTACCAATCCGATTTTATTCTACCGGAAGGATCCAATGGTTTTGTTGTGTGTTATGATGCTTCAAGGTAGGAATTGGTTGTGTATTGATGCAACATGGTAAGTTGATAGCCTATTCTTCTATGCAACTTAAGGTGCATGAAAAGAATTATCTGAATCATGACTTGGAACTAGTGGTGGTTGTGTTTGCTTTGAAGATTTGGAGACTCTATGTTTATGGAGTTCATGTGGATGTGTTCACCCACCACAAGAGTTTAAAATATTTGTTTAAGCAAAAGGACTTGAGCCTTCATCAAAATAGATGGCTTGAATTGTTAAAAGATGATAATATGGGTGTGTTGTACCATCCCTATAAAGCTAATGTGGTTGTCGATGCACTACATAGCTTGTCCATAAATAGGATTGCACATACTGAGGAAGGTAAGAAAGAATTGGTTAAGGATGTGCATATATTGGCTCATTTAGGTATTCGGTCGGTTGATTCTGATGATGGAGGTATTCTTGTTCAAAATGGTTTGGAATCGTCTCTTGTAGCGGATGTCAAGTCTAAGAAAGATAATGATTCGGTGTTGGTTAAATTGAACAAGTTAGTTTCCGAAAAAGCCATTGAGGACTTCTCCCAAGTGGGAGATGGTGTGCTTCATTATAAAAGTCATTTGTGTATGCCTAATGTTAATGATTTGAGAGATTTTATATTAGATGATGCTCATATTTCACGGCATTCAATTCATCTGGGATCTACCAAGATGTATCGCAATTTGAGGGAAGTGTGTTGCCGAAATGGCATGAAAAAGGATATAGCGGAGTTCATGGCTAGGTGTCCAAATTTCCAACAAGTTAAAGTTTAGCATCCAAAACCACGAGGTTTAGCCCAACAAATTGATATTCCTACTTGGAAGTGGAAAGATGTGAATATGGACTCTGTAATGGGTTTGCCTCCTACTAAGAAAGCTTATGATTCTATTTGGATTGTTGTGGACCTCATGATTAACTCGACTCATTTTCTACTTGTTAAGACTTCTTATAGTGCCGAAGATTATGCTAAATAATTTGTTCGTGAGTTGGTAAGGCTGCATGGCATTTCATTTTCTATTATATCTGATGAAAGTACTCAATTCACTTTGCATTTTTTGAAGTCATTTCAAAGGGGTCTTGGTACAAAGGTAAAATTAAGCACAGTTTTCCATCCTCAAATCAATGGTCAAGCCAAAAGGATGATTCAAACTTTAAAGTATATGTTTAGGGTGTGTGTTATTGATTTTAAAGGAAATTGAGATGATCATCTACCATTGTTCGAGTTTGCCTACAACAACAATTATCACTTGAGCATCCAAATGGCTCCTTTTGAAGTATTGTATGGGAGAATATGTAGGTCCCTAGTGGGATGGTTTGAAATAGATGAGATGGCCTTGATTAGTCCCGAATTGGTGATATATGCGATGGAAAAGGTGAGTCTTATAAGGGAGAGCTTAAAGACAACTCAAAGTCGTCAAAAGTCCTATTCGGATTTTCAGAAAAGGGGGCTTGAATTTGAGATGGATGATTGGGTCTACTTGAAGGTTTCACCCATGAAAGGTGTAATGCATTTTATTAAGAAAGTGAAGTCGAGTACTAGATATATAGTACCTTATAAGATATTGAGGTGTATTGGCAAGGTGTGTTATGAGTTAGATTTGTCATTTGCGTTGGTTATGGTTAACCCACTGTTTCATGTATCCACATTGAGAAAGTTTGTGGGTAATCCAAATTTCATTGTACCATTGGAAGATGTGAGTGTTGAAGAGAATTTGACTTATGAAGAAGGTTCCAGTGGAAATATTAGACTGGCATGTAAGGAAGCTAAGAAACAAAGAGCTTACGTCCGTCAAAGTGTTATGGAGAAATCAATAAGTAGAGAGTGCTACTTGGGAATTAAGCGGACGTGGTTATGATGAAATGATACCCGCATATCTTTTACTCTACTCAAGCCTAAGGTAGTAAGTTTCTCTTATACAAATGGATTGATCCTACATATTCAATTCATCCTTATCATTCATATGCATCTATGTTCATGAAAATTGATTTTAAGTCATTTTTAATGTTAAGTTTGAAAAATCTCATGTTTTATGCATTTTAAGGTGTCATTGTATTCATGTTGGATTGTTAGTCCTCTTTCTGTTTATTTCCTATGCTAGTTGAATATAATTCAAGGATGATTGTTCCTAAGGAAGAGATATTATAAAACCTAGAAAGTCAAAAAGTTGGATCAAAAGGAAAATTTAAGAAAATATTGACTGACCTCAAGTTTACGAGTCTCTCTATGACTCATAAATAGCCCTACAACTCAAAAAGACGAGTCATCAAGTGAAATTTTGAGCTTATTCAGGACCATCAACAGGAGAAGTACTATAAATCAACAGGATGAGTCATAATTCTATTAAGAGTCATAAGGATGACTCATAATAAAACTTCAGAGGCTTAAAATTTATAGGTTTCTAGACCTGCAGGACGAGTTGGGTCTACGACTCGAAATCATGCTGACGAGTCATAGAAATCACTCATAGGTGAAACTTTAGAGACCCAAGTCCCAAGGTCTTCTCATACCTGTACAACAACTCAAGTCTATGATTGGCAGACTTAAAGACGAGTCATAGAACCCAAGTCATAGGGTTAAGTTTTGGAATTATTGAAAGGTGTAAGGGTATTTTTCCAAGTTCGGTTCAATAAATCTAGACATTTTTATGGATAAGTTCATAGTATAAACACCACTCCCTTCAAATTCCCCTCCTATTCTAAATCATTCTCCTAAAATTCTCTAAGGCAAGACTAAGAGATTCTCTTAAAGCTCTTCAGTTTTTATTGATTCCACCAAGGTATGTGGGGATTGATCCATGGGTTCCTTTCACCCATGGAATCCCAATTTTTTCTTCAAATATCTCCATAAATTTCATTGGTTTTTAATCCTAGTTTTAATGAATTGCATTAGACTGTTTCAATTTTATTTTTAATTATTATCAATGATCATTCTAAGCATGCTTTTACATTAGTTGCATGATTTTAAGTTTAATTATGAATTACTATGCCTTAATCTATTTCAATCATGATTATAAAGTTCAAAGATGTGTTACATGAGTTTTGATTATGAAGTTCTATGATTTTCAAATAAAAGATTTTATGAATGAAGTTGAGATTTATGATTTAATGAAGAAAGTTGTAATAATGAACATTAATGGTACAAGAAAGTTATTATGGTGTCATAAGGACAATTTTCACACAAATTATGATTAAAGATGGTGATAAGGACAATTTTCACCAAAGTTATGGATTGCTATGAATCACTAAAGTTAATGATCTACTCTTATGATTATTTTAATAATGAAGATAATGATGTTTATAATGAATTTCCTGGGATATTGACTAAGCACAAAGAGGACTTGTAGGTGGGGTTTGGTCTAGTAACATAGTTATCCAAGAGAACCCTAGTAGCAACCTAAAGTCCCAAACTACATAGCCATGTAGATTGGCTTTATGGCCTAGCTAGTGGATCCATATATAGCTTAGAAAGTTAAAGTTGTTCTCATAAAGTCTACCTTGGTAATTAGCCTTTTCTTCTTGATGTAGGAGTTACATCTGATTCCATGTTATTGCTCACAAGATCATAATATTTTAATTAAAGGTCTTATCCTACACAAGTTTTACTAAATGATTTAACTTTTACTATGAAGTTTATGATGCATTGACTATATGCTTCCATGGTATTTCAAATTCTTTTAAGCTTCATTCGTATTCATTATGATTGGTCATACATACTATGTCATATTGATCATGTTCTATTGCTTGTTAGTTCATATCTCATATACTTAGTACCTTTCATGTACTAACGCATATTTGGCCTACATTGTCTCATAAAATATGGACTGATGATACTCACGCTCCTCAGATTCGTGGCTAGAGTTGTCTTAGCATTCTTGAGTTGTTATTGGTGAGTCCTTATTCATAGAGTAAGGTACCTTCTTTTATATGTTACTTTGAATTCTTTTATGATTTGGGTGAGCTAGGAGGTTTTCCAAAGCCCCTATCAAAATCTAGTATAGAGTCATGTTTAGAATTTGAAAAATTAATGTAGTCCATTTTGGACATTTGGATTGAATTTACTTCTTTATACTTCTATGTTGAGTTGAATCTTCCACTTATTTTTATTATTTTCATTTACCTTATATTACGATGTATACTAAGATGAATTGGTTGGGATCATTCGGGTTTTCGATCATTATATCATGGCATGGACCTAGTTCAGGTCGTGATAGTTGTTCGTGCAAGGTCTCGTGGAACACAAGTAAAAAAACTAGACTCCCTGAAATTTCTTCTAAGACCACCCCTTCTATGGTAAGTAAAACATTCTACGGATATAACCCTCTTGTCCTGTTCAATTTCCCAAAATCAATTTTCTGATGTTTCATTCTATGTCTGTGGATCCTTAAATGGGTCGTATAAACCTCGCATAGAGGTGTGGTCTACCAATCCCTCTACGGTCCGTAAACATCTTAATAGGTCGTATAGGCCATCCTTCTCTTGTGGTGGATGTCAAGGCAAAGCAAGATAGTGATCTAGTGTCAGTTAAATTAAAGAAGTCAATTCTTGAAAAATCCATTGAGTATTTCTCCCATGGGGGAGATGGTGTACTTCATTATCAAGACTAGTTTTGTATGCCTAATATTGATGGTTTAAGAGAGTTGATATTGAATGAGGCACGTAGCTCTTGATATCCGATCCACACGGGATACTCCAAGATGTATTGTGATTTAAGGGAAGTGTATTGGTGGAATGGTATAAAGAAGGACATAGAGGAATTCGTAGCTAAATGTCTAAATTGCCAACAAGTTATAGTTGAGCATAAAAGATCGAGAGGTTTAGCCCAAGACATAGAGACTCCTACTTGGAAGTGGGAGGATATGAATATGGACTTGATTGGTTTGCCCCATACTAAGAAACAGTATGACTCTATTTGTGTTATTGTAGATTGAATGACTAAGTTGGCTCATTTCCTACTAGTGCAGACTTCTTACGGTGCCACAAACTATGATAAGTTCTACATTCTTGAAATTGGGAAACTTCATGGTGTTCCCTTATTGATTATATTAGATAGAGGCACTCAGTTCACTTTTCAGTTTTCGAAGTTATTTCAAAAGGTTGTTGGTACAAAGTCTAAGTTAACTACTGATTTCCATCCTCAAACTAATGTTCAAGCTAGAAGAACGATTCAAACTCTAGAGGATATGTTGAGGGCATGTGTGATTGATTTTAAAAGAAGTTGGGATGAGAATCTACAATTGATTGATTTTGCCTACAATAATAATTATCATTCTAGCATCCAAATTGCTCCTTTTGAAGCTTTATATGAGAGAAGATGTAGATCCGTAGTAGGTTGGTTTAAAGTAGGTGAGATATCCCTAATTGGTCTATAATTGGTAATAGGTGCTATGGATAAGGTGAGACTTATATGAGAGACGTTCAAGACGACTCAAAGTAGTCAAAATTCCAATTCAGACATTAGGGAAAGAGAGCTTGAATTTGAGTTAGATGATTAGGTCTATTTGCAGGCTTCACCCATGAAGGGTGTAATGCATTTTGGAAAGAAAGGGATATTGAGTCCTAGGTATGTAGGAACTTATAAGATATTTAGATGTATTGACATGGTTGCTTATGAGTTAGAGTTGCAATTTGAGTTAGCCATGGTTCACCTGGTGTTTCATGTATCTATGTTGAGAAAGTCCGTTAGTGATCCGAATTCCATTGTACCATTGGAAGATGTGAATGTTGAAGAGAACTTGACTTATAAGGAGGTTCCGGTGGAAATTATAGATTATCAAATGAAGAAGTTAAGAAATAAAGAAGTTGTGTCCATCAAAGTATTGTGGAGGAATCAAAAAGTAGATAGTGCTACTTGGGAAGTGGAGGCGGATATGATAAAATGATACCCATATCTATTTTCCTCTACTCAAACCTAATATAATAAGTTGTTCTTATTCAAATCGATTGAACTCCTACTTATTCAGTTATTCATATGTCATTCATATTCATGCATGTTCATAAAAAATGATTTTTAAGTCATGTTTTATGTTTAGTTTGAAATTTTCATGCTCTATGCATTATGAGGTGTAATTATATTCATGTTGGGTTGTTCGTCCTCTTTCTGTGTCTCTCTTATGCTAGTTGAGTTCCCAAGGGGGAGAAATTGTAAGACCCCAGAAGTCGAAAAGTTGGAACCAAAGAAAATCCCTCAAAATTTGGCCTGTCCTCTTGTTGATGAGTCACTCTACAACTCGTAGTCCTTTCAATGACTCATAGGTATAAGTCGTAGAGTGAATCTTAAGGGCATGTATAGAACCAAACTCAGGAAAAGTCCTACAATTCAACATGATGAGTTGTCGTTTGGTTGACGAGTCGTAAGAACTACTCGTACAAAAACTTTATAGACCCTCAAATATGAAGGCCCGCATACCTGTAGGATGAGATAAGTCATAATGAGGACTCGTACATGCAACCTCTAAAACTCCCAAATACAAGGAAAGATAAAACTTGCAGGACAACTGAGAATGATGAGTGATAAAGAAGATTTCGAGTCATAACAATAACTCATAAGAAAACATTAGATGCCCCTATTTTCATAAGTCTTATCAGGCCTGCACTATGACTCAAGTTTATGAGTCATAGACTTGAGGATGACTCATAAAAGTTGGCTCGTAGGTTCAAAATTCAGTTTTAATGAATGACAATCTTATCTTTTCCAAAAGTTTGATTCAAAATTCAGTTTTAATGAATGACAATCTTATCTTTTCCAAAAGTTTGATTCAAAATTTAGTTTTAATGAATGTCAATGTTATCTTTTCCCAAAGTTTGATTCAATGTATCTAGACACTATTATGGCCAAGTTCAAGCCTATAACTACCCATCCCTTCAAAATTCCCTCTATTCTAAATTATTCTTAGAATTTCTCAAAGTTAAGATCACAAATCCTCCCAAGATCTTCTCAAAATTTTAAGTAAGGGTTTCAGGAGGAATCAGATACTTCTTTAATTTTGTGTTGATTTCTTCAAGTATATGGGGATTGATTCATGGTTTCCTTTCAACCATGGAGTCCTAAGATTTCCTCAAAGGTTTTCTTCAAATTTCAATTGCCTATTAACCCTAATTTTGATGAATTGCATTAGGCTGTTTTAATTTCAATTTAATTATTATCAATGATTATTCTAAGCATATTTCTACATGACTTTCATGATTTGAAGTTGAATTATCAATCCCATTCAAAATGTTACTTTCACTTATTTCAAAAGAAATCTTTTATAAATGAAGTTGGAATTATTATTTAATGATGAAAGTTATAATAATGATAATTTATGATCCAAAAAATTTGTTATGGTTTAATAAGTACAATTTTTACATAATTATGTTTAAGATGGTGATAAGGACAATTCTTACGAAAGTTTATGAATTATTATGAATCACTAAAGTTAATGAATTACTCTTATTATGTTTTTTAAAGATAGACTGACAGGTAGTTACTATCTCTCCCTATAATATTTATGATTATGTTTTAATGAATTTCGTAAGGATATTTACTAAGCATCAAGAGTACTTATAGGTGGAGTTCAGTCCGGTAGCGTAGTTAATTACCCAAGAAAATCCTAGTAGCAGCCTAAAATCCCAAACTATGTTGCCCTCGTAGGTTGCATTCATGGCTTAGTAAGTGAATCCACATATAGCTCAAAAAGTTAAAGTAGACTCTCTCTTCTCAATATGAGAGTTATATAGAATTCGGTGTTATAGCTCGCATGGTCTTAATATGTTGGCTAAAGTCTTTATCCCACACAAGTTATATAAAAAGATAAAAAGTTTATTATGAAGTTTAATGAACCTTTGTAGTTTACATGATATTTCAAATGCTTTAAGTTAATTCATGCTCATTATGTTGGTCATACATCTTATGTCATATTGCTCACGTTCCTTAACTTATTCATTCCTATCTCACATACTTAGTACCTTCTATATACTAATGCATATTTTACCTATATTTCTTCATAATATAGGAGCGGACAATGATCATCCTACTCGTGGCTACAGCCGGTGTAGTTCTCAAAAAAATGGTGATTACTCATTCAACGAGTACATGACTTTTCTTTCATATTGATTACTTGACTTTTCTCTTATGATTTGGTTGAGCTAGGACTTATCTAATCCCCTATTAACTCTATAATATAGGAATGTTTACAAGTTTCAAGTGATATATATCCATTTTGGACCTTTGGATAGAGTTTTCTTTCCTTGAATTCTATGTTGAGTTGATACTTTCGATTATCTTGTTATGTATTTTTTACCTTATGTATGCGATATATGTTAACATGTCTTGGTTGGGATCCTTTGGGTTGTCGATCACGGTGTCACATCTAGTAGCAACCATTAGTTCTAAAACTATGTGCCACCGGAGGTTTGCCTTTATGACTTGGCTAGTGGATCTACATATAGATTATGTTTATGTTTATGATACATATTTTACCTTGAAAAGTATCCTTTCTCTTATCGATTTGGAAGTTACATTGAATTCCATTTTGTATTTCACATGGTCTTACATGTCAGTTAAGGTTGATATCTCACAAATGTATATATTATGTTCTATAAACTTTTAATGATGTTTTATGATGCATTGACCATATGATTATGATCGTCAAATGCTTTCATGTTTTATTATACATCATATGTTCATATTGACTATGTTTAATTATTATTGTTCACGCATGCTTCTCACATACTTAGTGCATTCTATGTATTAATGCATACTTTTTTCCTACATTATATCATAAAGTAGGGTCGGACGATCATCATACACTCCACTCATGTCTAGAAATTAAGCTTATTTCCCATTGTTGGTGAGTCCTCATGTTTGGAGGATGTAATATTTATGTTTTCTTTATATTCCTTTTGACATTTATTCTCTTATGGTGAGATAGGAACTTGTTCTCGGCTCCATCCATAGTAGTAGAGGCATGTCTGATACTTATGGAGTCTATGTTGTCTATTCCTTTCGATTGGACTTTGGTTTCTATTTATTGAGACATTTATGTTTAGACCTTTATTCTGAACTTATGATTTTGTCTCATTGTTCTTATTTTCCTTATGTATACTCATGTATGATATGTTAAGAGGCTTGGTTGGAATCCTTCAGGATTCTAATCATCGTGTCACATCTAGGGCCTAACTTGGGCCATGACAAACTTTGTATCAGAGTACAAGGTTTAGGGTTTCTTAGGGAGTCTAACATGCCTCATCAAGTAGAGTCTTGTTAATCGGTGTGAAGCATGCCACATCTATAAATAAGCCATTATTAGGCATTTAGGAAACTTCACTTCTTCCATCAGTCTTATGTCGTGCGATAGAGTTGAAATTTAATGCTTTTCTTTCTACCTCTTTCTCTTTGTGATTACAAAATCATGCTTCCAAGAAGAGTACCCATAATAAGGATTGTCAATAAGGAACAACAACCTACCTAAGTTCTAAATAACTCTTTGAATGAGAAAGTCTCTTATGTGATATTTTGGTTGCATTTCAAGTTCTTTCCCAAGCCATAGACGCTCAAGAAAATAGAGAAGTTATTGCTCCTATGAACCCAAATGTGGGTACGAAGGCTAGCCAAGTTTGTGACTTCACCTATATGAAAACTCCCAAAATTCATGGCTCTAAGGTAGATGAGGATCCACCATAATTTATTAAGGATGTTGCTAAGATTGTTGACATAATGGGCATTGGTCTGGTGGAGAAGGCAGACTTAGAGGCATATCAACTCAAGGGGTTTGCACAAGTTTTGTATGATTAATGAAAGAGTGAAAAAGAAAGTGATGATAATATTGTTGATTAGGAGGAGTTTAAGAGTTCTTTCCTTGACCATTTCTTCCCATTGGAGTTGAGGAAAACTAAGATGCAAGAATTCAATAAATTGTTACAAGGTAATATCAGTGTGAGGCAGTATGCCCTCGAGTTTACTAAATGTTTCAAAATATGCTCCTTCATAGATTTTGATCCAATAGCTCAAATGAGCAAATTTGTTTTGGGTGTGTTTGACATGGTGGTTAAACAATGTAGAACTGACGTACTAATTAAGGAGATGGATATTTCAAGTCTCATGACACATACCTAGCAAATAGAGGAGCAGGAGCTGAAAGAGAGGTCTAGGAAGGAGTTTAAGAGGGTTCAAACCAATAGTGGTGAGTTTTCACATGGTATGTCCAAAACTAATGGTCGTCCTTAATTTTATCAAAAGTAATCCAACCAATATTCTTCATATACTTTGGTTGTGAAGTTCAACAAAGATATGGTGTTTAACCCTAAGCCTCAAGTCGGAGCACCGAGTGGTCAACCTATTCCCCCATGCAAGAAGTGTGGGAAGAAGCATCTTGGAGACTATCTAACAGGTTTGGGTGCTTTCTTTAGTTATGGTAAGATAGTCCACCAAGTGTAGTATTGTCTTTCAAGTGCTACTAGAGGTGGAGATGATTGACTCCAAACTCATACTACTACAGGCCGATCGGCTCGCAATGGTACTACTTCGAGTGGTAGTAAGCGCCAAAACAAATTTTATGCCCTTCAGACTCGTCAGGAGATAGAGGATTCCCCCGATACTGTGAATGGTATGTTAAAGGTTTTTTTTTTTTTATGGGAACAGACCCTACACGAGGCTCCCACCTCGCGTGCACAGTCAGGGGTTGAGCATCACCCCCAAGCCTTAACATAAATAAATAAAGTAAAAATACAAGGAGGGGGACATAAACCTTACCTCCGATCCTATGGTGGTTCATAAGTCAGCTAACCTATTAAGGTCGGCTAACTGAGAAAACAAGAAAGTAACCTACACTAGTCCTATTCAACTATGTTACGTACCATACATAGCTAAATTGAAGAAGAACAAGTATATGAACCTGTTAAAGGTGTTTGCGTTTAATGATTATGCATTGTTCAATCTGGGTGCTACTATATTATTTTTTGTTCTTTATATTACTATAAAATTTATTGTTAGGCCCGAGATCTTGCTAGAGCCTTTTTCGGTCTATATGCATGTCTGTGATTCAGTTTGGCTAAAAGGGTTTATAGAAATTAACCTATTTCAATTTTTCATAAAATTACCTCAGTTGATCTTGTAGAGCTTTATATGACCGATTTTGATGTTATTCTCCCTATGGATTGGCTTTATGCATGTTATTTTTATGTATATTACTGAAACATTGTAGTCAAGTTTCAATTTCCTAATGAGCCAGTCCTAGAATGAAAATGTAGTAATTCCGTGTCTAAAGGTTAATTCATATTGTGCCTTAATGCTCGAAAATTATTTCCAAAGGTTACTTTTATCATCTAGTCTGGGTTGAGAATACAAATTCTGAAGCTCCGACTCTTGAGTCAGTTTTGGTTGTTAATGTGTTTCTGGAAGTATTCTCGAGTATCTCCCAGGTATCTATTCTAAAAGCCAGATAGACTTAGGTATTCATATTTTCTTGGATACCCAACCTATTTCTATTTCTCCATACCATATGGCCTCAGTGGAACTTAAGGAGTTAAAGGATTAGTTAAAAGATTTGATGAATAAGGGTTTTATTAGACTGAGTACCACTCCATAGGGTGCTCCTGTTCTCTTTGTTAGGAAGAAGGATTTCTTTCTTCATATGTGTACTGACTACCGACAATTAAACAATGTCCCAATTAAGATTAAGTATTCCATCCCAAGAATTGATGACTTGTTCAATCAATTTCAAGGAGGATGTTACATTTCAAATATTGATCTTCGATCAAGTTATCCTCAAATTTGAGTAAAGGAATGTGACATTCCAAAGAAAACTTTTAGAACTTGGCATGGTCACTTTGAATTTTTTTTTATTTTTTGGACTTATAAATTCTCCTATAGCTTTTGTGGATTTGATGAACAAGGTGTTTAAGAAATATTTGAATTTGTGATTGTATATACTGATGATATTTTAGTCTATTCTCGGAGTGAAGTGGAGCATACCTATCATTTGAGGATTGTCTTACAAGTTCTCAAGTATTGCCAATTGTTTGCTAAACTTAGCAAGTGTGAGTTTTGGTTGAGGTCAGTTGCTTTCCTCGGCCATATTGTCTCCGATGAAGGTATTACGGTGGATCCTAAGAAAACCAAAAAGGTTAAGAGTTGGCGTAGACCTTTGTCTCCTTCCAATATTCAAACATTCTTGGGATTAGTCAGTTATTATAGATGTTTTTGGAAGGTTTCTCTTCTATTGCATCGCTGTTTACTACTTTGACTCAATAGAAAGTTAAATTCCAATGGTCTGAGGTATGTGAGAAAAGTTTCCAAGATTTGAATAATAGACTTACTTCCTCTCTGGTGTTCACTTTACCGAAAGGATCCAATGGTTTTGTTGTATATTGTGATGTAAAGTTAGCCACGGTTGTGTTTACTTTACAAATTTAAGATACTATCTACATGGTGTCCATGTTGATGTATTCACCGATCATAAGAGTTTTCAATATGTGTTCAGAAAAAAAGACTTGAACCTTCAGCAAAGGAGTTGGCTTCAGTTGTTGAACGATTATGATATAACTGTGTTGTACCATCTGAGTAAAGGAATGTAGTTGTCGATTCTCCTAGTAGATTGTCCATGAATAGTGTTTCCCATGTTGAGGATGAAAAGAAGGAGTTAGTTTGTGATGTCCATATGCTAGCTTATTTAGGTGTTTATTTGGTAGATGGTGGTATCATTGTGCAAAACGATTCTGAATTGTGCCTTATGGAGATGTAAAAGCAAAGAAAAATGATGATCCTATCTTGATTGAGATAAAGAAAGAGGTTGACGAAATGGCTATTGAGGATTTCTCTCAAGGGGGATATGGTGTGCTTAAATATCAAGATCAATTGTGTTTTCACGATGTTGATGACATGAGGGAAACAATATTGTCCAGATCTTACAATTTTGAACTTTATCTAAGTTGTTTCCTTCCATTTTGACTATCTAACCTTTTGGGATATTACATTTCACAAAGAGACAAGGTTACCCAATTCAATACAATGTATTGATACAGTGATGTGGTGGAATTAGGGATGTTTCACAACCTATCATATACACCTCGCTGAGCTTTAGCTCACAAGACAAGAACCCATTGGGGACTTTCAATCCATATACCAAATTTCATGATCTCAATTTTTCATCCGCTTGCCACCTAGCTCGTGGTCAAGGGTGTACACTTTCTTTCTCAAAGTAGTACTTCTACATCTCTCAGATTTCCATGAGCAACAATATAAGTAATAATGAGGATGAATGCTTACAACAAAACTAATACTGACGATGTTACATCAATTCATCGGGATTAATATAAGAGCTCAAAATCCTCAAAACTCAGTAAATCATGGAATATGCTAATACATAACAAAAATGATGGAAGGATTCATTTGAAATATTCTTTTATCATTTGAAAAATGTTCCTTTTATTTCAAGAAATGATAACATCATCTTAACCAGCTAATTCTGGCAATTCAAGTCAACACAAACCCTGAACTCAGGAAATCTCATGAACAACATGCTCTCAAAGTAAATAATATCATTGTCACTACCCAAGCTATACCCTAGGTGTGACACAACAATCGAAATCTCGAAGAAATCCAACCAAGCCTCTTAGCATATCATTCATGAGCATTCATAAGGTAATTAAAATATAAGTAACACCCACAAAGTGAAAAAAAAGACTAAATTTAGATGTCTTGAATAAGAGGAATCAAACCCAAACACACTTAGAAAGAAGAAAACGTAGACTCCATAACATCTAACATGCGTCTAATTCTACTATGGATGGGGCACATGACATATTCCTAAAACATAGACTTAAGAAATAATGTCATAGGGAACAAAGGAAAATATAAATGTCTTGTCCTCAAAACATAAGACTCACCAACAAAAGAGGAGTAATCTCAATCTCTAGCCATGATTGGTGTTTGTGATAATTATCCGACACTACATTATAATATAATGTAGGCAAAATTATGCATTAGTACATGGAGTGTACTATGTATGTGAGAAGCATACATGGGCAATGATAATAGGACAAGTCAATATGGACATGTGATGCATGACCAATATCTTAAAATGGGAATAAAACTTAAAAGCATGCGAGACTCTCAAACATGTGGTGAAGCATCATAAAACATTCTCCTAAGAGATTATAGAAAATAGCATATACATATATGGATATATTAACTTTAATGGACATGTAAGACAAGGTGAGCTATAATATGGAATTTTATGTAACTCGCACTCCAAGAAGAGAGAGGCAACTTGCCAAGGTAGACTCTATATCATAAACATAACATAATCATGAGTTATATGTGGATCCACTAGTTAAGTCTTAAAGGCAAAACCTACAGTGGCACGTAGTTTAGGAACTAATGGTTACTACTAGGGTTCCCTCCTGAACCCCATCATAACTTTAACTCGGTGCTAAGTTAATCTCAATGGAATACACAAAACTTAGTCATTAGGAAAGGTAAATCAACCAATCCAACATCATGAAAATATAACATAAGAATAGCTCCTTGAAAACCATGATCATAACTTGAACTTGTGAATACCTACCTTTCTAAGCATCCATATCGTCATAGCTATCATATTGTGAGAAAACCTATCGTAATTCATGGTTTTATAATTGAAATCATACTTGAATTATAATACATAACTTTCATAAATCATACATAAATGCTTGATCATAAATTCATAGATTGAAACATGAAATTTCATAGAATAATTTATAGATCATTGAAAAGCTTATTGGAAATATGTAATTTAACTCACATAATGCATGAATAGACTATTGTAATTGAAATGATTCATAATTGAGTTGACCCATATGCAAATTTATCAAAATCCTACAATTTAGAGAATTGAAATTGATAAAAGAAGAGAGAAATTCTTGGGACTCCATGGATGGAAAGGTTCCATGGATGAATTCCCACATACCTTGGTAATCAAAGCCTACATCAAGATCTAAAAACGGGCTTGGACTTGATCTTGAAACCCTAACTGTCTTGGTAAAAAAGATAACCTTGGGAGAGAATTCTAGAAATAAGATTTTTTATTGTAATAGCTTGAGAGAGAATGAGCGGGCTTCAATGGGTTTGGGTAGCAATACTTCCTTTGAAAATAGTCCAAAACAACGTAGCTTGGGGTTTAATTAGTAGGAAAAGGAAAAAAATAACCAAGATAAAATAACTGACGAGTCAATTCGGCAAAGTCGGTCGAGTCCATCAAATCTATTCAGCGGTTGGCCAAATGATACCTTCAATCGTCGGCTTGGCTAGGCCCTAAGGTCAAATTTTATGGTCCATTCGGCGGTCTTCTAAATTGCTCTTCCATCGCTGACTAGGAATTGGTGAAAACCCAAATTATTTGTAACTTTTGGTGGTTACTCTTAAGCTCGCCAAACCTGTTTTTGTAGTCCGCTAAATCATTCGGCGAACTGACCTCTCTTTTTCTTTGGAACTTGTTCTCATCCTTTGAACTTTTCAGGTCTTACACTATCTCCCCCTAGGGGAAATTCTCCCTCCAATGAAACTCAAATAGAATAGAAAGGATATGAAAAGAGGACTACCAAACCAACATGAATGCAATTATACTTTTAATATTCATAAACAATTAAATTTTTAGACCCATCATAAAACATGGCTTGAAAACAATTTCTTGAGCATGCATGCATATGAAAAGATATAGATCATAAGGAAACTAGATACCTTGCGGTGAAACGGAGGAAAAGAGATAAAAATGACATGTCACCATATTGTACTCGGCCTCCAACGTAGCACCTTCAACCTCTTGGTTCCTCCATAGCATTTTAACAAATGCAATATCCTTATTTCGCAACTTCCTTATTTGCCAGTGTAGAATCTCCACCAGAACCTCCTTATTGGAAAAACTCTCCTTTACACCCACACTCTCCAAAGGCACAATGAACTTAGGATCACAAATGCATTTATTCAACAAAGAAACATGAAACACCGGATGTACCGATGCCAATTCCAAAGAGAAATCTAAATCATCGACTACCTTATCAACACAATGCATTATCTCATAAGGACCAATAAATCGGTGACAAGCTTCCCTTTTTTACAAAAATGCATCACACCCTTCGTGGGTGAAATTTTCAAATAAACTCAATCATTAACTTCAAACTCAAGTTCCCTTCTCACGTTGACATAAGACTTTTGCTGTCTATGGGTGGCCTTCAATCTCTCTCTGATAGTTTAACCTTCTCCATATCTTCAAATACTTATTCGGGTCCTCTCTAAGAAACCTCACCATCTTCAAACCACCTAATAGGAAAACTACATCCCATTCCATACAAATCTTCAAAATGATCCATTTGGATACTAGAATAGTAGCTATTATTGTAAGGAAACTCGATAAATGGTAAGTGCTCACCTAATTTCCTTTGAAGTCAATAGAAAATGCCCTCAAGATGGCTTCCAAGGTTTGTATTGTTCTTTTGGCTTGATCATCGGTTTGAGGGTGAATAGCAGTACTTAGCATAACTTTAGGACCAAGACCCTTTCAAAAGACCTCCAAAACTAAGCGGTAAATTGCGAACCTTGATCTGAAATGATAGACAATGGAACACCATGAAGCTTAACCAATTCATGAATATCAATGCTAGCATAGTCATCAGCTAAATAAGAAGTCTTAACAGGAATTAAATATGCCGACTTAGTCATTCAGTCGATGACCACACAAAGAGATTGATGTTGCCCACGGTTACGAGGCAAACCTGTAATGAAGTCTATGTTTACATCTTCGCACTTCCAAGTAAGAATCTAAACATCTTGAGCTAAACCTCCCAAATTTTAATGCTCAACTTTCATTTGTTGAAAATTAGGACATTTAGCCACAAAATCTATATATCGTGTTTTGATGCCATTCCCCCAATATAGTTCTCTCAAATCACGAAACATCTTGGTGGATTCCGGGTGAATGGATTACTGTGAACTATGAGCTTCAGAGAAAATCATTTCTCTCAAGCCATCTACATTAAGAATACACAATCATCCTGATATCTCAAATATCCCATCTCCCCATTGGGATAAAGCCTCAATAGCTTTTTCAAAAACCAATTTCTTCAATTCAACCAAAGTAGGATCATTATCGTGCTTGGCCTTAAATTTCGCCACAAGAGATGACTCAGAACCATTTTGAACGACAATACCACCATCCTCAGAGTCAACCAACAAAACACCCAAACTGGCTAATCTATGAACCTCATGAACTAACTATCACGACCTGAATCTGGATGTGATGGCACCTTTCTTTCCCACCGGACAATTAAGCATAAAATCCAAAAATCTTGAAATAACACAAAAATAGTCTAACTAAGCAAGTAATAAACAAAAACAGAAGTCTTTCAACTTAAATAACCTCAATAATTGGTTATCACATGCACAAGCCACTAAAAGATAAGACAGAAATAAAATACAAGTCTCAATATGTCTTCAACTCTCAAATAAAGTAAAGTATAAAAGTATAGGAACATCTGATAGTCGGCTAGATGCCAACAACTACCTCTCTAAAACTTCTGAAAACTTTACATGATCAAAAAGAATGAGTAATAAAAGTCTAGGCTCAAAACTTACACAAATATAGAAGCAAGGGTGAGTACCAAACCACACGGTATCCAGCAACATAACTAGTAAAACCAAGTAAATCTAATAGGATACACGAACTCCTTTTCAATCCAACCGAACCTCCATACCTATAACCTACACAGAAATCAGCCCAACCTAACAGTTCATACTAAACAGTTCAATAAAGCTTAGATCATAGCTCAATATCACAAGATATAATGTACAAGTAGTCACAGGTCACATATAAGCATTAAGTCTGTCACACTCATATATGCAGGAAATGTATATGCACACTCAATGATTATGCAAGTGTGCAATTGATGAAAAAGACCTCGGCATCATAATCTCTAACTGTAAATGACCTCGGACTCACAATATTTTACGAAAAATAACCCCGATCTCATAATCTCCCACCGGAAGTGACCACAATAATATAACCTATGACAAAAAATGACCTCGGTCTCATAATCATTTGCCAAAAGTGACCTCGACCCTATAACCTCTGATCGAAAATGACCTCGATCTCACAATCTCCTGCTAGACGTGAACTCGGTAATATAATCTCTTACTAAAAATGACCTCAGTCTCATATTCATGAAATCTCATCATAGTATTTCAAAACAAATGCAATCAGCATGCTCACACAAGAAATGAGGAATAAATTTATTCAATAATCCACATTCATAATCAGACTATCAAAGTATTACATCAAATACACATAGATATCTAGATCACGGCGTATAGTACTCAAATCTCTATAATAACACATATCATATTTTATAAAGCCCATAGATCAATCTTAGATTAGCTCATGTCAGGATTCAACCTATAACCTCATCCACATTACTCTTCAACACGCAAATAAAAGGAAAATTTTGGATTCTATTAAATTCATAGAGTTTTAAGAGTGCACTTTCATAGCCAAATCGCGACTAATAAACAAACGTGAGCCTTTTCCTTCCGAATATACGTAGAATCACCACAATATATTCAAAGAGTGTTTAACAATCAACACCCAAGTCCAATGATATAAAGAATGCAAGATTCGGCAAAAAATGAGTCAAAAAGCTCAAAATACAATTTCAAAAAGGCCATTTAAATCTGAAAATTTTTGGGTGAAATCGTTCATCATAGTCTTAGGATCTAAATGGAGAAAACGGTTTTGAAAAACTAAGTCAAATAAAATCAAAATGACAATTTAAATAATTATTCCAATGATCTTGAAGAACTATTGTTTTACCGCTTCAAATCACCAATTTTTAACTTAAAAACTATAATCAAGCAATTAGTTACAAAGAATATGGGTTAAAATCATTTACCCATAGATTTTACATGCAAAATCCCCTGAAAATCATCTCCCCAAGCTTCCCAAGTTCGAAAATGGTGAAAAAGGCTTAAACCCTAGCCAAAAACCCCTCTCAAATGTCGTTTTAGTGACATGGGTTCTCTTAAGCGATGCCCGCAAAAACCTCAGCCTTCAATTTAAGGATAAGTTGTTTTCTTAAGCGAAGGTCACTTTCATCGGAACCTTGGCTAGGGCTATCTAGAGACTATGGCTGTCTAGAGTAGAGTCTTGACACACCCTTCTCTTAAAAGAAGCCTGCACAAAATTCTTCCCTTTGCTTTTGCGAAGGGTCTCTGCTAAAGCGGAGATCGCTAAAGTGAGGACACCATAACACAGGAAATCTCGAAATTTTACCATCTCAAAAGCCTCTGAAATGACCCTCGGGATTCATTCATAATTCCAAACACACAAACCATGCATGAAAACCTACTAATTTTGACATTTTGAACTCAACAAAACCATCGAAATTTGATTTCGAGGTCTCCCTGACCTAGAATCTAAAAAGTCGCAACAACACCAACTTTATACCTCAAAAGACCAAAATATTCTTGGAGTTTTTGAAAAATACACAAGAACACTCCCTACACCTAAAATCTCCCATTGAATCTAAGGGAGTCATCGGAATTCAATTTCGAGCATTCTATCCCCGAACATTGACCAAAGTCAACTCTATGGCTAAAAACTCAATTATTTCTAATTCAATAACTCAAATCCACGATATCACTTTGAATTTGATTTCATCATCTCCAATAGATCAATTTCAACATTCTGAAACTGATTAAATCGATTAAATTCTATTTTAATACCCGAACACTGAATGACCTAAAATACCACTATTGAGCCATTCAAACCTCTAAAACTCAAAGTTTACCGAAAATCTAAACTTTTCAAGAAAGACCGTGAAACTAACATCAAATATCAATCAAATGTAACTCAGAGAACTATCGAGAATGGTAAAATAATCATTGTATGAAAATTACCAAAAATGACCTTTAGGGTCATTACATCATCAAACACTAAAAACCATGTTCATATTGAACATAAAGTAAAAGAAAGTACCTGGAGCCTAAAACATCTAGGGATATCGAGCACGCATGTATCCTACGTATCCCAAGTCACCTCTTCGACTGAATGGTGCATCTATGATACCTTTACATATGCTATATCTTTGGTCCTAGACTTATGAACCTGTCTATCAAGAATGGCTATGGGCTCCTCCTCAAAAGTCAAATCTAGACCCAACTCTACCAAATCAAGAAAGATCACATGAGACTTGTCCGGGACATACCTCCAGAGCATGGAAACATGAAACATAGGATGCACCACTGATCAGCTAGGTGGCAAAGCCAATCTATAAGCCACATCTCCCACTCGCCCCAAAATCTCAAATGGGACAATGAACCGAGGGCTAAGCTTGCCCCTTTTTCTAAACTATATCACGCATTTCATGGCAACACTCAGAGCCACACATGATCAACCTCCATAAACTCCAATGGTTGAACCCTCCTATCTGCATAGCTCTTTTGCCTACTCTAGGCTATCAAGAGCCTACCCTAAATCATCTGAACCTGCTTTATGGCATCTATATGCAAGATCGTATCTAAAGAGTCCATATCAGCTGAATTGAACCACCTAATAGGGATTGACACCGCCTACCATACAATACCTCAAATGAAGCCATTTGAATAATAGAGTGCTAACTTTTGTTGTACGCAAACTCTGCTAAGGGAAAATGCTAATCATACTTAGCACCAAAATCAATAACACAAGATTGAAGCACATCCTCCAACACCTGAATCGTCCGCTCAAGCTGGCCATATATGTGTGAAAAGTTATACTCATATCAAGCATAGTACCCAAGTCATGTTGTAATGACTGCCCAAAGTATGAGGTAAACAATGGATATAAGTACACCATGAAGCTGAACGATTTGACTGATGTACAACTGGGCTAGCTTCTTTGGTCTGTACTTCATGCTAACTAGAATGAAATGGACAGACTTGGTTAGTCTGTTAACAACTACCCATATAGTATCATAACCACCCATATTGGGAAAAAAACCCATAACGAAGTCAATGGTTATTCGCTCCTACTTCCAAGTAGGAATGGGCATCCTCTAAACATACCTTTAGGTTGTTTCTGGTCATACTTGACCCATTGAAAGGAAAAACACTTGGACACAAACTCTATAATGTGCGTCTTCATCCTACACCACTAATAATTCTGACTAAGGTCATAATATATCTCTATTGTACCTACATGAATAGAATATCGAGAATAATGAGCCTCTTCTAGTATTAATATGATCAAATCACCTACCTTGGGCATACAAATCTCACCCTCAATCCTTAAAATACCCTCTGAATCGAGTCTAGCCTCCTTGGATTCGCCCCTGAACACCTTGTCTTGAATGAGACATAGCTTCTCATCATCAAATTGTTGCTCCCGAATCTGCTCAACTAATAAGGAATGAGCCTTAATGAAAGTAATAAGTCCTTCACTTTCCTTAGAAACCCTCAATAGGATGAAGTTGTTGGCTAATCTCTGAATATCCATAGACAAGGGCCTTCTGTCAACACTAATCGCTGCAAGACTCCCCATACTAGGAGCCTTCCTACTCAAACAATTAGGCACCATGTTGGCCTTTTTTGGGTGATACAAAATAGTCATGTCATAGTCCATCAGTAGCTCAATCCATCAACACTGTCTCAAGCTCAAATCCCTCTGGCTGAAGATGTATTACACACTCTGGTGATCAGTGAAGATATCACAATACACACCATATAGGTAATGAAACCATAACTTTAATAAAAATATCACTGACGCTAACTCTAAGCCATGGGTAGGGTAGTTCTTCTTATGAGCCTTCAATTATCTAGATGCATAGGAAACTACCTTCTTTTTGTGCATCAAAACAACCTCCAAACAAACACTGAACGCATCACAATAAATGGTGAAGTCCACACCCTTCTTGGGTAAGGTTAAAATAGGAGCTGAAGTCAATAATGTCTTGAGATTTTGAAAGATCGCCTCACACTCATCGGGCCAACTGAAAACCACTACCTTTTGAGTCAGTCTAGTCAAAAGAACCAAAATAGTATAGAATCCCTACACGAAACGTATGTAATACCCCTCTAAACCTACAAAACTATAAAACTTGGTAGGGAGAAGTGGACCTGGTCCAGCCTCTAACTACCTTAATCTTAGTCGAATCCACCCTAATACCCTCATTAGACACCATGTGTCCAAGCAATGCCATAGAATCGAGCCAAAACTTGCATTTGGAAAACTTTGCATATAACTTCTATTCCCTCAAATTCTCAAGAACTAACCTCAAATGACAAGCATGATCCTTCCCTGTCTTAGAGTACACTAAGGTATCATTAATGAAAATGATCACAAAGGAGTCCAAATATGGTCTAAATACCTCATTCAAGAATTCATAATGGCTATAATGGGTCTGAAAAGCTGTCTTGGGAATATCCAATGGCTTAATCCTCAACTGATGGTACCCAGATCTCAAGTCAATCTTAAAGAACAAGGCATCTCCCTGAAGTTAGTCAAATAAGTCATCAATACGAGGAAGGGGATATTTGTTCTTGACTATCACCTTGTTCAGCTATGTATAATCGATGCACATTCTCACAGAGCCATCTTTCTTCTTCACAAACAGAACTGGTGTACCATAAGGTAACACACTAGGGTGAATAAACCCCTTACTCAGTAGATCTTGCAATTGGTCCTTAAATTCCTTCAACTCTATTGGAGCATGAGATAGGGTGCAATAAAAATGGGCTTAGTGCCCAGCTCTAAGTCGATAGTAAAGTCAATATCCTTATCCGAAGAAAATTCCATTAGATCAGTAGGGAACATATTGGCAAACTCCTTAACCATAGGAATAGACCTTATAGGAGGTGACTCAATACTAATATTATGAATAAAAGCCAAATAGGACATACATCTTCTATCAATCAACCTCTGAGCATGTATATAAGAGATGACCCTACTAGGATAAAAACCACTAGTGCTTTTTCACTCGATCCTTGGAACATCAGGTATAGATAAATTGATAGTCTTAGCATAGAAATCAAGAATAGCATGATAAGGAGAAAGCCAATCCATACCCAATATCACATCAAAGTTTACCATCCCAGTATAATCATGTTCACCCAACTATCAAACTAGATAAAGAAATGAGATAAGATCGGTATACTCGATCCACCACTATGGACTCACCCACGAGTGTAAAAATATGTACAAGCATGACACATAGAATGTAGATCCAGGATCAAAGAACACAGATGCAAGTCAATGGAAAATTAGGACAAAACTTGTGATGACTGTATTGCAAGCCTCAGCCTCGGGTCTCCCTGGTAAAGCATAGTACTGAGATCATTTACCACCACTCACTTGAACTAAAACTCTACCTCGCGGAACCACAATGGTATTACTAGAGGCCCTAACACCTCTACCTATCTGAGCTCTGCCCCGACCTCTAGCTAGAGGCATCGAAACTCTCTCTAGAGCTACTAAAAAAGTGCACTGGGCCCTGAATATGTCTGTAGTGGGCACTAGCTTATCAAGTGACCCATATTTCCACAACTAAAACATGATCTCAAGATAGAGGACTACTACAAAGAACCCGATGGAGTACCATAACCACCTCATCTCAAACTCTGAGATCCTCTAACTACCTGCCCACTTTTAATTGCGAGCATAGAAGCAAGAATAGGACTCTAATGCTGAAACTGATTGCCACCTCTGTGTGAACCCCTACCTCTAAATAAGGTACTTGAAAACTAACTAGTAGAATAGGCCATCTTGAGGTCCCCAAACTCATCTCTGACCATTAATTCTACCTTTTTGGCGGTGCTAACATTGGACTAGAAAGAAGCCCCCTCACAGGACGATTAACATATAAGACCGAATAGAAAAGGTCAAACTCTTCAAAAACCTGCAAACTCTCTCCACCTCATCTAGGATCAGTGTTGTAGCATGTCTCGGTGAATAGTAAAAATGGGCCTCATACTCGGCAATTGACATACCATCCTAAGTCAAGCTCTCAAATCTAAATCTACTCTCCTCCTGTATGCTCTATGGGATGAAAAGATCCTCAAAAGAACTAAAACAAACTCCCTACTAACCTAAACTAGAGTGGATCCAACTACTCTGGACCTCATGAATGTCTTCCACCACTCTCTAGCAAACCCAGGAGCTAGAGTGCAAAAAAATCTAACAACACGAGCATCATCCATACTCACTGCCTCCAATATCTCGTGACACAATGTAAATTATTTGTGTGCATCCTCACTCTTACCACCCTAGAACTAAGTGGTTCCAAATTCTGAAGCCTCTCAAAGCACTGCTGATCTACTATAGTTATAAATATGCCTAGAGAATTTTGTACACCAACAGCTGGTGTAGGAACCAATAGTGGCTGGCCCTCCTGATCCTAAACCACTCGACCTGATGCTACTCCAGAGTCGGCGGTCCAACCCTATGTAAAACTCTCCCACATACCCATCATTCTCAATAAGATTTCTTGAAGCAATGGTGTCGCGGGCTATGAAGGAACTGGTCCTCAACAACTTTAATATGTGGCTCTGGTTAGCCCATCCCTCTAGCATGGCCTTAACCCACAACTACTTCCCATCCTTGGGCTCTCGCTCAGCCCATCCCTCTACTCTTTATTAGGGCCTTAACAACTAGCTCGGGGATTACCTCCCATTTACTAGTAGGTGTAACTCTATTCCTTGGCATAAGCTAAAAAACACGTGACACTCAACACTAGTGATAATGACTCAACAGGATAAGAAAGAATAAATAAATAAAGTTTTCTAACTTACTGTACAGCCTCGCAAAGATTGAGTAGTACATGTGAGACCTATGAACCTAGAGATCTAATACTATTTTATCATAACCCAAATCTAGGTGTGATGGTACCTATACTTTCCCACTAGATAAGTAAGTCTATAACCCAATAAATTTATAAATAATGTGAAAAATAGTCTAAATAGGAAAGTAATAAACAAAAGAAGAAGTTTTTCACTTTAAATAACCCCCAAGATTGCATGTCACATGTACAACCCACTAAAAGACAAGAAGGAAATGAAATACAAGTCTCAATATGTCTTCAACTCTCAGATAGAGTAAAGCGTAAACGGACAGGAAAGTTTTAGAGTCCGCTCGATGCCAATAGCTATCTTTATCAAACTCCAGGAATGGGCAATCAAAGTCCTGGCTCAAAACCCACAAAAGTGTAGAAGCAAGGGTGAGTACCAAAAAACACGATACCCATCAAGCTGACTAGCAAAACTAAATAAATCTAATAGGATACACGAACTCCTTTCCAACCCAACCGATCCTCCATAACTACAACTTGCACAAAAATTAGCCCAAGCTAATAATTCATACTAAACTGTTCAATAAATTTCGGATCATAGCTCAATATCATAAGATATAATATTCAAGTAGTCACAAGTCATATATAAGAATCAAGTCTGTCACACACAGATAAGCATCTGGGAAGGTGTCCTGGCAGAATTTAGATTTTTTTAGGGCATTATAGAATTTTCAAAAATTATTAGTTAATGAAACTAGACGTATTTAGGATCTAATTCAATTCATTCTTCTACAATTCATCTTTCAAATATTTCTCTCTCTACAAAAAGGCTCTCAAGGGTTTTCATTGAAGACTTCAAGCAAATTCACTCAATTTCTCCATCAAAACTCTCAAGTTCTTCCAAATTAATTGGTGTTCTCACTCAAGGTGTGTGGGTACTGATTCATGCATCCTTTCATCCATGAAGCCCAATCAATTTCTCAAGTTTTCCATCAAATTAAAGTATGATATTTTATGGATTTTGTAATTTCTATTCCAATTGTATGGATTTTGATTTAAAGCATAATCTGAGTCTATTTAGATATAATTTGCTGGTTATAGAATTAAATTGAAGATTTTTCCCATGAATTCTCTTATTTTAATTTCTAGAGTTCATAATGTAAAATATGAATATTTTCAATTATACTTTTAAATGATATTATCTATATGAATTATGTATGGACTGATACAAAGTTTATGATCATGCATGTTTTCAAGTTAATTTCATGATTTTTAAGTTAATTGATCATGTATTAATGTCATACCCAAATTTCAAGTTCAAGCTATGGTCATGAATTTTCAAAGTATGAATTATGACTATGTATTTCCATTATGATCATGAATTGTAAGTATGTTTCAAATTATGGTTTTTCATGAAAGTTATGAAGTAAGGCGATCTAAGGCTTAACGATATGAATTATGCAAATATGATTATAATGATGAAAAGACAATTCTCACATTACAAGTATGTAATGGAAATAAGCTATTCTATGATTTCAAGTCTATGATCATCAATATGATATATGAAATTATGATCTTATGTTATGTATGTATCCTGTGGGACTTGACTTAGCACAGAATGTGGACTTAACGTGGGGGCTGAAAGCAGGGGTCCTTATATAAAGTCTCTTATCTCATAACAACGCTCCACCATAGGATTTGCCTTTATGTCCTAGCTAGTAGATCCACAAATAGAACATATACGTGATTAGGAGTCTATGTTGGCAAAGTAGCCTCTCCCTTCTTTATGTGGGGATCATCAGATTCCATCTTATAGTTCGCATGGTCTTATTGTCAGTTATGATTCCTATCCCACATATGTATGATTTATTAAGAATGTTATAATTTGAACTTATGTTTTAAATGCTTTGGTTAATATGATTTTCTCATGACTTTATGTATTCCATCTTATCGTGAGGTTTACTTGACCCTTGCATTTCCATGATTTATGTTGCATGTCACGCCCTCATACTTAGAACATTCCAATGTAGTAATGCATACTCTTTGCCTAAATTGTGTCATAATGTAGGAGTTGAGGTTGAATATCCTAATTATCCACAAAACTAGTAGGCATTCTCTATCCGACTGTGTTGTGATGAGTCCTCATTGATTGGGGACTAGTTTTCAAGTTGATTAATATTTTCTTTCAAAACACTTTTTTTTACTTTGTATATTGAGGGTGCTCTAGGGATATTTCTTAGCCCCCGCCTGTACTCATGTCTAGAGGGATCTAGTTGGACATATGTTAAGTCTATGTTGTCATAAAACATTTTTTTAAATTTCTATTAATGGTTTAGACTCTCTTATGATATTTTTTCTTTTATATTTTACCTTATGTATGCTTATGATATGTACAAGAGGCTTGGTTGGAGCCCTTCGGGGTTTTGATCGTCGTGTTATAACTAAGCCCTAGATTGGGTCGTGACAAACTTGGTATTAGAGCACAAGGTTTTCTAAGTGTCCCATGGTTTCCAACATGCCGCATCAAGTAGAGTCTTATTCATGGGTGTGAAGCACGCCACACTTATGAGTAGGAGGCTATGAGGCATTTTAGAAATTCTCACTTCTTTCATGATTCATGTCGTGCTATAGAGTTTACGTTAAGACTTCTTCTCCCTAATAGTCTTTCTTTATTATATTTAGAAAAAAGTAGCTCCAATAAGACCACTATTTCTAAGGGGAGAGAATTTTAATGAAGCCCAAGCTCTACCGTCTCCTCAAGACAATGGTCCTCTATCGGACCAAATATCTAATGCAGAGTTCCAAACTATTATCATTATGCTAGCCAGAGTAGTGACTAACCAAGGTGTAGTGGCTCTTCCTAATGTTCCTACTCCAGCCTGAAGAGTTAGGAACTTTGCATGAATAAATCCTCCAAAATTTCATGGCTCAAAGGTTGATGAGGATCTTCAAGAATTCAATGATGAGGTTTATAAAATAGTGAGTATTATGGGGGTGACTTCATAAGAAAAAACAGAGTTGGAGGCTTACTAATTCAAAGGTGTTGCTCAACTATGGTACACTCAATGGAAGTTTGAGAGGGTGGATGAAGTTCCTGTCGAATGGAAAGCTTTCAAACTTGCTTTCCTTGATCACTTTTTCCCTCTTGAGTTAAGAGAGGCTAAAGTATTGGAGTTTATAAATCTTCGACAAGGCAACATGGGGAAGAAGGACTATGCCCTCAAGTTTACTAAGCTATCCAAGTATGCTCCTTCAATGGTTGCCGATCCACCTGCCCAAATGAGTAAATTCATATCGGGGGTGTCAGTCTTGGTTGCCAAGGAATGTAGCACCGCTATGCTTGTTAAGGAGATGAACATATCTCTGGTCATGAGTTTTATCGAACAAATTAAAGGGGAGAAGCTCAAAGAATTGAGGATGAGGGATTCTAACAGGGCTCGATTTGAAGGTGGGCTCTCTAATGCTAGGACCATTGGTAGGAATGGACGCACTCATCATGGCCAAATCTTGGGGAAGAAGTTTTTTAAGGATAGGGTGCCATACCCAAAAGTTTAAGGTGCAGTAGGTGCAAATGCTAGTAAACCTTTTATTCCAAGGTGTGTAAAGTGTGGAAAGCGTCATGGAGGAAGGTTCCTAATAGGAATGGATGCTTGCTATGGATGTGTAAAGATGGACCATAAGCGATCCGAGTTCCCTCTTGTAGACAATAAGGGTGTAGATGGTCATCCAATAGGAGGCCAAGTGTAATAAGGCGCCCAAGCTCAACCTATGGATGGCCAACACAATAACCAATTATATGCTCTTCATGTTAGGCAAGAGGTTGATGAGGCTCCTAATATGGTCACGGGTATGTTATGAGTCTTTAACTTTGATGTATATGCATTACTTGATCCGAGCGCCAATTTTTCTTTTATTACTCCTTACAATGCTATGAGGTTTGATGTGTGCCTCGAAGTGTTAATAGAACATTTCTTGATTTATACTCTCGTTGGTGGTTCGATATTAGCCAAGAGAGATTATAAAAATTTTCTCGTATGGGTCTTGCACATAGTCATTCCTTGTGACCTTGTTGAACTTGATATGACTGGTTTCTACATCATTCTTGGTATGGATTGGTTACATGCCGCTTACGCATTTATATATGTAGAACTTGTGTGGTTAAGTTTCACTTTCCTAATGAGCCTATTTTTGAATGGGAGGGTAATGATTCAATGGTTAAGGGTTGATTCATCTAATGTATTAAGGCTCGAAGAATGATTTTCAAAGGTTTCATTTATCATATTGTGCGAGTTGGGTACATTGACTCCAAAACTCCTACTCTTGAGTCGGTCCCTATAGTTAAGGAGTTCTTCGACGTATTTTCTAATGATTTGTTTGGTGTTCCTCCCGAAAAGGAGATTGATTTTGGCATAAATCTCCTTCCCGATACCCAACCTCTCTCTATTCCTCATTTTCATATGGCTCTGGCAAAACTTACGGAGTTGAAAGAACAATTAAAGAATTTGTTAGATAAAGGTTTTATAAGACCAAGTATTTCACCATGGGGTGATCCCATGTTGTTTGTTAGGAAGAAAGATGGGTCACTCCGAATATGTATACTATTGGCAATTGAATAAGGTCACCATAAAGAACAAATATCCAATCCCAAGGATAGATGACTTGTTTGATCAATTATAAGGAGAAAGCTATTTTCCAAGATTGACCTCCATTCCGGTTATCATCAATTGATGGTAAAGGAGTGTAATATTCCCAAGATGGACTTTCAGACAAGGTATGGTCAATTTGAATTTGTAGTAATGTCGTTTGGGTTGACCAATGCTTCCGCTATATTCATGGATTTGATGAATCGCATTTTCAAGCCATATTTGAATATTTTTGTAGTTATGTTTATTAATGATATCTTGATTTATTCTCGAAATGAGGAAGATCATATGGGTCACTTTAGGATTGTGTTGCAAACATAGAGGGAAAAGGAACTATTCGCTTAATTTAGTAAATGCAAATTTTGGCTAAGAGAGGTTGCATTTCTTGGTTATGTGGTATCCAGTGATAGGATTAAAGTAGATCCAAAGAAAATGTAGGCAGTAAAAAATTATCCTAGACCATTATCTCCTTTAGACATTTGGAGCTTTTTGGGCTTAGCCGGATACTACAGAAGGTTTATTGAAGGGTTCTCATCTATTTCTTCGTCTTTAACTAAGTTGATACAAAATAAGGTAAAATTTCAATGGTCGGTAGAATGTGAGAAAAGCTTCCAAATATTGAAAGATCTTCTTATGTCGGCTCCTATTTTGACATTACCCGAAGGTTTAAATGAGTTTGTTGTTTATTGTGATGCTTCATGTGTTGGTTTGGGTTGTGTCTTGATGCAACATGGTAAGTTTATAGCATATGCCTCTAGGAAACTTAAAGTATATGAAAGAAACTACCCAACCCATGATCTTAAACTTGCATCAGTTGCGTTTGCATTATAAATTTGGCGCCACTATCTTTATGGGGTGCATGTTGATATGTTTACTGACCACAAAAGCTTGAAATATGTGTTTAGCCAAAAGGACTTAAACCTTAAACCTTGGTCGAATTGAAGAATTTGGTTGCTGAAAACTCTATTGAGGCTTTCTCCCGAGGAGAAGATGGGGTATTACGTTATGAAGGTCGGCTGTAGATCTAAATGTTGATAGAATAAGAGAGTCGATATTGAATAAAGCCCATAGTTCTGGGTATTCAATTTATCCGGGATCCACCAAGATGTATCGTGACTTGAGGGAAGTATATTGGTGGAATGGTATGAAGAAGGACATAGCAGAGTTTGTGGCTAAGTGTCCTAATTGCCAACAAGTGAAGGTTGAACATCAAAGGCCGGGAGGTTTAGCTCAAGAAATCAAAATTCCTACATGGAACTGGGAAGATGTGAACATGGACTTTATCACGTATTTTCATCGTACTAGAAAACATCATGATTCTATTTGGGTCATTGTGGACCGAATGACCAATTCAGCGCATTTTCTACTATCAAAACTTCTTATGGTGCTGAAGACTATGCCAAGTTGTACATTCGTGCACTTATGAAACATCATGGTGTTCCTTTGTCTATTATATCGGATAGAGGTACTCAATTTAGTTCACATTTTTGGAAGTCATTTCAAAAAGGTCTTGGTATTAAAGTTAATTTAAGTACCTCTTTTCATCCTCAAATGATGGGCAAGCCGAGAGAATAATTCCAACCTTGGAGGATATGTTAAGGTCATGTGTGATAGACCTTAGAGGAATTTGGGATGATCATTTACCATAGATTGAGTTCGCTTACAATAATAGTTATCACTCTAGCATCCACATGGTTCCTTTTGAAGCCTTGTACGGGAGAAGATGTAAGTCTCCGGTGGGGTGGTTTGAAGTTGGTGAGATAGCGTTGATTGGTCCAGATTTGATAATTGATGCAACAGAGAAAGTAAGGATCATAAGAGAAGGATTAAAAATGGCTCAAAGTTGCCAAAAGTCTTATTCATACACTAGGAGGAGAGAGCTTGAATTTGATGTGGACGATATGGTGTATTTGAAGATTTCACCTATGAAAGGGGGAATGCGGTTTGGTAAGAAAAAGAAGTTGAACCCTAGATATATAAGACTGTATAGGATATTGAAGCGCATTGGCAAGGTAGAATATGAGTTAGACTTGCCACTTGAGTTGGCTATGGTTCACCCGGTATTTCATGTGTCCATGTTGAGGAAGTTTGTGGGTGATCCAAATTCAATTGTATCAAAGGAAAACATGAGTATTGAAGAGAATTTGACTTGTGAGGAGGTCTCGATCGAGATTTTAGACCATCAAGTGAACAGGCTGAGAAATAAAGATATTGCATCTGTCAAAGTATTGTGGAGGAATCAACAAGTAGAGAGTGCTACGTGGGAAGTAGAATCAGACATGAGGAAGCGATATCCTTATCTCTTTCCTTTCACTCAAGCCTAAAGGTACTAAGTTTCTCATAATCAAATCAATTTAACTTTTATGCTTCAGTTCCATATGTCATTTATATGCATGCATAATTCATGAAAATGATTTCTCTCAAGGACTATGTTTTATTTTAAGTATGAAGTTTACACGTCATATGCATTTTTCAAAGTGTCCTCATGTCCATGTTGGGTTTCTAAATCCTTTTTCCATGTCTTTTCAATATTAGTTGAATCTCATTCGAGGACGAATATTCCCAAGGGAGAGATATTGTAACATCCCTCAAAATTAGATTTTTTATTATATATATATACCGTAAGAATGTCTTGGAAATAGGCCGCTCATGTAACACATTATTCTTAATCTTTTTGAAAAATTTGAGTTTGGAATGTCGATCAGGGGGTCAAAACCTGCGGGAAAATGGTCTCGGTGGATTTTTAGGACCTGCAAAACGGTAGAAAGATTTTTTAAGAAACCACAAAATAGTGAGGTCCGCGACAGGACCTCTTCATAGACCTAGGAAGCCTCACAAGATAGAGTAGTTGGCGATAGGACCGCATCGCGGACCTGGGGATAGTCTTCTGGCCGAGTTGGTCGCGACAAGTCCGCATCGCGGACCTGGGAAGGTGTTCCGGCCGAATTTAGTTTCTTTTTTAGGGCGTTTTAGACTTTTTCTAAATTATTAGTTAATGAACCTAGATGTTTTTAGGACCTAAGTCAACTCTATAAATTTACCTAAACCTCTAATTTAATTCATTCTTCTACAATTCATCTATCAAATATTTTTCTCTCTACAAAAAGGCTCTCAAGGTTTTCGAGTGAAGACTTCAAGCAAATTCATTCAATTTCACCATCAAAATTTTCAAGTTCTTCAAAATTAATTGGTGTTCTCACTCAAGGTATGTGGGTATTGATTCATGCATCCTTTCTTCCATGAAGCCCAATCAATTTCTCAAGTTTTCTATCAAATTAAAGTATGATATTTCATGGGTTTTGTGATCTCTATTCCAATTTCATGGATTTTGATTTAAAGCATGATCATGAGTCTATTTAGATATAATTTGATGGTTATTGAATTAAATTAAAGAGTTTTTCCATGAATTCTCTTATTTTGATTTCTAGGGTTCATAATGTAAAATATGAATATTTTTAAGTATACTTCTAAATGATATTATCTATATGAATTATGTATGGAATGATACAAAGTTTATGATCATGCATGTTTTCAAATTAATTTCATAATTTTTAAGTCAATTGATCATGCATTAATGTCATACCCAAATTTCAAGTTCAAGCTATGGTCATGAATTTTCAAAGTATGAATTATGACTATGTATTTCCATTAAAAAATGAATTGTAAGTATGTTTCAAATTATGGTTTTTCATGAAAGTTATGAAGTAAGGTGACCTAAGGCCTAACTATATGAATTATGAAAATATGATTGTAATGATGGAAGGACAATTCTCACATTACAAGTATGTTATGTAAATGAGCTATTCTATGATTTAAAGCCTATGATCATCAATATGATATATAAAATTATGATCTTATGTTATGTATGTATTCCATGTGATTTGACTTAGCATCGAATGTGGCCTTGAGGTGGGAGCCCGAAGCAAAGGGTCCTTATATAAAGTCTCTTATCTCATAACTACGTACCACCATAGGATTTGCCTTTATGGCCTAGCTAGTGGATCCACAAATAACATATGTTCATGATTAGGAGTCTACCTTGGCGAAGTAGCCTCCCCCTTATTGATATGGGGATCATCAGACTCCATGTTATAACTCGCATGGTCTTATTATCGGTTATGGTTCCTATCCCATATATGTATGATTTCTTAAGAATGTTATAACTTAAACTTATTTTTTAAATGCTTTGGCAATATGATTTTCTCTTGACTTTATGTATTCCATCTTATCGTGTGATTTACTTGACCCTTACATTTCCATGATTTACGTTGCATGTCACGCCCTCATACTTAGTACATTCCAACATACTAATGCATACTTTTTGCCTACATTATCTCATAATGTAGGGGTTGAGGTTGAAGATCCTAATCGTTCATGAAACTAGTAGGCATTCTCTATCCGACTGTGTTTTGGTGAGTCCTTATTGATCGCGGACTTGTTTTTAAGTTGATTACTGCTTTCTTTTAAAAGACTTTTATTTACGTTGTATATTGAGGGTGAGCTAGGTACATGTCTTAGCCTCCGCCCATACTCATGTTTAGAGGCATCTAGTTGGACATATATTGAGTCTATATTGTCATAAAACATTTTTTTAGATTTCTATTAATGGTTTAGACTCTCTTATGATGTTTCTGCTTTTATATTTTACCTTATGTATGCTTATGATATGTACAAGAGGCTTGGTTGGAGCCCTTCGGAGTTTCGATCGCCATGTTACAACTAGGCCCTAGGTCGGGTCGTGACAGAAAATGACCTCAGTCTCACTATCATTTGCCGAAAAAAACCTCGGTAATATAATCTCTGATAAAAAATGATCTTGTCTCACAATCTCCTGCCCAATGTGACCTTAGCAATATAATCTTTGACCGAACATGGCCTAGGTCTCAATGATATGCACATCTCATCACAATATTTCGGAACAAATGCAATCATCATGCTCACACGGGTAATGAGTAATAAATCAATTCAACATTCCACAATCATAATCCAACTATCAAAGTATTTCATTAAATACACATAGATATCTAGATCACGACATATAGTACTCAAATCTCTATGATAACACATATCATCTTCTATCAACTCCATCGATAAATTTTAGATTAGTTCATATCATGATTCAACCACCACCTCCCCATTACTCCCCAACACGTAAACAAAAGGGATATTCAGGATTCTAATAGATTCACAGAGTTTTCAAAGTTCACTTGCCTTAGGCAAATAACAACCAATCAACCAACGTGAGCCTTTTCCTTTCGAATATACTATGAATTCCATAATCTATTAAAATAGTATTTAACAATCAACACCCAAGTCCAACCACATAGAATGTAAGATTCGGTGAAAAGGGGATCAAAAGGCTAAAAATACAATTTTGAAAATGGGATTTAAATATGGAAATGTTTGGATGTAATTGTTCCTAATAGTTTTAGGATCTTAATGGTAAAAATAGTTTTGAAAAAATAGTTCAAATCAAATCAGAATCACCATTTAAATAATTTTTCCAATGTTCTTCAAGAATGCTTTTTTCACCACTTCAAATCACCAATTTTAAAGTTAAAAACCACAATTAAGCAATGGGTTACTAAGAATATGCGTTAAAATCACTTACCAAATAGGTTTGCCACATAAAATCCCCTGAAAATCATTTTCAAACCTTCTCAAGTTAGAAAATGGTAAAAACGGCTCAAACCCTGGCCTAATCTTCTATCAGATGTAACTTAAGAGACACTGGCTTTCCTAGGCGAAGCCCGCAAAAACCTCGGCTTTTGCTTTAGCGACCGGATGTTTGCTGAAGCGAAGGTCACTTTCGTGACACACCCTTTACTTTAGCAAAGCCCACACAAAATTCTTCCCTTCGCCTTTACGAGGGGTTTCCAATAAAGTTAAGGTTGCTAAAGAGACACTCTCTTCGCTTAAGCGAGGGTACCAGAACGCAGAAAATCTCAAAATTTCACCAAGTCTCAAAAGCCTCTGAAATGACCCTTGGGATTTGTTCAAAATATAGTACATTTTGGACACAATGGAACCATCAAATTTTGATTCTAAGATTTTCTTGATCTGGATTTCAATAAGTCGCAACTAGATCAACTTTATGCCTCAAAAGACCAAAATGCCTTCGGAGGTTCCAAAAAATACACAGGACCTATACCTTGGCCTAAAATCATCCTCAAATCCAACGGAGTAATCATATTTCAATTTTGAGAATCTAATATCCGAACGTTGACCAAAGTCAACCTTATTGCCAAAATCTCATTTATTTCCAACTCAACACCTCAAATCTATGATATGACCCCGAATCTAATTTTATTAGCTCTACTAGACCAATTTCAATATTTCAAAACTGATGGAATTGACTGAATTCTATTTCGAGACCTGAAACTCTAAATCACCTCAAATACCACTTTTTAGCCATTTAAATGTCTAAAACTCAAAGTTTACCAAAATTCTCAACTTTTGAAGAAAGACTGCAAAACTAATATTAGATATCAATCAAATGTGACATAGGGAAACTACTGAGAGGGATGAAATAGTTATTTTATGAAAATTATCAAAAATGACCTTCAGGGTCATTACACAAACTCCTTCTTTATATCCTCAACATGGGTAACACTATTCATGGACAATCTACTAAGAGCATCGAAAATCACATTTACTTTATTCAGTTGGTAAAACACATTCATCTAATAGTCTTTCAACAACTCAAGGCACCTACTTCATCAAAGATTCAAATCCTTTTGGTTGAACACATATTACAAAATCTTATAATCTATGAACATATCAACATGGACAATATAAGATAGTGCCTCCAAATATTTATAACAAACATGAGCGCCTCTAACTCCAAGTCATGAGTCGGATAGTTCTTTTCATGCACCTTGAGTTGTCACAAATCATATGCTATCACTTTATCATATTGTATCAACACACAACCAAGTACAACCCTTGATGAATCACAAAAACTAACAAACTCATCGGAACCTTCTGATAAAGTCAACATCGAAGCGGAGGTAAGCCTATCTTTCAACTCTTGGAAAAATTTTGCACATGCCTCAGACCATTGGAATTTCACCTTCTTTTGAGTCAAAGTGGTCAAGAGCAATGAAATTGAAGAGAAACCTTCCACAAACCATCTA
Organism: Solanum dulcamara; assembly: GCF_947179165.1. Classification (NCBI taxonomy): domain Eukaryota; kingdom Viridiplantae; phylum Streptophyta; class Magnoliopsida; order Solanales; family Solanaceae; genus Solanum; species Solanum dulcamara. Next base: position 54,561,266 of record NC_077241.1, read on the forward strand.
TAATAGTCATCTAATCCTAAGAAACTCTGAATATCGGTAGGCAACAAAGGTCTAGGACAATTCTTAGCCATATCGGTCTTCTTAGGATCAACCATAATACCTACACCGGAGACAATATGGCTAAGGAAAGTCATTGACCTCAACAAAAACTCATATTTTCTAAATTTAGCGAATAATTGAAGGTCTTTAAAGAATTGAAACACAATCCTCAAATGGTCGACATGCTATTCTTCACTCTAAATAATAGAACAAAACATCATCAATGAAAACAATTATGAACTTATCCAAATACTGCTTGAACACCCTGTTCATTAAATCCATAAAAGTTACAGGAGTATTTATTAGTCCAAAAGACATAACTAATAATTAAAAGTGACTATACCAAGTTCTAAAATATGTCTTCAGAATGTCATATTCCCTTACTCAGAAATGATGATAACCTGATCGAAGTTCAATCTTTGAAAGTAAATCCCTCCTTGAAGATGATCAGATAAGTCATCGATGCTAAGAATGGGATATTTATTCTTAATGGTGACCTTGTTCAATTATCTATAATCAATGCATATTTGAAGAGAACCATCATTCTTTCTAACAAAGAGAACTGGATCACCCTATGGAGAGATACTCAGCTCAATAAAGCCCTTATCCAACAAATCCTTCAATTGATCCTTACTCGTTTAGTTCTATCAGGGCCATTCAATAAAGAAGAATAGAGATAGGTTGGATATCGAGGAGAATATTAATACTGAAGTTTATCTCTTTTTTTGGGAGGGGTACCTGGGAGATCATTGGGGGAAAATTCTGGAAACACATTAAAAATTGAAACAGACTCAAGAGCGGGAGATTGGAAATTTATATCCCTAACACGTACTAGATGACAAATATAACCTTTGGAAATCATTTTTTGAGCTTTAAGGCATGATATGAATTGACCTTTCAACACAGAATTATTATCTTTCCATTCTAGGACTGGCTCCTTAGGATACTAGAACTTGACCATATGGTTCTTACAACATATAGAATAACAACATGCATGAAGCGAATCTATATCGAGAATAACATCAACATTGGTCATATCAAGCTCTACAAGATCAACGGAAGTGATTTTACAAAAAAGTTAAACTGGGAAATTTTGATAGTCTCTCTTTGCCACGACTGAATCACCAATATGTGTATATACCAAAAAAGGATCCAAGAAGATCTCAGGACTAACCATGAATTTCATAGAAAGATAAGGAGTAAGAAGTGATAAAGAAGCACTCGGATCTAACAATGCATAAACATTAAAGTCAAAGATTTTCAATATACCAGTTACAATATCAAGCAAATCCTTTAATTCCTAATGAGTTTGAAGGGCATAAAATTTATTTTTGCGCTGACCATCACCTGATGTATTGCCATGTTAAGCCAGTCGGTCAATAGTAGTCTGAGTCTGGGATCAAACATCTTCACCTTTAGTAGCATTTGAAGGAAAATCCTTAACTTCATGACCTATCTTACCACAACAAAAACAAGCACCCGAACCGGCTAGACATTCTCCAAGATGCTTCTTCTTGCATAGGGGAATAGGTTGACCACTAGGAGCTCCTCCTTAAGCCTTAAGGTTAGACACCCTATCTTTATTGAACTTAGGAGCTGGAGTGTTAGAAGAATTTTGGCCGGAGTACTTTTTGCAAAATTAAGGATGGGCACCATTCTTGGACTTACTATATGAGAAATTTCCACCATCGGTTCGAGCCCTCTTGGACTCTCTTCTAGACCTCTCCTTTAGCTACTCCTCCTCTATCTGTTTGGCATATGTCATAAGCCTTGAAATGTCTATCTCCTTATAAGGCATGGAATTTCTACAATCTTTGACCACCAAATAGAACACACCCGAAATAAACTTGCTCATACGAGCCCTTAGATCAGCGACCATAAAAGGAGCATACTTTGATAACATATTTAATTTCAGGGCATACATCCTCACACTCATATTACCTTGGCACAAATTGATGAACTCCTGTACCTTTCTTTCCCTCAACTCTAGAGGAAAGAATATATCAAGGAAAATACTTTGAATTCCTCCCAATCAATGAGACTATCATCTCTACCTCTTTCATAATTCCATTACTCATCCCCAACTTGTGCAACTCCCTTGAGTTGATAAGCAGCTAAGTCTTCCTTCTCCATCGGACTAATATCTATGATTCCAACAATCTTAGAAATACCCTCAATGAATTCTTGTCGATCCTCATCCACCTTAGAGCCATGTAATTTGGAAGGATTCATTCAAGTGAAGTCACAAACTCAGCTAGATGCTAAACCCACATTTGGGTCTGTGGGAGCTACCACTTCTCTATTAGATTGAGGGGCTATAGCTTACGAAAGAACATGAAATGCGGCTCGAAAATCCACATGAGAGACTTGCTCATTTAAAGGGTCATTTGAAGCTCGTTGCTCCATCTTAATATTCCTTCGGACGGGGATTCTTCGTGGAGGCTTCTTTATGTAATCACAAAGAGAAATAGTTAGAGGGAAAAACCTTATAGTTCAATTCATAGATTTGGTGCACTTTACACCGATGAACAAGACTCTACTTGACAAAACATGTTAGACTCTCTAGAATACTTTAAACCTTGTGCTCTTATTCCAAGATTATCAAAACCCAAGCTAGACCCTAGGTGTGACACGATGATCGAAATCCCATAGGAATCCAACCAAGCCTCTTACCATATAATTCATGAGCATTCATAAGGTAATTAAGATATAACAAGAATCGCCATAAAGATGATTAAAAGTCTAAATGTACATGTCTTGAATAAGAAGAATAAAACCCAAACTCACATGGAAAGAAGACAATGTAGACTCTATAACATCTAACATGCCTCTAATACTACTATGGATGGGGCAAAATACATGTTCCAAGCTCATCCACATAAGAAATAATATCATAAGGAACAAAGGAAAATATAAAATTCTTATCCTAGAAAATGAGGACTCACCACCAAAAGAGAAATAATCTCCACCTGTAGCCACAAGTGGAGTGTGTACGATAATTATTTGATCCTACATTATAATATAATGTAGGCAAAAGTATGCATTAGGACATGGAATGCACTAAGTATGTGAGAAGCATGCATGAACAATGATAATAGGACATAATCAATATGGGCATGTGATGCATGACCAATATCTTAAAATGTAAATAAAAGATGAAAGCATTTGAGAATTGTAAACATGTGTAAAACATCATAAAATATTCTTTTAAGAGCTTATAGAATATAACATATACATATGTCGAATATTAACTTTAATTGACATGTAAGACTATTTGAGATATAACATGGAATCCGATATAAATTCCACAATGAGAAGAGATAGGTTACTTGCTAAGGTAGACTCTATATCATAAACATAACATAATCATGATTTATATGTGGATCCACTAGCTAAGCCAAAAAGGCAAAATCTATGGTGGCACGTAGTTTAGGAACTAGTGGTCGCTACTAGGGTTCCCTCATGGATCCCCACCATAAAGTTCACTCGGTGCTAAGTTAATCCCAATGGAATACATAAAACATTGTCATCAAGAAAGAAAAATCAACCAATCCAACATCATAAAAATATAACAGAAGAATAGCTCCTTAAAAACCACGATCTTAACTTGAACTTGTAGATACTTACCAATTCATGGTTTTATAATTGAAATCTTACTTGACTCATAATACATAACATTCATAAATCATACATAAATCCTTGATCATAAATTTATAGCTTGAAACATGAAATTCATAGAATAATGCATGAGTGATTGAAAAGCCTAATGGAAATATGTAATCTAACTCAAATCATGCATATATAGACTATCAAAATTGAAATAAATCATAATTGAACTGACCCATATGTAATTTGATTAAAATCCTAGAATTTAGAGAATTGTAATTGATAAAAGAAGAGAGAAATTCTTGGAACTCTATGGATGGAAAGGTTCTATGGATGAATTTACAAATACCTTGATGATCAAATCCTACAGCAAGATCTATCAATGAAGTCTTGGACTTGATCTTAAAACCCTAATTTGACTTGGGTAAGAAAATAACCTTGGGAGAGAATTCAAAAAAGAAGATTTTTTATCATAATAGCTTGAGAGAGAATGAGGAGGACTCAATGGGTTTAAGTAGTTATAGTCCAAAATGACATAACTTAGATTTTTATTGGGTAGGAAAATACTGAAATAACCAAGAAAAATCATTAATGAGTACATTCAGCAAAATCAATCTAGTCTGCCGAACCCATTTGGGGGTTCGCCGAATGATACCTTCCTTGGCCAACTTTGCTAATCCCCGAGGTCAAAGTTGCTGATCTATTCGGCGGTCTCAATAGAGATCGCCGATTGGATTGGTGGTCCGCTGAATTTCCTTCCATTGTCGACTAGACATTTGTCAAAACCCAAATTATCAATAATTTTTGGCAGTCACCCTTAAGCTTGCCGAACTTCTTCGGCGGTCTGCTGAATCATTCAAAATTTTGAGCTCTCTATTTTTTTTGTAATTATTCTCATCCTTCGAACTTCAAGGGTCTTATAATAAAAAAATATCCACACAGGAAAAATAATAATATTAAGGCCACACAAAGGCGAAATAAATATACTCAACAGTTTCTAATATCTCAATCTCATGCTACGATCTCATCCTATAATGTAGTTCATAAGCATAGTTAACTATTCATAAGTATGATTAACTACCGAACCCATCCTGAAATAAGGATAAGTCAAACCTACCTCAATGGACAAAATTTTACTCAAATCACTCTACCTGTGTTTTTCCTCATCAAAAGGATTCAAACGATTAACCATATTGCTATGGTTTGTAACTTGAGTTAAAATCACCCAAAATTTTCATTGAAATAAAAAGGGTTAAAATCAAAATTTTATTTGAAAAATATATTCCTCAAGTGAAAAGAAGTTTGTGGATGAAAGCCCAACTAAAATTGAATAAGAATTGAGTCTCAAATCAAAGAAATACTAATATTCAATTTGGAAAAATACTCCAAAAACTCTGTTTTGAAATCTTAAGTTTTGATGTATTTTGGGAGATAAGATTCGAAGAAATTGATATATAATCCATTAAAGAACTTACTCACACAAGTTTTCTCAAGCATTTACTCCAACATCCCCTCTCGTATGCTCTCAGCGATTGAAAATGGTGAGATATGAAAAATGAGGAAGAAAATCCCTAATGATGGTTCTGTCTTGGTGAAAATCAAACACTTCAATCCCAAGCCACTAAATCTCAGGATCACGAGTCACTCGGACACAAATCCTCACATATTCAAGCATTATTCGCCATAATTGCAAAGCACAACAATATAACTCATCGCAATTGCGTGACCTCCGTGTATCGATCGTGATGGGTAATTCATCTGCACTAGAAAACTAGCAAACCTACTAAAACTAAGTCCAAAATGCTTTTGAAAGGACCCTCGAGATTCATTCTATACCCAATAGAAATAAATCATCTATGCTACCTCACTAAATTTGATATTCTAGACTTAATAAAATTTTTGAATTTACAAAAAAGATTGTTATGATAGAAATACCTCCTCAAAGCCCCTTTAGGCTAAAAAATTTAACTTTTTACCAAAATACCCAAATCACATTCTATGGTCTTGGGACTGCAACCAACAATCCTACTAGACTAAACTCGATGTTTTAGAAGCAACGAAACTAATAAAATTACCAACCAACGCTTGGATCACATAATTTTGAAAACCATAACAATTTCATTATAATTTAACTCCAAAGGCTCAAACCACTAAAATCTCACAAAATTCCATAGGAAGCAATTTCAACCATCCTTTGAAATACATAATAACATGATAACACTAAGGAGAGGGTAAAATGGTTATTTCACAAATAAAAGTAATTCTCATGAAATGGAAAATTACACTATCCACCAGTAAAACATGTGTTGATCCTCAAACGGAAAGCAAATAAAGTACCTGGAAAGGTGAAAATATGAGGATATCAATAAGGCATATCGGGCTCGACCTCCCACGTAGCCTCCTCAATAGTTTAATGCCTCTATTGAACTTTCACTAAATGTATATTATTAGATCCCAGTTGCCTAGTCTATCTATCCAATATAGTAATAGGCTTTTTCTACAATGACAAATCCTGATCTAAATCAACCGAGTTCTATTGAATTAAATGGGATCATCATGATGGCATTAGTTATGCATCAAATCATGAATTAGGGGATACACTGCTATAAGATTTGGAGGTAAGGACAACCTATAGACTACATATGCATACTTCTCTAAAATCATAAAATGGTTAATAAACCTCGGAAAAATCTTTCATTTCTTTCCAAACCTCATCATACCCTTAGTGAGAAACACTTCAAGAAAAACCTTCTCACCAATAGCAAAGGACACATCATGAACACACCTATCTACATAGCTCTTTTGCTTACTCTTTGTGGTCACAAGATGCTGCTGAATAAATCTCACTAGCCCTACTATGGGTAGTGACAAAAACCATTCTCTAAAGCTCTAAAGGATTTCTCTCCCAAGGTTTTCTTCTATATCAAGCTAAGTGTAAGACCCCAAAAGTTGGAAAGCCAAAACAAAAGAAAGTTGTAGTAGAAATGTTGTTGGTCCCATTTCTTCTGAGCCATTTTATGAATCATAGGAAGTACTACATTCCGTAGAAAGGCCTCATAGGAAGGGAACCCAGGGATGGAAATTTGCCTATGTATTCATCAAAACGACAAGGAGGTCCTATGGACTGTAGAAAGTTCTACAATCTTTAGGGTTGATCTGTAGACGAGGATTAAAAGCATAATGTTTTGGAATTAGGAAAAATTGGCAGGATGAAAGGGTCTTTGGACCCATAAAAAAATGACGGGCCATAGACAAGGCTTTTTGGATGATCCCTGAAATTTAGAAATTTAACTTATTGTCAGGAGACCTTACGAGCTGATCTTATGAAATGTAAGACCATTGACGAACCATAGACACAACTCGTAGGATCAGTGTGCAATTCTAGTAGCTCAAATTTTAGTGTAAAAGCTCTATGAGTGGTTCTTAAAAGAAAGGTCTAGCTACTAAAAGGAAAAGGTTGACTCGCTGAAATAAGAAAGGAAATGAATCATCAAAAGCTTAAATAAAATCAAATCTTAAAGGTTGCACAGAAATATTGAAGTTACCGATCAAGCAGAACACTGGTAGAAATCAAGCAAACAAGATTGTTATAAAGAATATTTGATTGAAGCCTTAGAAAGGAAGAGACTACCATACAAAAATGAATCGCCAACTAGAGAAGATTGCACAAGATTTCTGAAGCTAGGAAAATACTCTGTACACGACAGAGAATCGATTAAAGAAGAACGAAAGATATTCCATAAACATCTCTTATATGGATAAGTATTCTCAATTAAGGAACTAGTACAAATCCTTGATTGGAATAAAATCCTTGATTGGCTACCATATCTAAAGCTATATATAAAGTCATCCTCATTTAGCTAGACAGCCTCTGGCAGAAATGCAAGGCAAAGCTGCGTACAATAGACCCTTGTGGTCAGGCCCTTCCCCGGACCCCGCGCATAGCGGGAGCTTTAGTGCACCGGGCTGCCCCTTTTTAATTGTAACAGTAAAGAGAAAGAACTATCTCTAACATAGGTTATATGAGTAAAGGTGACATCATTTCAAGAAGTCTAATTTCCATATCAGACAAGGTTCAAATGGTTTCGTCATTATATTCCTGATAATTCCACCAAGCTCTAAAAAGAAATTATAACCCAAAGGAACTAGACTAGGCACAACATCAGTGATTCAAACATGGATAAAATCTCTGTCCCTTTTACTTCTCTACACTTATTTTTATATATTATTCTTACAACCAACTTGTAGGTCAGTTAACTTTCAACCTTTAGTAGTCGACAAAGGAAATAAATTTCAATTCACCCCCCGCGCCCTCTCTTGAATTTCAATTGGTATCAGTGCAGGTGCCCAAAGTGTTTAACCATACTTAAGAAAAGATCCATGGCTAACTATTGAATTGTTGGTGCAATTCTCTAAGATAGTCATTCATTCAATGAACAATACTACTCTCACTTGAAAGACATATTCAAAATCTTTGTTCAATCAAATAATTTTCAAGCATGGGTTGTGATTAAAAAATGGACCAAAACCCATACTTCAAACTAATTATAGAGCTATAAGTTTGTTATATTGTATAGTTAGCAAAGCAGAATATGAAAAGTTCTAGGTGCAAAACTTCTAGAAAGATGTGGAATAAACTTGAAGTTGCATATGAAAGAACTACCAAAATTAAAGGAAGCTAGAATTAACTCACTAGTGAATGAATATGAATTATTCAAAATTGCAGATGATGAGAATGTGCAAACTATGTTTTCAAGACTCCACAAAATTATTTGCGAACTTAAATCTCTTGGAATGGTTTACTCAAATGGTCTAGAAGTCAAGAAACTCATCAAGAGTATTCTAAAATCCTGGAAACCAGCGTAGCTATTCTTGGATATGGAGATCTATAGCAAATGACCTATGATAAACTCAGAGAAAACCATATGTTATATGAACAAAATCATATAAATAGATACAATAAGGATAAAATAAAGAAAGTTGTCGCCTTCAATGTGGAAACTCATGAAATAAAGGAAGAAATCGATGAATTTAGCAGCGAAGGAACAACCCTTATAAATCGAGGTGTTAGACAAACGATTAGAAAAAAAGGCATAGGCCCCAACAGGATTCATGAAATAATGACTATTAGAGAAGTGATGAAAGATGTTATCACTGTAAAAAACCTAGATATATCAAACAAAATTGTCCAGAATCAAAGAAGAGAAACTTTTTAAGAAATGAAAATCTAAACTTTCTTGGAGACTAGAGTAATGAAGATATCTTAGAGGAGGATCTTACAGAAACCACAAATACATATTTTATGATAATAGGTGAACCATGTGAGGTAAGAACATCAAACTGTCTTAAATGCATTAACTTACAAAACTCTTTAGACATAATTATTAATGAACTTCAAAAAGTTATCAATGAATATAACAAGCTTGCTAAGGGAAAAAAGGACTGGCAAATTCTTTTAGAAGCAATTCAAGTAGAAGTTGACTTACTCCTAGAAGAACTTGGTGAAATAAAAATGTAATTAAGTGGCATTATTAAATCACCAAGTCAGATCCCAATCCAATCTAATAAATCCTCTAAAAAAATCATATCCAAAATCATCTTTTATAGTGCAAAATCTACCTTCCAACGGAGTTGTTTTACGTGTGGAAAAGTTAGGTACAAATCTTTACAACTCAACGCTCATTCTTCTGGTAAAAGTATTTGGCATCTTAAATATGTCAATTCTAACCATGAAGGAGCCAAGAAAACTTGGATACCTAAAATAAACTTCATTATCTATTTTGCAAGTGCACACAAAAAAGACCAACAAAAAGGGAATGTGGTTAATTGATAGTACTTGTTCCAAGCATATGACAAGCAAGAAATAAAACTTTAATAAACTAGAAAAATATTGATAGAGGCTATGTGAGATTTGGAGATAATGCTAAAGTAGAAGTTACTAGAGTTGGAGCAATAACCATAAGTCCCTCATATAACTTAGTCAAAGAATTTTTTTTGACAGATTAATGCATAATCTGTTGAGCATTAGCCAACTGTGTGATGTAGGTTTAGACATTTTCTTCAATATTGTAAAATACATCATCAACTGGAATGACTCTCTAGGTTATTTCCATCTATTCTTGATATTCAGTGTTTAGGGATTTCCTATAGCGATTCCAAGTCATTTATGACTTGCTGGCACTGAGTGTTCGATTGATTCGTCATTCAATTGGATTTTATGTTCGTTTTCCTATTTTGGAGCTCTTGGAGTTTTAACAATTGACTACATTCAAAAATCTAGAAAATTAATCTCAGAAAAGAATTCTAATGGTTCCATCAGCTCTAGAATGAGCAAATTAGGCTAGTAGCATGTTCGGCTCGAGTCCCGAGCCTTTCGGTCCGACTTTAGGACCATTTGTCACTTTAGCCTTCAATATTTTTCCTAAGGTTGACTTTGGTTAACATTCTTGATAAACACATTTGGATTGAAATTTTGTTAGTGTGATTAGCTCCATAATGTCAATTTTAGTCTAGAAGAATCTTTTGTCTATTTTCCTAGGCTTTCAATCTCAATCCTAGCCTATTTGTGGATTTTGGATTTAAATAGTGCTTAGGTTTAGGACCCATTTTTTATTTAGATGACCACAGATGGAAAATCCTAGTATGTTGTTAATTCTAGAATATCATTTTTGTGGGGTAGCATATTTTATTTGCATGCACAAGGTTTCGAACGAATCTTGATCACCCCATCACAGTTTTAATCTTGGCCGAACCAAATGATGCAATTGAGCTAGTGCAGACCCAACTACCCTTTGTGTTTGTGAGACCTAGGGTCCCCATTCATAAAGCCCATCCATCCATGCCTACACAATTGTGAGGTCCTATCTACGATCACGAGGGTCAAGAATGATAATCCTTCTTATTTGCAAAGATGACTTCTGCGATCGTGAAGGTCTAAGTTCCTAGGGGGCGTGATCGTGATTCTTGGGCTTTGCGACCATGATGGCTTGTTGAGACTAATATTTTGAATAAAGATTAGTCGTGTATTAGCTCGACCCCATTATTTGTTCTTGTAATTTTGGGAACTAGAAAACTCTAAATTAAGGATTCTAAGTTATATGTGTTAGAATTGATCGTGGCTACGTGTGGGAGTATTTGGGGAGCTTTGGAAACTATCATTTTCTGGTAAATTCTATCCTAAATGGACTACCTTCCTTTTAGATGCTCCGAGTCATTTCTGATTATTACCGGGTATTGATTTTTAGAAAACCCTATGAAAAGTTAAGTCCTTGGAAATTTTGAGTTTTATAAGCTTTAAGTATAAAAAAATGGTATTTGGGGTCAATCAGAGCTACAGGTCTCAGAATGGAATTCCGTCAATTCCAGCAACTCTAAAATATTGAAATCAGCTTAGGAGACTTTACGAAATCGGTTTTGGAGTTGTAATGAAGATTTTAGGCCTTGAGTTAAGAATTTGAGAAACTTTAAGCCAAGGTTTGACTTTGGTCAACTTTTAAAGTTCCGACTACTCCGTTGGATTCGGGAGATGGTTTTTGGTCTAGAATAAGTGTTGGTTGAATTTTTAGAGGTTCCGAGTCCGTTTTAATATTTTGTAGGCCTAAGTTGGTATCAGAGCCCTAGGTTTATTGGTCTCACTTGTACAGAGCTAACATCTAGTAGAGTCTCGCGGATGGGTGCGGAGACGTCCGTAACTTATCTTTGGGAGGCTACAAGATGGCATTAGGAACATTCTCTATATTGTATCATTTCGTGAGTGTTGTGTCTTATTGATTTTGTGAAATCTCATTTGTTCCACTTTTTTGCTTGGATGGTTTATACGTGCGGTACCAGTGGTCGTGATAATGCACCAAGGAATGGCATGCCTGGAGGTCATCCTCATAGGAGAGGTAGGGGAGCAGAAGCAGCTCTCTGACCTGGAGATAGAGCCGGAGTTGGTAGAGGAGCATCAGGATGCTCCTATTCCTACTCAGCACTTGAAAGGTTTAAAGATAAGAAAGGCAGGGACCACCCCACCAGCATAGCCTCCATCTATACCAGTTATGACCCTAGCACTACAAGCAGCGATTATGCAGCTCCTCATGGCTATTATGGTTGTACCACAGGCCCCTATCCTAGTAGCGAGCATACCAGCACTACAGGATTCGCGGTCCAGACAGCACATGAGGTCGAGCTACCTCCACCAGTTATTACACCCCCGCCAGCAGTTTTAGAAGGTATGATGTCATTACAGGATCAGAAGATGTTTGGGGTAGTTCATAGGCTATCACCCCTGACATTTTCTAGAGCTATTGGCGAGGACTCCATGAAGTTCTTGACTACCTGTCAAGAGAATCTCCATTCGTTGGGTCTTGTGGAGTCCAGAGGTGCCGACTTCACTACTCACCAGTTCAGAGGGGTAGCCAGACAGTGGTGGCGCGCTTATTTGCAGTCCAGACTAGCTGGGTCACCAATATTAATATGGGCCTAGTTCTCAGAGGCTTACTTGGCTTGATACATCCCTAGGAGTGTTCAGGACCAACTTCGATATAAGTTTACTCAGTTGGATAAGGGCCATATAACGATTGTAGAGTACGAGGCTAGATTTCATCAGTTTTCCCAATATGCCACTATGATTCTACCCATTGAGGAGGAGAAGGTATGATGTTTTATGCGCAGATTGAGACCTTACTGAGATTGGGAACCGAGCACCTTGTTTCTGCGGGCTGCTCTATTTTGGATATGGTGGATAATGCCTACACGATTGAGACTACTCATTGTTAGGCCCAAGGGGAAGTGATAAGAGACCCAAGAATAAAGGTAGATATAATGGGTCCTATTCTAGAGGTCATTATAGTTATGATAGGCCCCGCCAGTGGTTCAAGCAGGATAGGTACCAGCAGGGTTAGTTCAGCCGGTCGATTCAGACCGCCCTACTAGTAGTTAAGTGTAGTCAGCAATATTTGGGGAGTTCCACCGTAGGACAAAGCTCGAGGGGATTAGGTTTACTTCATTCCTACCACAGATGATTTATCATGAGTCGCTCAGCTTTAGGATGCTTCAACTGTGGCTCACTAGAGTACTGGCCTAGGGAGTGTCCTGGTTGGGCTAAACCATTGGTAGTAGCAATACCTCCACCATGGAATATAGATCGGGGTCATGGCCGCGGTGATGGTAAGCAAGGTGTTCGTAGAGGTTCCTGGAGAGGCAGGTCATGAAGTAGGGAGAATGTTCATGAGGAAGGCAGATAGGGTCAGTTCTATGCTGCTTCAGTGACGGTTGAGCTGAGGCATCAGATGATGTTATCATAGGTACTATCCTTATTTGTCAGCAGATTGTTTCAGCTTTATTTAATCCAATTTCCATGTATTCCTATGTGTCTATATATTGTGCTTCATATCTGGGTATTTCTTATGAATCACTTAAGGTCCCGTTATATGTTTTGACCCCGGTAGAGGATTTTTTAGTAGTTGATTAGGTTTGTAGATCTTGTGCAGTGACTATTCAGGGGCATGAGACTCGGACAGATCTTATTTTACTTGATATGCTGGACTTTGATGTTAATTTGGGCATGGATTGGCTATCCCCTTATTATGTGGTTTTGGACTGTTATGCCATAATCGTTATATTAACCATCCCTGGTATTCCCCCAATCTTATGGTAGGGTGTTTATAGTCTCTCACCGACTGGGATCATATCCTTTATATGGGCCTGATGGCTAATTACGTCTGGGTGCTTGGCGTACTTAGCATATGTCTGTGATATGTCCAGCGAGGCCCCTACTATTAATTCAGTCCTTATGGTTAGGGAGTGTACTGATGTCTTCCCCACTGACCTACCTGGTCTAACCCGAGAGAGAGATATTGACTTTCCCATAGATTTGGAGCTGGGAACTAAGCCTATTTCTATACCACCTTATTGTATGGCCCCTGTAGAGCTCAACAAGCTCAGCGTGCAGCTTGAGGTTCTTCTAGGTAAGGGATTTACTCGCCTGAGTATGTCGTCGTGGGTGTGCCCTTCTTATTTATTAAGAAGAAGAATGGGACTATATGGATGTGTGTTGATTACAGGTAGTTGAATAGGGTGATGGTGAAAAATTGTTACCCTATGCCTCGTATCAATGATCTATTCGATTAGCTTCAGGTTGTGACCGTGTTTTCTAAGATTGACTTAAGGTTTGTCTACCACCAATTGTGGATTAGGGCAGCCGACATTCCTAAGACTGCTTTCCAAACTCGCTATGGACAATATGAGTTCTTTGTGATGTCTTTTGGGTTTACTAATGCCCCTGCAGCTTTTATGGACCTTATAACTCGAGTATTCAGGCTTTATCTTGACTCTTTTGTGATTGTATTCATCGATGACATAATGTTATATTCGCGGAGTAGATAAGAGCATGAGCAACACTTGAGGGTTGTGCTCCAGACTTTGAGAGATCAGCAGCTTTATGCTAAATTTTCAAAGTGTGAGTTTTGGTTAGAGTCTGTGGCATTTCTGGGACACATGGTGTCTAGAGAGGGTATTAGAGTGGATCCAGCGAAGATTGAGTCTTCGTGGTTGGGCTAGGCCTACATTTGTTATGGAGATTAGGTGTTTCGTTGGATTGGCTGGGTATTATAGATGATTCATTGAGGGTTTCTCTACCATTTCATCCCCATTTACCCATTTGACCCACCAGGTATTCCCTTTGTGTGGTCCGAGGAGTGTTAGTCGAGCTTTCAGAAACTTAAGGAGTTTCTTACCATCCCTCATATTCTGACTCTACTAGTTGAGAGAGAGATCTTTTCGATATATTGGGATGCTTCTGGTATAGGTCTTGGGTGTGTACTGATGCAGCATTGTCGAGTTATTACTTATGCTTACATACAATTAAGAGTGTACCAGTGTAACTACCCCACCCATGACCTGGAGTTGGCAGCAGGAGTTTTTGTGCTCAATATATGGAGGAACTACTTATACAAAGTCCATTGCAAGATATATAAAGATCACCGCATCTTACAATATATTATGCGTTAAAAGGATCTTAATTATAGACAACAGCGTTGGATTGAGCTACTGGACGATTATGACATATCTATCCTCTACCACCCAGGCAAGGCGAATGTAGTAGCAGATGCCTTAAGCTAGAAGACAGGGAGTATGGGCAGTTTAACCTACTTGTTTGCTCTGGAGTGATCCCTAGCCTTGGACATCCAGTATTTGGCTAATCAGATGGTCAGGTTGGAAATCTTAGATTCCAGACCAATTTTGGATTTTGTGGAAGATCGATCATCTGTACTAGACCAGATTCGTAGCTGACAGTTTGAGGATGGAGCATTGGTAGAGCTTCAAAAGTTATTATTGCAAGGCGAGGGTGGCCAGGCTTTTATAGATTTTGATGATATATTACGGTTCGATAGTTGCCTTTGTGTTCCCAGAGTTGGAGATTTCATTCAGTTGATCCTTCATGAGGCCCATAATTCCAGATATTCTATCCATCCGGGCACTGCGAAGATGTATCAAGATTTGATACAGCATTACTGGTGGTGTGGTATGAAGAGATATATAGCTGAGTATGTATCCCATTATTCAAGTTGCCAGTAGGTTAAGGCCGAGCATCAGCAGCCTGGTGGAGTCTTTCGGAGATTACCCATTCCCGAGTGGAAATGGGAATATATTACCATGGACTTTCTGATGGAATTGCCTCGAACATCTAGAGGTAATAATGGTATTTAGGTCATCATTGATCGATTGACCAAGTCAGTTCATTTCTTGCCAGTACGGTCCACTTTTACTACAGATCATCTAGATCAAATCTATATTCAGAAGGTGGTTCGTCTGCATGGGGTACCAATATCTATTATATCAGATAGGGGATCTCAATTTACTTCTAGTTTCTAGAGGGACTTTAAGAGAGAGGTGGGCATACAGGTTGATCTTAGTATGGTATTTCATCCATAGACTGATGGCCAGTCAGAGCATACTATTTAGGTTTTGGAGGATATACTGTGAGCTTGTGTATTTGAGTTCAAGGGTCATTGAGAGCAAGACTTAGCTTTGGCAGAGTTTGCGTACAACAACAGCTACCACTCTAGTACTCAAATGGCCCCATTTGAAGCCTTATATGGTAGGCGTTGTCGCACTTCGATTAGTTGGTTTGAGTCTTCAGAGCCTAGGCCACATGGTACTAATTTACTTCACGATGCCATAGACATAGTTTGGGTTATTCAGGATAGGTTAAGGACAACTCACAGTAGGCACCAGAGTTATGCTAATCACAGGCATTGGCCCTTGTGCTTCGAGGTAGAAGATCGGGTGTTCTTGCGGGTGTCGCCCTTGAAGGGTGTGATGAGATTCGGCAAATGGGGTAAGATTATCCCCAGGTATATCAGACTGTTTGAGATTTTGAGGAGAGTTAGAGAGGTTTCTTCTGAGTTGGCTTTTCCACCAGTATTTTCAACTATACACTATATTTTTCATGTTTCTATGCTGCGCCGGTACATTCCAGATGAGTCTCGCGTGCTTTAGTATAATTCTGTTGAGTTGGATAATCGCTTGACTTTTTTTGAAGAGCCAGTTTCTATTCTAGCCAATGATGTTTGCTAGCTTCATTCTAAGTCCATCCATGTGATTAAGGTCCAGTGGCGCCATCTTCTGATCGAGGAGGCTACATAAGAGACCGAGCAGGAGATACAAGAGCATTTCCCCAGCTTATTTGACCCTTTAAGTATACTCTTGTCCTTACTTTCGCAGATGAAAGTTCTTTTAGTAGTGGATATTGCAATGACCCTAAAGGTCAATTTTGGAATTTTTGTAAAAAAACCATTTTACCCCTCCCTTTAGATGCCCCGAGTAATTTATGATTGTTATTGGGTGTTGATTTTTAAAAAATACTATGAAAAGTTAAGTCCTTGGAAATTTTGAGTTTCATAAGCTTTAAGTATTAAAAAGTGGTATTTAGGATCAATCAGAGCTACGGGTCTCAAAATGGAATTCTGTTGATCCCAGCAGCTCCGATATGTCAAAATCATCTTGGGAGACTTTACAGAATAATTTTTGGAGTTGTAATAAAGATTTGAGGCCTTGAGTTGAGAATTTCAGGAACTTTAAACCAAGGTTTGACTTTGGTCAACTTTTGGAGTTCTGTTATTCAGAATGGATTTCCGACGACTTTGTTGGATTCAGGAGATGTTTTTTTTCTAGAATAAGTGTTTGTTGAATTTTTAGAGGTCTGAGTATGTTTTGGTATTTTAAAGGCCTAAGTTGGTTTAGTTGCGACTTTTCGAGGTTTGGATCAACGATATCTCGAATTCAAATTCTGATGGTTCCATCAGCTCTAGAATGACCAAATTAGGTAGGTAGCACTGTTGGAATGACTATCGAGGCAATCGATACGAGATTGAAAGTTATTTTATGATTAACTTTGGTCAACATTCTAGGAAAATGCACTCGAATAAAAATTTTGACACCATAGTTAGTTCCGTAATATCAATTTTGGTCTAGAAAGATCCTTTGTTCTCTTTCCGAGGCTTTCGGACTGATATCGAGGTCCGTTGTAGAATGTGGCTTAAAATGGCTCTTGGGTGTGAGACTTACTTTCTATTAAAATGTTCTCGTATGAGAATTTTGAATGCCCCATTGAGTCCGAAACGTCTAATTTAGTGGGGTAGCATATCTTATTTATTTTTATCTGATTCCGAATAAATTTCGAGCACACATCGAAGATTTTGGATTTTCCAAAAATCCGAAAAATTGCAGCAGCTGGTGCAGATTATTTGGGAGATTTTCTTGAACTTTAAAACCCCATAACTTGAGTTATATAACACCAAATTGGGTGATTCAAAAAACTTGTGAGAGTTTTTGTGGAGAACGCATTGGAGAGATTGAAAACTGATTTAGAGTATTTGATTCAAGTAAAAATCATAATTTTATTCACAGTAGTGTCCATTTTCGGAATAAATTTTTGAAGAACTTTGACAAGTTATTTCTTGAACTATATAAATCCGATTTGGGTGATACCATAGGCTATTTTGCGTGGAATTTTGAAAATAACATCTTGGAGATTTCAAAATCTGATTTTGGCACGTTGTTAGAGGTAATAAATTAATTTTTAGCTGTAGATTTTGTATTTTTTGGAATTAAATTTTGTTGAATTTTGGAAGAGTGTAAGTTGGTCAATATAAGTCTGTTTTGAGTAATTGTTTAGGCTAGATTATGGGGGGTTTTGCAAGAAACGTCATGGTGTAATTTGTTTTGATTGAGAGATTTTCGTTTTTGGGAAATCAATGCGTAAAGAGGCTGCCTTGTTTGTTTTCTTAGTTAAAAATACGGGAATTGATTTTTTGATCGTCTTGCGTTATTCTTCCACCCCAAATTGTGTTATAAATCTGATTTGTGAGCTTGGGGTGACGTTAGGACCTATTATGGGGGTCAAATATATAATTTTGTATGTGGGTCTCACATTTTCCATTTTAGACTCCGAAATTGATCCATCTCCAAAAATTATAAAATTAGTGTCTAAATAACTATATTGACATCGTGGATCTATTTTTGATAGTGTAAAAGCATTCTGAGGTAGTTCAAAAGGGAAACAATCTTCAGCACAGTGATTTAGAACCCGCGTTTTTAGCCTACAAGTAGGCTACGGTTTTACCTTTCATTAGATTGAGCTGAAATGTGTTAAAGCATTTTGAAATAGTTGAAATTTGGGTTGGATAGTTTGATTGTATATTTTAGGTGTTAGAAATCATGTTTCAGGCTTGTTATTAGGTTTTTTAGAAATTTAGAAATATGTATATCTTGTCATTATTTGTTAGTATTATAAGGAGAGTTGAATGAGCATGTTGTTGATACTGTGGAGTATGTTGGCCAAAGTATAGTATGTAAAGTTGCTTTAAATGCCTCGGCGTCGCTTCGGTGGACTTAGATTCTTGTAGAATGGTGTAGCGCGCTAGTGCCTAGTAGTTTGGCCTTAGTTAGGCGTTACCCTTGCTTTTAAAAATATCCTCATCCATAAATCGATATAATCAAGGCTTTCGTGATGCGTCAGCAATACTAGAATTCGTGATCGTTGACATTGGCTCCAGTTCCAGTTTTGGTGGCATATCAATTGACTCATTTGGGAAAAGATTTTTGGTCCTATTTTATTCTAGGTGGGAAGTAGAATGTTTGGCATCATGCGATAAATTATCTGTGAGCATCCGGGAACCAAGTACCGGCTTCTGTTCTAAATTATCGGGGAGCATCCGGGTACTCAGCCCCGGCCTCTACCGGCTTGCTAGTATGACGAGCGTTCGGGTACCCAGTCTCTGCCTCGATCATACCGATGTATTACAGAGAGAATTCATGTACCCAGTCCCATCCTCGACTGCACTTATGTATTATGGCAAGCATTCGGGTACCTAGTCCCGGCCTTGGCCACTTTGAACATTTGGGTGAGCATCTGGGTCCTAGTCCTGGCCTCGACACCTAAGTCACCACTAGATCGTTTGACTCTTGGAGATCCTGGGTGTGGAAATAATATAGTACTTCAGCTCCTAACATCACAGATTCTTGGTTTTTAGCCTTGGTAGTTGTAGCTATTCTGTGTACTCGGCGAGCTTATGGGGGTTCGTCCGGATTTTTATTTAACTTGCACACAATTGTCCCAACTGGGATTATGGGGGCCTAGTTGGGTATAGTTAGTTGTAGTTCTCATAGATTGTACTCTTTTCCCCTTTTGATGCTTATGTTGACTCCTATTTAGGCTACTCCTTTTTTTCATACTATTTTTACCTTTGCTACTCAGTAGCCTATGATGCCTACTCGGTACCGGTTGTCTTGGTACTTATACTACACTCTACATCTACCTTTGTTATGCACGACCGAGCACCAGCTACCGTTGTGGATAAATTGAGCCTGTTACAGTCAGCTTCAGAGAGTAGGGTGAGTACTTGGCATTTTTGGATCATTCATGTCTCCTTTAGTATGGATGGCCCATCTTTTGCCTTTGTTATATATATTTTCAGTCCACTTTCAGTACTTGTACTCATCTTTTATTTTGTAGCAGCTCTATTCTTGTGACTTCCAGGTTTTGGGAGGGATCTTTAGTTGTCTATATCATGTTTTGGTATACTTTCGCTTATTCTTTCTGCCTATCTTTATAATTCGTCACTCTTATTTAGTTTCTACCCTCAAACCTATTACTTGAAGTTTCGGGTTGATGGATTGGGTTACCTACTGGAGGGTTATAGTAGGTGTCAACATGACCTAAGGAATTGGGTCATGACACTTATGCCTTAGTCTAGTATTGTTAAATTCCTTTAGAATTATTGTCAATGCTTATTATTAGCCAGTGTGATTAATATCTTAGAATGGGTGTTATTTGATGCTTAGCTATTATAGTGTCTTATCGTAAGAAATTTTTGGGTTTGTTCCTTTCACTGGTGCGAGTACAATGAGGTTGTGTTGAGATTTGTAAGGTTTGGCCCTACTTAGGCCTATGACTGTGATGATATCCCTATCTTATGATTAGACCTTAGATCCTCCGCATCCTTTTCTTCCGTGTGATAGCCTGTTATTTCTGGCTTCATGCTATGAATTAGGTTTATCTACTAGTGGAATGTAGTAGGTGTCATCATAACCTGAGGAATTGGATCATGAAATCAACCATCGAGAAAAGTACATCACAATCATTATAGATCAAATGAAAAATATCTATGTGCTAAACACCGTGGACTTGCCAACAATCACGTGTCTCACTGTAGTGTCAAGTGATCTATGACTATGGCATAGAAAACTTGGACAGGAAAGCATGCATGCTCTCAAGAAACTCTCAAGATTGGAATGGGTTCTCAGATTACCAAAAATAAAATTTGAGAAGAATCACATTTGTGTCGCTTGTCAACTCGGTAAACAAACTCGAACATCGTTTAAAGTCAAAGACATTGTGAGCACATCCAAGCTACTTCAACTTTTGCATATGGACTTATTTGGTCCTACAAAAACAACAAGCATTGGCGGTAAAAGATACGTGTTTATAATTGTTGATGATTATTTCTTTTTTACTTGGGTTATTTTCTTGTCACATAAATATGAAGCATTAACCAATTTTGAAGTAATTTATAGAAAGGTTCAAATAGAAGTAGGCTATTTATCACTACTTTTCATATTGATCATGGAGGAGAATTTGAGAATAAGTCATTTGAAGAATTCTGCAATCAAAATAGATATTCCCAAAACTTCTTATCTCCAAGATCTCCACAACAAAAGAAGTAGTCAAAAGAAAGAATTGGTCACTTCATGATACAACTAGAATACTTTTACTTGATTGAAGCCTTCCATATCACTTTTGGGCAGAAGAAGTAATGCATGTCACATTCTAAATAGGTGATTGATCAAACCTATTCTAAAAAATACCCCTTACGAGTTGTGAAGAGGAGAGAAGCCCAATAGCAGTTACTTTTACTCCTTCAGCTGCAAATGTTACATTCATAATAATGGTACGAATAATCTGGGTAAGTTTAATCCTAGAAGTAATGAAGGTATATTGCTCGGATACTCTCCCTCTAGTAAAGCTTTTAGAGTTTTTAATAAAAGAACTCTCAACATTGAAGAACATGTATATCTTGTCTTTGATGAAACTAATCCAACAATGCAGGTCTCTAAAGTTATGTCTCATGATGAGGAATCCTTCTCTCAAACTTCCCCTTCTACTGATGTTTCAAAAATTGCATATAACAGTATGACTCCCAAGTTGACTACTGCATCAGATGAACCAACTCTCAACACAAAAAAAATCAAATATTACTAGAGATTGGAGACATAGTCAAGATTTCCAAAATATTTTATCATTGGTGACTCAACTGAAAAAATGCAGACTGGAACTTCATTAAGAAGAAAGCTTCAGTTGAATTCATCTCTCAAATTGAACCAAAATGAATCGATGAAGCCTTGATGGATGAATCATGGATACAAGCAATTCAGGCAGAAATGGATCAATTTGAGAGAAATCAAGTATGGGTTCTCACTAAAAGACCAAAAACTTCTTAAGAATAGAAACCAAGTGGGATTTCGAAATAAACTCAATGAAGAAGGAAAATTAATTAGGAATAAAGACAGACTCATTGCTCAAGTATACTCACAACAAGAAGGCATTGATTACAGTAAAACGTTCACTCCTGTGGCAAGGTTAGAATCCATTCGCATTCTTATTGCTTATGCATCTTTTAACAAATTCGAAGTTTTTCAAATAGATGTAAAGAATGCTTTTTAAAATGGTTTTATAAATGATGAAGTTTTTGTCAAACAAACCCCTAGTTTTTAAAATCCTTCCTGTCTTGATTATGTTTTAAAATTATTAAAAGTTCTTTCTAAATTAAAACAAGTTCCAAAAGTGTGGTATGAACGATTAAGTACATTCTTACTCAAAAATAATTTTCAGCATAGAAAAATTAGCACCACCTATTTTACTCAAAAACATGAGTCAAGTATTCTCATCGTTCAAATTTACGTTGATGATATTATTTTTGGAAGCTCTAATATTTCTTTGTTTGAGAATTTTGCAAATCTTATGAAAGGTGAGTTCTAAATGAGTCTCATGGGTGAACTCTTAGTTTTTCTCGGACTTGAAATTAGGCAAACACCAGAAGAAACTTTTTTTAGTCAAGGTAAATATACAAAGGAATTGATAATAAAAAACTGGCATGGAAAAAGGGAAAGCCTTTAAAACTCCTACGACTCCCTCCATGTTTAGAAACAAAAAATGCCAAAAAAGATGTTGACAAAAAATTATATCAGGAAATGATTAGCTCACTATTATAATTAACAGCACACTGATCAGATATAATATTCAATTTATGTAAATGCGCTAGAGTTCAGACCGCCCCAAAGGAATCTCATCTCACTACTATAAAAAGTTTCATACAATATATAATTGGAACTTTAGAAATGGGAATATGGTATCCATACTCATCAAATTAGGATCTAATGGGTTTCTCAGATGCTGACTTTGTATGTGATAAGAATAAAAAAGAAGTACAAGTGGAACATGCCAAATACTAGGAAAATTTCTAATATACTATCATAGCAAGAAGCAAACATTCGTAGCTCTTTCTACTACCAAATTTGAGTATCTTGCCGTTGGTAGCTGTGTCACTTAAATTTTATGTATTATGATCAATTACTTGATTATGATTTATGTTATAAAGTTTTTCCCATTTATTGTGACAATAGTAATGTTATTAGTCTGTCAAAATATATTAAGTGTCATTCTAGAGCTAAACATATAGACATTTTAGCGAAGATGCTGAAAATGGATATTTTTTACTTGAATTTGTTGATTCTGAAAATAAACTCACAAATATTTAAAATTTTTCTTACCTTTCTGCATTCTCATTATGTACTTTTTCTTTTTCAAAAAGACTCCAACCCTCCCGGTCTTATCAACCTTTCCCTTTAACCGTCACTCCTTACTTCATTCAAGAAATCTCTAGGTTGCACTCTTCTCTTCTTTAAAGAGAACTCCCCTCTTTATCTCTCTTCAATTCCTTCTTTCTAACATGACTCGAAGAAGATCAATGGCTTCCCAAAGGATCGCTATTGAGAAATCCAGGCAATTCGAATTGTATTTCCTTTTGCTCCCCTCTGACTCATTTGAAGCAGAGTCCATCGCAAAGCCCTCCTCCTCAAAGAAGAGATCCTTCTCTATTAAGAAGAAGGACTCCAAGATGTCTCTCTCTTATCCTAAAGTGTGTTATAGAATAGAAGACATGCATAAGTTATGTGTTATTGGAAAAAAAGCGGAAATTTAAAGCCTTTAAGCAATGACTTGTGGTGATCGGTCGTGTAGTCAACTATTAACAACCAGAAGAATATCCTTTTCCGGTAAGTTCCAACTTCAAGACTCAAAGTTATCTATGTTTTTCCATCGGTATGGTCTAGAGTACTATGAAGAGCCTGTTCGTTTGTCCTGGTCTAATCTTCATGTCCTTGAAAAAATTTGAGATCTAGAAACCCTAGGGAAATTATATTGTGGTGAATGAATCTTTGTTTAAAGAAGTTTTTGGGTCTGAATTTTCTAGTAATATTTTATTCATGAATGGGATTTGGCCTGAGGAACTTGAGGTTTCTTTTGTAGCTGCAAAGGCGTTTGTTGCTAAGCCTAATGCTGATTTGTCTGATGTGTTTTGAAAATCATATTTTGGATCATATTATTGCTACAACTTTGGTACCTAGATAGGGTTCTCTCAGCAAAATGTCCAATACGGATGTGTTTGTTTCGTATTGTCTCCTGAAAAGGTATAAAATCAATTGGTTTTCTGGATTAAGGAGTACATGTTGGAAAGTGTTAATGAACCAAATTCCTCTGATAGTATTCCCTATGGTCTGCTTGTCTCTCTTATCAAAGTCAACACTTTAGAAGATTTCTCAAAGTCCAAACCCATCGAGGTAGCTGCCACCTATGACACTAGAACATTGTCCAGCATAGGTGTCACAATCCAAAATAGGTCCTAGATATGACACAATGCTTAGGATTCCCAAAGAAACCCCAACCAAGCCTCTTAGTATCAAATTAGCAAAAACTCATAAAAGTCCAAGAAGACATAGCATAATGAAAGTGAATCAAGACAATATAGAATCTATACACATATCTCAACCATGCCTCAACATGACTACATAGGCTAATACTAGGACATGTTCCAAGATCACCCTTAAAAAAAGTAAGGATACGACATGAAATAGTCTCAAAACATCATCATAGTCTAGAAATGACAATAAGAGAAAAGATAGACTCGGTTTTCTCTTGGAGCATGAGGACTCACAACACAAACTTATGTAGATCGCCAATTAGACATGGGAGGAGGATGGAGAATCCATCCCTATATTGTTATATAATGTACGCAATGAAGTTTGAGTTAGTATGTTTGAATGTACTAAGTATGTAAGAAGTATACACTGTATGACATAAAACATGGTAGTGCAATGACCAAGCTTTAAAATATAGTTAAAAATTCCTTTAAAAGCATCATAAGAAATAAAACATGGTAAATAAAAAACTCATAAGTAGTCATAAGAAGTATCAATACACAATAAACCATAAGAGTATCATATAAAAGTAAAGAGAGGATTAGTTATTTAAAGTATTATACAGACCATACATATATTGGAAATAACCGCAACCGACTTTAAGACCATGCAATCTATATTATGGAATCCGATGATGCCCACATCAGGAAGGGGGGAGGCTAATTTCCAAGGTATACTCCGTCTCATAGTCATCATCAACATTAGAATACGGTACTTACCTCAAGTTCTCATTTCCCATGATGGCATGTAGTTATGGGACTAGAGATCGCTACAAAGTCTTAGGTCAAGCCCCACCTCAATGTCCTCTCGGTGCTAAGTCAATATCCCACAGAATTCATACCATATCATAATATAAATATACTATAGGAATAACTCATTTATCATCATTCATTACTTTTCATGAGTCATCCATATGCCTTGATAATCATTCATAAAATTTATTCATAAGAGTATCTCATTATCATATGATTCATGTAATGTGGGTGTAGACCTTCCATCAAGAATCCTTTCATAAAAACATCATTAGCGTCTTAAGTCACCCTCTTTCATAAACTTACTTGAATACTTGAAATTCATGATCATGACTTATACTTGAAATTAAGGTAAAACATGAACACATGATCAATTGACTAAAAAATGATGAAATTGGATTGAAAACATGTATGATCATATACTTTATACTAACCCATACATAATTGATGAAAATAGTATCAATTGGATGTATAATTAAAAATATCTGAAATCCATACAATGAATCCTAAAGATCAATGTAGGAAAATTCATAGAAAAACTTTTCAATTCCATGAAATAACCATTAATTTATATTAAAATAGATTCTTAATCATAATTTGAATCATAATTCATGTAATTGAAATAGAGATCATAAAATCCATAAAAATCATACTTTAATTATCAAAAATATGAGAAATTGGTTGGGCTCCATGGGTGAAAGTACCCTGGGAAGAAATACCCACATACCTTGAAAGAAAACCAAAAACAATTGAAGAAACTTGGACTTTTAATGGAGAGCATGAGATAATTCCTTGAAGATCTTCAATGGAGTTTTGGAGAGCTTTTGTAGAGAGAGAATTATTTGAATAGGCAATTTGTGGTTAAATGAATGAGATTAGGTGATTAAGTTAGTTTATAGAATAAAATTAGGTCGTAAAACATCCAGGTTCATTAACTAATAGTTAGAGAACTGTCTAAAGTGTCTCCACTTAAAAACTAAATTCGGACAGAAAATTGTACTAAGTTCATCATATAGATTTGTTCCGTGATAGGCCAATTTTATCATGGACATGTCGTGCACCCTACTGGAAGTACAATTTCTTGGAAAAATTTATCTTCTGAAATATATGACCTAAAAATCCACCGATTCTATTTTCGCAATGCTTAATCTTATTATATCATATTCCAACCTTCAAATGCCTGGGATATTACAATATCTCCCTCTTAGAACATTCGTGAGTGAGGTAGAACTAGCTTGAGTAGAGTACAGCGTATGCCTAACAAACAAGCATGAATGCAATAATACAATTTAAATATCATTTAAACTAGGTTCATGAGTATGCATGCGTGTAATGAGACATAAAGAAATTGGAATGTGAGAGTTTGGAGGATTGAAGAATGAATAGCTAAATACCTTAGGCCGGAATGGAAGGAAAGAGATAAGGATATCGTTTCTTCATGTCCACTTTCGCTTCCCATGTTACACTTTCAATTTCTTGGTTTATCCATAAGACTTTAACGGATGCAACTTTCTTGTTTCTCAACTTTTAAACTTGGCGGTCCAAAATTTCCACTGGAACCTCCTGATAAGTCAGGTTTTCTTCAACACTCACATTTCCTAAAGGTTCTATGGCATTGGGGATACGAACACATTTCCTCAACATTGATAAATGGAATACCAGATGAACTGAGGCTAACTTCAATGGCAAATCAAGTTCATAGGCCACTTTACTAATACACCTTAGGATCCTATATCTCTATAGAAAATTTTATCCCAAGAGTACTAATCCTTATCACCACATTCAATCAAACCTCAAGAAATAATCAAGAAACACCCAATACACCATTCATTCACCCACATGCCATCAACATCATATTCAATCCTAGTTCTATAACCACTCATATACACTCACTTGAAACCTTAACAAGAAGTCATCAATATCCCACTGCAATCACTCACATATCGACAACCACACATTCAAACCTACCATTCTAACCACTTTATGGCTACTTTGAAGTCAATACCACTTAAAATCTTTCATGTCTACCTTAGCATCTCAAAATTTGAATTTGTATTAAGTCTAACAAAGGGAAAACCAGTATACTTTTACCTATATCCCATCGAGTTCTTCCCCCATGTATATAACCCTAAATGGAATAACCATACTTCAATTACCACAATAAGGAACACCCACTCTCTGTCCTTCTACCATAATGCATCTATCAAGAGCTACGGGGTTTTACTCAATAACATTTCTCTTAGGACATCAACCTTTGGAAATCATTCCCTACTTTGGCAACGAAGTATTTCATCTCCCTCTTATGATAAAACCTCAATCTTCTTATCAACCACTGATTTCTCCATCTCAACTAAGGTTGGATCCATGTCTTGATTTTCTTTTTACATTCGCTATAAATGATGATTCCAAACTATTTTTAAAAATAATGCCACCCTCATTAGAGTAACACACCCTTACTTCTAAATATCTAACTACCCTTCCACTAAAGAATCGACTCATTAGGAATTTGGAATTTGACCATATGGGTTCTACAATTAATAGATGCATAAGAAGTATGTAGCCAATCTATGCCAAGGATAACATCAAAATCGGTCTTTCAACCTCAACAAGATCACATGGGATTATTTTATGCAAGATCAATACAGGACAATTTCTATAGACTTTCTTGGCTTGCATCACCAAAGGGGGTATAAATCGAAAAGGCTCTAGCAAAATTTTGGGACATATATTAAATCTTATAAAAAGGTAAGGAGTAACAAAAGACAATATGACACCCTGATCAAGCAAAGCATAAACATCAAAGCCAAAGACTTCCAATGTACCAAATGAAGTACCCTGCTTGGTTGGGAAATCTGAAGAATCCCTAGGCTCAACCGACTGACGAATCTCCCTTCTCTTCCTAGAAGCCACTGGATAGCCCCTTTTCTTATGTCTACTTTTGGCACAACCATAACAAATCCTTGTGTTGGACAAACATTCCCCTGGATAATTTTTACTACACTTGACACACAAGGGCTAGGACCTTTCCTTTCCATCAATCTTCCTCCAATTTGAGCCAGATGCTTCCCCTTTTGACACCTTCTGACGATTAAAGTCATTCCCTCTCCTAACATTTATTTTGCTAATGTATTTTTTTTCACATTTGTGCTTAAAAGGGTTACTTTTTGCTGATTTAATTAAGCGGAGCCAATAACATAAGGGCATAATAAAGCTCCATATTAAAGATATCGGCACTTAAGGGTGGGGCAACCGAAGCATAAAGACTTTCATCATGATAAATTTTCTGGTTTCTCTATTTCTTATGTGAGATATTCTAAAATATGTAGCACATGAGTTAGAAGGCTATAGGATTAAGCACTATCTCACGATAAGATCATGAAAGAAGTAAAGATTTTCCTAAAATACCTCATAGCTTCCTACTCATAGATGTGGCACGCTTCACACCCATGAATAGCACTATACTTGACGCGACATGTTGGACTCCCTAGGACACTCCAAAACTATGTGTTCTGATACCAAATTTGTCATGACCTAAACTAGGGCCTAGATGTGACACAAAGATTAAGATTCTTAAAGAAACCCCAAATAAGCATCTTAGCATATCATAAGCATACATAAGGAAACACATAAGTGGAAACTCATTAAAGTACAAGAAGACATAACATAACCAGAGTGAATCAAGACAATATAGACTCTATACACATATGTCCAACATACCTCTACATGACTACATAGGGAGGGACTAGAGCTTGTTCCTATCTCACCCTCAAAGAAAGTAAGGATACGACATGAAATACTCTCAAAACATAATCATAATCTAGAAATAACAATAAGAGGAAATATAGACTCAAATATTCCTCAAAGCATGAGGACTCACCACTCAATCTTATGTAGATCATTGGCAATGAAGTATGCAGTAGTACATTTGAATGTACTAAGTATGTGTAAAGTAAGCAATGCTATATATTTCCACCTGATCATATGCAAGTGTATAAGGTCTTACAAGTAATAAAGTGGCTCCTTTCAAAATTAGATTGTCGAACCCAAAGAACTAAAATCAGGCGTGAGTAATATTTCCAATTGTCTAAATTATTCGCATGTATTGCAAAAAATTGATTTTATTTATATTGTCTACTAATTTATTAAAACTACAATTAAGAAATAGTTCATGTCATAACCCAACCCCATAGACCATGACGGGTACCCTAACTGGGCTCTCGCATATAGCTCTGCTAACTATAAGTAAACCTATCCCCAGTTTGAGTTATAATGTATCAACAAGTAAGATAACATATAAACCGATGAGGATATCATAACATATGAAGAAAACTATACACGCATATATATGACCCACATACATGTCCACACACCTCTAAGAATAAGAACAGTAACATAAGGTGGGACAGGGACCCTGCCGTACCCATGAACAAATAAATATATACATCGCGAGTTAGTATCAAAACTAGGCTCCGGCACAATGGAGCGCTTCTGAACTTCTAAGTGAGACTCCTATGCTGGCGGATCCCTAAAGTGTGTATTTGTACCAACGGGCATGAACGCAACCCCCTTCTTAAGAAAGGGGGTCAGTACGATATATGTACTGAGTATGTAAAACATAGACATTATAAAGAAATTATAGTTGGCGTAGGGATGCAGGGGAAAGTATAATATTTAACCATTTACCGTATCGCATCGTATAAAAGAAAGTCATACATATTACCATCACGTACTATGCCCGGCCCATTTTAGGGAATCAGTGTACCATCTATATCATTCTGTCATCATATGCACATATATATTATTAGCGTTGTAGAATGTACATCCCGATCCATATATATAGCAAGTACATGCCAAGGAATGTATAGCTCAATCTGCACATCATATAATAATGTCGAGGAATGAAGGCCCGATCCACATATCATATAATAATATTGAGGATTGTTCGTTCAGATACACGTATCATATAGTAATACCGAGAAACATTTGTTCTGATCCATGTATCATATAGTAATGCCGAGAAACATTCGGTCCGATCCACATATTATATAGTAATGTCGAGGAACGTTCAGTATGATCCACATACCATATAGTAATGGCGAAGAACATTCTGTTTGATCCACATATCATATAATATTAATTATATTATAGTCTACCTGGGACTCGGTGAAAGATGTATTACAGTATACATGAATCAAGTAGTGAGTAACCATATACAATCTAAATCATTATCAGAGACTCGATAATGTAAGAAGATTAAGCTATCGTCCGAGGACCAGAATAGTAGTGTAGCCATTTTAAGTGCCTTCTAAATGCCATTAAGGCCTACATCACTTAGTATATTAGAGACCCTAGATATGTACTAAAGTAATACTAACAGTTCATAGAATCAGGGATACCCATCGTCATATAGTCCTTAGGACTAGGAGTTTATGCATCCAGTACTTCTCAACCTATGGAGTTTAAGGAAAGTAGTTCAACTTACTACAACAGTTTGACACTCAGAAGTGAATAAGAGATACAGATTATATTTAGGACTTAAAAGTGGAGTTACCTCAGATATCGTATCACATTTTACTTACAATTAGGACATGCCAAAAAAAGAGAAAGAATAAGCTTTACCTAGTCTCTACTTTTCCATAAGGAGTCATCATTACATATATGATACTCAGCCCACCATTGACTCGGTATCATAACCTTATTATTGCATTACCTTACCATTATAGAACCACACTTATGTCAAAGATATATAAAGAGGAAATAAAGGTAGCTCTACATATTTATGCCAACACATGCCAAGAGAAAGGAGATAACTTTACATACTTACTACTCTTCATCATATAGAAGCCTTGAAAGGCAATAACTCAACTAGTATAGGAATTATACCATCGAGAAGTGAATAAGACTTATGAGTCATACTTGGGGTTATATGAATGGAATTATCCCCACATTTCATATATCAATCACTTAAGTCTAAGACATGCCAAAACAAAAGAAGGATAGCTTTACATACTCTCTTATGGATTACCCTTACCCACGTTTGCCACATCGTCTTTTGAACCTATTTAACATGCAAGCAATACTAAGGTTAATAACCTTTCACATTCCAATTTCCAACTCTACAATCAAGTATCCATAGGACTCATTTCCTTATCCATTTCCCTTGACTAGTTTATTACTAGTTCCGAAATTGGTAGAAATCAGGGCAGCATCTCCCCTGTAACTTGCCCTCTCCAATTGCTAATCTTAGCAGACATATTATCAACAATAACAGCATTTATATATACAATCAAATCACTTCAATATTAATCAATACAACTCCAAATAACTAGCTCAAACTACGATGCCAAAATAGAGTTTTTCACCTTTATTTCATAAGACCTTTAACAATACAAAACGGAGGGTCATGTGGCTGCAACCAAAATAGAGTTCTCCTAGCGCGGCTGAAACTTCGTGGCTGTTTGTTATCCTTTTGGTGCTACTCAAAACCATAAATTTACATTAATTACACCTTCATACCCTCATGGTATACCCTAGATAATTAATTCATTGAACAAAATTGGACAACTTACCTTTTTTCTCCCAAAATCCGTAGCTTTCTTTCTCTCTAGCTTAAGAATTTCTCTTCTCTTTGTTTTCTAGAATTGTCTAGGATAAGAATGAAACTATGGGATAAATATGAACTAAAGGTCATAAAACATATATATAGAGGCTACTTTAGGGGGTTACACATGTTAGCCCATAAGTGGTGACACGTGTTAAGCCCTTATTAGGCCAAACACCCCTTTCCTCCAATCATAGGCTGCCACGTGGTATGTGGGGTCTACCACCCTTGCTCCAACTTCTGCCACATGGATCTCTCTCTTGCTAACATGTGTCACTTTATTTTCCTTCTCGTGGGTTCATAATCTCATCTTACTTTACGAACCTATTTAATCCTTGCTATGTAAGCTTGATATGTACTCCAATAGCTTAAGTATGTAAGATTTCAAAGTTGGTATCTTACGTAAATACGTCATGTCCTATGAGTCATTATTCGGTCCCCAACTTCTTATGGATTCTTATAACTCTATTTCCAATCTTCTCTACTATAGGGTATCGCATTCTCTTTTCCTTAGAGATGTTTGATAGACTTATAGATTATCCGACTCATATGGAAATTCTTAAAAAGATTAAGAGTTCTTAGGAAGTCTTAAAAAACTTTTAGAAGCTTTAAGAAACTTTAGGAAACCTTAAGAAACTTAAGAGGCTTACGATCCTTCCATGAAACTTAAGATCCTTTCAAAAGACTGAAGAACATGTTCTAAGGTAAAAAAGTACGGGGTGTAACATCCTTTCCCCCTTTAGAACATTCATCCTTGAATGTGAACCAAAACCTTCCTCAAGATCTTATACAGACTATATAGAGAGTTTCTCTGTTGCATTGCTATAACATATACTTTCATCCAGCCATCACTATTAGAGTCCCAAAGGTTGGGATTACCTATAGCGTAAGGTGTAGGTACGAATACCTGTATTTCATTTCCTTTTCAGCTTCCCAGGTCATTTCTTCACAAAAAAATATTCACGACAAAACCTTAATGTAAGCTACATCCTTAGTTCACAATCTCCTACTTCACTGATCCAGGATGGTGATAGGTTGCTTCTCATAGGATAACTCCTCTGTGACCTGGATATCCTTTATGGGATATACTCAGGCTGGATTACCAACACACTTGAGAAGCATTGATACATGGAAGACTAGATGTACTACTTTCAGATTCACTGGTAATCCAGCTCATAGGCAACCTTTCCTATTCGGTAGAGGATCTGATATGGCCAATGTATTTGGGACTAAGGTCCTCTTTCCTGCTGGATCTTATTACTTTCTTTGTGGGTGGTAACTTTGGAAATGCCCAATCATTAACTTAAAACTCTAGAAGTCGACGTCGATTACCTACATATGAATTCTGTCAATTTTAGGCGGCTAATAACCTATCCTGCATGAGATTCACCTTCTATACAACTTATTAGACCATGTACGATCCCATTAGTCATGTTTTACCAATATCAACTAACCAATTGCCGACCTACAATTTCTTCCCTACAAAGTCTCGTATGGGGTCATCTGGAAACTAGAATAACAGTTAGTATCATAAGTAATATTGATAGGTAGTAGGCAATTGTCCTAGATACCTTTGAAGTCAACCATATAGGCCCGCAATATATCCTCTAGAATTTAGCTAGTAAGCGTGATTTGTCTCTCGATCTGAGGGTACAATGGTGTACGAAGACCTATCTGTCTTCCCAATCTCTTCATAGACTGATATTTAGTAGTTAGCTGTAAATTGGCTCCTTCGTCCGAGACACCAACTATGAGAACTCTGTAAAGTATCACCACCCTCTCGACCTATATATTTACATCATATCGGCTGAACAGGTAGTCCTTGATTGAAGGAACATGGGTTGATATTATTAATTTGCATATAATATTTCATATAGAATCATCTGTCCATGGAGTACAAAGTGAGTCTTGTAGCCAGGGTTGTATTGTGGAATCTTTGACCTCGTGTATTACTTCTTACCTCCATTAAATGACATCAACTGGTACATTTACCTTTTTGGGTTTTGTTCTACTACCAAGCGGTGTCGAAGTTCCCCCACACAATGACCCCCATAGCCGTTCTGTATTTTTCTTGTCACTAGCTGGTATTATATTGAAGAACTGTGTCACAAATGTGCATCATCCGTTGGTACTCAGCTAATCTGGCTCATTTTGTTCGATCCCTTTTACAACTCCCTT
The DNA here is from genome assembly GCF_947179165.1 of Solanum dulcamara. NCBI lineage: Eukaryota > Viridiplantae > Streptophyta > Magnoliopsida > Solanales > Solanaceae > Solanum > Solanum dulcamara. The sequence continues at coordinate 54,594,962 of NC_077241.1, forward strand.
AACCCAACTTATAACACTCTAGGTACATACTCTCGTGTCATTGCTTCATTGTTAATTCAGATTCTTCCATGCTACCCCTTCTGTCACCCATTACATTGCAATGCTTGCAATAATGTGCGACGACACTCAACCTAGCCTAAGATTTACCTTAGCATCATCTCGCTAGTCTTCATGTTTCGCCTTACCCTCTCATTTTTTATCTGACAACCGGTATCGGGTTAACTCTTCAGTTTCATCCATAGCCATGTCCTTTTTGTAATTTGGTGGAACTTCTTTTCGTACTTGTCTATAACATATCCAAAATATCATAACCCTCTTTTCTTAATGTACTCCTCCACTTGGTCTTATGTTGCATATATAAATATTCACAGGTTACACCACTACCTTTATACAACTTGTATAAGGTAGGCGTAATCCTTTTCATTTTCTGGTTCCTTCCATTTCACATATCCCACCAGTTGTCTGAAGATATTCATATCTGTCACCATTTTTCTTACCATCCTAGTATTGATCCTCTAATTACCGTTATTATGGATACGATCTTTCAAGATATATTACAACCTTATTTTTCATCCTCTTTTTACTTCTAGGAAAAGTTCGTCAGACTTTCATCTATATTCCTTCCTATCTCAAAACCTGAATGCAGGAGATACTAACAATTCCTCATAGGGCCAACATATACATGCATATCACGTCTACATATGGCGTGTAATACCAACAGCAAAAGGAGATATATATGATAGGGGGAAAGTCTAGATCTATTGATACATATACACCCTAGAAGAATAATAATGATATACCTGTAACTACATTGGTGGTGCCTCCTGATCCTACCTACTAGCCAAGGCATACATGCAATTCGAAAGGCCACTAGAACTAGAATCTCCCCCACGGCCTCTACCACGACTTGCTGGTGCCTGCATACCCTGATCCATAGGGCGCATAGCTACAGAAGAACAAAAACCAACAATCGACCCCATAGACTAAGCTGCACCATTTGGTTTACCTTTAAGTGGGTAATTTCTCATAAAATGGCCTTGACGGCTGCAAGTGAAACAACCTACCTCTGTTCATCTATGAGCCCGAGACTCTGGAGCTTTGTTCGGCTTATGTATACCCTTCGCTATCAAGTCTCTTGTCTATATACTGTAGGGGTTCACTCTAGGCTGGCTGAGGAGGATATCTGCTATACTGTTGAGGTTGCCCACTTCAAGACTCACCATAATAACTAGCTAATTTAGTTCTCTTTTGCTAGGCTCTGTCATAACCTCGATCGGACTGATGCTCTTTATGCCAATGCTCCACCCCTTGCGCATATGCCTGTACTCGGGAAATATCTATACCTGGCTAAGAATCCATAACCATACAACTATCAATTAAGTAATGATCCAGCCCCATCACATAGCGATGCACCCTGTCCGCTATGTCAGCTATAATAGTAGGTGCATGTCTCGCTAGTAAGTCAAACTCAAGGTTATAATCTTGAATACTGCGACCATTCTGCTTCAATTGTAGAAATTTATCAACTCGGGCTCATCTCATTTATGGAGGTAGAAATGGCCGAGAAAGGATTCTACAAACTCATCCTATTCTACCAGAGGATCACCCTCACCTCTCGATAATTCCCAAGACTCATACCAGTTAACGGCTACGTCACGCAGCCGATATGAAGTCAATTCAACTAACTCGGTCTCTGAGGCCTTAATGACCCACAATGTACGCTCTGTTTGCCGAATAAACTCTGGTGGGTCCTTTATGGGTCTCGACCCATAAAACTCTGGGGAATTACATGCTAGAAAGTCGCGAACCCTCTAACTACCTTGCCTATTTGCATCATCCAACCCATGTCTCCAAACCTACCGAGCCATTAATTCGGTCAGTAATTGTACTGCATCTCTCATAGCTCTATCTTCCGCCCCTTTCTGTGGGGATGGAGGCTCCAGTATTGGAACTTCAGGACCTGTAGCTGCTGCTTCCCCAAACTCCTCTAGAGATGGTGGCATAGTAGAACTCGCCGACTGAGGCACAATCCTTAGCATACACTGGGCGCGATCCCTAGTATCCCTCGGGGTATGATTGGTTTCCCTCATCGCCGACTTGCCCTTTTAGGCAGTTGTTGCTTTCCTCGGAGGCATTACTGCAAACATAATGGTAGTTTAGTAAAGGGTCATCCTAAGAACGTAGCTCTATCGCACGATCTAAGACAAGCAAGGAGGATAACATCCTATATGCCCTGTACCTTCCTGTTTATAGATGTGGTGCACAGCACACAGATAAACAAGACTCTACTCGATATGGTTGTAGACATTCCGAGGAAGAACCGCTCTGATACCACTTTGTACCCATGAATAAATAAATATATACATCGAGGGTTAATACCAAAACTAGGCTCCGGCATAATCAAGAACTTCTGAACTGCTAAGTGGAACTCCTACACTGATAGATCCCCAAAGTGTGTATCTGTACCTGTAGGCATGAACGCAGCCCGAGACTAGGTAAAGCTTATTCTTTCTCTTCCTTTGGCATGTCCTAATTATAAGTAAATTATGATACGAGCTCTAGGTAACTCCACATTTAAGTCCTAAATATAATATGTATCTCTTATTCACTTCTGAATGTCAAACTCTTATAGTAACTTGAACTACTTTCCTTGAATTCCATAAGTTGAGAAGTACTGGATGTATAAGCTCCTAGTCCTAAGGACTATGTGACGACGGATATCCCTGATTCTATGAACTGTTAGTATTACTTTAGTACATATCTAGGGTCCCTGAGATCCTAAGTGATATAGGCCTCAATGGCATTTAGAAGGCAATTGAGATGGCTACACTACTATTTTGGTCCTCGAACGATAGCTTAATCTTCTTACATTGTCAAGTCTCTGATAATGATTTAAATTGTATATGATTACTCACTACTTGATTTGTGTATACTAGAATACATCTTTCACCAAGTCTCGAGCTGGCTATAATATAATTATTATTATATAATATATGGATCAGAAAAAATATTCCTCGGCATTACTATATAATATATGGATAGGACCGAACGTTCCTCGGCATTACTATACGATATGTGGATCAGACCAAACATTCCTCGGCATTACTATTAATATGTGGATCAGACTAAATATTCCTTAGCATTACTATATGATACGTGGATCGGACCGAATGTTCCTCGAAATTACTATATGATATGTGGATTGAAACATTATTCCTCGGCATTATTATACGATGTGCAGATCGGGTCGTACGTTTCTCGGCATGTACTTACTATATACATGAATTAGGTTGTACGTTCCATAACGCTAATAATATATATGTGCATATGATGACAGAATGATGTAAATTATACACCGAGTCCACAAAATGAGTCGTGCACAGTACTTGATGGTAATATGTATGACTTTCTTTTATACGATGCGAGTACGGTAAATGGTTAAATGTTATACTTACCCTATGTATCCCTACACCAACTATAATTTCCTTATGATGTCTATGCTTTACACACTCAGAACATATGTCGTACTGGCCCCACCTTTCTCGGAGGGGCTATGTTCATTCCTGCAGGTACAGATACACACTTTGGGGATCCGCTAGTGTAGAATTATGGCTCAGTAGTTCAGAAGCGCTCTATTGTACAAGAGCCTAGTTTTGGTACTAACCCTCGATGTATATATTTATTTATTCACAGGTACGGCGGGGACCCTATACTGTCTTATGTTACTATTCTTACTCTTATAGGTATGTGGACCTGTATGTGGGTCATATATGTATGCGTGTAAAGTTGTCCTCATATGTTACGATAGCCTCATCGGCTTATATGTTATCGTTCTTGTTGATATATTATAACTCAAACCGGGGAAAGGTTTGGTTATAGTTAGCAAGGGTATACGCGAGAGTCCAATTTGGGAAACCATCACGGCCTATGGGGTTGGGTCATGACACTTCACTTTGGCATTTAATGAGTTTTTTAATTACTAATTTACAGGGTTGATTTTAAATCATGGTCTTCCGACCGCTAATTTCCTATCTTTGTTGATAGCCTAACTATATCGTTAAGCGGGGATAGGTATGAACCAAAAAAGATGCATTAATTCTGTCATCCTATTTATTAACCAAGTATGATGTATAGGTATGTGTCACGAGCATCCTACACACGAATCATCCTAGGCAATTCTAGAACAAACTTACTCTTTATATTCTAGTATTCTATCACCTTTCCATCTTTCGAGTTTAGAGTAGACAACCAATGTATTCTAATGGTGATAAAACATTAAAATATTATAAATGAGAATATGAGAGAAATTATATGAAAGTCACCATTTTCAACCAAATCAAACTATATTAAATCTTCATCTTATGGCTACAACCCTAGAACAAGGGATTCTAGCAACTCATAAGGTTTAGAAGAATCAAAAACATCATTAATACCTTCATTAAAAATGAATGTTTTAAAATAAAATATAAGTAGACTATTTATAGCCTCGAAAAATGTGAAGTTGCAATCCTTGAAGCAAAGTCTGCAATGCGGAGGTATTTCTACGCAATGCAATTTTTTCATTTTCTTCTTCGATGAAATTTGTTCTATTCAGAACAAAGTCTGCAATGCAGACCTGGCGCTCACCAAACTGTTACATAATATAAACTTCAAGTGTTGGAATTAATTTGGTGAAGCTTAATGCGCGATGCAGACACATTCCAATATGATGCATTTTCTTCACATTTGTTCCCAACTTCTCCTTTAAGCTCCACTTTGAATCCAATCATCTTTTTAATGTCCTGAAAGGGTCTAATCATATTGGTTAGCTATATTCATACATAAGCACTCTAAAACTGAATTAGATTATAAGAATTTTCTCTCAAACTCTACTATGAACATGGGTTATTTTGGCTATTGGATACATAAATGCACCCAAGATCACAACCCCACACTTATAGTTTTCTTCATCCTCAAACAAACTCTCAATCATAAACACACTAGAACACACATCATGCATGTAAAGCAGTTCTATCAAACCACAGTTATCTCATAAATAGTTTTTTTCTTTCATAGCATGTCAATTCTTATTCAAACAACTGACTGACCCAAACAACCTAACCTCGAGAGTTGACTCTGACATGCAGCAAACTCACATAAATTGCTTATTCAAAACTCATTCAAGATGACCATTCTTCTACTAACATGTGCCCTCACAAAGAAGGAATTACCCATATACACTCACAGTTACATCTAATGCCAATGACAATGGGTATTAAGAAGAATTCACTCACTCTCTCAAATAAAGTCACAAGTTACTCGAGATAAACCATAGGCTTGCCCTTAGTATACTATGCAACTCAATTAAGGTAGCTAGGACTTAGGAATCACATAGGACTTTTTCCGATTGTAGTACAGGCTGGGGGACAAGTAGGTATTGATTTGGAAATGTATAGTGACTAGGTTTCAAGAATTTTTAATACATTACATCTATTCATTCCATTTAGATTCTTCATAATATTTCTCCCCACTTTATTCTTTCTCTAGCTTGCTCTTTCTCTTTTCAGACCACTTATCTATGCATACTCTTTTTTATTGACAATCAGAATGTAGTTGGTTTGATTTTTAATTTCACATGCTTTTCTTCCCTAACACCAGATTTTATTTTATTTTTGCACCAATGGCTTTAATCTTAGTAACACAAGGTTGTAACCCCCACCCCTCCCCCATTTCTCCATTTATTCTTTTCTAAAGCACTTGGGCTTTTTAGATAAAAATTATGGTCTAAAACACATGGTAATGGGCTTCTGACAAGGCTACCAAAGAATCAAGTCATAGGCTCAATGGGTCTAACTATGGAATTGCAACACGGTGGGGTTTACACTTAGTCATTTTGAACTGAGGCTGTCAAAGAAATGCCTAGATCATTTTCCTAATTCTAAGATTCCTTTATTTTCACTACAAAAACACATTGGGCAAGTTCTAGCAATCAAGAGTAACAAGGATTGTGCAAAATCAACCTCTCATACACATGGCACATGCTTAATTTAAGAATGAAAACTTTAATGATATTTCAACCGAATCAATCATATGAATTCCAAATTGAGCTTACACATTCAAAGTCTAACTACAGAGTTGTAGGTGTCTTGATTCAGTCAATGCTTTTCTTAGAATACATGCTTGTCAACTCATGTGCTAGCTATTTATGCAATTCTATAATTTATCAAAACACTTCACGTACATATTACCACAATGACAATAAAGAAAGAAATTATCATAAATAATATTTTTTTGTACGATTTAAGGAGACTATCCATGGCCAAAATATCTGAATAATTCAACTAATGACATAAATAACTAAAGTAGTTTCACAAAATAACACATATATACAGAACTAGACACTCAATACCCCACCCTACACTTAAAGAATAGACACTACGCTCAGTGTCGCAGCATATAAACATCTAAAACAAATGAGGTAGGAGACTACTCTGTCTACTAAACCATCTCTTCTCTAGACGCTAGATCCTCAACCGCCAATGGGTCAAACTCCGCAACCTATAAATCTTATTACATATCTGAGCCTTCCCTCCTTCTTCCCTCGTTAGTAGGGATATTATCTTCCGTAGGCACATTAAAATCAGGCCCAAGTCCTAGTACAACCATCGCATGCTCATTCAGTGGGTATTGTGTCTCCACCTCACGTAGTTCTACTTTAGTGGATAGGAGACCCCCAGTACAGTGTCATAGAATCTCTAGGACAAACATGTAGGCCGTGATCATGTCATCTCGCTTTGTGCACTCCAACAAAGGAGGACTGGACCATAAGTGGTGTCTGTCCCCTTAACGTTGGTAACATCATATATCTCATAATTAAGGGGGCCATATAATCATGCTGGTCCTCGGGGACCCTGGCCTTGCGGCATATCTCTGTGATGAGGACTCCAAAGGTGTATCCTCGACTGTCAAGGACTCTGCACTTACATATGGCCGACTTGATCACAGCACCAATATTTACCTCCATTCCCTTCATAAGGGCATATACCAAACACACCTGTCCCTCACTATCTCGATGTAATGTCAACCTGGAATAAGGCTATGCATCACAATATTTATCTACATATTGGATTCTTTGTTCAGATAAGCATATGGTAATGTTCTATGGTTGCCTCATAGACCATGAAGGACCTACTTAGTTGTTGACTTGGGCCTACAAAATATATGATGAATATCTCGGTAGGGTAGTTGAATATTCAGCTCTGTCAGGGTGGTGGTAAGCAACTCAAGAGTTCCTAATATCTCGTTAATGTCCATAGGAGATCGAGGATTGTCAACCCCACATACAATGATGTTGTGAGTTCGCTTATTAGGCTGATAATTCACATAAAATTCCCTTACCATATGCAAATTGCATGTCTTAGGGTCAGCAAAGAAAAAGCTCATAACGAGGTCCATTAATCTTCTCATGACATTTGTATAGTCTCGGGTCAACTTTTTATCATCAATAGGCATATCTGAGAGATAGCGAGATTTTATGTACCATTTGTACTAATTCTTTCCTACCTGATTTACCTCCTTCAAACCAAGCCTACGATATTGACCTCACTGCATGAAAGGTGCAGGTCGTATTAGGGGCATACCTTTTTCTCATTTTCTACTACTAGAAGTTGTTGGTTTTTTACCATGCCTTTGACTGGACATTGCCTGCAAGCAACCCATAAAATACAAATCATATAAGAGATCATATGTACATTCGCAACTTTAGTCCTGCAACCCCACACTTAAACATTACAGTAGCATGTAAGTGATATGAAGGTACTTAGACTTCCCTTTATTCGAACAATATGTGCCTATGCTTCTACACCAATCCATACTTCAATAATTAAAATGGTAAACATATTGTATAACAAATTCATAGAAGTCTTCATGTATTATAGCATACCCCACAAAAAGAAATATACATGATTCAAAAACAAAGCATCATCCTAAGTTAACTCTCCTAACTTCAAGCATAATTTCAACCCACACAATAGGACCCGAGAAACTCACCTCACACTGACCTCACAAAACAAACCAATTTCAACCCAATACAACATGCATTCTTACTCAAGACTTCAACATTCATGAACAATCACAACCACAAACATTCACTCTCCACATTATCAAAATTAGGGTTTAGGTTCAATAAAGTGAACCCATAACAAATATCTCACAAGAAATAAGTTCTTGTAAAACTTTGTATATCCATGAGAATTAAAATCAAAGAACACATCAAGAAAAAAAGTTATGGAGACAAAACTCAAAGTCCATGAACTTATCCATGTAAAATAAAACTACCCATAACATAATGCTAGTTTAACAGTACATACCTTGAGTAGGTGAAGTGGAAAATTGAAAATTCTTTCTTGAATTTTGCTAGGGAGACGAGGATTTTTGCCTAAGAAAAAAGATTATTTTAGAGTTGAAGAAAAAAAGTGCGGTGAAGGGGTTAAAATTATAAAGTTAAAATAAATTTTAAGGGTTAAAGTTAGGTTGGGTCGGTCTAAAATAACTAAAAATGGGTTAAGTCCGTCTTTTTTAATGAAACTGCCTGAAAGTCCTCCCTGGTCTGCGACGCAGAGACATCGTGGGCCACACTAGTTAGTGTGTAAAAATTCTTAAAAATTAACTTACATAGAAATAAACCAGGTCCGCATCGCCAATCAGGCGCACACCTTCCTTGGAGTGATTTTTTTCAAAACATTTGTATACCTAAGCCAAACTTGAACGGCGAGAGAGTAGGTCTGCGATGCGGCCTTTTCATGGACCACATTATTTAGAAATCCTCCACGCTTCCTTTTTTTCTTTTTTTTTTAATTTTGTTTTTCGTGTACAAATTATAATATCCTATGTATACACTAAAACAAAATGAAATTTTAGCAAAGTTGAAAAAATCAAATATAACCTATGATAAAACAACATGTTACACTACCTCACGGGTGTCCTCCTATGTAGCGCGTGATTTCCTATCGCGGAATGACTTAGCTTTAGCTTTATTCATTCTCGATCTCAATTTCTTCTTCCTCAAGATTGACATCTTTCTCAAAATATTGCTTAACACGTTGGCCATTTACCACGAACGTGATAGATTTGGTGTGATTCCATAGTTCCACGGGTTCCATGTGCTGACATTTACACCACCTCAAATGGTTCATTCGATTTTGATTGAAGCTTACCTAGAAAAAGATACAAATGCGAGTCAAAGAGCAATACCTTTGGGCTTGGCTTAAATGTTCGAGCGACTTTATACTTGTCATGCCATCTGTTCATTTTCTCTTTATACAATTTTGCATTATCATAGGCATTCTAAATTCCTCCAATTCATGGAGATGATGCATATACTTTCTACCTACCAGCTCTAGGTCTAGGTTCAACTTTCCAATGGCCCAATATACTTGGTGCTCCAGCTCCACCGAAAGGTGACATGCTTTTCTAACTACCATATGGTAAGGTGAATTGCCAATTGGTATTTTGTATGCCATCCAGTAGGCCCTAAGCACTTCACCTAGCTTGATATCCCATTCCTTTCTTATTGCATTGATGGTTTTCTGAAGGATTTTCTTCACTTCATCATTTGATACTTTAACTTACCTGCTAGTTTGAGGATAATATGTTGTCGACCTTCTGCCTGACATAAAATTAGCTAACAGATTTTTTATTATTTGTCTTATGAAATGCTTACCTCTATCGCTGATGATGGCCCTTGGAGTGCTAAACCTTGTGTAAATGTGCTTTTTGAGAAAGCGACTTACCACTTTAGAGTCATTGAGTGGAAAATCAAAGGCCTCAACCTATTTAGAAGCATAATCAACCACCACCTGTATATAATAATTTTCATACAATGGTGGGAAAGGACCCATGAAGTCTATTCCCCACACTTCAAATATCTCCATCTCCGATATGTAATTCAATGGCATCTCATGCCTTCTTGATATGGTGCCCATCCTTTGGCTCACAGCTTTTCACAAAACCTGCAGCATCTTTAAATAAATTAGGCAAAATGAAAATAGACTGCAATACCTTATGAGATGTGCATTTGCCTCCATGATGTCCACCGTATGCAGATGAATAGTAACTTTGTAGAACTTGTTGGACCTCGGATTTAGGCACACATCTTCTTATCATTCTATCAACACCTTGTTTGAATAAGTAGAGTTCATCAAATATATAGAACTTTGTTTTATACATTAGCCTCTTCTTTCGTTGGGAGTTTTCTTCGAGGGAAAACACTCCACTAACTGTGTAGTTCACAATATCTACATACCAAAGGAGTTTCTTGACCTTTATGCCAACGGGCTGCTCATCCAGAAACTCTTCTTTTATTGAACTTTGCACACCCACATGTGATGAATCCTCTAATCTAGATAGTACTTCTGGCCTGCTAACTTGTCGAGCATTTGATCAATAAATGGTACTGGATAGTGATCTTTTTATGTGGCATTCTTTAACTTTCTGTAATCCATGCAGATATGCCAACCAGTCACTGTTATGATGGGTATTAACTCATTATTTTCATTCGTCACCACGGTCATTTCCCCTTCTTCGGTACACATTGAACTGGGCTTACCCACTTACTATTAGAGACTAGGTATATTATGCCTACATCTAGCCACTTAATTATCTCTTTCTTCACTACCTCATTAATGACATGGTTCAACCGGTGTTATAATTGTGCACTAGCTTTATGTGATTCTTCCATGAAGATCCTATGCATTCACAAAGTGGGGTTAATGCCATGAAGATTAGTCATTTCCCATCCAATTGCCTTCTTGTGCCTTTTTAGCACCTTAAGTGCTTCTACGACCTACATCTCAGACATAGAAGACAAAAGAATTAAAAGTAAAATATTATTAACTCCAAAGAAATTATACTTGAGATGGGATGGAAGTTTCTTCAACTCCAAGTTAGGAGCTTCTTTAAGAGATGGCTTAGGTTAAGGACTCAATTCTCTATCTAATGGTTCCACATTACTTTTCCACATGTTGATATTTGGAATGTCAAGCACACTCGCTAGCTCTTTAGATTCCATGTCACCTTCAATATCTTGACCCATTAAAACTTATTCTAAAGGGTCCTTTTGCTAAAATGCACTGAGCTGCCACTTCCTCATCAATGACAATTTTAGCTGATAATTCTTCATAGGTTGTTGGCAATTTTAGTGCTTGATATACATCAAACACCTCAACTTTGTCATGTGCTCTCATCGTCAATATACATGCATCCACATCAATAAGTGCACCTCATGTTCCTAAGAATGGACGTCCCAAGATAAAGGGAACCTCTGGAATAGGCTCAAAATCTAATAAAACAAAATCAATAGGAAAGATAAGTGATCCTACTTGAACTAACAAATCCTCAATAATACCATCAGGTCTAGCTACAAACTTTTCGGCCAATTATAACAAAATGGTGGTTGGTTTAGGTTCTTCCAAGCCTAATTTCTTGAGCATAGATCTAGGCATCAAGTTTATACTTGCACCTGGATGACAGAGACATTTTACATTACTACACATACTAATGGTTACTTGTACCGTGAAACTAACTGAATCTTTTTACTTAGCTGGTAGCTTTACGTTTTTAAGATCCTTGAACTACACTCTTCCGTTAGTGCCACTGTTTCAACTTCAGCTAACTTATTCTTGTTTTCCACAATATCTTTAACAAACTTGGCATATTTAGGAATACCCTGTAATAGATCAATCAAAGGCAAGTTAATTTGTACCTGATTAAGCATATTAATGAATTTTTCAAAACATTCCTCCTCCTACTTCCTTTTAAATTTTTGTAGGAATGGGGAGGTGGTTTTGTCTTTTGTTCTTGCTCTACTCCTGGTAAGCTAGGCTGTCACGATCCGACCTAGGGCCTAGTCGTAATACGACAATTAAAACCCCAAAGAGGCTCCAACCAAGCCTCTTCGACATATCATAAGCATTCATAAGGTAAAGCAAAAGTGAAAACATCATAAGAGAGTCTAAACCATGAATAGTAAATGAAGAATGTCACATGAAAACATAGACTAGAAACATTTGTCCAACTAGATGCCTCTATAGATGAGTATGGGCGGAGGCTAAGACATGTCCCTATCTCACCCTCAATATGAAATATAACAAAAGTCTTTAAAACAATAACCAACTGATGACTAGTCCTGGATAAATGAGGACTCACCACAAACACCACAGGATAGAAAATCTTACATAGCCACATGGACGAATATGATCTTCAACCTCATCCCCCAAATTATTAGACAATGTAGGTAAAAAGTATGCATTAGTACGTTGAAATGTACTAAGTATGTAGGCAATGAAACGCATAGAAAACCAAATTTATATAAATAACCATTTTAAATAGCATGATAGGAGAAGAAGTAAAAATCATAAGTAGTCTTTAAGAAGGATCAATGAATAATAAACCATAAGAGTATCATATAAAGTAAAAGATAGGATTAGTCATTTAGAACATGAAAAGTACAATATATATGTAGGATAGGAACCATAACCGACAATAAGACCATGCGAGCTATAACATGGAATCCCGTTGTTTCCCCATACAAAAGAGAAAAAGAGGTAGACTCTACCCCGCTAAGCGGGTCATGCATATACTCTATGTGGATCCAATAGCTAGGCCATGAAGGCAATCTATGGTGGCACATAGTTATGAGACAAAATACTTTATATAAAGACCTCGTACTTTGAGCCCCTATCTCAAGTCCACATTCGGTGCTAAGTCAAATCTCATGGAATACATATATAGCATAGAATTTATAATTTCATATATTATAGTCATTATCATAGATTTGAAATAATGGAGTAGCTCATTTTCATAACATACTTGTATTGTGAGAATTGTACTTTCATCATTATAAATCATACATATGTAGTTCGTATCATTAGGCCTTAAGACACCATATTGTGCCCTAAGTAACCCTTTCCATAATTTACATGAAAATCATCATTTAAAACATACTTATAGTCCATGATCATAATTGAAATATATAATCATAATTCATACTTGAAAATTCATGATCATAGCTTATACTTGAAATTTAGGTAAGACATGAATACATGTTCAATTAATTTGAAAATCATGTAATTTACTTGAAAATAGGTATAATCATAAACTTTATATCAGCCCATACATAATTCATATAGATAATATTATTCGAAAGTACGATTGAAAATACTCATTATTTTCATCATGAATCCTAGAGATCAAAATAGGAGAATTCATGGAAAACTTTTTAATTTAATGCAATAACCATCAATTTATATCAAAATAGACTCATGATCATTGTTTGAATCATAATTCATACAATGGGAGTAGAGATCATAAGACCCATAAAATACCATACTTTAATTTGATAGAAAACCTTGAGAAATTTATTGGACTTCATGGATGAAAGAATCCACAAATCAATACCCACATATCTTAAGTGAGGACACCAAATAATTTGGAAAAACTTGAGAGTTTTGATGGAGAGCTTGAGTGAATTTACTTGAAGTCTTCAATGGAGTACTTGAGAGTCTTTTATAGAGAGAGAAATATTTGAGTAGGTGAATTATATAAGAATGAATAGAATTAAAGGTTTAGGTTAATTTATAGAGTTGAATTAGGTCCTAAAAATGTCTACGTTCATTAGCTAACAATTTGGAAAAAGTCTAAAATGCCTTTACTAAAAATCCAACTAGGCTAGAAAACCCTTGTCAGGTCCACGACGCGGACTTGTTGTGGACCTTTCTATTTTGTGTAGTTTCTTGAAAAATCTATCTTTCGATCTACGGGTCCTAAAATCCACCAAAACTATTTTCCTGCAGGTTTTGACCCCCTGATTGATATTTCGGACTCATATTTTCCAAAAATATTAAGGATAATGCGTTACATGAGCATCCTTATCCTAAGGAACCTTTGAGCATTTTTTAGGGATGTTACATAGGCACACTAGATCCACCCTCCATGGTTTTACCTTTACCTTCACTACCTTTTCTTTGTAGTGCTAGCTCCGCTAGTAGTCGTCCACTTCATGTGCTTACAGCATTTACCTGCTTAGGGTTTGGATCAGTGTTACCTTGTGAACTACCTTGTAGGAGAGAATTTTGAGCACTTGCTAGTTGTCCCACCTGCTTCTATAAATTTTGAGTAGTGATTTGATACTGACAAACCTATGCAGCTAGCTTAGCTTGGTCAGCCATAAATTTTTTAAGCATGTTTTCCATGCTCATATTTCCTACACTACCTAATTATTGGATATTCTGTCCTTATTGTTTGTAATGTTGGCCCCCTCTTTGTGGTCTATATTGACCTTGGACTTGGTGTTAGTTCTATTGGTTTCCACCCCAAGAGAAGTTTGGATGGTTCCTCCAACTGGGGTTATGCATACTGCCATAATTTTGTTAACCTCCACCCCTCTGTGCGTTCACTGCAAAATTTACTGACTCAGGATTTTCACCATAATATTCTGGCGTGTGCTCAGTACAGCCACACACTTCACACCACAACTATTGTTGCTGAACTACATTTACTGAAGCATGTTTCTGCCCCAAGGCTAAGTTGCTGAAGTGAGTCGTCATCTTATTTTGCATTATTGCAATCTGTGTAGTCAAAGCTATCAAACATCTACTTCAAGCATACCTACCTATTTTTCCACAACAGGCCTAGCATTTCATCCATTCCATTCTGTATTACCTTGGGATATACGGTTCATCAATGTGAATAGGTCATCATATGTCTTCTCCAAAACATGTCTACTTGCAACTGAATCAAGAAGAATTTTGGTATTGGGTTCCAACCCTCCAATGAAGGTATAGACCAACACCTCGCTATTTTGTTGATGATGAGGACAGCTAATGAGTAGTGATGTAAACATGTCCTAGGCTTGGTATAAATTTTTGCCTGACTTCTACTTGAAGCTTAGAATTTTAGCTCTTAGCTTTGTTGTCTTCCCCGAAGGAAAGAACCTAATCAAGAATTTGCAAACCAAGTCATTCCATATAGTTATGGAATTTGGTTGTTCCTACTTCAACCACCTTCTACCCTTTCCCAATAGAGAGAAAGGAAATAAGGTCAGCCTCAGATAATCAGGGGACACTCCAGTTGGAGTGTACGTGTCGTTGATTTCAAGAAAGTTCTGAATGTGGAATTAGGGATCTTCATGAGGAAACCATATGAACTGCCCATTAGAGTGCAGTAGTTGCACCATGTTCTGTTTCAGTTCAAATCTTCCTCCTGGTGGCGATTTCTGAATACTAGAGGTGACATTCACTATGAGTGGGACTGCCATATTACGTACTATCCTAGCTACCATTTCCACAGGGACCTCTACATGCACTATGTTATTATCACCCACATTTATATATGGTAGGGGATATAGAGCAGTTGTTCTCCTTTGTTAATGTAGAAATCTTTCAGGCTCAGCTAGCGGCTCTAAAATGTTTTCACTTCTGTCAAGTGTTCCTTTGCGAATTCTCCTTCAATAAATCACAGCTACGATCAAGTTGTTAACAGTAACACAAATAACTAAGAAATGTTGAAATAAACAATTACCAAATTTAAATTCCCCTATAATGGCGCCAAAATCTTGTTGCCACCTGAGCACACACAAGTGTACATCATCTTATAAGTAATAAAGTGGCTCTTTTCAACAATGGGATTGTCGAACCCAAAGGACTTTAATCAGGTGTGAGTAATATTTCCAATTGACTAAATTGTTTTGCATGTGTTGTAAAAAAGTTAATTTCAATTATATTGTCTACTAAGTTATTGAAACTACAATGAAGAAACAGTTCAGAAATTTAATGAGTTGTGATCAAATCAGTAATAATTTCAGGGTTATAGCACTTGCAGATTTCAAGTCTAATACACTTCACTTTGGCATTTAATGGGTCTTTCAATTATAGATTCACGCGGTTGATTTTACAATCATGGTCTCCCGCCCTTTAATTTCCTACCTCAGTTGACAGCCTAACTACATCGTTAAGCGGGGATAGGCATAAACAAACACAAATGCATTAATCCTATCATCCTATTTATTAACCAATTATGGTGTATAGGTATGTGTCATGGGTATCCTATACACGAATCATACTAGGCAATTCTAGAATAAACATACTCCGTATATTCTAGTGTTCTATCTTCTTTCTGTCTTCCAAGTTTCGGGAACACAACTAATGTATTTTAATGTTGATCAAGTATTAAAATAGTATAAACGAGAATATAAGAGAAATTATATGAAAGTCACTAAAGAAAACTATATCAAACCTTCATATTATGGCTACAACCCTAGAACAAGGGATTCCAGCCACTCATAATATTTAGAAGAATCAAAAACATCATTAATAGCATAAAGAATCAACTTACAAATGAAAGAGAAGAAGAAATAAAAACCTATGAGAGTTTTATTTTTTTCTTCCTTCGTCAAAACCTTCGTTAAAAACTGAATGTTTTATAATAAAATACAAGTGGACTATTTGTGGCCTCGAAAAATGCAAAGTTGCAATCTCTAAAGCAAAATCCATGATGCAGAAGTGCTTCTGCACAGTGCAATTTCAAATTTTCTTCTTCAGCAGAATTTGTTCTATCCAGAACCAAGTCCACGATGCAGACCTGGTGCTTACCACACTGTTATGTCAAATAAAATCCAAGTGTTGCAGTTAATTTGCTGAAGCTTAATGCACGATGTGGACACACTCTAATATGATGCATTTTCTACACATTTTTTCTCAACTTCTCCTTTAAGCTCCACTTTCAATTCAATCATCTGTAGAATGTCCATTCTTCCTCATTTAGTCCTGAAAGTGTCTAATCATGTTGATTAGTTATATTCATACACAATTACTCTAAAAATGAATTAGATTATAAGAATTTTCTCTCAAACTCTACTATGAGCATGGGTTATTTTGGCTATTGGATGCATAAATACACCGAATATCACATGACATAAGACATGATAGAATTTAAAAGTCAAAAAAGGGAAAGTTTCCTGTCTTAGTTTCACTTCCTTAAATTGGCTACTACCGTCTTTAAAGCATAGTAAAAAACTTATTTAAAAGCATCATAAGACATAAGACATGGACAGTACAAAACTCATAAGTAAATCATAAGTAGTCATAAGAAGTATCAACGCACGATAAACCATAAAAGTATCATATAAGAGTAAAGAGAGGATTAGTCATTTAAAACATTATACGGATAATACATATGTGAGAGAAAATCGTAACCAGCATTAAGATCGCGAGAGCTTTAATATGGAATCTGATGCCCCCACTCGAGAAGGGGGGAGTCTACTTGCCAAGGTAGACTATATCTCATCGTCATCTTCATCATAAGAACCGGGCACTTTCCTAAGTTCTCTTTTCCTACAGTGGTACGTAATTATGGGACTAAAGATTGCTACTAAGGCATAGGTCAAGTCCCTACCTTAAATTCCTCTTATTCCTAAGTCAACATCCCACAGAATAAATATCATATCATGATATAAATACATCATAGGAATAGCTCATTATCATGTGATTTATGTAATGTGGGTGTAGACCTTCCATCATTATCAATTCTTTTAAAAAAAATATCGTTAGGGTCTTAAGTCACCCTCTTCCATAAACATGCTTGAATACTTAAAATTCATGATCATGAATTATACTTGAAACTAATGTAAAAACATGAATACATAATCAATTGGCTTGGAAATCATGAAATTGGATTGAAAACATGCATGATCATATAGTTTATATAAAACCAGACATAATTCATGAAAATAATATCAATTGGATATTTAATTGAAAACACTCATAATCCATATCATGAACCCTAAAGACCAATGTAGAAAAATTCATAAAAGAAAACTCTTCAATTCCATACAATAACCATTAATTTATATTAAAATAGATTCACAATCATAATTAGAATCATAATTCATATAATTGAAATAGAGATCATAATACCCATAAAATACATAATTAAATTTATTAAAAAGATAAAAAATTGGTTGGGCTCCATGTATAAAAGTAACGTAGGATGAAATACCCATATATCTTGAATGAGAAGACCAAAAAAATTTGAAGAAACTTGGACTTTTAATGGAGCGCTTGAAAGAATTCCTTAAAGATCTTCAATGAAGTTTTGGAGAGCTTTTGTAGAGAGATAATTATTTGAATAGGTGAATTATTGTAGAATGAATAAAATTAGGGGTTTAAGTTAGTTTATAAAGTAGAATTAGATCCTAAAAACGTCCAGGTTCATTAAATAATAGTTAGGAAAATGTATAAATTGTTCCCACTTAAACACTAAATTCAGACCAAAAATTATACCCAAGTCCGCAATGCGGACTTATTTCCTGATAGGCCACTTTTGAGAGAATCAAAATTTGGCAAGATTTTGACTTGGGGAGATTACATGGTGGGGGAGTAGGTCCGCTATGTGTACTTGTCGCCCACCCTATGGGAAGTGCAATTTCTTAAAAAAAAATTACCTTCCGAAATATATGACCCAAAAATCCATCGAGGCCATTTTTACAATCTTAAACTTGTTATATCAAATCCCAACCTTCAAACGCCCAAGATATTACAATGGGATATGTTCCCATTGATAATAACTGGCACAATAATGAGTCTTTGAAAGAAAGGATTGACACTCCCAAATTTTCTCGAGTGATTATTGATTCAGTTGTTCTCCTTCTCCAAGAGGCTGAGGATTTGAAGACTCGTATGGCTACACTGGAATCAAATGTGTAGGTTATGTAGGATACTATTGATAAAATTTTGTAGGTGTGCAAGGATACTAGTACTGGTAAGGGGAAGTTGCATCCGTCTTTGGAGTATTTGGAATAAGATGGAGTTAGGTCTGTCAATAGATTGATCAAGCAAGTCGACTTAATCAAAACAGGGGCCGGCTCTTCCAATAATGAACTATCCATATCTATCAAAACTTTCTACTCCAACTTCTATAACAATGTTGAACATCTATGCAACACCTTCCATAAGAACATCCTAAACACTCTTAAGTACTTTCTCGGTTATTGTTGGATCTTTCATCCTGTTTATTTTGTTAAGACTCTATTTCAAAGGATATATCCCTCTATTTTTGTTTGCAATATTGGGGGTATCTCCCGTTAATTTGGATGGTTAATCTTTTGCTTGTATATGTGAGTGCATGCTTGTCTATATATTTTTATTCCTTTTTTTGTTTTCCTTTTTGATTATGCCAAGAGGGAGAATTTTAGATAACTATACAAGGAAGATGTACATAAAGACAAGGGGAGCTAAAGGCAGGGGGAACAAGATAAAATTAAGTTTATGATACATAATGCTAACCACAATGGAGAATTTAAAAATAAACCTTGCATAGTTAATGTAACACCCCATGCAATTCTATCCTGGACCCAGTTCGAGAACCGAGAGAAAACTTAAGGAAGTGAACTGGCATTGGGGTCTATGACCTACTCTATGGCCTGTAGAGTGATCTATGAGCCATAAAAAGGGCTCAAGGAACCCATCCACATTTAGTTATATTTCAAAAGGGTTAGATCAGTCTTATGAGCCAAGATGATGACCCGTAGGAAGGGATACGAACCGTAGGAGGGCTCGTAGGTAAAATTTCAAAAACATAGAATTTTGGTGTGCAGGACGAATGGCCAGGACGACCCGTTGATTATTTTATAACTTGTAAAAGATGATCATAGAACCTCTTGACACTTAGTCAAAAGTTAGTGTTCAAGTATCACTCTTATAACCCAAGATGGCAACTCGTAGGACTTTGTACGGGCCATAGGAAGTGGTTAGTATTCCATCTACTAGTTAGCAGGACAACCCCTCAATAGGTTAATGACTCGTAGGATCTTAGTCGTAGACCCACTTACCCAATTTCCTGTGAGTCCATAATTGGACCCAGTCCTATGAGAGGGACCCTACGGTCTGTAGGAAGTCACTCATAGATGGCCTAATCCATTTTAATGAGGGGCATTTTAGTCTTTTTTGCCACCTTTCTTGAACTTAACTCAACTCATTTTGGGACTAAAATGAGTCTCTTATAAGTACCCAAAGGGGTTTTTCTCTCATTAACACTTAAAAATTTTGAGAGCAAGGGTTGAAGAGAAAAAGAAGAGCTAAAATTTAAGGTTTTCAAGCGAGGTCTTTAAATTTCATCTAGATAATCTTTGTTCCAGGTATGTAAGGCTATCAGAATGTTAGATTAAATTCATCCTTGTACCCTACATGTTCCTACAGTCAAGTTAAGCTTTGAGATTGAGTTTTAATTACATTAATAGTGAATTCCTGAGTTGTTTATGTATTTCTTGTTAAGCCATAGTACATGTTTGGCTAAACTTTATTAAGTTGAGTTTTGAGATGATGGATTCATGTTTGCATTCACATAAATCCTTGTTGAGTCTTGCATTGAATTATGTTATGCACTACTTTGGGTTAATGAATGGGTATTTTCATCATATACTTGAAAAAAAGGTTAAGCATGAGTTGAGTTGAGAAGTATCTTAATCATATTTTGAGCATGAGTATCACTACTTTTAAACGTATATTTTTATATTGATTAGTTAATCCATAGTTTTATGAATTCATTGAGTTGAGATCATCCTTGTAAAAAGAAGAGTTGAGTTATGAGTTAAGTTCAAAAGAGACTAAATGAGTAAATCAAGTAATTACACTCTCTCGAGTTACGAGTATAATAAGTATATTTTGAGAGTAGTATTGAGCACCAATTTAGATAAGAGTATAGAATAACGCAAACTCCATAAACTACATAGCCAGCATAGGATAGAATTGTATCATTTATTCAGCAAATTCCTCATTATCCCAAAAAAGGACTTTTATTGGATCTAGAGATGAGTTTGTGTCCCTTACCCTGGCAAGGTATTGGATGGTTGTGGAAACAACAATAGTTCATTGTATCATCACATAGCTAATAAGTGTTGGTTGTTGGATAGAGAAATTACCAAGAAGTAAAGTATTATATTTGATATATTGAGTTACATTTATTATTTCATCTCTTTTAAACCATTTTTCTGTTATTATATTGAATGTTTTATTGAGTCGAGCAATTTTTTAGAGTTGAGTTCCCTGAGTTTAGCATCATGAGTAAGTTTACTTTCATCCATTTTATATATTGAATATTCCATGTACTGACGTCATTCGACCTACATCTTTTAATAATACAGATACAGGTGATAGAGATCCTCAATAAGCGTACTATTGAAGATCAGCTTTCCACTCAACTTTGGTGAGACCTCTTTACATTCAGAAGAGCTCTTGAGATATTTCCTTTCAGTTCTTTTATTTATCAGTTTCAAGTAGTCATTGGCCTATCCCAATACCTATTTCAGATTTTCACCAATGTTTATTCTCCAATGCTAAGTGAATTCAATCAAGGTATGTGGGGATTGATCCATGGGTTCTTTTTACCTATGGAGTCCCAAAGTTTTCTCTAAGTTTTCTTAAATTTCCAATGGTTTATTAACCCTAGTTTTGAAAGATAGCATTCGGCTGTTTCAATTTCATTTTGAATTGTTATCAATGATTATTCTACGAATGTTTTCATATGAATTGCATGATTCTAAGTTGAATTATGAATGTCCATGCATAACGTTACTTTCAATTATGATTATGAAGTTAAAGATGATATTCATGAGTTGATATTAGTTCAATGATATTTAAAGAAAGTTTTCATGAATGAAGTTGATATTATGATTTAATGATGAAGTTATGATGATGATCAATTATGATTCAAGAAAGTTAATATGGTGTGATAAGTATAATTCTCACACAATCATGCTTAAGATAGGGATAAGGATAATTCTCACCGAAGTTATGGATTCCTGTGAATCACTAAAGTTAATGAGCTACTCTTATTTATAGTTTATAAAGATGGATTGATAGGTAGTTACTATATTTCCTTATAATATTTATGATTATGTTTCAATGAGTTTCATTGAGATATTGACTAACACCGAGATATCCTAGTAGCAACCTAAAGTCCCAAACTACATTGCCAACATAGGTTGCCTTCATGGATTAGCTAGTGGATCCATATATAGCTCATAAAGTTAAAGCTGTCTCTCATGGAGTCTACCTTGGAAAAGTAGTCTCTCTCTTCTCGATGTGGGAGTTACATCAGATTCCATATTATAGCTCACATGGTCTTAAGATGTTGGTTAAAGGTCTTATCCCACACAAGTTGAATGTAAAGATATGATATATACCGTGAAGTTTTATGATGTATTGAACATGAGTTCTCATATTTTTTTATATGTTTTTTAAGCCTTATTCATGTTTATTACGTTGGTCATGAATCTTATGTCATATTGCTCATATCCTCTTACTTGTTCATGCATAACTTACATACTTAGTACCTTCTATGTACTAACATATATTTTTTCCTATATTATCTTGTCGATCATCCTATTGTGGCTATAGAGTTTAGTTATCTAAGAAGTTGGTGAATCCTCAATCAAGTATAATACTTAGAGGCATGTATAAATGTTATGTTGATGCAGTCTCGTCGGACATCGATTGAGTTTTCTATCGCTTAGACCCAATCCCTTGAGTTGTTACTTCTGCTTATTTTGCTATGTTTCTTTACCTTATGTATGTAATGCATGCTAAGATGTCTTGGTTGGGATCCCTCCAAATTCTGATCATCGTTTCACGGCTTGGACCTTGTTCTAGTTGAGCCAAAGACCAATATCATCAATAGCATGAATAAACATGAAAACCTTAAAGTCATTTATCTTATTGGTCAATGCATCAAAAGAATTTCATAATCATCATAAAACATATATATATATATATATGGGATATAACAGTAACTGACATTAAGACTATGCGACCTATTACATGGAATCCAATGATCCCTACATCGAGAAAAAGGGAGGCTACTTGCCAAGTTAGGCTCCGTCCAATTAATATCATCTTGTGCTATATGTGTATCCACTAGCTAGGCTTTATTGGCAAACCTATAGTGGCAACGTAAGTTAAGAGACTAGATGTTGCTACTAGGGATTAGTTCCAGACCCCACCTCAAAGTCCACTCGGTGCTAAGTACATCATCCCACGGAATACATATCATTTCATAATCATAAATTATACTTGTAATAATCATAAATTTTTCATAATCATAATACATAAACTTATTCATAGTAATAGCTCATTATGAATTAATTCATGTGATGTGGGTGTATACCTTCGACAAAACATCTTTAGGGTCTTAAGTCACCTTCCTCATTAAGGATCTTAAGTCACCCTTTCACTAAAGTCTTGAGTCACCTTCTAGGTTCTTATGTAACTCTTTCATTAGAGTCTTAAGTCAGCTTCAAAGATCTCAAGTCACTCTTTTATTAAGCTTACTTGAAACATCATAAAAACATTGTTCATAACCTTTCATAAAACATTCATAAACTTCATTTCATGAAGTATCTTAAAACTCATTCATAAAGTTTTTATAGGTTATAACTTAAATATCATGATCATAGTTCATAAATTATACTTGAAACTAGCATATAGCATGGGTCACTAAAATTCAACTTTAAAATCATGCAATATGATGTGAATTATACATAATTAGAGTAATATCATTGAAATATATAATAATTAATAAGGCCCAATGCAAATTCTAAAATTAGGGCTTTTAATTGTAGAGATCTTAGAAGAATTGAGATGAAATCATTGGGATTCCATGGTGAAAGGAGCCCATGAATGAAGTCTCACATACCTTAACCTTGATTAGCCCTAAATTAAAGAGATTGAAAGCTTAACCTCGAAGACCTTTTCGAATTGCTTGAGGGATAAGAAAACGTTGAAAGAAAATTTGGGAGAGAAAGCTTTAGGGTTTGGGGAGTTATGTTGAGAATGAGAGAGTTAGAAGTCTTTAAAGTAGTTAATAGGTATGAATGTAGCCTTATAAACCATCCTAAATCATTAAAGAAAATAGGGAAAAGACTAAAATAACCCTCACATAAAAAATGAAAATGAACTACACAGAGGACTCACCACGGTCCGTGAACTAACCACGGCCCGTGGTGGTGATGGTGGAAACTAACTTAAACTTGGAAAAGTAAAATATTCAGGACCTCCTACATGGAGACCATCAAAATGTTCTGCAAATTCATCTTTTTCTCCTTCTTTTCCTACTTTTCAACTTCTGGGGTCTTACAATATATCCCCCTTTGGGAACATTCATCCTCGAATGGAACTCATGCTTATATGAATGAAATTGGAAAGGAATATAACATCCCAACATAAATGCAAAATATCTCGATAATGCATAAAATATCAAATATTTAACCTCAAGCTAAAAATGACTTTAAACCTTATTTTATTAACATGAATGCATATGAAACCATGAGAACACCGAAACACATAATTTGGGCTTGTTGGATCATAAAGGATCTAACTACCTCAACTAGGCACAGTAGGAAATAGATAAGGATATCAGGACATCATATCGGCTTCGGCCTTCCATGTAGAACTATAAACCTCTTAGTTCCTCTATAGTACCTTAATTGAAGCTATTTCTTTGTTTCTCAAATTTCTCACTTGTCGGTCCAAGATCTCAATCGGAACCTCTTCATAAGAAAGGCTCTCTTTAACTTCAATGTTGTCCAATGGCACACTGGATCTAGGATCACCAATAAACTTTCTCAATAATAACATATGGAAAACCGAATGCACCGATGCCAAATCTGTGGGCAAATCCAACTCATAGGCCACCTACCAATTTGCCTTAAAATCTGATATGGGACAACAAAACGGGGACTTAACTTCTCTTTCTTACCAAAACTCATCACACCTCCATGGGTGAAATTTTCAAGTAAACCCATTCATTAACCTGAAATTCAAGTTCCCTTCTTCTCACATCTGAATAGGACTTTTTTCGGCTTTAGGCTCTCTTCAATCATTCTCTAATGAGTCTAACTTTCTCCATAGCCTCAAATACCAACTCAGGTTCTATCAAACCAACTTCACCTACCTTTAACCATCTGATAAGGGATCTACACCGCCTACCATGCAAAGCCTCAAAAGAAGCCATCTCAGTGCTAGAGTTTAACTATTGTTGTAAGCGAACTCTATCAATGGCAAATGATAATCGCTATTTCTTTTAAAATCAATAGTATATGCTCTCAACATATCCTTTAATGTCTAAATGGTATGCTCAGCATGACCATATGTCTATGGGTGAAAGGTTGTACAAAGATTCACTTGAGTACCAAGACCCTTTTGAAAGGATCTCCAAAATTAGGATATAAACTGAGTGCCTCGATCTGAGATGATAGACAATGGAATATCATGAAGCTTAACCAACTCTCGAATATACAGTCTAGAATTGTCGTCAACTAAATATGATCTTAAGAGGAAGAAAATAAGATGACTAAGTTATTCGATCAACAATCACCCAAATAGAGTCATGGTTCCTATGATATGAGGTAAACATGAAATAAAGTCCATATTCAAGGCTTCGCACTTCCAGGTAAGAATATCAATGTCTCGAGCCAAACCTTCTAGTTTTTTATGCTCAACTTTTAGTTGTTGAAAATTTGGACACTTAGCCATGAATTTTGCTATATCTCTTTTACATATCATTCCACCAATACACTTCCCTCGAATCTCGATACATATTCATGGAATCAGGATGAATAGAGTACCGCAAACTATGAGCTTTAGACAATATAATATTTTTCAAGCCATCAACATGTGAAACACACAATCAGCCTTAATATCTACTAACACCATCTCTACCCTTGGGAGAAAGCCTCAATGGCTTTTTCGACAATCATTTTCTTCAATTCGACCAAAGTGGGATCATGATGTTGATATGCCTTTAAATCTTCCATAAGAGATTATACGGAACCATTTGTCACAACAACACCCCCATTCTCGGAATCAACCAATCGAACACCCAAAGTGGCTAATCCATGCACATCCTAAACTAGCTCTTTCTTCTCATCCTCAACATGAGAAATACTATTTACAGACAATCTACTAAGAGTATTGGCAACCACATTCTAGAGCTGTGATGTACTTTCTGTCTCTTCACCAGCCTAGTCTACATCGTCTTACGCGGCCTCTTACGGTTTATAGCCATTCCATAAACTCTAGTTTTCCCTTAAGTTACTCTAGCCTCTCATTTGTGTCTTACGTCTGAATATATAGAATTCTTGCATACTTCTCAGGGGGTCACCCATCCTAAAATTGCTCCCACCTGAGCACGCTTAACCTCATAACTTTGATGGAATTGGGTACGTTAATGTTGATATAATCGCGTCCATTTCCTCGTTTTACCTTTATTACATTATTGGGAGCGAGTAGAGATCTTACAGATTCTGAGACACTTTCGTAATACATCCAACTTTTACAATTACTGTTTTACCCTTTTTGATCCTCAATCTTTACTTTTTGCTTTCGTGTGTGACTATCTTTCATCCTGGACTACCAGATTCTCGAGGGTAGTGATCGCACCATCCATCAAGGTCTCTACCAATGATTCTTCACACGGTCTCAGATACCGCAGCTTATATGTATTTATTATTAGCCTTGAGATCCATCCATCTGTTATAGGATCTCGTTTGGAGTGTAAGCGTTCCCATATACATATGATAGCATTAGTTGATTTTCTCTTACGCTTGTATTTCTCTTGTCCACTTCCCCCTTTAGGATGTACCCATGTCATCCTCTGTTCATTTTCAACTATTCATGCGCAAATGATTCTGTTTTAACATATTTAACATACCGCACCATGTCTACACCTTCTACTAGTACATCTATACTTTAGGTTGCCTATATAAGAAACCTTAGTACAACCATGGGTTGCTTAGTATTCTTGATGAATAGTACACAATCTAGTCCAAGTACTGGTACTCGAGTCATATAACTAATGTAGTAGTTTAGTCGAAGCTACATTCAATTCATCCCAATCAGTACGTCACTAGTGCTTATGGTCGTGTCCGATTCTCCATTCGGGGCACTTATACTCTGATGACACATGTTTTACATTTTGTTATCACAGTGTATCCCAATGGATACTACTTGTTCCTTTAATAATTTCATAATGCCTCGGTTGTTTTGTAATTTCTGTTCTTTCTCCTCTAGGTATCCCACTATTTTCTAATATGGAGGTACATATACATAATACTTTTTTCTGCCTCATGAGCTTTCATCCTTATCGTGTACCCAATACTAACTCCTAATCTTACTCACGACCATATCTTGTAGTTGCTTCCTTACTAAGCTTTACTTATTTCCATAACGATTCTCGTATATTCACAGTATACCCTACTTGTATAACACTTCTTCACCTTCCTCACAATTCTTGCTACAGGTTAATTCTAGTTGGTGAGGCAAACGTATTCAATATTTGTCTAAATCATCCCTCCGTATCGCAGGCCCTAATGAATCATCCCAGCATTTTTCCACCACATGAAACACGTGACCTTGAATCGCCTACAAATTTATGTTTTTCCATTCACGGGTTACACCTCCAATTAGTCGACTAAGAACTGATAAGATGTCCCCATACAACATTTTCCCAACCTCCACCAGAGAGGAACTAATATCCACTAAGCATCAGAGTACTTCCTAGTACTTGACTCACATGGTCTTGAGTCGTGAACAATTTTTTTCTAGTCCTCAAATAACAGCTGAGGGTTTTGTACTTTCCAGCAAGAGTGAAACACAATCGCTGGATACTTTTCCTTCCAACCGAAATTCTCTTTCAAATTATGACTCTCCAAGTAAAAATCGTACTCCTTTTACTGAAAACATAGAGGGAACCTCTTTCAGTTTTAGTCCAATGTTATAAATTTTACCCTATCGGTATCAACTTCCAAAACATCTTCTAAACGTATGTCTCAGTCTCTTCCTTGCTTTTGTTCCATTCTCAAAAAAATAATTGGGAATAGTTTCCTCTGTATTTTGTACTATCTCAAAACCTGCACGCAGAAGATAGCAGCAATGCCTCACAGGGCCAACATATACATTTTTTTTATATCACCTTATATCACAGTCACACAGAGCTTTCAATATCAATAACCGTATGAAAATAATGGACTCACCTCATGTGTCTACCTCAAACTACATTTATTGCACTTTCCTATCTACTTTCCTTTAGATTTTCAACTTTACATTTGAAGCTCAACACCTTACTCAACATATCGCTTTCATACCTTTACTTACCCGTATACTATGTAGCTTCCAATATCATCCATCGCATTCCTCTATCGATATCGTTCCTTAGCTGAAATCAAATGTTAGAAAAAGGAATTTCATGTCCTATGGATGGGCTCTATCGCACGATCTTAGATATGAAAGAAAAGTAACATCCTAAATGCCCTGTAGCCTCCTGTTTATAGATGTGGCGTGCAACACACCGATAAACAAGACTCTACTAGACACGGTCTGTAGACATTCCGAGGAAGGACCGCTCTGATACCACTTCTGTCACGACCCAACTCCATAGGCCATGACTGGTGCCCGAGTTGGGCACCCATACGTACCCTTAGCCCCACTTAGTACATTAATCGAATAAACATAGGTAATGATTAGAAGGGATCTCTAAACAGATATAATGCACGAGGGCCGATAGGCCATCACGGAATACAAAAAACCTAAAACATATATACAAAACCCACATCTCATGTCTACAGACCTCTACGGAATGATATCCTAGTCATATGACGGGATAGGGCCCCACCGTACCCCTGAACAATGTATATATATATACAACAGAAAGTGTCAGTACCAAAATAGGGCTCCGGACAATAGAGCACTATCGACTAACATGGTGGATGTCCTAAGCGAGCGGATCAGCAAACCAATCGTCTGTACCTACAGGCATGTAATGCAGCCCCCAAACAAAGGGGGTCAGTACGGAAAATGTACTGAGTATGTAAAGCATGCACTGTAATATATAAAATCATAATCTGAATAGTATGTTCAAAACATGAAATCAACGTTTAGAATTTCAAAATGCTTATCAAAATCTCAAACCATATATGCACAGACATATTCCATATCCGGCCCTATTATGGACTCGGTGAACAAAGTGTGGTCGCCCTCCCATCATCGGCACTACGGCACAGCATAACACCAGAGTAGGGAACATCTCTGTAACAAATCATATCATATCAGATGGCCATATCAAATCATATCATATCATATCACAAACATATATGTACATGGCACAGCATAACTCCGTGGCATAACATTTACCACCCCATGTACATGTCATACCTGCCCCCTCACGTCGGGACACGATGAACAATGCAGAGAAGTACGCATGATAACGAAACCTAGCCCGGGCTCGGTGAAGGAAGCATTGGGGTATCCACGAGTGGAGTAGTGAGAATATAATGCAAATTAAATCATATTTAAGACTCGATGGAATAATCAGAATGAGCTATCATGTAAAAATCGAGACAAGAGTCATGTCAATTACCTTTCGAAAGTTACCCTGGATTATATCAAAATAAATCTTCTAGAATCATATACATGTATCGAAGCATAATAAAATACCTTTCGTAAATCAAGAAATTGGCCATCCTAGTGGCTCTAGGAATAGGAACTTATTTGAAATTATATAAAAGACATATTTTTGTTTCATAAATACCATGCCCAAAAGAAATATTAACTTTACGTACTTATGCCAAAACATACCAAGAGAAAGAATAAGCTTTACATACTTATGACAAAGATATGCCAAAAGAAGAGAAAGGATAGGCTTTACATACTTATGACAAAGACATGCCAAAAGAAGAGAAAGGATAGACTTTACATACCTCTTACGGATTACTCTTAACTATGCTCGCCTCATCGTCTCTTGAACCTATTTAACATGAAATTAATACTAAGGTTAATAACCTTTCACTTTCCAATTCCAACTCTACAACCAAATCTCCATAGAGGTCCTTTCCTTATTCATTTCCCTCAACTATTCATTACTAGCTCCGAATCTACCGAAACTCGGGCAGCATCTCCCCTATAACTTCAACATCCCCGAATTCTCAAATCAGCCATAATGTCAACAACGATACCAAAAACAACAGCCAGCAGCATGTATACAAGTAAATCACTTCAAATTTACACAATACAAGCTCCAAATAACTCGTTCAAAACTACGATACCAAAGTAGAGTTTTTAACTTTTATTTCGTAAAATATTTAATCATACCAAATGGAGGGTCATGTGGTTTCAACCAGCAGAACCCACATCCATTTTTGAGTACTTTACAGCCCTGCAACATGCAATTAAACCACCACCAAACTGCAGCACCACCAAACAACACACTACGCGACTTCGATTTAACTACTACGACTTTCATTTAGATTGTTTCTAACGTCAAGCATCCTTATACATTTTTTACACATCCATCATATTTTAAGACATGTAATATACTTCATAACATCCTCATAAATTTCAATTGAAATATAAAACCTTACCTTTCCCGAAATTCACCAAAACTCGCCAAAACTCGCCTCAGAATTTCCTTTAGCGCAGCTGAAACTTATTGGCTGTTTGGTAACGTTTTGGGCTGCTTAAAACCATAAATTTTCATTACTAATATCTTCATAACATCATGGTATAACTCATATAATTAATTCTTGGAACGGAATTGGAGAACTTACCTTTTTCTCCTCCCAAAATTGTAGCTCTTTCCTTCTTTCTACCTTAATTTCTCTTCTCTTCTCTTTTTGTTTTCTTGTAATTTCGTTTTCCTTGCTCTTGAACACTCTAGATGAGTGTGGAAATTAATGAGTCATAAGACTCATATATATATATATATACTACTTTAGGGGTGACACATGTCATCCCCCAAGTGGTGACACGTGTCAAGCCCTAAGTGGCGACACATGTCAAGACCTAAGTGGTGACACGTGTCAAGATCTCATTGGTCCAACACACCCCTTTCCTCCAATCACGGGCTGCCATGTGTCATGTGGGGGCCACATGAATCTTCTTGAAGACTTTATGAAATTCCTATTTTACCCCTAGCCTTCCACAATATTACCATAGGCCACTTTGCCAACTTTCCTTTTTGCCCTTTGCCTTTTCCATTATTTCCACACTATTAATGATCATAAATAATATGCATATCCAACTTGTATATTAAATAAATTTTGGAAGATGGTCATTCCCTTAACTTTACCACAGCTACCCTAAAATATCCAACCGTATAAAATATGGGATATAACATTCTCTATGAGGAATTCCAATTTTTGCCCCTCACCTTTTATAATATTTCCAAGTTGAAATTCTAATTTAGTCATAAGAATTTTGTATCCAATAAGATCAAACATAGCCTTGTCCTTGACTTGCTACCATTATTTCTAAAATATCCTAATGTGAAAAATACGGGTTATAACAATGTCATAGTAAGTGTCTAAAGATCTCAATATAACATAAGATAGAAAGATAAAGGGGTATTGTTCCTGAAACATGGGAACTTACCAAAAGTACTCTTCAAACAAAATCTCAACTAGCCACGTGGAGTAGAATGAGGAGGAGCACCGGTCCATGCATGGTGATATCATGTAGGAAAAAGAGTATGTGTTAGTACTATCAATGTACTAAGTAAGTAAACATGCATGAACATTGAGGAAACATTAAAATACTTATGTAATATGAAACATAATGAAATGCATGCATAATCTATCATATAGATATCATTTCAAACATTTATTTTATAAAAAAAGACCATAACCGATATTTAAGAACATGCGAGCTATTACATGGAATCCAACATAACCCCCTACGTTGGTCGGGGAGACTACTTGTTGGGTAGAACTCCGTCAATTTCATTCTTTTGTTTGACTTTAACTTTAAGGGCTACTTGTGGATCCATTAGCCTAAGCCTCCAAGAGATCCTATGTTGGCACATAGTTAATGAGACAAAGGAATGCTACTAGGATTCCCTTACTGAATCTCACCTCAATGACCCATTTGGTGCTAAGTCAATCCCATGGAATAGTTTAATACTTCAAAATAGTCATAGCATATAGCTTGAGAATTCAAAATATCATATTTGGTAGAATAGCTCATTAAAACATTTGGTAATTCAAATATGCAAGAATTGTCCTTATTTCATAAAGAATCCATCATTCATATTATTTCATCAGTCTTTCATTTCATAAGACTCCCTTTTGATCATAGATATTGCTTTCATAAATATTTATTTGGAGTCAAAAACTTTCGAGTCAAACTTCATTAAAAATATAGTAAAACTTGGTGGGTTCAAATCAATTCAACTCTCAAACATGAATATAAATGAAATTATTCATAAATACTTTGAAATTCATCAATTAAAAATCATGTTTTAAATAACCCATCATGAATTTCAAGAACCATTAAAGATCTAACTATAAAAAATACTTGCAAACCATCAATTCATACATATGAAATCAGTTTCATCAAAATAGATCAATAATCATTAGTTTAACCATGACTCATGCTATAAGTAGAAATAATAATTACCCATAAGAAAATCTTTTTTGGAATCAAGAGATTTAGTTGAAAGAGCTTTAGACTCTGTGGGTGGAAGAATCCATGGATAAACACCCACATAACTATCACGACCCGACCTAGGTCCTAGTTGTAATACAGAGATCGAAACCCCGAAGGGCTCCAACAAGGCTTCTTATAAATATTATAAGCATACATAAGGTAAAGTAAAAGCGGAAACATTATAAGAGAGTCCAAACCATGAATAGTAAATAAACAATATCACATGACAACATAGACTCGAAATATTTATCCAACTAGATGCCTCTACTCATGAATATGGGTGGGGGCTAAGATATATCCCTAGCTCACCCTCAATATGAAACATAGAAAAAGTATTTAAAAATAATAACTAACGCGATAACTAGCCTCCAATAAATGAGGACTCACCACAAACACCGCTAGATAGGAAAGCTTAACTAGCCACGTAGATGAGTATGATCTTCGACCTCAACCCCGACATTATGAGATAATGTAGGAAACAAATATGCATTAGTACGTTGGAATATACTAAGTATGAGGGCGTGACATGCAACGTAAATCATGGAATGCAATGGTCAAGTAAATCACATAATAAGATGAGGTAAGTAAAGACATGAGAAAATCATATTGACCAAAGAATTTTAAAAGCATAATTTAAAATCATAGCATACATAAGAGATCATACATATGTGGGATAGCAACCATAATCGACAATAAGACCATGCGAGCTATAATATGTGGATCCAATAGCTAGGCCATGAAGGCAACCTACAATGGCACGTAGTTTATGGGACATGAGGCTGCTACTAAGTCTTTTGGTAGGGCCCCCACCTCAAGTCCACTCGTTGCTAAGTCAAATCCTATAGAATGTATGCATAGCATAGAAATAATATTTACATATATCATAGTCATGATCATAGGTTTAAAATCATAGAGTAGCTCATTTTAATTACATACTTGTAATGTGAGAATTGTCCTTTCATCATTACAATCATATTTGCATAATTTATATCCTTAGACCTTAGGTCACCACATATGTACCTCAGTCACCTTTTAGGCCTTAGGTCACCACATAGGGCCCTAAGTCACCATATTTCATAACTTGCATGAAATTCATACCTTGAACTTAAAGTAGAATTGCTAAAAAACTAAATTCGGCCAAAAATTTATTGCCAAGTCCGCAACGCAGGATTGTCGCACACCTTACTGGTTTGCGCAGTTCTTTGAGAAATCTATCTTTCGATCTACGAGTCCTAAAAATTCATTAAAACTATTTTTCTATGGGTTTTGACCCCCTGATCGATATTCCAAAGTAGGATTTTCCAAAAAGATTAAGGATAATGCATTACATGAGCGACCTAATTCCTAGGCATTCTTAAGGCACCTATGAGCATTTTGATGGATATTACAATACCTCCCTCTTAGGAACATTCGTCCTCGAATGAGATCCAACTAATATGGGAAGGACATGGGAAAAAGCATTTAGAAACCCAATATGGACATCAGGACACTTTGAAAAATGCATAGACCATGTAAACTTCATACTTAACATAAAATATAGTCCTTGAGAAAAATCATTTTCATAAATCATGCATGCATATGAATGACATATGGAACTGAAACGTAGGAATTTAATCAATTTGATCATGAATAACTTAGTACCATTAGGATTGGATGAAAGGAAAGAGATATGGATAATGTTTCATCATGTCCGATTCCGCTTCCCACGTAGCACTCTCTACTTGTTACTTCCTCCAAAATACTTTGATGGATAAAATGTCTTTATTTATTAATCTCTTCACTTGCCGGTATAGAATCCCAATCGGGATATCCTAATAAGTCAAATTCTCTTTAATACGTACATTTTCCATTGGCACAATAGAATTTGGATCACCCACAAACTTCCTCAACATTGACACGTGAAATACCAGATGAACCAAAACCAACTCAAATAGAAGGTCTAACTCATATGCTACTTTGCCAATGCGCTTCAATATCCTATAGGGTCATATATCTAGGGTTCAACTTCCCTTTCTTACCAAATCGCATTACCCTTTTCATAGATGAAATCTTCAAACACACCATATCATCCATATCAATTCAACCTCTCTTCTCATAGTGTCCAAATAGGACTTTTGATGACTTTGAGTCATTTTTAATCTTTCTCTTATGAGTCTTACTTTCTCCATTGCATCAACTATCAAATCTGGACCAATCAATGCCATCTCACCTACTTCAAACCACCCCACCAGAGACCTACATCTTCTCTTGTACAGGTCTTCAAAAGCAACCATTCGGATTCTAAAGTGATAACTATTATTGTAGGCAAACTTAATCAATGACAAATGGTCATCCCAACTTCCTCTAAGATCAATCACACATGCCCTTAACATATCCTCTAAGGTTTTAATTGTTCTTTCTGCTTGTCCATCAGTTTGAGGATAAAAAATGGTACTTAGCTCGACTTTAGTGCCAAGACCTTTCTGAAATGACTACAAAAAATGTGAACTAAATTGAGCACCTCTATCCGATATAATCGACAAAGGAACACCATGAAGTTTCACAAGTTCATGAATGTACAACTTAGCATAGTCTTTGGCACCATAAGAAGTCTTGATAGGTAGAAAATGTGTTGATTTGGTCATTCGGTCTACAATGACCCAAATAGAATCATGTTGTCTTCTAGTACGAGGCAAACCCGTGACAAAGTCCATATTCACATCTTTCCACTTCCATGTAGGAATTTCGATTTCTTGAGCTAGACCTCCCGACCTTTGATGTTCAACTTTCACATGTTGACAACTAGGACACTTAGCCACAAACTCCATTATGTCTTTATTCATGCCATTCCATCAATACACTTCCCTCAAGTCACGATACATCTTGGTGGATCCCGGATGAATTGTATACCGAGAACTATGGGCCTCATTTAATATCAACTCTCTTAATCTATCAACATTTGGAACACACAAACGACCTTGGTAACGTAGTACCCCATCTTCTCCTATGGAGAAAGCCTTGATGGATTTTTCAGCAACCGACTTCTTCAATTTGACCAAAGTTGAATCATGTCTAATTTGGCCTTAATGTCTACCACAAGAGATGATTCCAACCCATTATGTATATAACGCCTGCATTATTAGAATCAACCAAATGCACACCTAAATGTGCCAATAAATAGACCTATTTAACCAATTCCTTTATACCTTCCTCAACATGTGCAACACTACCCAAAGACAACCGACTAAGAGCATCGGCTACAATATTCACCTTACCCGGATGGTACAATACGCTCATATCATAGTCTTTTAAGAGTTCAAGCCACCTTATTTGCCTAAGGTTCAAGTCTTTTTGACTAAACACATATTACAAGCTTTTGTGGTCGGTAAACACATCAGCATGCACCCCATAGAGATAATGATGCCAAATTTTCAATGCAAACACAACCGTTGCAAGTTCAAGATCATGGGATGGATATTTCCTTTCATGTATTTTAAGTTATCTAGAGGCATAGGCTATAACCTTATCATGTTGCATCAAGAAACAACTCAAACCAACACGTGAAGCATCACAATAAACAACAAACACATCCAAACCTTCGAGGAATGTCAAAATAGGAGTCAATGTAAGACGATCCTTCAATATTTGCAAACTTTTCTCACATTCTTCCGACCATTGGAATTTTTCCTTCTTTTGTGTCAACTTAGTTAAAAGTGAAGCAATAGATGATAACCCTTCAATAAACCTTCTATAGTATCTCGCTAAGCCCAAAAAGCTTCTAATGTTCGAAGAAGATAATGGTCTAGCCCAATTCTTAATCGCCTCTATTTTCTTTGGATCTACTTTAATCCCATCACCAGACAACACATGGATAATAAATGCAACCTCCCTCAACAAAAATTTGCACTTAATAAATTTAGTGAATAATTTCTTTTCTCTCAATGTTTGCAACACAATCCTCAAGTGACCTATATGATTTTTCTCATTTTGAGAATAAATCAAGATATCATAAATGAACACCACTAAAAACATATCCAAATATGGCTTGAAAATATGATTCATCATATCCATGAATATAGCGGGAGCATTAGTCAAACTGAATGATATTACTACAAATTCAAAATGACCATACCTTATCCGAAAAGCCATTTTAGGAATATCAGACTCCCTTACCCTCAATTGATGATAACCGGAATGGATGTCAATCTTAGAAAAGTAACTTGCTCATTGTAATAGTCAAACAAGTCATCTATCTTGGAATTTGGATATCTGTTCTTTATGGTGACCTTATTTAATTGTCGGTAGTCTATACACAATTGTTCTTTCAACTCCTTAAGTTCTGCCAAAGCCATACAGTAAGGAGGAATAGAAATAGGTTGGGTATCGGGAAGGAGATCTATTCCGAAGTCAATTTCCCTTTTGGGAGGAACACTGGGCAAATCATCGGGAAACACATCGAAGAACTCCTTGACTATAGGGACCGACTCAAGACTAGGATTTTTGTAATCGATATCCCTAACTCACATAATATGATAAATACACCCTTTGGAAATCAGTTTTTGGGCCTTAATACATGAGATAAATCGACCCTTAACAACTGAATCATTACTCTTCCATTCAAGAATAGGCTCATTAAAAAAGTGAAACGTAACCACACGAGTCCTACAACATATAGATATGTAAGCGGCATGCAACCAATCCATACCAAGAATGATGTCAAAATCAGTCATATCAAGTTCCACAAGGTCACATGGAAAACTTTGTGCAAGACCCATACGGGTCAATTTTTATAAGCTCTCTTGGCTAATATTGGATCACCAATGGGAGTATAAACCAAAGAAGGTTCTATTAATACTTCGAGGCACACATCAAATCTCATAACAATATAAGAAGTAAAAAAAGACAAGTTGGCACCCGGATCAAGCGATGCATAAACATCACAGTTAAAGACTCGTAATATACTCATGACCACATTGAGAGTCTCATCAACCTCTTTCCTAGAATGATAAGCATAGAATCGGTTGTTGCGTTGGCCACCCTTAGGTTGAGCTTGGACGCCTTGTTGCACTTAGCCTCCTAGAGGACGATCTACTCCACCCTTGTTGGTGACAAGGGGGTACTCAGATATCTTATGGCCCATCTTACCACATCCATAACAAGCACACATTCCTATTAAGCACTTTCCTCCATGATTCTTTGCACACTTATGAAAAGAAGGGTTACAAGCATTTACACCTCCTCCTTCTTGAGCTTTAGGGTATGGTACCCTATCTTTAGTAAACTTCTTCCTCGAGCTTTGGCCTTATTGAGAGAGTCCACTACTACAAATGGTCCTAGCATTGGAGAACCCACCTTCATATCGGGCCCTCTTAGAATCCCTCATCATCATTTCCTTGAGCTTTTCTCCTTCAATTTGTTTGGCAAAAGTCATGAGCTGAGATATGTCCATCTCTTTAACAAGCATAGCAGTGTGATATTCCTTAGCAACCAAGTCGAACAACCACCAATATGAATTTTCTCATTCGAGCACGTGGATCAGAAACTAATGAAGGAGCATACTTGGATAGCTTAGTAAACTTGAGGGCGCAGTCCCTCATCCCCATATTGCCTTGTCGAAGATTTATGAACTCTAACATTTTAGCCTCTCTTAACTCAAGAGGGAAAAAATAATCAAGGAAAGTAAGTTTGAAAGCTTCCCATTTAATAAGACCTTCATCCAACCTCTCCAACTTTCATTGAGTGTACCATATATGAGCAACACCCTTAAGTTGGTAAGCCGCCAACTCCTATTCTTCTAATAAAGTCACCTCTATAATACTTATTATCTTGTAGACCTCATCAATGAACTCTTGAAAATCCTCATCAACCTTTGAGCCATGAAACTCCAGAGGATTTACTTGTGCAAAGTCCCTTACTCTTGAGGCCTGAGTAGGAGCATTAGGAGAAGTCACAACACCTTGGTTGGTCACCACTCAGGCTAGCATAGTAATAGCGGTTCGAAAATCTGCATTAGTCACTTGGTCTGATAGGGGACCATTGTCTTGAGGAGCCGGGGGAGCTTGGGATTCATTAATATTATTTTCCCTTGGAAATGGTGGTCTTCTTGGAGCCATGTTTCTGAAAAATTGCAAACAAAGACCGTTAGGGAAAAGAAGTCTTACGATAAACTCTATAGCATGATGTGGATCATAAAAGAAGTGATAATTCTTAAAATGCCTCATAGCCTACTACTCATAAATGTGGCGTGCTTCACACCCATGAATAAGACTCTACTTTATGTGGCATGTTGGACATCTTAGGACACATGAAAAAATATCTTGTGCTCTGATACCAAGTATGTCATGACCCAACCTAGAACCTAATCGTACCACAGCAATCAAAACCCCGAAGGGCTCAAACCAAGACTCTTATACATATCATAAGCATACATAAGGTAAAGTGAAAGAGAAAACATATATGTTTTTTCTTCTACAATTATCTCAATTTCGTCACAACATCATGTCTTGCAACAATTAATTTATTTGACCTACTTAACCATCGAAACTTAAAATATGGTTTTCATAAAAGTTGTAGCTAATGATGTTTGGGTTAGTCAAAAATTTGAATCACCTAATTTAGACCACCATATTTAATGTTATGCTCAAAATACAGAAGTGATATAATTTTCATCGAGAATTGGAACATCATATACAACGTTTTTAGGTGGTGTTACATTATCTCTCCCTTGGGAACATTCATCCTCGAATGAGGAAAGACTTAGCTTGAGTAGAGTAGAGTGTAAACCAATATTCCATCATTAATGCAATAGTCCAATTTAAAACATAATTTAAAATATATTTCATAATGTTGCAAGCATATGACAAGAAAAGTTGAAATGCAAGGATTTCAAGTAATTGAGCAAGGTCAACTAAATACCTTAGGTTTGGATAGAGGGAAAATGATGAGGGTGTCGCTTAATCATATCCACTTCCACTTCCCATGTAGAACTTTTGATTTGTTGATTCCTCCAAAAGACTTTAACAGATGCAACTTCTTTGTTCCTTAATCTCTTAAATTTCCTGTCCAAAATTTCAACCGGAACAATGGAACAAGGATCACCCACCCATTTTGTCAACATAGTCACATGGAACACTAGATGAACCATGGCCATTTCCAATGTATACTCCAACTCATATACAACCTTGCCAACACGTCTCATGATTATATAAGGCCCTAAATACCTAGGGCTCCATTTCCCTTTCTTACCAAACTGAACCACACCCTTCATGGGTGAAACCTTTAAATACACCCAATCGTCCACGTTAAAATCAAGATCCCTTGTTCTAGTGTCGGAATAGGATTTTTGATGACTTTGAGACCTCTTCAAACTTTTTCTAATAATCTTTACATTCTCTAAAGCATCAAGTACCAAATCGAGGCCTAACAAGGTCATCTCACCTACTTTGAACCAACCAATCGGGGATATATATCGCCTTTCATACAATGCTTCAAACGGCGCCATCTCAATAGTTGACTAGTAAATATTATGATAGGAAAACTTAATGAGAGGTAGATGATCATCCCAATTTTTTTTAAACTCCAACACACAAGCCCTTAACATATCCTCTAGTATTTGAATCGTCCTTTCATCTTGCCCATCCATTTGAGGATGGAATGCGGTCCTAAATTTTACCTTAGTACTGAGGCACTTTTGAAATGATTTCCAAAAGTAGGAAGTGAACTAGGTACCACAATCCAAAATAATAGATAAAGGCACACCATGCAACCTCACCAACTCCCGAATATACAACTTAGCATAGTCTTCCGCATTATAGGAAGTCTTAACTGGTAGGAAGTGAGATGACTTAGTCATTCTATCAACAATTACCCAAATTAAATTATGACGCTTCCAGGTATGAGGCAAACCCACTACAAAATCCATATTCACATCTTCTCACTTCCAAGTTGGGATTTCAATATCTTGGTCTAGGCCACCCGGCCTTTGATGTTCGGCCTTCACTTGTTGGCAATTCATACATTTGGACATGAACCTTGCTATGTCGTTCTTCATGCTACTGCACTAACAGAACTTTTTTAAGTCTAGGTACATTTTTGTTAAACCAGAATGAATAGAGTATGTAGAATTATAAGCCTCCATCAAGATCAAACTCCTTAGGCCATTAACATCCGGAATATATAGCCAACCTTGGTAGTATAACACCCCATCTCCTCTTTGGAAAAAGACCTCTATCTTATTTTCCTTCACTAACTTCTTTAACTCGATAAACATCGGATCAAGATCTTGCTTTGATTTAATATCCACCACCAAAGAGGATTCAGACCTATTTTAAATAACCATACCACCATCATCAGTACCAAACAACTTCACCTCTAATCTAGCCAACCGGTGAACATCTTTCACCAACTCCCTCTTCCCTACATCCACATGGACCACACTCTCCATAGACACTCTACTAAGTGCATTAGCAACTATATTGGCTTTACCCGGATAATAGTGCATAATCATGTCATAGTCCTTAAAGAATTCTAGCCACCTCATTTTCCTTTGATTAAAGTCCTTTTGGGTGAACACATATTTAAGACTTTTATGATCGGTATATACATCCACATGCACCCCATAAAGGTAATGCCTCCAAATCTTCAGAGAAAAAATAATGATCGCCAATTAAAGGTCATGGGTAGGGTAGTTACGCTCATGCACCTTTAATTGCCTAGAAGCAGAGGCTATGACCTTGCCATTTTGCATTAAGACACAACCTAAACCAATCTTTAAAGCATTACAATAAACTACAAACCCTTCTAATCCTTCTAGTACAGTCATTCTATAGTCGTCGGCTAGACCCAAGAAGCTCCTAATGTATGAAGGAGACAACGGTCTAGGCCAATTCTTGACTGCCTCTATTTTTATAGGATCAATCTTGCTCCTATCACCTAACACTACGTAACCAAGAAATGCCACCTCTTTAAACCAAAATTTACACTTTCAAAATTTTGTAAATAATTACATATCCCTCAACGTTTGCAATACAACTCTCAAGTAATTTTTATATTCTTCCTCACCCCGAGAGTAATTCAAAATATTATTAATGAATACCACCACAAAAGTATCAAAGTAAGGTTTTAACACCCTATTCATCAAGTCTATGAACGCCGCTGGCGCATTCATCAACCCAAAACTCATCGCCAAAAACTCGAAGTGATCATACATTATTTGAAAAGCATTTTGGGAATGTCATACTCCCTGACCCATAGTTGGTGATAGCCCTACTGAAGGCTCATCTAGGAGAAGTGACTTGCTCCTTGCAATTGATCAAACAAGTCATCTATTCTAATGAGTGGGTACTTGTTCTTAATGGTCATAAAATTTATTTGCCAGTAGTCTATTCACATTCGAAGCGACCCATCTTTCTTTCTCAAAATTAACACGGGAGCACCCCATGGCGAAATACTTAGTCTTATCAACCTTTTTTCTAACAAGTCCTCTAATTGTTCCTTCAACTCTTTTAATTCTATCGGAGCCATCTGGTAAGGAGGAATAGAGATAGGTTAGATACCGGGGAAGAGATCGATACCAAAATCAACTTCTCTTTTAGGAGGGAAATGGGAAGGTCATTGGGAAAGACATCAGGGAACTCATTGACTATGAGAAATGAATGAAGGGGAGGAATTTTGAAGTCGACATCCCTAACCCTTACAATATGATAAATACAACCCTTAGAAATCATTTTTTGTGCCTTAAGGAAAAAATGAACTTACCCTTCACCACCGAATCACGACCCTCCTATTTTATGATGGACTCATTTGGAAATTGGAACTTGACTCGACGAGTCCTACAAAGTATGAAATCATAAGATGCATGCAACCAATCCATCCCAAGAATGACATCAAAATCTACCATGTCAAGTTCAATGAGATCACAAAGAATAACTTTATTCAAGATAGACACGGGGCAACCCCTATAAACCTTTCTAGAAATAACCAACTCACCAACAAGGTAGACACCAAATAGGGCTCTAATAATATTTTGGGTGACACATCTGTAATACCCACTAAAAACGTTATATACAATATTCCAATTCTCGATTAAAATGATACCGCTTCTGTATTTTAGGCATAACGTTTAATAGGATTGTCAAAATTTGGTGATTAAAATTTTTAATAACCCTAGCATCATTACCTACAACTTTTGAGAAAACCAAATTTTATGTTTCGGAGGTTAAGTAGGTCAAATAAATGAATTGTTGCAAGATATGGTACTGTGATGAAATGAAGTATTTGTAGAAGAAAAATCATATCTCACTGTAGGATGCTCCAAATTGGTTGATTCTTGAACAAGATAAAATTAGACTTCTAGAAAAACAATTCATATGAAGACACCATATCCTAATGAGGAAGTTAACTTTTTCAAACGCATCTCTGAAAAAGGTTATTCCATTAAAACAAAGCTCATCTCACCAACTATGAAAAGATTTAGATACATTTGACATCACCCATGACATCAATAGTCCTCGATTTGATATCACCCACGACATCACAATCTTTCATTAAATTTTTAGATATATCATTATAATTATTTTAATTATTGCTAGGTACCTCCTTCACACCTATAAATATCCATCTTATTTTATTATTTTGTTCATCAAGCTTTCTCAAACAACTCTTCTCTCTATACACTCCTTTGCACATTCTCAAAATATAGTTTAAGTTCTTAGTAGTGTAAAAATACTATTCTAGTGATTCATATACTACGAATAAAACACAAAATGCTCCGGCGAGGAGAAAAGGCTAGAATTCAAGAGTATTCATTAAGTCCTCTAATTATGAGTAACGCTTCAGATTCTAGGTATGTAAGGCTTCAATGAGAGTATTCATTTCACTCTCATGCCTAAATTATTTTGATTATATGATAAATTAGATTTATTTTTTTTAATCTTTAATCTAAGGTATGTGGGTATTTATCCATTGATTCTTCCACCCACGGAGTCTAAAGCTCTTTCAACAAAATCTCTTGATTTCAAATAGGATTTTCTTATGGGTAATTCTTATTCCTACTTAATAGCATGAATCATGGTTAAACTAATAATTATTGGTCTATTTTGATGCAAAATGATTTCGTATGCATGAATTGATGGTTTTCAAGTATTTTTCCCTATTTAGCTCTTTGAAGGTTCTTGAAATTCATGGTAGTTTGTTTAAAGCATGATTTTTAATTGATGGATTTCAATGTATTTATGTATAATTTCAGTTACATATATGTTTGAAAGTTGAAGTAATTTGAACTCATCTAGTTTTACTATGTTTTCAATAAAGTTTGACTTGAAAGCTTTGACTCTAAATAAGGGTCTTATGATATGAAAGAATGATGAAATGATATGAATAATTTATTCTTTATGCAAGAAGGCCAATTTTTGCATATTTGAATTACCAAAGGTTTTAATGAGCTATTCTACCGAATATGATATTTTGAATTCTCAAGCTATATGCTATGACTATTTTGAAGTATTAAACTCTTCCGTGGGATTGAATTAGTACCAAATGGGTCATTAAGGTGGGATTCGGTAAAGAAATCCTAGTAACAATCCTTTGTCTCATTAACTATGTGCCAACATAGGAGCCCTTGTAGACTTAGGCTAATAGATCCACAAATAACCCTTAAAGTTAAAGTTAAAGAAATGAATGAAGTTGACGGAGATCTACCCAACAAGTAGTCTCCCCGGCCAACGTAGGGGGTTATGTTTGATTCAATATAGTAGCTCGTATGATCTTAAATATCGATTATAGTTATTTTCCCTCAAAATGAATATTTGAAAAGATATCTATATGATTGATTATGCATGCATTGCATTATGTTTCATATTACA
The DNA here is from genome assembly GCF_947179165.1 of Solanum dulcamara. Classification (NCBI taxonomy): domain Eukaryota; kingdom Viridiplantae; phylum Streptophyta; class Magnoliopsida; order Solanales; family Solanaceae; genus Solanum; species Solanum dulcamara. The sequence continues at coordinate 54,639,303 of NC_077241.1, forward strand.
GAACTGTTTAATATTTCCTCAATTCATGCATGCTTACATACTTAGTACATTCAAAATGTTAATACATACTCTTTTTCCTACATGATATCACCATGTAGGGACCGGTGCCTCTCCTCGTTCTCCTCCAAATGGCTAGTTGAGATTTCTTTTGAAGACTATTTTTGGTGAGTTCCCATGTTTCAAGAATTATACTTTTTTATCTTTCTAGCTTATGATATGTTGAGATCTTTAGACACTTACTATGGCATTTCATTCTATTATGATTGAGGGTGAGCTAGGGACTTTTTTTAGCCCCGTTAAATCTAAAAGTTAGAGGTATTGTTGGACATATACAAGTCGAAGATTTATTATTATGATTTCTGCTAGTTTATTTATTGTCATTTGCTATGAAAGACTAAAATAATGCTAAGAGGCTTGTTTGAGGTACTTTCGACTTTCTCATTCGCTATGTCATGTCTAGGCCCTAGGTTTGGGTCATGACACCACTCACTAAAATAGAAGACTTATTTGATCAATTGCAAGGGTCAAGTCACTTCTCCAAGATCAACCTTTGTTTTAGCTATCACCAACTATGGGTAAGGGAGTGTGACATTCCCAAAATGGCTTTCCAAATAAGTTATGGTCACATCGAGTTTTTGGTGATGAGTTTTAGGTTGACGAATGCGTCGATAGCGTTTATGGACTTGATAAAAAGAGTATTCAAACCTTACCTTGATACTTTTTTGGTAGTATTCATTGATGATATTTTGATTTACTCTCGAAGTGAGGAAGAATATAAAAATCACTTGAGAGTTATACTTTAAATATTGAGGAATAGGGAATTGTTTGCAAAATTTAGAAAGTGTGAATTTTAATTGAAGGAGGTGGCATTTCTTGGTCATGTAGTGTCCGGTGATGGAATCAGGGTTGATCCTAAAAAAATGGAGGCAGTAAAGAATTGTCCTAGACCATTGTCTCCTTCAGATATTAGGAGCTTCTTGGGTCTACCCGAGTACTATAAAAAATTCATTGTAGGGTTTTTTTTATATCATCTCCTATGAAGAAATTGACCCAAAATAAAGCCAAATTTATATGGAAGTATGAGTGTGAGAAGAGTTTCCAAACCTTGAAAGATCGGCTTACCCATGCTCTTATTTTGACTCTACCAGAAGGATTAAAAGGGTTTGTAGTTTGTTGTGATGCTTCAAAGATTGGTTTAGGTTGTGTCTTAATGCAACACGACAAGGTCATAGCCTATCTTCTAGATAATTAAAGGTGCATGAGCATAACTACCCTACCCATGACCTTAATTTGGCGGTTGTTGTTTTTGCTCTGAAGATTTGGAGGCATTACCTCTATGGGATGCATGTGGATATGTATATTGATCATAAAAGTCTTAAATATGTGTTCACCCAAATGGACCTTAATCTAAGGCAAAGAAGGTGTCTAGAACTCCTTAAGTACTAACATGAGTGTGCACTATCATCCGGACAAAGCTAATGTGGTTGCTGATGCACTTAGTAGAGTGTCTATGGGGAGTATGGCCCATGTGGATGAAGGAAAGAGGGAGCTGGTGTAAGATGTTCACTGGTTGGATAGATTAGGGGTGAAGTTATGTGGTACTGATGATGGTAGAATGGTTTTTCAAAATAGGTCTGAATCCTTTTTAGTTGTGGATGTTAAATCAAAGCAAGATCTTGACTCGACATTTATCGAGTTATAGAGGTTGGTGAAGGGAAAAAAAGATAGAAGTATTTTCCCAAGAGAGATATGGGGTGCTATACTACCAAGGTCAGCTATGGGTTTCTGATTTTGATGGCCTACGGAGTTTGATCTCGATGGAGGCTCATAATTCTATGTACTCCATTCATACCGGATCAACAAAAATGTACTGAGACTTAAAAAAGTTCTATTGGTGGGGTGGCATAAAGAATGACATAGCAATGTTTGTGTTCGAATTGCCAATAAGTGAACGTCGAACATCAAAGGCTGGGTGGTCTAGCTCAAGACATTGAAATCCATACTTATAAGTGGAAAGATGTGAATATAGATTTTGTAGTGGGTTTGCCTCATAACCGGAAGCGTCATGATTCGATTTGGATAATTTTTAATAGAATGACTAAGTCGGCTCACTTTCTACTGGTTAAGACTTCCTATAGTACCAAAGACTATGCCAAGTTGTATATTCAGGAGTTGGTGAGGTTGCATGGTGTGTCATTATCCATTATTTCGTATTGTGGTACCCAATTCAATTCTCACTTTTTAGATTGTTTCAAAAGGGCCTCGGTACTAAGGTAAAATTGAGCATCACATTTCATCCTCAAATGGATGAGCAAGCTGAAAAGACGATTCAAACCTAGAGGATATGTTAAGGGCTTGTGTGTTGGAGTTTAAAAGAAATTGGGATGATCATCTACCACTCATCGAATTTGCCTATAATAATAGTTACCACTCAAGTAGTGAGATAACGCCATTTGAGGCTTTATTTGAGAGATGATATAGATCCCCGGTTGGTTGGTTTGAAGTAGGTGAGATGACCTTATTGGGCCCCAATTTGGTATTTGATTCTTTAGAGAAGGTGAAGATCATTAGAGAAGGATTGAAAATCGCTCAAAGTCATCAAAAGTCCTATTTCGATAGTAGAATAAAGGATGTTGAGTTTAATGTGGATGATTAGGTATATCTAAAGATTTCACCCATGAAGGGTATGGTTTGGTTTGGTAAGAAAGGGAAATTGAGTCCTAGGTATGTAGGGCCTTATAGAATCATGAGACGTGTTGGCAAGGTTGCATATGAGTTGGCGTTTCCATTGGAAATGGTCATGGTTCATCTGGTGTTCTATGTGTCTATGTTAAGAAAATGTATAGGTGATCCTAGTTCTATTAATTCTTTTAGAGTAGTGAATGTTGAAGAAAACTTGACCTATAAAAAAGTTTCGGTTTAGATTTTGGACAGGCAAGTTAAGAGATTGAGATACAAAGAAGCTGCATCAGTTAAAGTCCTTTGATCAAAAGTTCTACATGGAAACCAGAAGCAGATATGATTAAGCGATACCCTCATCTTTTTCCCAGTACCCAAACCTAAGGTATTAATTTTTCCTTACTCATTTACTTGAAATGAAGGGGAGCCTTGGAGTAACTGGTAAAGTTGCTGTCATGTGACCAGGAGGTCATGGGTTCAAGCCTTGGAAATAGCCTCTGGCAGAAATGCAAGGTAAGGCTGCGTACAATAGACCCCTTGTGGTCGGGCCCTTCCCTGGATCCTGCGCATAGCGGAAGCTTAAGTGCACCGGGCTGCCCTTTACTCAATTACTTGAAATCCTTGTATTTCAACTTTTCTTATCATCTGCTTGCAAAATTATGAAATATGTTTCGAACGATGTTTTAAATTGTACTATTGCATTAATGATGAGTTTTTGGTTTACACTCTACTCTACTCAAGCTAAGTCTTTCCTCATTCAAGGATAAATATTCTCAAGGGAGAGATAATGTAACACCCCATAAAAACTTTGTATATGATATTCCAATTCTCGATAAATATGATATCGCTTCTGTATTTTGGACATAACATTTAATAAGATGGTTTAAATTAGGTAATTTAAATTTTTGAATAACCCGAACATCATTACCTACAACTTTTATGAGACCATATTTTAAGTTTCGAAGGTTAACTAGGTCAAATAAATTAATTGTTGCAAGACATGATATTGTGATAAAATAGAGTTTTGTAGAAGAAAAGTCATATCTCACTATAGGATTCTCCAAATCAGTTGATTCTTGAATGATATAAAAGTAGACTTATAAAGCAACAATTTATATGAAGACACTAAATCTTAATAAGGAAGTATCTTATTCAAACGCAGCTCCAAAAAATGGTATTCCCTTAAAAGAAGGTTCATCTCACCAACCATTGAAAGATCTAGATCCATTTGATATCACACATTACATCAATAGTAATCCATTTGACATCACCCATTACATCACAATCTTCCATTAAATTTTCAGATTTTTCTTTATAATTAATTTAATTATTGTTAGGTCCCTCCTTCACACCTATAAATACCCACCTTATTTTATCATTTTGTTCATCAATATTTCTCAAGCAACTATTCTCTCTATACACTCATTTACTCATTCTCAAAATATAGTTTTAGTTTTTAGTAGTATACAAATATTATTCCAGTGATTCATATACTCCTAGTAGTACACAAAACGCTCCAATGAGAAGAAAATGTTATGATTCAAAAGTGCTTATTAAGTCCTTCGATTCTGAGTAACGCTTCGGATTCTAGGTATGTAAGGCTTCAATGAAAGTATTTCTTCCACTCTCATGCCTAAATTATTTTGATTATATGATAAATTAGATTTATTTTTTTAATCTTTACTCTAAGGTATGTGGGTATTTATCTATTGATTCTTCCCCCCACGGAGTCTAAAGCTCTTTCAACAAAATCTCTTGATTTCAAATAGGATTTTCTTATGGGTAATTCTTATTCCTACTTAATAGCATAAATCATGGTTAAACTAATAATTATTGGTCTATTTTGATGCAAAATGATTTCATATGCATGAATTGATGGTTTTCAAGTATTTTTCCCTATTTAGCTCTTTAAAGGTTCTTGAAATTTATGGTAGTTTGTTTAAAGCACAATTTTTAATTGATGGATTTCAATGTATTTATGTATAATTTCAGTTACATATATGTTTGAAAGTTGAAGTAATATGAACCCATCTAGTTTTACTATATTTTCAATAAAGTTTGACTTGAAAACTTTGCCTCTAAATAAGGGTCTTATGATATGAAAGAATGATGAAATGATATGAAAAATTTATTCTTTATGCAAGAAGGATAATTTTTGCATATTTGAATTACCAAAGGTTTTAATGAGCTATTCCACCAAATATGATATTTTGAATTCTCAAGCTATATGCTATGACTATTTTGAAGTATTAAACTCTTCCGTGGGATTGACTTAGTACCAAATGTGTCATTAAGGTGGGATTCGGTAAGGAAATCCTAGTAACAATCCTTTGTCTCATTAACTATGTGCCAACATAGGAGCCCTTGTAGACTTAGGCTAATAGATCCACAAATAACCCTTAAAGTTAAAGTTAAAGAAATGAATGAAGTTGACGGAGTTCTACCCGACAAGTAGTCTCCCCAGCCAACGTAGAGGGTTATGTTTGATTCAATATAGTAGCTCGTATGATCTTAAATATCGATTATGGTCATTTTCCCTCAAAATAAATATTTTAAAGGATATCTATATGATTGATTATGCATGCATTGCATTATATTTCATATTACATAAATGTTTTAATGTTTCCTCAATGTTCATGCATGCTTACATACTTAGTACATTCAAAGTACTAACGCATACTCTTTTTTCTACATGATATCACCATGTAGGTATTGGTGCTCCTCCTCTTTCACCTCCACGTGGCTAGTTTTGATTTTATTTAAAAACTACTTTTGGTGAGTTTCCATGTTCTGGGAACAATATTGTTTTATCTTTCTATCTTATGATATGTTGAGATCTTTAGACACTTACTATGTTATTTCTTTCTATTATGTTTAAGGGTGAGCTAGGGACTTATCTTAGCCCTGTTAAATCTAAAAGTTAGAGGTATTATTGGACATATGTAAGTCAAACATTTACTATTATGATTTCTTCTTGTTTATTTATTGTCATTACCTATGAAAGGCTAAAAAAAATACTAAGAGTCTTGTTTGAGGTACTTTGCCATGTCACGTCTAGGCTCTAGGCTTGGGTCATGACAACATCAAACCTATTAGAAAGGAATGGAATAACAAATGATAAATTTGCACCCGAATCTAATAGTGCATACACATCAAAAGAAAAGACCTTTAACATACTGATACTGACATTTGGTGCATCCTCAACCTCTCATCTCCCATGTAAATCATAAAAGCGGTTGGTGTGTCAGACACCTCCTTGGGTGTGTTGACCATAAGAAATTTGGCCTTGAGGTCTACCACCTCCATCTCTATAGTCCCTAACATGGTAGCCCAGCTTTCCACACTTAAAGTATGAATTGTAGCCGGCTAAGCATTCTCTTTGTGAGTCCTTCCATAATTCTTGCAAGAAGGGAAAGTTTGAGAATCAATATTCTCTCTTGGAACCATTGGTTTAGCACCCTTGTACTTGTTGACCCTTGGAAGAGGAGTATTAATTGAAACTTGTCCCAAAAACTGTTGCACACCTTGTCCTTTTCCATTGTTACCATAACCAGACCTTTGAGGGTTAAACCCTCCACCATCCACTATAGCCTTTTTCAACCCCTTTGATCTCTCTTTCAGTTTCTCTTCTTCAATTTGTTCTGCGTAAGTCATTAACCGAGAGATGTTCATCTCATTGACCAACATAGCCATTTTGCACTCCTTGGACACCAAGATTAAGATACCAAAAGTAAACTTGCTCACCCTAGCTCTTGGGTCAAAGACCATGAAGGGAGCATACTTTGACAACTTAGTGAATTTGAGAGCATACTCTCTCACGCTCATACTCCCTTGACGGAGATTGATGAACTCTTGAATTTTGGCTTCCCTGAGCTCCAATGGGAAGAAGCAGTCTTGGAAGGCACCTTTGTACTGTTCCCATCCTATCTGCACCATTTCTTCATCCTTCTCAACAACTCATTGTTCGTACCACACTCGAACCAAACCTTTGAGTTGATAGGCCACTAGCTCAGCCTTCTTATTCGGTGTCACACCCATGATAGCCACAATCTAGTACACCTGAGCAATGAAATCCATAGGGTCCTTATCTAGTTTAGAACCATTTAACTCGGGGGGATTCATATTTTGGAAATATCGAATCCTAGACACTAGATTTTGTACTTGGGGAGGAGGAACACCTTGATGTCTTTGGTTGGCTACGACTTGAGTCAACAACGTAATAATATTGCAATACTCGAGATGGGTTACCCCTTCCTCATGATGTGGGGTATTGGGAATCGGAGGAGCTTGGTTCTCATCATCAACCCTTGCTCTTGGAGGTGCTCTTCCACGAGTCATTATCTAGAGAACACGAAATGGGTTGGTAGTTAAAGGAAATATTAAGACACTCTAAGGCATGACATGAATTTGAAAGAAGTGAAAACTTTCCTAGACGTCCCATAGTCTCTTATTCATAATTATGGCGCACTTCAAAACCATAAACAAGATCCTATTTGACGCGGTACATTGGACTCTGAGGACCATTTAAAACCCCATGCTCTGATACCAAGTTTTTCATGACCCAAGCCAAAGTCCTAGACATGACATGGAGAATACAGAACCTGAAAGTACCTCAAACAAGCCTCTCAACATTCTTTTAGCCTTTCATAGGTAATGAAAATAAATAAACAAGCAGAAATCATAATAGTAAATCTTCAACTTACATATATCCAATAGTTCCTCTAACTTTTAGATTTAATGGGGCTAAGACAAGTCCCTAGCTCACCCTCAATCATAATAGAAAGAAATGTCATACTAAGTGTCTAAAGATCTCAACATATCATAAGCTAGAAAGATAAAGGAGTATTATTCCTGGAACATGGGAACTCACCAAAAGTAGTCTTTAAATAAAATTTCAACTAGCCACGTGGAGAAAAACGGAGCATAGATCATACATGGTGATATCATGTAGGCAAAAGAGTATACGTAGTACTTTGAATGTACTAAGTATGTAACCATGTATGAACATTGAGGAAATACTAAAATATTTATTTAATATAAAACATAATGCATAATCAATCATATAGATATCTTTTAAAACATTTATTTTGTGGAAAAATGACCATAACCAATATTAAAGACCAAGCTATCTATTACATGGAATCCAACATAACCCCCTACATTGGCCGGGAAGACTACTTGTCGGATAGAACTCTGTTAATTTCATTCATTTCATTAACTTTAACTTTAAGGGCTATTTGTGGATACATTAGCCTAAGCCTACAAGAGCTCCTATGTTGGTACATAGTTAATGAGACAAAGGGTTGCTACTAGGATTCCCTTACCGAATCTCACCTCAATGACCTATTCGGTGCTAAGTCTATCCCACGGAATAGTTTAATACTTTAAAATAGTCATAGCATATCGCTCGAGAATTCAAAACATCATATTCGGTAGAATGGCTCATTAAAACCTTTGGTAATTAAAATATGCAAGAATTGTCCTTATTACATAAAGAATCCATCATTCATTTCATTTCATCATTCTTTCATTTCATAAGACTCCCTTTTGATCATAGATATTACTTTCATAAACATTCATTTAGAGTCAAAGATTTAAAGTCTACTTTTATATCGTTCAAGAATTAACCAATTTAGAGAAACCTACAATGAGATATGATTTTTCTTGTACAAATACTCCATTTCATCACAGCACCATAAAATATGGTCTTCACAAAATTTGTGGGTAATGATATTCAAGTTATTTAGAAATTTGAATCACCTAATTTCGACCACTCTATTAAAAGTTATTCCCAAAATACAGAAACTATATCATTTTCATCAAGAATTGGAATATCATATACAACGTTTTTAGGGGGTGTTACACATAATTCCTTCTCTGGAAAAAATGTGACTAAGGAACGCAACTGACCTTAGCCAAAATTCACATTTACTAAACTTCGCATACAGCTGATAGTCCTTGAGGATTTGCAATACAATCCTCAAATAATCGGCATACTCTTACTCATTACGGAATAGATCAAATTATCAACAATGAAGTCAATCACAAACATATCCAGGTACTTCTTAAACACCCTGTTTATTAAATCCATAAAAGTTGCAAGGGCATTCCTTAGTCCAAAAGACATAACTAAAACTTTAAAGTGACCATAATGAGTTCTAAAGGTCATCTTCAGAATGTCACATTCCCTTACTCGGAGTTGGTGATAACCCAATCGAAGTTGATCGAACAACTAATCAATCCTTGGAATTGAATACTTAATATTAATTGTGACATTGTTCAATTGCCGATAATCAATACACATATGAAGAGAACTATCCTTCTTCCTGACTAAGAGAACTGGAGCACTCCATGGAGAGATAGTCGGTCTAATAAAACCCTTATCTAGAAAATCCTTCAATTGATCCTTTATCTCTTTCAATTCTGTCGGGGCCATTCGATAAGGCGGAATACAGCTAGGCTAAGTATTGGGAAAAAGATCAATACCAAAATCTATTTCCCTTTTAGGAGGAACAGCTAGGAGATCATCAAGGAAAACTTCTGGAAAATCATTAACAATTGAAACTAACTGAAGTGTAGGATTTTCAAAGTCAGTATCTCTAACCCAAACTAGGTAATAGATGCAACTTCTGGAAAACATTTTTTGAGCTTTAAGGCATGAAAAACATTTCCCTTAAACACGAAAGTACTACCATCCCATACTATGACTGGCCCATATAGAGGCATAACATGCTTGAAGCCAATCCATACCAAGAATAACATCAATTATTTCATATCAAGCTCAACAAGATCAATGGAGGTGACTTTATGAAAAACTGAAACTGGATAATTTCTATAGACTCTTTTATCCACGACTAAATTACCAACTGGAGTATAGATCAAAAATGTCTCTAGTAAGATCTCAGGACTAACAATGAATCTCATATAAAGATAAGGAGCAACAAGTGATAGACTCCTTGCCTAGCAACAAGTTTATCAACATACCCGTGACCACATCGGAAGACTCCTCAACTTCTTGCCTAGATTGAAAGGCATAAGACCTATTTTTGTGTGGGCCGCCACCTTATGGAATTTGTCTACCTTAAGTAGTTTGACATTGAGGACGACGCCCTTCCTTTCCCTTATTAGGACATTCAAAAATCTTGTACCCTATCTTAACACACCCAAAGCATGTACCCGTGACAACCAAATATTTACCTCCATGACTTTCCCCACATTTGGTACATTTAGGAAAAGTAGGTCCACCAACAATACCTTGTGCCTTAATATTTGGCACCTTATCCTTCTAAAATTTGGAGCTGAAGTGTTTGAAGAACCATGGCCATGAAACTTCTGGCCTTGTCAGAAACGACTATTACCACCACCAGATTTATTGTGAGAAAGCCCACCTTTATAATGACCCATCTTGGACTACCTTGCATTCTTTTCCTTAAGTTTTTCTCCTTCAATTTGCTCGGAATAGGTCATGAGCCTAGAGATGTTCATTTACTCTATAAGCATAGCAGTTCAGCATTCTTTCATAACCAAGTATGACACTCATGATATAAACTTGCTCATTAGGGCATGAGAGTTGGCTACCAAGGATGGAGCATACTTGGACAATTTTGTGAACTTGAGGGAATATTAAAATTAACCTTTAAATCATGCAATATGATGTGAATTATGCATAATTATAATAATATCATTGAAATATATCATAATTAATAAGACCCAATGCAAATTATGAAATTAGGGCTTTTAATTGAAGAGATCTTAAGAGAATTGAGAAAAAATCTTTGGGATTCCATAGGTGAAAGGATTCTATGAATGAAGTCCCACATACCTTAACCTTGATTAGCCCTAAATTGAAGAGATTGAAAGCTTGACCTTGAAGACCCTTTTGAATTGCTTGAGGGAGAAGAAATCCTTGAATAAAAACTTAGGAAAGAAGGCTTTGGGGTTTGGGGAATTATGTTGAGAATGAGAGGGTTAGAAGTCTTTAGGGTAGTTAATAGGTATTAATCTAGCCTTACAAATCATCCTCATTCATTATAGAAAAATAGGGAAAAGACTAAAATAACCTCACTTAAAAACTAAAAAAGGACGTTATGAAGGACCACCATGGTCCGTGAACTTTACCATGGTCCTTGGTGGTGATCATGGTAACTACCTTGAACTTGAGAAAAAGTAAAATGTTCAGGAACTCCTTCACGAAGACCACGATGAAGGGTCATGGTGAGAAACTTAACATGGGAGTCTGCAGGAGTGATCACCACAAACCCACCACCGTTCGTAATGGGAATTACATCCCGTGGTGGTGTTATCATGGTCCTAGCTTTGGGATAGTATCTGAGGGTCTCAAGGAAGGGATCATAGTAGAGGGTACCACGGCTCGTATGATCACCACAGTCCGTGCTCCCTTGTCGTGGTCTCTTCGCTGTAGGAATAAGTTTCAGAATCACTACCACGATGGCATGCCACAAAGCATGGAGAGGACCACGGCTCGTGATGGCCATTGAGATTATCACCTTGTGCAAAAAAACAAAAAGTTCTGGAGATTCATCTTTTGCTCCTTATTTTCCTACTTTCCAACTTCTGCGGTCTTACAATATATTCCCTATTGGGAACATTAATCCTCGAATGGAACTCATGCTTGTATGAATGAAATAGGTACGGAATATAATAGCCCAACTTGAATTCAAAGCATCTTGATAATGCATAAAATATGAAATCTTTAATCTCAAGATAAAATATGACTTTAAAACTCGTTTCATTAACATGAATGCATATGAAACCATGAGAACACTAAAATGCATGATTTTGGTTGGTTGGATCATAAAGGATCTAAATACCTCAACTAGGAATAGTAGGAAATAGATAAGGATATCTGGACATCATATCGGCTTCAGCCTCCCATGTAGCTCCCCCAACCTCTTAGTTCCTTCATAGTACCTTAACTGAAGCTATTTCTTTTTTTCTCAACTTTCTAACTTATTGGTCCAAGATCTCAATCGGAACATCTTCATAAGAAAGGCTCTATTTAACTTCAATGTTGTCCAATGGCACAATGATCACCAACAAACTTTCTCAATAATGACACATGGAACACCAAATACACCGATATCAAATCTGAGGGCAAATCCAACACATAAGCCACCGAACCAATTTGCCTCAAAATCTAATATGGGCCAACATAGCAGAGTCTTAACTTCCCTTTCTTACCAAAATGCATCACACCTCCATGGGTGAAATTTTTAAGTAAACCCATTCATTAACCTGAAATTCAAGTTCTCTTCTTCTGACATCCAAATAGGACTTTTTTCGACTTTGGGATCTCTTTAATCATTATCTAATGAGTCTAACCATGTCCATAGCCTCAAATACCAACTTTGGTCCTATCAAACCAATTTCACCTACATTGAACCAACCGATAGGGGATCTACACCGCCTACCATGCAAATCCACAAAAATAACCATTTCAATGCTAGAGTGATAACTATTGTTGTAAGTGAACTCTATCAATGGAAAATGATTATCACAATTTCTTTTAAAATCAATAACATATGCTCTCAACATATCCTCTAATGTATGAATGGCATGCTCAGCCTGACCATCCATTTGTGGGTGAAAGGTTGTATGAAGGTTCACTTGAGTACCAAGACCCTTTTGGAAGGATCTCAGAAACTAGGATGTAAACTGAATGCCTCGACTTGAGATGAAAGACAATGGAATACTATGAAGCTTAACAAACTCTCAAATATACAGTCTAGTATAGTCCCCGGCTGAGTATAAGTTATTCGGTCAACAATCACCCAAATAGAGTCATGTTGCCTATGAGTATGAGCTAAACCATTAACAGAGTCCATATTCAAGGCTTCCCACTTCCAAGTAGGAATATCAATGGCTTGAGCCAAATCTCTCAGTTTTTTATGCTCAACTTTCAGTTGTTGACAATTTAGACACTTAGCCATGAATTTTGCAATATCTCTTTTTATGTCATTCCACCAATACACTTTCCTCGAATCTCGATACATCTTCATGAAATCAAGATGAATAGAGTACCGCAAACTATGAGATTCAGAAAACATCATATTTTTCAAGCCATCAACATCTGAAACACACAATCAGCCTCAATATCTCAAAACACCATCTCAACCCTTGGGAGAAAGCCTCAATGCTTTTTTCGACAATCGTTTTCTTCAATTAAACTAAAGTGGGATCATTATCTTGCTTTGCCTTTACATCTTCAACAAGAGATGATTCAAAACCATTTGGCACAACAACACCGCCATCCTCAAAATCAAACAATCGAACTCCCAAAGGGGCTTAATCCATGCACATCCCAAACTAGCTCTTTCTTCTCATCCTCAACATGAGAAACACTGTTCATAGATAATCTACTAATAGCATCAGAAACCATATTTTCCTTACTCGGATGGCATAGCACACTCATGTCATAATCCGTCAATAGCTTAAGCCATCTTCTTTGGTGAAGGTTCAAGTTCTTTTGAGTGAACAAATACTGCAAACTCTTGTGATCGGTGAAAACATCCACATAGAAACCATACAAGTAGTGTCTCCATAATTTCAAACAAAATACCACCTTCTTAACTCCAAGTCGTGAAGTTATTTCTTTGTTTCTCAACTTTCTAACTTGTCGTTCCAAGATCTTAACCATAACCTCTTCAAAAGAAAGACTCTTTTTAACTTCAATATTGTCTAATGGAACAATGAAACTAGGATCACCAATAACATTTCTCAATAATGACATATGGAACACCGGATGCACTAATGCCAAATTTGAGGGCAAATCTAACTCATAAGCCACCTTACCAATCTGCCTCAAAATCTGATATGGGTAAACATAGCAGGGACTTAACTTCCCTTTCTTACAAAAATGGATCAAACCCTCCATGAGTGAAATTTTCAAGTAAACCCAGTCATTAACCTCAAATTCAAGTTTCATTCTTCTCACATTCGAATAGGACTTTTGTCGGCTTTGTCTGTCTTCAATCTTTCTTTAATGAGTCTATCCTTCTCCATAGCCTCAAATACCAACTCAGGTCCTATGATAGAAACTTCACCTACCTCAATCCAACTGATAGGGGATCTACATCACCTACCATGCAAAGTCGTAAAAGGATCCATCTTAATGCTGGAGTGATAACTATTATTGTAAGAGAACTCTATAAATGACAAATGATTATCCCAATTTCTTTTAAAATCAATAACATATGCTCTAGGCTATAAGTGAGCAGGGCTTTTAAAAATAGACATATCCTATAATGTCTAAATGGTACGCTCAGCCTGACCATCTGTCTGTGGGTGAAAAGTTGTACTAAGCTTTACTAGAGTATCAAGAACCTTTTGGAAGGATCTCTAAAACTAAGATATAAACTAAGTGCCTCGATCTGAGATGATAGAGAATGGAACACCATGAAGCTTAAATAACTCTAGGATATACAGTATAGCATAGTCCTCGGCTAATATGAAGTCTTAACAGGAAGGAAATTAGCTGACTATGTCATTCGGTCAACAGTCACCCAAAGAGAGTCATGTTGCCTATGAGTATGAGGTAAACTAGTAACAAAGTCCATATTCAAGGTTTCCCACTTCCAAGTAGGATTATTAATGTCTTGAACCAAACCTCCCAGTTTTTTATGCTCAGTTTTAAGTTGTTGATAATTTGGACACTTAGACATGAATTTTGCAATATCTCTTTCCATGTTATTCCACCAATACACGTCCCTCAAATCTTGATACATCTTTGTGGAATTGGGATGAATAGAGTACCGCAAACTATGAGCTTCAGACAATATCATATCTTTCAATCCATGAACAATTGAAGCACATAATTAGCCTCGATATCTCAAAACACCATATCCTCCCTTGGGGGAAAGCCTCAACAGCTTTTTCAACAATCGCTTTCTTTAATTCCACCAAAGTGGGATTATTATCTTTCTTTGCCTTTACATCTGCCATAAGAGATAATTCAGAACCATTTTGCATAATAACACTGCTATACTCAGAATCAAACAATCGAACACTCAAACGGGCTAATCTATGAACATCCCTAACTAGCTCTTTTCTCTCATCCTTAATATGACCAACACTTTTCATAGACAATAGACTAAGAGCGTCGGCAACCATATTTACCTTACCCGAATGGTATAGCACACTCAGGTCATAATCCTTTAATATCTCAAGCCATTTCCTATGTTGAAGGTTCAAGTCCTTTTGAGTGAAAACATATTTCAAACATTTGTTATCGGTGAAAACATCCACATGGACACCATACAAGTTATGTGGCCATAATTTCAAAGCAAATACCTCCACCGCCAACTCCAAGTCATGAGTCGGGTAATTTTTCTTATATTTCTTAACTTGCCTTAAATCATAAGCTATCACTTTACCATTTTGCATTAGCACACTACCAAGACCAAATAGCGAAGCATTACAAGACACAACGAACCCATTAAAATCTTCTAGTAAAGTCAACACAAGAATATAGATAAGCCTATCCTTCAACTCTTCAAAGCTTTTGTCATGTGCCTCAGACTATTGGAATTTCACCTTCTTTTGAGTCAAAGTAGTCAAGGGTGATGCAATGGAAGAGAAACCTTTCACAAATCGTCTATAATAACCAGTTAAGCCTAAGAAACTCCGAATATCAAAATGAGTCAATCTCTAAAAATGTTCTTCACTTCCATGATCTTTTTTGGATCAACCATAATTTTTTTCTAGAACAAATATGACCAAGGAAAGCAGCTGACCTTAGCCAAAATTCATATTTACTAAATTTTGCAAATAACTGATGATCCTTGAGGATTTGAAACACATAATCCTCGTATGATAGGCATGCTCTTCCTTATTCTGGGAATAGATCAAAATATCATCAATGAAGTCAATAACAAACATATCCAAGTATTGCTTGAAAACCATGTTCATCAAATCCATAAAATCTTCAAGAGCATTCGTTAGTCCAAAAGATATAACCAAAAATTCAAAGTGACCATATTGAGTTCTAAAGTCCGTCTTCAGGATGTCACATTCTCTTACTTGGAGTTGATGATAACCGAATTGAAGATCAATCTTTGAAAAGTAGCTTGCTCCTTAAATGTGATCGAACAAGTTATAAATCCTTGGAATGGATACTTATTCTTAATTGTGACCTTGTTCAATTATCGATAATCAATACACATATAAAAAGAACCATCCTACTTTATGACAAAGAGAACCGAAGCACCCCATAGAGAGATACTCGGTCTAATAAAACTCTTATCTAGCAAATCCTTCAACTGATCCTTTAGATCTTTCAATTATGTCGAGGCCATTCAGTAACGAGGAATACAGATAGGCTAAGTATCAGGAAGAAGATCGATACCAAAATCTATTTCCCTTTTGGGAGGAATACCTTGTTGACCATAGGGTAAAACCTTTGGAAAATTATTTTCATGACCCAAACCTGTGGGCCGCGACTAGGGTCCGACCTAGACCCCGTATACGTATCTATCAGCTATAGCCAAGTTGAACCGTGCGTGATGCAATACTATACACAAAAACCCCAATGGGTCAAAACCTTTTTCATATACTTGTAGCCTTTTTCACCTGTACCATAACATTAAAGGGCATGCAAGCCGACAAGGCTTCCATAACACAATAAAATTTATAACATGACATACATGTATATTTGAAACAAACTAATCAATAACCCACATACATATTTCTACAGACCTCTAAGAGTATTAACTGTATCATATAGCGGGATAGGATCCCTTCTGTATCCCTGAATAAACAAACATGCATATCAAATAACCAATGTTAAAACATAGGCTCTGGAATAGTGGAGCACTTCCAACATAGCTGAGTGGAAATCCTACGCCGGTGGTTCCTCCAAAATAAATATATGTACTACGGGCATAAAACGCAGCCCTCCGAAGAAAGGAGGGTTAGTACGATACATATACTGAGTATATAAAGCATAACATAGCATAAATGAGCTTTCAACTAAAATAGGGATGCAGGCACCAAATGTAATAGTTAACAAATCACTATACATGCACCGTGTGAAATGAGGGCATGTATATCTTCCTCACATACCGTACCCGAGCCGCTGCGGGACTCGAGTTACAAATGTATCACTATGTTTTCATATGCATGCCTATATACTGTATTCAGCCCCTCAGTGTGGGACTTGGTAAAGCTGTTATTTCATCGTGTATCATGCCCGCCCTTCATGGGACAGGGTGAATAATTATTTTATTATATATCATGCTCGTCCCTTCATGGGATGCGTTGAATAAGCACTTCATCATTTATCATGCCCGACCCTTCATGGGACGCGGTGAATAAGCATTTTATCATTTATCATGCTCAGCCCTTCATGGGATGCGGTGAATAAGCATTTCATCATTTCTCATACCCGGCCCTTCATGGGATGCAGTAAATAATATATTAGCTGCATGCGCGAGTGGAGTAGTGAATAATCATATGCAAATAAATTCATCATTTAAGGCTCAACGAAATGGTCAAATGAACTGTCACTTGGAAACCAGGGTAGGAATCATCTCTAGAACCCTCTAGATGCCATTAGGGACTATGTCAACTGGAGCCTCAACTTCATAGTCATACGGTACTATAGTATGAACCATCTTATAGAAGTTCAAGTGTTGGCTATCTTAGAGCCTTTTAAATAGAGGAGGTTTTTTGTACCAATCAATATTCAATCATATAGAAGACTAGAGGAATAGGAGCCTAACTCCTTTAAGAGTCTTAACAGCTATAAGTGAACCAGAAACATGTATCAAGAAAGTGACCAACAGCTTATGGATCTGATGACATTTGTTATTATAGGGTCCTTAGGAATAAGAGCTTATATCTCCACTTAATATTCAACACATAAAAGACTCGAGAGTAATGGCTCGATTGCCTTTATAGTTTTAGCATTCAGACGTGGATAAGAGTCATGAGTCGTGCTCGAAGCTTATGAATAGAGTTACCCCAAGCTTTATATATATATCATTCGTAACCTATATCAAAGACATGCCAACAAGAAAAGGGATGGGTTTTACATACATTGAAAACATTCTGAACCAAGGGAGAGATAGGCCTTACATACTTACTACTTTCCTTGATACAGAAGACTTGAGAGGCAATATCTCACTTATTGTAGGAGTTCTAACATCAAGAAATAGGTCACAGGCATGAATTATTCTTGAAATTTGAATGGAATTATCCTCAAAGCACATATTACATTCCACTTATAGCTAATACATGCCAAAAGAAAAGAAGGGTAGCTTCACATACCTGTAGTTGTTCACTTATAACCCAGCTTGGCTTGTACTCCTTCAACCTATTTAACACCAGAGTAACACTACGATTAATGACCCTCAACTTTCTAGATCCCAAATTCATATTCAAGTATTCATAGGACTCATTTCCTTATCCATTTCTCCTGACTAGTTCATTACTAGTTCCGAAGTTAGCAGAAATCGGGCAGCATCTCCCCTATAACTTGCCCTATCCAAAATTCCACATTAACCTCCAAACCTTAGAATCCATCCAACAACAACAATCATCAGCATATATACAAGTAAAACACTTCAACATTACACAATAGAAACTTCAAACGACTCGCTCAAAACTACGATACAAAAATAGGGTATTTAGTTTCTATCTCGTAAAACCTTTAACTATACGAAATGGAGGGTCGTGTGGCTGAAACTAGAAGAAACTACACCCCTTTTATAAAATTTCCCCTCCATGCAACACACAATCAAACCACCAGCAAGCACAGCACAACAACCACAACACACTACTCGACTTTGGTTTAACTATAACGACCTTAGTTTAGTTTGTTTCTAATGTCAAGCATCCTTGTGCAATATTTATACTTAAATACACATATAAGAAGTGTAATATAATCCATAAACACACCATAAACTCCAAATTGAAATAAAAACCCTTACTTTACCCCAAATTGGCCAAAGCTTGCCAAATCTTGCCTCGGAGGTTCTTCTAGCGCGACTGAACCATCATGGTTGTTTGATGTCCGCCTTGTGTTGATACAAACCTTAAATATAAATTATTAACACCTTCATAAAACTTCCAAACCCTTACCAAAACGTGGGAGAAGAGAACCAAGTCATACCTTGCTAAAACTTGTCTCGGAAGTTCTCTTAACATGCTAAAAATTAGCGGACTGTTTGTATCTCTTCCTTGTTGTACCAAAATAAAGTTTTACATTATTAAACACCGATATATCAACATAATATATCTTAAATAATTAATTCATGGAACAGAATTGGAGCCTTACCTTCTTTCTCCCTTGGCCGCCATTATTTTCTCTAGTTCCTAGGGTTTTCTTTTCTTTTGTCTTAAGTTTAAGATGCTAAAATGTAGCCTTAGTCATATCCTTACTTAAAAGGGTGACACATGGAAGCCCCCTAGGTTTCAACCTCACTCCATGCAACCATCCATATGCTACCACGCGGCAGGTAGGGTCCACCCTAAGTAGGTGCGTCGTCTCCTTATTTCTCTTCCGTGGGTTCATAATCTAGTCTCATTTTAAGAGCCTATCTATTCCTTTCTACTTAATCTCGATGTACACTCAAGTAGCTTAATTACGTAGGACATCCAAGTTGGTAGCTTACGCAAGTAGATCGGGTCCAATGACTCATTACTTGGCCTCCAACTCCTTTCGGATTCTTATAACCCTATTTCCAATCTTTATTATTATGGGGTATCTCATTTTCCTTTTCTTAGAGTTATTTTATAGCGTTGTAGCTAATCTGGATCACGTGGCAACTTTTATGAAGTTTAAGAAGGCTTTCCAAAGTATAAAAGTATGGGGCATGACATCCTTCCCCCCTTTAGAACATTCATCCTCGAATGTTAACTAGTCTCATAAGGTCTTGCGAGGACTTTAGGAATTCTCCGTAATAGTTATCATCCAAAGTCCTTTTATTTATCAACTCAACTAACCCAGGAGTTTAGACTTCTTGTAGACATAGGGAGTACGTACGGATATTTCTTTTCCATCTCTTCTTCGGCCTCCCAGGTCAACTCTTCTTTATTTTTATTTCTTCACAAGACTTTAACGGAAGCCATATCCCTCTAATAACTTCATAGTGCATCAGTTGTTTTGCAAAGCTACATCCCCTATCTCAAAGGGTCTTATCATTTGTACGGTGGAGTCATGTATCCACAATACTTCTTTATGCCTCATGAGCTTGCATCATTATCGTGTACTCGATGCTATCTTCCAATCTTACTTAGAGTCATAGCAACTTTTTTTTAATAACGGCCTTGTCTTATTACCTCTTCATCATGATATACCTTCAGTTTGTAGCTGTCTATTTCCCATTGTGTCTGATACTCATACTTAGGTAATTACGTCTATCTTGAGTGCTTTCTTCAGTAGTCCTTTCATTTCTCATTTTCAAAACATCTTTTATTTACCTTTATTTGTTCTTAGCATACCAGTCATTTCTGGGATGCATCCTATCTTGTTGCTCACCTTTACTTTCGTTACCACTTGACCTTTTATTCTAAACCTTCCATATAAACCTATGTAAGTCTATCTTATTCATTCTCTATTTTCTTTTCTGTTTTCCACAAACCACATCATATCCTTTAGTTACTTCCTTACTAGGCTTTACATATTTTCATAATGATCCTCGTTATATTCACGTGATACCCTGTTGGCATTCAATTCCATAGTATAACACTTCTTAACCTTTTCCATTATTCCCACTATGGGCTAATTATACTCGGTGAGGTAAGCGCACTTAACCTTTGTCTAAATCACCCCTTAGTCTCACAAGTCTTTTCTAGATTCTTTTTCCATACCAGTATTGACCTCCTTGTTACTATTACCATCATTTCAGTAATTAACTTATTTCTCAAGGTCATCCCTACTCGTAGTTTAGTCAAATCTCATTCTTATTATGGGCAAGCCATACTACAACCCTGGATCTTATTCTCTTTTTATTTCTAGGAAAATTTGGGCAGAGTTTTCTCTATATTTCTTACTATCTCAACACCTGCATGAAGAAAATGCCAATAATGCCTCACAGGGCCAATATATATATTTATATAGTATCATACCGCAGCCACACAGGGCACCTAATATCAACAACAGTAAAAAATGATGGACTTACCTCATCTGCCCAACTCAAACTGCACCTGTTACCCTACCCTATCTATTTTTGCTTTCTATTTTTGACTTTACATGTCAATAGTACTTCAATACCTCACCTGACATATATCTTTCGTGCCTTTGCTTACCTGTGTGCTTTGTAAGCTCCAATATCGTCAGTTACTTTCTTCTATTGGTGTTATCCTTCTGCTAAAATCACAGGTTAGTATAAGGAATGTTATTCCCTATGACTCGGCTCTATCGCACGATCTTAGATATGAAAAAAAGTAACATCCTAAATGTCTTATAGCCTCTAGTTTATAGATGTGGTGCACAACACATCAATAAATAAGACTCTACTAGACACGGTTTGTAGATACTCCGAGGATAAACTGCACTAATACCACTTTTGTCCTGACCCAAACCCGTGCGCGGCGACTGGGGTCCAACTTGGACCCCCGTATATGTATCTATCAACTATAGCCAAGTTGAACCGTGTGTGATGCGATACAACACAAAAACCCCAATGGGTCAAAAACTTTTTCATATACCTGTAGCCTCTTTCACCTGTACCATAATATGAAAAGGCACGCAAGCCGATAAGGCTGTCATAACACAATAAAATTTATAACATGACATACAGGCATAGCTAAAACAAACTCATCAACAACTCACGTACACGTGTCTACAGACCTCTAAGAGTATTAACTATATCATATGGTGGGACAGGGTCCCCTCCGTACCCTTAAATAAACAAACATATATATCAAATAACCAGTGTTAAAACTTAGGCTCCAGAACAGTGGAGCAATTCCAACATAGTTGAGTGGAAATCCTATGCCGGTGAATCTCCCAAAATGAACATCTGTACCTGCGGGAATGAAACGCAGCCCTCCAAAGAAAGGAGGGTCAGTATGATACATGTACTGAGTATATAAAGCATAACATAGCATAAATGAGCTTTCAACTAAAATAGGGATGCAGGCACCAAATGTAATAGTTAACAAATCACTATACATGCACCGTGTAAAATGAGGCATGTATATCTTCCTTACATACCGTACTCGAGCCGCTGTGGGACTCGAGTTACAAATGTATCACTATGTTTTCATATGCATGCCTATATACTGTATTCAGCCCCTCAGTGTGGGACTCGGTAAAGCTGTTATTTCATCGTGTATCATGCCCGCCCTTCATGGGACAGGGTGAATAATTATTTTATTATATATCATGCTCGTCCCTTCATGGGACACAGTGAATAAGAATTTCATCGTTTATCATACCCGGCCCATCATGGGATACAGTGAATAGGCATTTTATCATTTATCATGCTTGGCCCTTCATGGGACGCGGTGAATAAGCATTTCATCATTTATCATGCCCGGCCCTTCATGGAACACGGTGAATAAGCATTTCATCATTTATCATGTCCGTCCTTTGATAGGATGCGGTGAATAAACATTTCATTATTTATCATGCCCGGCCCTTCATAGGATGCAGTGAATAAGCATTTTATCATTTATCATACCCGGCCCTTTATGGGATGCGGTGAATAAGTATTTTATCATTTATCATGCCCGGCCCTTCATAGGACGTGGTGAATAATGTATTAGCGTCATACGCGAGCGGAGTAGTGAATAACAATATGCAAATAAATTCATCATTTAAGTCTCAATGAAGTGGTCAAATGAATCATCACTTGGAAACCAGGGTAGGAATCATCTCTAGAACCCTCGAGATGCCATTAGGGACTATGTCAAGTGGAGCCTCAACTTTATGTCATACGGTACTTTAGTATGAACCATGTTATAGAAGTTCAAGTATTGGCTATCTCAGAGCCTTTTAAATAGAGGAGCATTTTCGTACCAATCACTATTCAATCAAATAGAAGACTAGAGGAATAAGAGCTTAACTCCTTTAAGAGTCTTAACAGTTATAAGTGAACCAGAAACATGTATCAAGGAAGTGCCCAACAGCTTATGGATTCGATGACATTTGTTATTGTAGGGTCCTTAGGAATAAGAGCTTATATCTCCACTTACTATTTAACATATAAAAGATTCGAGAGTAGTGGCTCAATTGCCTTTAGAGTTTTAGCATTCAGACGTGGATAAGAGTCATGAGTCATGCTCGAAGCTTATGAATAGAGTTACCCCAAGCTTCATATACATATCGTTCGTAACCTATATCAAAGACATGCCAACAAGAAAAGGAATTGGCTTTACATACATTGGAAACATTCCAAACCAAGGGAGAGATAGGCCTTACATACTTACTACTTTCCTTGATACAGAAGACTTGAGAGGCAATATCTCACTTATTGTAGGAGTTTTAACATCAATAAATAGGTCACAGGCATGAATCATTCTCGAAGTTTTATGAATAGAAATATCCTCAAAGTACATAGTACATTCCACTTATAGCTAAGACATGCCAAAAGAAGAGAAGGGTAGCTTCACATACCTGTAGTACTTCATTTGTAACCCAGCTTGGCTTGTACTCCTTCAACCTATTTAACACCAGAGTAACAGTATGATTAATGACCCTAAACTTTCTCGATCCCAAATTCATATTCAAGTATTCACAGGACTCATTTCCTTATCCATTTCTCCTGACTAGTTCATTACTAGTTCCGAAGATAGCAGACATCGTGCAGCATCTCTCCTATAACTTTCCCTATCCAAACTTCTGCCTTAACCTCCAAACCTTAGAATCTAACCAACAACAACAATCAGAAGCATATATAAAATTAAACCACTTCAACATTACACAATACAAACTTCAAAATGACTCGCTCAAAACTACGATACCAAAATAGGGTATTTAGTCTCTATCTCATAAAACCTTTAACTATACGAAACGGAGGGTCATGTGGCTGCATAAAGAAGAAACTAAACCCCTTTTAGAACACTTCCCATCCCTACAACACACAATCAAACCACCTGCAAGCACAGCACAACAACCACAACACACTACTCGACTTCGGTTTAACTATAACGACCTTAGTTTAGTTTGTTTCTAATGTCAAACCTCCTTGTGCAATATTTATACTTCCATCCACATATAATACATGTAATACACTCCATAAACACACCATAAACTCCAAATTTAAAGGAAAACCCATCTTAACTCAAATTGGCCAAAGCTTGCAAAAACTTGCCTCGGAGGTTCTTCTAGCGCGGCTGAAACGTCGTGGCTGTTTGTTGTCCGCTTGGTGATGATAAAAACCTTAAATATACATTATTAGCACCCTCATAACATTTCCAAACCCTTACCAAAACGTAGGTTAAGAGAACTAAGCAATACCTTGCTAAAACTTATCTCGGAAGTTCTCTTAACATGCTGAAAATTAGCAGACTGTTTGTATCTCTTCCTTGCTGTCCCAAAATGAAGTTTTACGTTATTAGAAACCGCTATATCACCGTACTATACCTTAAATAATTGTTTCATGTAATGGAATTGGATCCTTACCTTCTTTCTCCCTTGGCCACCACTATTTTCTCTAGTTCCTAGGGTTTTCTTTTCTTTTGTCTTAAGTTTAAGATGCTGAAATGTAGACTTAGTCATAAAAGACTTGTATATATCCTTCCTTAAAAGGGTGACACATGGAATCCCCCTAGGGTTCCACCTCACGCCATGCAACCATCCATATGCTTCCACATGGCAGGTGGGGTCTACCCCAAGTAGGTGAGTCAAGTAGGTGCATCACCTAATTGCCTCAAGTAGGTGCATCGTCTCCTTATTTTTCTTTCGTGGGTTCATAATCTCGTCTCATTTTAAGAGCCTATGTATCCCTTTCTACTTAAGCTCAACGTGCACTCAAGTAGCTTAATTATGTAGGACATCTAAGTTGGTAGCTTACGCAAGTAGATCAGGTCCTACGACTCATTACTTGGCATCCAACTCCTTCCGGTTTCTTATAACCCTATTTCCATTTTTTCTTATTATGGGTTATCTCATTTTTCTTTCGTTAGAGTTATTTGATAGCGTTGTAGATAATCTGAGTCACGTGGCAAATTTTATAAAGTTTAAGAAGGCTTTCCGAAGTATAAAAGTATGGGGCATAACAATTATTAACAATTGAAACTGACTCAAGAGTAGGAGTTTTGAAGTTAATATCTCTAACTCAAACTAGGTGATGATGCAACCTCTAGAAATCTTTTTTCGATCTTTAACGAATGAAATGATTTTTCCTTTAAACACAAATTTACGACCTTCACATATTATGACTGGTTTATAAGGAAACTAAAACTTAACCACATGAGTTCTACAATATTTAGAGGCATAACATGCATGAAGCCAATCCATACCAACAATAACATCAAAATCGGTCATATCAAGCTCAACAAGATCAATGGAGGTGTCTTTAGGAAAAACTAAAATAGGACAATTTTTATAGACTCTTTTAGCCATGACTAATCACCAACCGAAGTATAGACCGAAAAAGGCTCTTGTAAGATCTCCAGACCAACAATGAATCTCATAGCAAAATAAGGAGTAACAAATGATAGAGTATCACCCCGGATCAAACAATGCATAAGCATCAAAGTCAAAGACTTTCAACATACCTGTGACCACATCGGAAGACTCTTCAACTTCTTGCCTAGCTTGAAGGGCATAGAACCTATTTTGGTGTGGGCCGCCACCTTGTGGAATTTATCTACCTTGAGTAGTTTGACCTTGAGGATGCCCTTCCTTAACCTTATTAGTGCATTCAAAAATCATGTGCCCCATATTACCTCATCTAAATCATGTACCCATGCCAACCAAACATTTACCTCCATGATTTATCCCACACTTGGTATATTTAGGAAAAGTAGGTCCACCAACATCACCTTGTGCCTTAGGATTTGGAACCTTATCCTTCTCAAAATTTGGAGCTGGAGTGTTTGAAGAACCTTGGCCTTGTCGGAAATGACCATTACCACTACTGGATTTATTGTGAGAAAACCCACTTTCAAAACGTGCCATCTTGGACTTCCTGGAATTCCTCTCCTTAAGTTTTTCTCCTTCAATTTGCTCGGCATAGGTGATGAGCCTAGAGATGTCCATCTCCTTAATAAGCATAGCAGTTCGGCTTTCTTTCATAACCAAGTCCAATACTCATGATAAAAAACCTTTCTCATTTGGGCACGAGAGTCAGCAAACAAGGATGGAGTGACACCCTTGAGTTGATAGGCCGTCAATTCTGCCTTCTCCTTCAAAGAAACTCGCATGATATCCACAATCTTGTAAAACTCATCCAAAATTGTTGAGGATCCTCATCAATTTTGTATACATGAAACTCGAGAGGGTTCATTCTTGTGAAATCTCCTACCCTCAAAACTAGAGTAGTCACATTGGAAAGAGCAACCACTCATTGATTCACTTGGGTAGTAACAACTTGTACTAGCATTTGGAAAGCGGATTAAAACTCCGCATTAGAGACTTGATCATTCACATGGTCATTTTAGCATGTTTCTCCTCATCAAAAACATTTCTTCAAATAAGAGCTCTTTATGGAGGCATGATTTTGTAATTGCAAAGAGAACGCGTTAAAAGAGGAAAACCATAGAGTTCAACTCTATAGAACGATGATATCATGAAAGAAGTGAAGTATTTCCTAAGATGTCTTATAGCCTCCTATTGATAGATGTGGCATACTTCACACTGATAAACAAGACTCTACTCGATGCGGCATGTTCGACTCACTAAGATACTTGAACCTTATGCTCTGATACCAACTTTTGTCATGACCTGACCTAGGCCTAGCCGTAACACAGTGATTAAAATCCCGAAAGACTCCAACCAAGCCTCTTAGAATAAAATTCATGAGCATACATAAGGTAATAAGAAATCAAGCTAAAACAAGATACGAAAGCAAAATCCTCAATAAGAACATATGTCTTAAAAATACATAAATAACAAATAATATAGACTCTCACTATCTAACATGTCTCTAATACTAAATGGGGGGCATGAGATAATCTCCCATATCACCCAATAAACAACATAGAGTAATGAAGTAAGACCTTCAAAATAAGAAACAAGTGTCATATCCTCAAACTTTGATGACTCACCAATGATAAAGAACTAAAAGCAACACTCTATCTACGAGCAGGAGGAGGATGAGTGTGATCGTCGGCCCCAACATTAAGATATAATGTAGATAAAAATTATGAGTTAGTACATGGAATGTACTAAGTATGTGAGAATATGCATGAACAATAAACATATAACATAATCAATATGAATCATGAATGCAAGACCAATATCATTGAAAGCATGAGTAAACATGAAAACCTTAAAGCCATTTATCTCATTGTTCAATGCATCAAAAGAATCTCATAATCATCATAAAATGTACATATGTGGGAGATAACCGTAACTAACATTAAGACTATGTAAGCTATTATATGGAATTCGATGATCCCCACATCAAGAAAGGGGGACTACTTTCCAAGGTAAGCTCACTCAAATTAATATCATTATGTGCTATATGTGGATCCTCTATCTAGGTCATATTGGCAAACCTATGGTAGCAACCTAGTTTAAGAAACTAGAGGTTGATACTAGCGCTTAGGTCGATCCATCACCTCAAATTCCACTCGGTGCTAAGTACATTATCCCACGGAATACATATCATGTCATAATCATAAATCATACTTTAATAATCATAAATGTTTCATAATCATAATTCATAAACTTGTTCATAGGTATCAATTAATTTATGTGATGTTGTCACCTTCCACAAAACATCTTTAGGGCCTTAAGTCACCTTTTACTAGAGTCTTGAGTCACCTTCTAGTATCTTAAGTCACTCTTTCATTAGAGTCTTAAGTCACCTTCATGGATCTCAAGTCATTCTTTCATTAAGCTTATTTGAAACATCATTAAAACATTGTTCATAACCTTTCATTAAATTCATAAAGTTCCTTGAATAAAGCATCTTAAAACTAATTCATAAAGCTTTCATAGGTTATAACTTGAAAATCATGATCAAAGTTCATAAATCATATTTGAAACTAACATATTGTATGGTTCATTTAAATTCAACTTGAAATCATGTAATATGATGTGAACTATACATAATTAGAGTAATATCTTGAAATATATCATAATTAAAAATACCCAATGCAAATCATAAAACTAGGGCTTTTAATTGAAGAGATATTAAAAGAATTAAGAAGAAATCTTTGGGATTCCATGGGTGAAAGGAGCCCATGAATGAAGTCCCACATACCTTAACTTTGATTATCCCTAAATTGAAAAAATTGAAAGCATGACCTTGAAGACCCTTTTTAATTGCTTGAGGGAGAAAAAAACCTTGAGAGAAAACTTGGGAGAGAAGGCTTTGGGGTTATGGAAGTTATGTTGAGAATGAGAGGGTTAGCAGTCTTTAGGGTAGTTAATAGGTATGAATTTGGCCTTACAAACTGTCCTCATTCATTAAAAAAAATAAAGAAAAAACTAAAATAACCCACCACGATCCGTGAACTTCACCACAGCTTGTGGTGGTGATCATGGTACCTATCTTGAACTTGGGGAAAAGTAAAATCTTCAGGACCTCCTTCCCAGAAACCATGACAGCCCATGAAGATCACCACGGCATGTGATGAGGGTCGTGGTGAGGAACCTGACATGTGAGTCTGAAGGAGTGATCTCCACGGAACCCACCATGGTACATGAAAGGCATTATGTCCCGTGGTGGTGTGACCATGGTGCTGGCTTTGGGAAAGTATTTGAGGGTCTCAGTGGATGGGTCACCACAGAGGGAATCCACGGCCCGTGGTCCCTTGTCATGGTCCTTTCCCTGCAGGACTGAGTTTTAGAACCTCTACCACAGTAGCACACCACAAAGAGTGGTGATCACCATGATCCGTGATGGCCTTCATGGTCATCACCTGGTGCCAAAAACTAAAATTTTCTGGAGATTCATCTTTTGTTTCTCATATTTCAACTTTTTAATTTCCAAGGTCTTACACATGGTCGACAATACTTTGAGATATACCACCTGATAACATAAGAGAAGTTATGGCCTCTTAAAGATAACTGGTGAATCCCTTCACCAGCTTACGGGTCCGCTTAAACTCAATAGGGATACTTAAAAAGGCATAACGATATAGCTCGTGAAAACGAGCCTCATACTTAGAAACTAAAAAAGAAACCTGGTCCAACCTATCAAACTCATCCATGCATTGATCAAAAATACTATAAAGCACAAACCTCTTAAGAAACACCTCAGTAAACTAATCTCAACTCATCATAGGAGAATCAACAGGCCTACGAGCAAGTATAGATGTCCACCACTCCTTAGCCACTCCTACAAACTGATATTCAATATAAGATATCTCTAAGATGCCTAGGTTGAATAACTTCTCGTGGAATTGGTTCAAGAAATCATAATTCTTCTCCTCAGTCGCTCCATTAAACTTCGGAGGTGCTATCAAACAAAGCTCTTCTACTCAGAAACTGACATGGCCATATTTGAAGAAAGAGATGGGGCTACAAATCTCAAAGGTGTAATAAAAGGCACTAAAGAAGAACTAGGAGTCTAAAATCCCACACGAGGTCCCTTAACTAGTGATATAGCACCATTTGTAATAGGAAAACCTGACGCACTCGAGAGAACCCTATTAGGAGGTGCACCATCCAATTAAGCCAATAGCATGATACTTAGATCCTGAAGTATCGGAGTGTTTTATGGAACTTAATGAGTCTGGGATGGTCCCCTCTCCTCAGTTTGTTGCTCAATATGATCATCATGCTCATATAGAGGCTCTGGCGATGCCTCCCTAGCTCGCCCTCGAATAGGTGCTTCCCCTTTTGCCTAGTCACAACCCCTAACACCACCGTGTCCTCTGTCTCTCCCATGGACTAGGGCTTGATGAGTGGTTACGGACTCACCCTCTGTGACTCAAGCTCTAGTCCTCACCATATGTGCATATGCAACACTTGATATTAATAACTAGCATGAAAGGTATTAAATAAAAGGACCTATTATGTATCTTATAGTATCTTTAAGATAGATATGGATGTCTATGTACCAATACATAAGACTCTACTAGACATCCTGCTCTTTTACTTATGAAACCAGTGAACCTAGTGCTCTGGTACCAATTTATTAAAAAAAGGGCAGCCCGGTGCACTAAGGCTCCCGCTATGCACAGGGTCCGGGGAAGGGCCTGACCACAAGGGTCTATTGTACGCAGCCTTACCTTGCATTTCTGCCAGAGGCTATTTCCAAGGCTTGAACCCGTGACCTCCTGGTCACATGGCAGCAACTTTACCAATTACTCCAAGGCTCCCCTTCTCTGGTACCAATTTATCACAATCTAAAAATTAACACCTCAAACCCAACCACGTGTACAAGCCAAAGAATATAATTCAAGAGTTATCTCAAATATTGTGGAAAAGAATGTAAATACAGACAGAGACTTCTAGAACAAAGTTAGGCCATAGATGAAGATAAACTAAGATGCAATAAAATAAATCTCTAAAACCTGGTATCATAAGCATTAAAGAGTATTCACTATATCACTAAAATCTGAAATACATCTCAAGTCTTTGGAAAAAAAGTAAGGGCTGTAAATGAGAGATGGAGTCAAATGGCGATCCGAAAAGTAAGATCTCTCCACGGCTCTAAAAAATCACTCAATCCTCTGGATCCGATCAACCGCCATGAGAAACGCTTGAACAGGATCTCTACCAAAAAGGGTAACAAAAGTAGGAATGAGTACGATCCACATGTACTCAGTAGACTTGGTTGACTAAGTATAAAATATTTAAAATAAACTATAAAACACTTCCACCTGCATGCAGAAAAGTCTTATATCGGCTTTGGTGCCCCAATTGTATATATGAATGGTGAGAGTAAGGTAAACAGCTAAAGCTTCACACAAATTCTCATATCGGGAAGTTAATTTCACAAACAGACAAGGCTAGCTAAGAAAATGATAGAATGATGTGGTGGAATCAAGGTTTTCGCACAACCTGCCATATATACCTCGCCAAGCTTTAGATATCAAAATAAGGACACACGGGGGATTCGTAGTCTATATACCAAATTTCATGATCCTAATAGCTCATATGCTTGCCACCTAGCTCGTGGTCAAGAGTATATAAGGTATTTCACTTTCTTTCTCAAAGTAATACTTCCACATCTCTCAAATTTCCATGAAACAAAATACATGTAATAACGAGGATGGATGCTCACAATTAACCCAATACTGAAGATGTAATATCAATTCAATGAGGTGCATACAAGAGCTCAAATTCCTCAAAACTCAAGAAAATCATGGAATACGCCCATACATAGAGAAACTGGTGGAAGGATCCATTTGAAAGATGCCTTTATCTTTTGAAAAACGTTCCGTTCATTTTAAGAAATGATAACATAAGCTTAGGCCCTTAACTCGGGCATTTTAAGTCAAATATGCTAGAATAGTCAACACAAATCCCTAACTGAGGAAATCTCATGAACAACATGCTCTCAAAGTGAATATTATCATAAAAGGCCTCCACGCGGACAAAACAACACAAATTTGCCCCACACTAGTGAAAGTAAGCAATCAAGCCAACACACAAGCGTAATACCAATATTAAGCCCCTACATGGGAGAAATAAATATACTCGACAGATTTTAATATCTCAATCTCATGTTATGATCCTATCCCATAGTATTGTTCATAAGTATGATTAACTATCCAACCTGTCTGAAAAAGGATAAGTTAACATATCTTGAACGTCAAAACTTTACTAGAATCCTCTATTGCTGCTTTTCTTTCCTCTATCAAAATCCATGAAACAATTCCCAACTATCAAGAATAGAAATTACTCATCAAAAGAATTCTGACGATATCCATATAGCTATAGTTGAAACTAGGATTAAAATTTCCCAAAAATCTCATCAAAATCAAAAAGGGGTAAAATCAGAATTTTATTTGTAAAACCTATTCCTCAAGTGAAAAGGAGTTTGTAGGTGAAAACCCAAAAAAATAGAGTAAGAATTGAGTCTCAAATCAAAGAAATACTAAATTTTGAATTTGGGAAAAAACTCCAAAATTCTCTTTTGAAATCTTGATTTTTGAAGTGTTTTGGGAGAAAAGATTCGAAGAAATAAATATAGAATCGATTAAAGAACTTACCCGCAAGAGTTTTCTCAAGAATTAGCAATAAGATCCCCTCTCCTAAGCTTCCAACAACTGAAAATAATGAGAGATATGAAAAATGGGAAAGAAAACCCGAAATGATGGTTTTGTCCAA
This sequence comes from Solanum dulcamara, assembly GCF_947179165.1. Lineage (NCBI taxonomy): Eukaryota > Viridiplantae > Streptophyta > Magnoliopsida > Solanales > Solanaceae > Solanum > Solanum dulcamara. Next base: position 54,671,344 of record NC_077241.1, read on the forward strand.
ATCAAAATCACACAGCGCGATCGTGAGCCACTAAATCTCGCGATCGTGAGTCGCCCAGACCCAACTCCTCTTGAACACGAGCCCTATTAGCCACAATCTCAAAGCACAATCAGAAACTCATCAGGATCATGTAACTTTCCTGCCTCGATCACAATGGGTTATTCACCTGCACAAGTAAACCAGCTAAAATCAAGTCCACAATTTCTTCAAATGGACCCTCAAATTCGTTCGGGACACGGCAGAAATAAGTTAGATATTCTATCCTTATAAATTCGATATTTTGAACACAATAGAATCGTTGAATTTTCAAAAAAAAAAATATTATGACAAAAATATCCCCGCAGGGCCTCTTTAGGCCAAAATCATAACTTTTTGCCAAAAACCCAAATCACAATCTAAGGTCTTGAGACTCCAACCAACCACCCTATTAGACCAACTCAACGTTTCAAACGCAGCAGAACTGATAGAATAATCACTCGATGCTCGGATCACGTAAAGTTGATCAAAGTTAACCATTTTAATATTACTCAACTCTAAAGGTTCAAACCACTAAAATCTCATCCAATCGCATCGGGAGCCATACAAACCATCTCCGCACACATAATAAGCATGATAACGCTAACTAAAAGGATAAAATGATCATTTCACATATAAAACAAATTCTCATGAAAGTACACATTACACCAATGTACTTGTAAAATTGATAACTATCCGGCCTATCATACTTAATTCCTTGCAACATCCATACATAATTAGGATATAAACATTCCATCTTATAAAATTTTGTACAATCCTTTTCATATTAAAAGAGAAAGAAGTCTAAATTGAGGTTTGCTTCAATAACAACTTTAACTGTTGCTTGTTATTGAATGTTTGTCTACGATAAACACCAGTTCTATCAAAGAAGTTATAATTGGGTTATGATCTAGATTGTTGCTCAATATCACCATCACTCTTTTTTCTTACTTTGAGGATCATCCATATTCATTGTATGATCACTCACGCCCTTATATTGAACTAAATCGTTATCGGCTGGCTATTATGGTGTGGGGATAGTAGTGTTAATGTTGAAGTATTTTCTCGAGACCTTTAAACAATATTTATTCTTAAAATATGCCTAGAACCATCATCTACTTTAATATTCCGGACGTTTGAAGGTTGGAATATGATATAATAAGATAAAATATTGTAAAAATGGCCTTAGTGGATTTTTAGGTCAAATATTTTGTAAAATGAAATTTTCAAAAAATTCCTTTTTCCAGAAGAATGCGCGACCACTCCTCATCGAGGAGATGATCCAGAACAGTTCAAATTCTTCCTTGATCAAAATCTGGCCAAAATTCTCATTCTCTCAAAATTGACCTGTCATAAACCCTCTTCGCGTCATGGACCTGGGTAAGTATCTCCATCTAATTTCTGTTATAAGTAGGAGCACTTTGGACTTTTTCCTACCTATTAGTTAATGAACCTAGATATTTTGGAGACTAAATCCTATTCTATTAACTATCCAAAACCACCAATTCTTCCTCATTCTTTCACAATTCATCAATTACAAAAATTCTCTCTACACAAAGGCTCTCAAATCTCCATTGAAGACAAGCAAGTAATCCTCTCAAGTTCTTCATAAAAATTCAAAATCTCCTCAAGTTTCTTCTAACTTCTTATCCAAGGTATGTGGGTATTCATCCATCGGTCCCTTTCACCTATGGAGTTCAACTTTTGCAATCAATTCAAAGTATGTACTTTATGGATTTTGTGATCTCAATTTCAATTACATAAATTATGGTTTAAATTACGATTATGAACCTATTTCAACATGAATTAATGATTATTGCATGGGATTGAAGAGTTTTGTATGAATTTCCTACATTACTCTTTAGGGCTCATGACATGGATGATGAATATTTTTAATTATACTTCAAATTGATATTATTTTTCCTGAATTAAGTATGATTTGAAATAAATTGGATTATATTGAGGTTTTACATGCAAATTCCCTCCAATTTCATCTTGGAACCATGAAGGTCAAAGTGAGATCTTTTCATTTTGACTTCTATTGATATGCTTCTTCTGAATTAAGCATGAGTTTATTCAAATTATGTGACTATGTATGTTTTCAATTCAATTTATGTCTTATTATTCAATTGATTGTAAACCCATGTTTTCACCTTAATTTAAAGTATAAGTCATGATTGTGGAATTTCAAGTGTTCAAGAAAGTTTATGAAAAAGGGTGAATTAAGATCCTTAATGGTGACTTAAGACCCTAATGACACTTCTTATGAAATAAGATCTGTAATGATGGAAGGTCGACACCCACATTACATGAATCACATAATAATGAGCTATTCCTATGAACAAGTTTTATGAATTGAATTGGTAGCTTTTGACTGCCTTTCCACATGATAAGTTTGTGATTTCAAGAAAAATATGAACTATGATTTATGACAAGCTTATGATTTATGACAAATATGATTTATGATGATGATATGTATTTCGTGGGATGTTGACTTAGGATAGGATGTATTTTTTTCCTATCATTTGTCAAATAACTAATACTCAGGTCGATGGATTCACAATTTAACCCCCTGCTCTTCAGTAGGCTCATAATCAAGTCGCTATACAAACTATTGTGACGCACAATAATAGGCATTGTCACCTTAATCACATATTTACAATTTCAGCATTTTTGAATCTCCTCTCATTCACTCATGCAATCACTACCTACCACCAGGGTCATCTCAACAGGTTTGGGGTCTAAAGTCAAATTTCATAGAAAGAATTTATTTTTTTCTGACATATATAAATTGAATAATTATAACATGTTCAGTGTAATCCTACAAATGAGGTTTGGAGAGATAGGATATACGTGATCATTATGAAGTAACAATATAAACAATGTAAATTTTTAATAAAAAATATATAATATAAAGTTAGAATAAGAAAACCTTACTCAGAAATTTTAAAAGTTTATATAATGATATCGAAAAAATATTGCACGGAATTTGATAAGTTGATATAATTATACTAAAATAATGCTGATTAGTTTTAGTGCTTGAAATTTGAAGAAAATACCAAAAAACAAATTCAATCTCTTTATAAACACATGGTGATAGATTTTGCATAATGTAGAAGATTTGATCGTTTGAGAGACTTTAGAATATTCAATAATGGAAGAATAAAAATAGTGAAAGAGGAATAAAAAAGTTGAATATAAAAATAATAATGTTGGTTCATGATAATCGTCAGAATATAAATGAGGCAACAAAATAGATGACCACATAAAAACGATGTTACAATTAACTAACACTATTTCATTCTGAATTATTACAACAGTCCTTATATTGAATAAGGTAAAAGATTATTTATATTTTCTACTCAAAAAGTTCTTTTCAAATTTATCAATACACGAGATTTTGTTAATAATATATATACATATACATACATCGTTTGGAGAAATTGAGGAGCCCAAAAAAATTGAGACATAAGCGATTACTTTAGTGGTCTTATGATCGAGACGGCCTACCACAATATACTCTGCAATCAACATAATAAACCTACACTGATCTATGCCTGGATTATGAAACTATGATTGTGCTATATGACTGGTCAATAACTGTGAAAACTTCAGAGCAAGAAAGAGGGGGGATAGATCTTTTATCAATAACGAATTGACCTACTAGAATGGAACCATGAGTCAAAAGTGAATTTAAAGTTCATAAACAATCTCTAATGTAGGTAAAGAGGCTGAAATCTGTGCTAGCAAAGTGAATTTTTACTATAACGGGGAGAAACTAATTCAAACTCTATTCAAGGAATGTCTAAAATCTATGAATAACAATGGTTGAAGTTGAGAGTATTTTTACTTGAAAAGACACTGAAAGGGGGGAGTGGGGAAGCAGAAGCTTTTATAACTTTTGGAGGAAAGAAATTAATTTTATTTTTACTAAATTGGATGAATAAATTATTGGGGATGGAGAGTATTTTATATTTTTAAGACTTTCGTGCTAGGATTGATTGCTTTTGTATTTCAAATGATGCTATCATAAAGAGTGTTCATTTTGATCATTTTTTTTCGAGACTTGTGCCAATTTTAACTTAAGTTTTGACAAAGTCCTTTTATTTCAAAAAAAAAAATTAGATTTTCTGAGATAATATTTATTATTGGGGAATCATTTGAAAAATTAGCTCGCACTAAAACGGCTGGTGAATTGGCTACTGTGAACACAACCAGACCAAGGAATTTTAATTTTTTTTCCTGATTTACCAAGCCAAGTTGATTAAAGGACTGCTGACTATATTGACAAATGGGGTTTGCCAGATATTTATTTGTATAGCTTACAGGAAGAAGTCTACACATTTCAACCCTCCACCCACCCTTGTATTGTTGTACAATGTTGGAGCTTAATTACTTTTGGAGAAATACTATATATATTACTATTCGTCATACAATAGGACTTGCATGTCTTGCTCATTTCCTTCATCTCTTTTCATATCAAGGATGGTTTCCATTCCTCAACTGTGAAGAAGGGGTTTGATAAGTATGTAAAACTCCCTCAGATCAAATGTAATAATTTGGAGAAGATGAATAAAATAGTCACTTAATTATTATTTTATTTTCTTAAATTTTATCAAGGAGATAGAGTGGGTCCTCCCCCCCCCAACCCCTTTTTTTTCCTTAAAGAAGTGGTGAATAAGGGGAACCGTGCATGTCTCAGTGGCCAGAATAGGAAACACTCAAAATTATTAGTCCAATATTACTTTACTAAACCATTTGGAAAGTGAAAAGTGACAAATGTACTATTTAATTTCTTGTCAATATTTACTAAATACAAAAATAAAAATAGTAAAGTGGAAGCAAGCATCATTTGGTGGATGAAGTTGATCCATTGGAAGGGGATGTATCAGTTCTATAAACCGTGAGTGAGTTTATTGATCAATAGTATAACATGGATTGCGAGCTCCACGGTTTTTCTTTCGGCAAGGTGGCAAGAGGTGAGATACATCTGGCCATCGAGGATCTTCCGTGACTGTAGATTCATCCAAATTCATTTTAACGTGGAACTTATATATATGTATGTAAAATTCATTAAAATTTTAACAATTTTAAATTTGAACTTACAATTTAAAAATAATATAAATTTATATTAAATACTTTAAATCTTGTATTGAGCGGGAGGCAAAGAAATGTTTCACAACTCAAACCTTGCCCGTAAAGAAAATTTTGTAGTGGGGCACAACTCACAAGAAAACATTAGGTTGCGATCAATCTGTTTCCCATTTCTCTTTTCTTGAAGAAAAATAATATATTTTAAAGTATTTGATAAAATAATAGTAATGCATTACACTATTCATCACTTTGAATGATTGAGTGCTGGAAGGTGTGGCACTTTGGTGGGTACTTTTTGATAGATTCAATTGTAGATTCTTTTTGAGGTTGGGCTGTTATTAAAGATTCTCCTAATATGAGAACAAAAATAGGGGTCTACAAAATGGGCCAATGAGTTAGTGCCACAAAGGATTCCACATACCAAATTTGGTGAGGTTATGTTGTGGGAGCAGTGTTTAAAGTATTATTAGTGGATGGTTGTGTCGTAGCTATTGTCATCATGCATCACTTAATTTAGTGAGGGCAAATGGGGCAGGACAAACTCTTAACGGGGAAGATTTAATTAGGGCAAGATAGGGCGGCGCATGATAAAATATTATTGTTATATTTTTTAATGAATTAGGGTAGGGCAGGGCAAAGTTCAGATTACTACACAATCTTTTCTATAAGATTGTGAATAATTGTATTAGAAGTCTCATTTGACTCTTTGCAAATTTAAATTTTAGCTTCGAATTCAGTGATGCAAATGTTTGTTTATGAATTCAAGAATGGAACCAGAAATATTCTAGGTAGTTGATAATCATAAGGTTTGAATTAAATATCACGTTGAAAGTTAAAAAAAAAAAAAAAAAAAGTGTAGATAATATAAACTGGGTGGAGCATGGCTTAGTAAGGAAGGAAGGATCAACAATCAGGACAGATTCTTCCACTTATACTTTATATACGTAGTTAAAAACTTCACTATAAGTATAAATACTACTCCATATATTAAGCTCAATAAATTAAATAAGATGCATGTGACAGAATTTCGATTCCGAACTACTTCTGAAGTAGACGATTTCCTTCCGCCCTTCTTAGCCCTCTTAGATTGAGGAAGGAAGTTATAAAAGATGTGGAGATTTATTAACTGAAAATTAAATGCGTCTCACAAGGAATTGTGCGTCGTAAACATTAAAATTATATTGGATTTAAATTCGTAAATTAATTTAGATTATATTAAATTCAAGAAAATAATCTAAACGATGTGGTAATCCAAGTCAAATTAAATGAGTCATATGTCATGTGTCAAAATTATGTGGCAATCCAAATCAAATTAAATAAGCCACTAAAATCATGCTACGTGTCGAAGTTATGTGGCAATCTAAGTCAAATTAAATGAGCCACTAGAATAATGTCACGTGTATATGTGACATGTTCTGACCAATCAAATTAAAGCTCTTCACTAAAGAAATCTAATTGGTCAGTTCAAACCAACCAATCAAATCACACCCTCATACCACTCTCTACAACTATAAATAGGGGTCCTCATTCTCAGAGGTGGGTTTTGGAAGAACAAGAAGCAAGAAGAGAGCTCGTAGATCAAAGGCCGCAAATTCTCTACAAAGCTACAAAGTTCAAGTATTCAAATTCAAGTTCAAGTTCAAGATCAAGAACGAAGCCAAATACCAAAAAGTTCGAGAATTACTTGTTCATACTTATTATTCGCCATAACAGTACAAGTGTTCGCGACGAGTAATTCAAATCCAAATTTGAAGACGAAGATTCAAGATCAAGCTATTCAAGCCCTTGACTATAAATCAAATTCAAGTTCAACATATTCCATATTATTTGAAGAATCAGAGGATTATCATAGAGATTGTAACACGCACTACATTTTGAAACCAAATATTACTCTTTGTTACTCCAATTATCCGATCTTGATTATTTATTTTTCTCGGCTCGAAAATTTGTTGTTTACATGCGTCGATCAGTTCAATTTTATATATTATCAATTTGATTTATCGATTTTCGATTTTTAAATACGCTAAACTAATAGCCAAATTAATAAGATTTTTTATTGATTTTTGATTTATCAATTTTTGGTCCTTAACGGTTCAATTTTTAATTTAACCAATAAGAAAATACTCATAAAATATTGTATGACTTCTCCAAAAATTGGCGCGACAAGACAATAATGTAACTATGCGGAATACTCATAAAATATAAAAATTAGTAATTAACATGAAAAGAATTATACAAGTGCAACACAAATAAAAGAATTAAAGGCTAAAAGGCAAAGATAGTAACTATTAACTAATAAGGTATGGACATTAATGTTTAATAATATGTAAGGCCATACGGGTAAAGTAGTAAATTACTATTGTCTTAATGGCTTATCGATTTACCCAATAACCAGATATTGAAAAATCATATCGAACTAATAAATGATAATTTTGTTATAAAATAATTAGAAATCTACTAACGCAATAATTCAATAACAATAACCCAATAATATATTTTTCGATTCGGTTTATTGATTAATTTGATTTTGTACACCCCTATTCACAAGATGGTAAATAATTCAATCTCTTCAATTAACATGGGATTACCAACATGAATTGTGTTGAAATAGTTGAAAATCCTCCGCCTTTAGTCGAAGGTACTGATTTGAATCCAAAAAAATAAAATAAAAAATCTTGTAGAGACATCCTGCAAGGCTGCAATTGTGAATTTGTACTCCAATTCGAACATCAAATACATCAAATGAGGAAAACAAAAATTCTAACGTAGGATCAGGGCTGCTGTATCGAAGAAAAAGAAAACCCCTTTTATCAACTTATAAGTACAATAAATCTCATATTCTAGTTTTCTTTTAGGAGATTACACTGATGGATGCGTAAACTTGGGGTGTGGTTGCCGCAGGAACACATTTTTTCACAAAACGTTTTTAATTTATTTTATGTTTGTTTGATCAAAATATTTATTTCAATAAAACAGATCTCTTGAAATAATGAAAATGAATTTTCTGGTGAAATAGAAAAAAACAGGTTTCATATGTGATAATTGTGTTTGGTATGAAGAAAAATATTTTCTTGAAAAATAAGTGGATTTAATTACTTACTTATTTTCTAGTGTTTGGTAGATAAGCAATAAAATATTATCTCAAAATCATTGATATGTTATCTAGCAAAATATTATAAATGCGGGATGGGATGGGCATGGATGTTTCAGGTGGCGGAGGTTGGGATGGTCAAGGGTGGGGGTTGGTTGGAATCAGGATTGGGTGGGTGGAAGGACTTGCAATGTCACTTATGCGACTTATTTTTTCTACTTTCATTATGAAAGTTATTTTTCTCATTTTTAAGAAATATATTTTATTAGAAAAAATATCTTCCAAACATCTTGATGAACCAAATATAAAAAAATTAAAAAATATTTTTTCCCGTAACAAACACATATGTTGATTGTCTTCCCATCTCCCCCTGCACCCCTTACTGCACCTCTCATCCCCCAGTATCTCATCCCCCAGTACCTCTATCTAGGGGCGGATCTACGTGGTATCAAGGGGTTCATCCGAACCCCCTTATTTAAAAAATTACATTATATATATAAGATAATTTTTTTAATTTATGAGTATATATTTAACATTGAATCCCCTGAACATAAGCCAAGGGACTAGCTCAGTGGCAAAGGGGTTCAATATTTTGCCTTAGCTTGTCTCAGCTCGCGGATTTAAATCCGAATAAGCACATTTTTTTTCTTCTGGTTTTAAGTAATAAAATGCTGAACCCCCTTTATAAAATTTCTGATTCTGCCACTGCCTCTATCCATCACTTCCACCCATAATGCTTATTTTGATTAAATTATATATAATTTTTTTAAAAAATTATTTATCAAATATAAAAAAAATGCTTAATTTTGATATTTTCCTTGTTGACAAACCCATATGTAATTCAATGGGGAAAGCCGATAAAGGATTAATAGAACATTAGTGTGAGAGATGGAGTTGGAATCAGTTACTTTCACTTGGTCTAACACTATTTGAGATTATACATGACGTATGTCTATGTTGTTTGGCCTTTAAAAAGGAGGTAAACCTACAATTAAATCGTACTATAATATCAATTTCTTCCTTCAATTAAGAGAAAACTACCGTTTCATCAAGACTAATAATAGTAGTGGTATTGGGTTAACAACCATCCAAACCCTTCTGGTTGAGTGGAGAATATTCACATAAACTTACAATCTTATTCAGGAAGTCATTTTCTCATGTTTAAATTATTTAATATTTTTTATTAAAAGAAAATCACTTTATTCACTAATGGACGAAATAAAGGAAGTTGTTAATTTAACTTTATCTTACTAGCTCCAAGTTACACTTTAGACATTATTACTATGCTTAGTATTCACAGAAAAATCAACAGACTCCCTTTGATCGATTTTGTTAATTAATGAAGCAGAATTTTTTTCTGAAAACAAAAGTAAAGAAGCTGATTGTATTGTTGTAATAGCCAAAAGGTCCATTTTGATAAGGGAATTGTTTGTAATAAATTTAAGGTAATAAAAAATAAAAAGTACATATATTTATTGATAAAATGATGTGAGCACAAATCCATTTGTTTCTTTAAATCTTCTATTTGAGTTTTCTTCGTAATTTGAGCACAATGTATTTCTCGAATATAGAATAATTTGGACCCGCTTAAAAAGTATTTGATCATTATGGATTGTTTGAGTGGCTTAAAAGCTGGTTAAACCTACTTTTAAGCTTTTTTTTAAAACTTAATTTGATGTTTGCTTAATATTTTCAATGCTTTTAGTGATATTTTTAAGCCAGAATAAACTACAAATTCTAAGTTGGTCGCCCTCAACTTATTATTACTTTTTTACTTAACTTTTCTTATAAAAAAAAGTGTCTCACCATTTTTTTTACCAAACACATCAACTGTTCATTTTCAGCTCCAACAAATCAGCTCCAACGCTTAGAAAATTGCTTTTAAGCTCTTATTACTTAAAAAGAACTTAAATTTAGCTAATTCAAATGGACTTGTAGTCTCAGTGTCGATAAGAATTCACTTATTTCAAGTGTTTTAAATCAAAATAATTTGTAAGTATGTATGTATATATATATATATATATAATAGCCGTACACATCTTTCTTTCAAGTTTCACTGTAGAGCCCGTTTGGATGGGCTTTAAATTGGTCAAACCAATTTATAAGTCTTTTTTTAGCTTTTGGACGTGTTTGTCTAATGCTAACTTTAAGCCATAAAATTTTTAAAGTCAGTCAAAAATGAAAAGTTAGGATTTCTAACTTTTTTTTAAAATGCTTAAAGCCATTTTATTTGACCATGAAAATTACTATTATATCTCTTATATTTTAACTAAATTCTCAAACTATTCTTTTTATTCTTTTAACTTTAAAATTCAAACACTTATTTTCAACATAAGCATTTTTATCCAAACACTTAACTGTTTATTTATAAAAATAATTTTCAGCACTTCAAAAATTCTAAAAACAATTTATACATAAAAGTTATTTTTTTTAAGACCATTCAAACTGGCTCATTGAGATAATGTGTAAAATTATAAAATCATCTATATTTCTGTTATTTGCAGTAATGTCTTGTCAAGTCCTTTGAATTTTCCTTGTTTGTTCATCAGACCGATTATTCAAGACACATGCATGCGTGGTTCATGAGTTGACAAAACCTGAACAGTGTCTCGTACAATATTCGATGACACGTTCACTTATTACAATTTAATTTGGTTGTTTTATTATTTGTTTTTAAGTTCAATTTAAGAAAAAGTATATTATTATTATTTTTTTTTGGGGGGGGGGAGGGGGTGCAATATTCAAATTTTGAATTTTTATATGACATGTTAAAATATAAAATTGAAGGATATTTTAATATATTTTATCTATTTTTAATTTAAAATTATAAAATCTATTTATTTTTCTAATTTTTTAAAAGAAAAAAGATTTAAATATGCTAACCAATTTTGAAAAAAAATCATTTATATCATCCGTTAAAAGTTTGGCTCATCTATGCCATTGCCGTTTGAAAAAAAGGCTTATATATATTATTATTTTTCAACTCCGATTTTGTAAAACCACTAAAACAACGTTTAACACTTTTCAATTAGAGTTTTGAATCAAATGTACTCTTTTTGCTCCTTCTTCTTCAAAAATACTAACAAAACAAGAATACCAAGAACTCAATTTTTTTAACTTCTTCAATTCTTCAAGAAATCACCTCAAATTTCAAGAGTAGCATCCCTCTGAGCTAGATAACAAAATTCAATATATTTTAAGCTCGAATTCAACCTAATTCAATAACACACACTTCAAATTTCTTTAAAGTTTCAAAACTTTAACCTCCTTTAATGGTAGAATTTTCTACACAACTCTAAATCACTTAAAATTTTGAGGATAGATTCAAAAAAAAAAAACTAAGGAACAAGGGCCTAGTGTAAAAACAACAACAAAAACATGAATCAAAGCAGATTTTTGAAATTTTGAGACGGATTTCTCCTTTTTGGAATTTTTTTCCATAGTATTTTTTGAGTGTATGTTCAAAATTTCAAGTGATGTAGAGTTGTGGATTTAAAATTATACCATCGAAGGATGTTGATGTTTTGAAAGTTTGAAGAAATTTTAAGTTTGTCTTATTGAGTTAGGTTGAATTCGAGCTCAAAAGTTATTGGTTTTTGATATCTAGCTCGGAGGGATGCTACTATTAAAATTTGAGGTAATTTTTTGAAAAATTGAAGAAGTTGAAAATTTGAAGATTTTTGTGTTCTTGGTGTTTTCAAAGAAGAGGCAAAAAAATTACATTTGATCCAAAAAGCCAATTGAAAAGTGTTAAAAATTATTTTGATAGTTATACAAAATTAAAGTTAAAAGATAATAGCATAAATGAGCTATTTTTCAAACAATAATAATATAAATAAATTAAATTTTTAACAAATAACACACATAAACATTTTTTTTAAAATTAAATAACATATTTAAACTTTTTCCCTTTTTAAAATTATATGTGACATCAAACAAATAAATTAAAACATCTTCCGATAAATATCACATTTGTCAGAATCTTCCACTAAAGAAAGATATACACCCATGAATCTACCTTAAAAAAGGGAAGAGAACTACTCCGCTCCCACGTGAAAATTGGAAGAAAACAAAAGAAAAAAGAACACATAAGGAAAGGAAGTCTTTTCATAAATAAATGATGAAATAGTTAATAAGTCCTGTAAATATACCATCGTTTAGATACCACAAATTTGAGATATTTTATTATTTTCCTTAATTCTATGCATTTGGACCGTACGCCAATAAATAAATTGTTCCACATATCATTGATTGCTTTGAAAGTTTTTATTTATTCGATTTTATATTTTTTTGGTCATGAGTTCGAATGAGATATTGTAGTTTATCTAGTGCTGTTCTGTGTTTGTAATATTCTCAATTTTTGAAAAAGTTTTGATATTCAATTTTTATTATTTCCTTCTTAGTATACCGTATTCGATTGGATTCCTAACACCTTCTAAAGCTGAAAAAGTTTACTAATAATATTATTGATCCTATTATAATTTTTGGTGCTTTATTTATAAGACTTCACATCTGTAAACAACTACATATAATACATAATGTGTGATCATGAAAAAAAAAACTCTATTTTCAATGTGGATTTCCGGGCAGTTTCTGCACAAGTATTTCGGCAGTTTCCGGGGAGTGAACAGTGTTTCTGGTGAGTGAACAGGTTTTATTTACTTGGAGTTGGTACCTCCAATAGCCCATTTCCTATATTTTAGCCTTATAAATTTTGTTTGCTCCGCCTAATTAATTGCATATCTCACTGCTATTAGACGATTGCTAACATGTGCTTTACTATTGATCCTTCGTTTATCTTAGATTATCCTTTCACTAGCATATATTTGTTGTTCTGGCTTTAGTGAGCGATGGTAGACTAGGGTCATGTTCTCAGTTGGGATCGAGGGACAGGGTTGGGGGGGCTGAGAGAGCTTCTAGATTGAGAGTAGGGTCTTGAAATATTGGAACTTTATCGGGAAAGTCCATAGAGTTAGTTAAAATTCTTAAGAAGAGGAAGATTAATATAGCTTGCGTCCAAGAAACTAAATGGGTAGAACCTAAAGCTAAGGAGGTAGACGGGTACAAACTTTGGCTCTCGGACAAGTCGAGGTATAGAAATGGGGTAGGGATCTTAGTAGATAGCAAACTCAGGGATCAGGTGGTAGAGGTTAGGAGGATCAATGATAGGATGATGACGATTAAGTTAGTCGTTGGAGGGCTCACATTGAACATTATTAGTATCTACTCGCCACAAGTGGGGTTGGACGAAGAGATAAAAAGGCATTTTTGGGAGGATTTGAATGAAGTGGTGGCCAGTATACCGCCTACTGAGAAGCTATTCATAGGAGGAGATTTTAATAGGCACATTGGGTCTGTTTTGATAGGCTATGATGAGGTGCATGGAGGATTTGGCTTCGAGTGCAGGAATAGTGGAGGAGTCTCACTCCTGAATTTCGCAAAAGCTTTTGAATTAATGGTGGCCAACTCCAGTTTTCCGAAGAAGGAGGAGTACTTGGTAACCTTCCGTAGCTCGAGGACAGTGACGCAAATAGACTTTTTGCTCCTTGGAAAAGATGATAAAAGCCTCTGTAAGGACTGCAAGGTCATACCAACTGAGAATCTTACGACCCAACATAAGCTATTGGTCATGAATTTGGAGATAAGAAGGAAGAAGAAGAAGAGGCTCATAGATGACCGCCCGAGGATTAGGTGGGGTCGTTTGACTCTGTCTAGTGCCCTAGAGATTGGGGAGAAGCTAACGGTTATGGAGTCGTGGGAAAGTAGGGGGGATGCAAGTAGTATATGGGATAGGACAGCCAACTGCATTAGGAAAGCAGCTAGAGAGGTACTAGGGGTCTCACGAGGCCGCCGTGATGGGCACTGAGGGGATTGGTGGTAGAATAGAGAAGTCTAGGGAAAGGTAAAAGCAAAGAAGCAGGCATATGTGAAGTTGGTAGATATCAAGGATGATGAAGAGAAGCGGACGAACAGGGAAAAGTATAAGATGGTGAGTAAGGAAGAGAAAATGGCAATTTCAGCGACTAAAACGGCAGCCTTTGAACGCCTTTATGCTGAACTAGAGGTGAGAGGTGGGGATAAAAAGTTATTTAAGCTCGCCAAGGAGCGAGAGAGGAAGACACGCGACTTGGATCAAGTGAAGTACATCAAGGACGAGGATGGCCAAATGCTGGTACAGAAATCCCGCATCAAACAGAGATGACAGTCATACTTTCACAAACTATTGAACGAAGGAGGGAACAGAGACTTTGTGTTGGGAGACTTGGAGCACTTGGACAGGCATCACGAATTTAGGTATTGTAGGAGGATAATGGTGGAGGAGGTTAAGGGAGTTGTTCTTAGGATGTGCAGGGGAAGAGCAACCCGGCCTAACGAGATCCCTAGAGAATTTTGGAAAAATGCAGGTAGGATAGGATTGGAGTGGTTGAATGCGTTGTTTAATATCATTTTCAAGACATTGAAGATGCTGAAAGAATGGAGGTGGAGTACAATGATTCCCGTGTACAAAAATAAGGGAGACATTCAAAACTACAACAACTACAGAGGTATCAAGCTGCTAAGCCACATTATGAGAGTGTGGGAAAGAGTGATGGAAATGAGGGTAAGGAGAAGTGTGTTTATTTCAGAGAACCAGTTTGGATTCATGCCGGGGTGCTCGACTACAGAAGCCATTCATATTGTAAGGAGATTGGTGGAGCAGTATAGGGAGCGGAAAAGGGACTCACATGATATTCATCTACCTAGAAAAGGCCTACGACAAAGTGCCAAGAGAAGTCCTATGGAGATGCTTAGAGGAGAGAGGTGTACCTGTGGCATACATTAGAGCGATTAAAGACATGTATGATGGAGCAAATACCAAGGTAAGTACGGTAGGAGGAGACTCGGAGCACTTTTCTGTTACGATGGGGTTGCACCAAGGATCATCTCTTAGCCCATTTCTATTCGCCCTGGTGATGGATCAATTAACGAGACAAATACAAGGTGAGGTGTCTTGGTATATGTTATTCGCAGATGATATAGTACTGATTGACGAGACTCGCAACGGAGTTAATGATAAGCTAGAGGGCTGGAGACAGACATTGGAGTCTAAAGGATTTAAATTGAGTAGGACTAAGACAAAATACTTAGAGTGCAGGTTCAGTGGCTTGCCACGTGAGGCAGACGGGGAAGTGAGGCTTGGTACCCAGGCCATTCAAAAGAAAAGAAGCTTCAAGTATCTTGGGTCTATTATACAGAAAGATGGGGATATCGATGACGATGTTTCTCATAGTATTGGTGCAGGGCGGTTGAAATGGAGACTCACCTCCGGAGTGCTGTGTGACAAGAAAGTGCCACCAAAACTCAAAGTCAAGTTTTATAAAGTGGTGGTTAGACTGACTTTATTATACAGGACGGAGTGTTGGCCAATCAAGAAACTTTATATTCAGAAGATGAAAGTCGCGGAAATGTGAATGCTGCGGTGTATGTGTGGGCACACTAGGATGGATAAAATCAGGAATGAAGATATCCGAGATAATGAGGGAGTGGCACCGGTGGATGACAAGATGAGGTAAGCGAGACTGAGATGATTTGGGTATATGAAGAGGAGAGACACAAATGCTCCAGTGCGGAGGTGGGAGAGGTTGGCTATGGATGGTTTCAGGAAAGGCAAAGGGAGGCCGAAGAATTATTGGGAAGAGGTGATTAGACATGATATGGCACAGTTGCAGCTCACCGATGACATGACCTTAGATAGGAAGTTGTGGAGGACTAAGATTAAAATAGTAGGCTAGGTGACTTATCTATCTACCATAGTAGTCGTAGTTTTGCTCATTTGTTTATTAACTTTGGATTTCTGCATTTGATTACTGCTTACATTTGCGGGCCAGGTATACTTTGGTTATCCTATTCATCTATAGAAGTGAATGTTTCTTTCTCTCCGATCTGTCCCTGACTTTCTCGCTCTCAGTACGCATATTTTTATATTATTTTCGATATGCTTGGTTCTATCTGACTTTGTTTTTGTTTTCCTTGTTCTTTCTCTCTTGTTCTTTTCTCTTAAGCCGAGGGTCTTACGGAAATAACCGCCCTACCTTTCAAGGTGGAGGTTAGGTCTGCGTATACTCTACCCTCCCCAAACCCCACATGGTGGAATTATACTAGGCTCGTTGTTGTTGTTGTTGAAGTTAGAGTTGAAATTGTGTTTAACCATACTTTTATAACAAATATTTAAAATTTGAATATAATTTATTTCTTAAGTCATATATATGTCACTATAAATAGATTTAGATTGGGAGGTAGATTTTATCAAATATGCTACTGAGTATTCCCTCTCTCGCTCAGTCTTACCATGTTCTTCTCTAGATGTTTATCTTAATTTCCCCATTTTTTTATATTATCCCGTTCATATCTCTCTCCTAGCCTATGCTCTTAACAACTTCTTCTTTAACCACACCCCGAATACTCGTCTGACAACAAATATGTTCTTTGTCATCTTGGTGGACTTTCAAGGCCAGAATTCCTAAAAATTTATGGGTTAATCCATCTTTGTTATTAAGAAGTTAAGTGGTTAACCACATACTAAGTGTAAATAATTATAGATCAAAAACAAAAATTTACATATGAAAGCAAAGATCAAACAGAAAATTACATATGAAAACAATAATTTCACATATGAAATAAAATATTTTTGGATAAACTTCGGGTATAAAATATCTTAAAGACTTACATGATTTAACTAAGAGAGGTTTTTCTTTCGGAAAATCCTGAAGAACTTGCAAGAACTTGAGAGTTTATTAAAACACACTTAGTATTATACAAGCTTGATTACACACCGAGGGTAGTTAGTTTTTGGGAAGAAATATTAAACATTAAGGGAAGGGGAATATGTTGAGGGTTGAAGCTCTTGGTTCTTAGTTCTTCTCTTTAAGCACATACAACTTCTCTTATATAGGCATAAGAGAAAGTAAAGAATGGTTTACAAAAAGCAATGTGGCCTTTAGATGAGAGGCCGACACATTAAGATAAAATTCTCAATAATGCAAGTCGGGTGCGCAGTAGGCCCCATCGTCACATCCATTATGAATATGTTTCTTTTTGATTGATAGACGTGTGCTTGAATAATTTTTTCCTTTTGGAGGATAGTGATAAAGCAAGCACACTTACACAACTAATATGAGCATACCCACATAGCACACTATTTACACAATTATTGACATAATACTTGGTAGTCATTCTTCCATGTAGTCTTATCTTATCTTCCGATATCTTCTGATCTTATCTTCTGTTGGCTGTCTCATCTTCGATCACTTATCAGTTTTTAGGTATCCATATTGTTTAGTGCAATAGAATCAAAACTCACTCCTGAATCATCGTCTTCATATGGATTCTGAGCATCTTGATAATAGGAATGTCATCTATAGAGCTCCTAGTCTCCTGAACTTGGAGTTCCGTTCGTACTGTTAACTTCATTTGGACTTGGTGTTCTGTTTAGAATATTAACTCCATCTGGGACTAATATGTTTGTACTGGGACTTGAATAATTTTTACTAACAATATGCTTATCTTGTTCATGATTCTGGAAGAATTGTTCTAAAGTCTGTTCAATTATAGCTTTTATTTTTTTTATTATTTATTTTTTGAAATTATACTTTTTTGTCTTTTTGCAATAATGACTTGGGTAATCTCCTTCTTGATGAAGAGCATCCTTCAACTTCACTTTTTGGCAAAGTAACAATCATTAACAGATTTGATAAGTCCTTATCGATCACCGTTTGAACCGAGCTAGTTGTATCTACATTCGATATAGTGGATTTCTTAACATTCAGTGAGGAATGCACACCCTTCTCATTCATTTTGTCTTGAGATGAAAAACTCGAGTTTGGAGTCTGAGTGCTTGCATCAATCTGAGAAGCAAATTTGCTTTTGAGTGTCTTGACTTGTTCTATTAGTCTGGAATTTTCTTGAAGGAGGGCTTCATTTTTAGCATTAAGTCTTTTGAAGGTCTCAGTCATAGATAAACAATGATCACATAAAATTATCTTGTTTGTATCTTTTTGAATGTTATATTGGGGAATTTGGTTTGGATTTGTCTGAGAGCTGGAGAAATATAATAATTTGGCCCAAGTATTCCTCTGGCATAATCTAAAACTTCGATAAAATTATTAAAACCTTTCAAGAGTGGATTTTTAATCTCATTTATAGAGTCTACTACTTCAATCCAAGTTTGAAAGACACCGTTAGTCTTTCCATGTACGATCACATAATATTTAAATTTATTTTCTCGATCTTTGTATGAAAAATATTGGCATAATGCATTTGTTATGGCAATAAAATATCTAATAGCTTTTTTATTGTACGCTATCCATAAATTATCTACTAAACATTTCTGAGTTTTATCTAAGGTACAGTCTGATAGTATTCTAAAAGACAAGTTACATTATGGATAAGAAATTAGATTGAACTTACCAAAATAAATTCTTTCCATCATTCCTACCGAACTTTGAGGTATAAAATTTATATTATCTAACAAAGTCTAAGCGTATGAGTCTGAAGCTGGGACTATGCCCTTGCCTTTGTCTACTGATTGTTGGTCAGTTGGTCTCATGCTGAAAGTGGATGTTATATTAGTTAGTTTTAAGTTGTAATCTACTTAATTTATTTGCTAATCATTATCTTTTCCTTTTACATATTTAAAAATAATATTATTATATATAGGTATGATATCCATGAAGTTAAGCTATCGTCTCTTACTGCTAGCTTTACTTTTTATTGTTTGGTGAAATTTAACTATGGCTTCGCAGTCTGTTCTTTTTAATACTTTATTTTTATTTAAAATGTATAGTTTAAAACTATTTAGTCCGGATATTATTGCTAATACTTCTGCATCAATACTACTCATATTTCTTTTTTCTTTATATTGCCCACTTTGATAGGCACAAATTTGTTCATATTTTCTTTTTCTTTATATTGCCCACTTTCATAGGCACAAATTTGTTCTTCATTTTTATAGCTATATTTATTAGGTCTAGATTTTAAAATTGCTCCCCATCCTAGCTTACTTTCGTCTGTTTGGATAATTAGATAATCAGATTCTAATGGTATCTTTAGATCTGGTATATTTTTAATCTCTTTTTTAATTTGTTGAATTAATTTAATATCTTCCATATTAAAATGTTTTGTCCTTTACTTCCTGTTTTAACGTATAACGGTTCTGCTACTTTTCCTAAGTGTTGTGAAAGGCTAGCTACCAGGTACGAAACAGAGAATAAAATTTCTAGCATAATTTACTAGGCCCAAAAATTTTTGTAAATATTTTATTTTATCTAGCTTATATGGCATATCTAATATATTTTTCTCTATGTGTGGTTGGAGTTTTATCTTTTCATCTCCTAAAGTTACTCCTAAGAAATTTATATGCATTTTACATAGTTCCATCTTCTTTTTGCTAATTATTATTTCATATTTAAAAATAATCTAAAAATTGTTTGTAGATGTCCTAAGTGTTCTTGAATGTCTTGACTAAATACTAGAATATCATCTACATAAATTATTATAAAATTTTTATAATCTCCGAGCATATCATCAATTTTTCTTTGAAATATTGGAGGTGTCGTTTTTAAACCAAAAGGCATAGCTAATCATTCAAAATGTCCTTCAGGACAAGTGAATGTTGTCCATTCTATATTTTCTATGTGCATTTTGACCTGCCAATATCCTGATTTACAATCGAATTTACTAAATAATTTTTTACCTTGTATTCTATTAATTAATTTATTTTTATCTGATAATTTGTATGCATTTGTTCAAGTATTATCATTTAATCTTTTATAATTTATTATCATACGAACCTTACCTCTTACTTGTTCACTATGATTTCTTACCATGAATGTTGTAGATCTGTGTTTAGAGGTAGATCTTCTTATTACTTCTAATTTTGATAATTCTTTGATTTGTCTACCAAATTCTTCTGTGTCTTCATTATTTGCTTTTATGACAGCTGTTTTTATTATATATTCAGGGTTAATAATGTCTAATTTACACATGATTTTATTAGACCCCCAATGTATTAACGATTTTTTCGCCAATTATTTCCATCTCATGATCTAGTATTGGTACTATATTGTCTAAGTCTTTCGGACTTCTTATTGTACCTATTTTATTTATTTCTATTTGGAAATTATAAAATTTTGTTTCAATATTTATTAATGTATAATCTTTTTCTATATCTTCTAGGTATGCCAAGTTTCCTATATACAATTCTTGTTTTAAGTCTTCTATGTTTTTTTTTCCTCATACAGGTCTTTTAAAGAGCATTTATCTTTGTTGCCACAGCTGTTACAACATGGTTGCGAACTTTCGGCCAATGTTGGGGCTTCTTTTTTATTTACTTGATGCCTTTCTTTTGTTTGGAATTTTATAGTCTATAGGGAGTATGAGTTATTTTTTTAAATAACAGTATCCCATCTCTAGAGAATAAACAATTTTCATTATTTTGTAGAAGAAATTGTAGTCCTATTACTAGATCAGTTTTAATGTCTAAGTTTTTTGCTAGTATTTTATACATATTATAGGTTGGTTTGTAAAATTCATTATATGTATGTATAAAACTTATTTGCGCTTTTTCTATGTAATGGTCATAAATATTATAAGTTCCATTTGTTTGTATTGCTGATATTGGTTCTTTTAAAAATTTTAACAAATTTGGTGGCACTATTTTCTTATTTATGAGGCAGCTTGTGCAGTTTGTATCTACTAGGGCTAAATTTTTTATTTCTATATCTTTTATCCTAATGCGAGCTAGTACCTTTATTGTTCCAAATTTTTTATCTTCATTACACATAAAATTTGTGTTATTTTCTTCACTATTCATAAGTTTTGTTTCTAATTGTTCTAGATGTACAGTTCCTTGTGTGGATATACTATCTATTTCTAGTTTTTCTTTTCCTTGTTTTAGCAAAATTAATCTTTGTTCTAATTCGTTTATCCTTGTTTCTAGCGTTATTAATCTTAAATTAGTAGCTTGGTCTTTTATTTGTGTATGTTCTTGTTGTTTATTTATTTGTATTTTTTAGCTTATCTTCTATATAACTAATACAGGCTTTCATATAATATTTTTGACATTTAGATCTATTTGTTTTGCTAGGGTACCATTTATATATGCTACATTGATTACTGTCTATTCTTTTTTGTCTTTCAAAGCAGTGATTTAGATTAGGAGGTAGATTTTATCAAATATATATAACTTAGATGGAATTATTTTATCAGATTAAAAATTTATAATGCTAAATAAAGAAAAAATAGGATTTTGAGTGGTCTCTAAATTTCAAATATATCTTCAAATTGTATTTGAATTTTTTATGAACAAATATTAATTTTCAAAAAAAAATTAAAAATTAAAATAAAAAATTCTCCAGAACAAACGGCCTAAATAACTTTTGGAAATACTTAAAAGGTTAGAAGCACCAAAACCAACCAAAGCAACTGCTGCTTTACTTTGTTATGCTCTTTCTTTCTTTCTTTTCTTGCCCACCAATAATTTTGAAGGTTCCCCTTTTCTTTTTTCTGTCTTCTACTTCCTCTCTGCATCATTCAATTCCGTCAAGATTCATTTGCACTTTTATTCTTCTTTCTATTTCATACTCTCTTCCTCTACTTATGGAATATAATAATACTTTCAACCCTTTTTTTTTTCTATAGCAATTAATTAACCAGAATTAAGAAATATAATTAATTTACCATCATTGCTTCCTTAGCTTGCTTTTCAGCAAATGGCTTACGTCATCATTTCTTTTTGATTAATCTCTCAAAATAAGTATATCAAAAAGGGGACGGCGTTGATCCCAAAGCTGTGGTAAGTCATTGAATATTTTGTTTAACAGTTGTAAATTAATTGTTAAACAATTCAAGAATATTCTTCCTCAATGCTAGGGATATTCAAAGCAAATAAGAAAACTTGTACCGGAAAAACTATTTAATAGCTGCTCCATTTAGAGTCCGTTTGGATGATCTTATAAGTTGATCAAATTAATTTATAAGTTTTTTTTAGTTTATTGTAGTGTTTGACTATTGACTTAAAATACTAAATTTAAGTTATAAGTTTTTAAAGTCACTAAAAAATAAAAAGTTAGAAATTCTAACTTTTTTTGGAAGGGCTTAAAACCATTTTTGTTAACCATAAAAATTACTTTTATATCCCTTATATTTTATTTTAATTCTCAAAATACCCTATCAGCTTCCCTCTTTCTCCTCTCTATAGCTCATCTTTTATTTTCCTTCGATTTTGTTTCTATCAATAATTGTTCATTTTCTCTCGTTATTCCATCAATTTCTCTGTTAAGTTTTGTATACATAATCATGCTTCTCAAAGTGGCACCTGCGTTTGCCTTGTTGAACATCCATGGTGAAAATTTGAGTCCAATGTTACCAATTTATTCACATGGATCTGTTTTGAAGAATTTTTCAGCAAAAAGCGAAAATGGATTGGTAGTATGTGCTTCAAAGGGTTGGAGCAGCAAACCCGATTGTTGTTTTCGAGCCCTTTGAAGAGGTGAAGAAAGAGCTTATGCTTATACCTACTGTTCTTCAAGTTTCTCTTGCTAGACACAAGTATTTTGATCAATCTGAAACTGCTATTAATGAACAAATCAAGTGGGTTTTTAGTATTTCTAAGCTTTATCCATTTTATTTTTTTTGCTCTTGTTTGATGTTTTGTTTTTTAAACAAATTATTGTTTTCCTAGTATTGATTGTGTAGTTTCTTATCCTTCGATTTATGTTGCTTTGTGTTGTTTCTTGTACTTTAACAATAACATACACACGCACACCTTAGCACTCTAAGTAGCCGAGGGTCTAGCACATGCACCCCCTTAAGTAACATATATTTATAAAAAAAAATAACTTAAATAAACATTTTATAGTGAAAGTGATTTTACAATATAAATTATTTTTAATTTAAATCAACTTTAGAATTTAAAATTTTTTTAAATCAATTTATTATGGTGTTAACAGTTTTAAGGATATTTCAGTCATTTTGACAGAAAATAAGTGTTTAACAGCACTTATTTGCCAAACACATCAACAACGTATTTTCAGCATAAACACTTTTATTCAAACACTCAACTGCTTATTTATAAAAATAACTTTCAGCACTTAAAAATTCTAAAAGTACTTCATACATAAAAGTGACTTTTTTAAGCCCATCCAAACGGGCTTTTAGTCATTTTGACATTTCAATTACTTTGACGAAAAGTAAATTAAATCCCCAAATCGGGTAATGAAAAGGAAAAAAAAAGCAACACACTTTCTTTAAAATACAGATAAAGAGTATTATTTAATTGACACTTGATACTGCACGAAAAATAGAATAATTATCAAAGCTATTGGAGTAATTAACTAAAGAGGGAAATAACTAATACTAGGGGACTTAATTATTTTCTTTTCCTAATGGATTTTCTTTTTTTGTTTTTACTTCTGGACAATTGGATTAATTAGTACAGATTAATATATATAATATATAATTAAAAACATGAATTTTACAATACCACATGAGTTATGACACCGACTTCCACAAGCCTAGGAACAAGTCGACCACTCAAGTGAAGTGCGACGAGGCTCTCTAGTCCACCGACACGTGTCCCTCCAATGAAGACCGCCGGAGCTTCGCCGGCGGCACCAGGAATAATCTGATGATCATCACCGGTGGTCGGGAGAGAAGCGATCTCTTCCTCCTCTAGCTCAATTACAGTTGGATGAACACCTATAGCAGATAGCAATTTCTTCATGACGTGGCACATGCAACAAGAGGAACGCGTGAAGATGACGATAGGGTTTTCGGAGATGAGACGTTGAATTCTCATCTCCGTAGACTCTGTGATGTCGATGGCGAGCGGAGAATTGGTTGTCGGAGTCAATTCTAGCCGCACGCCACCTTGATGACCATAGAAGTTGTTGCCTCTCATCATGAACAAAGGGAGATAAAAGAAGGATTGAATTAGGGAGAAAAGGGGAAGGGAGAAGAGATATTATATAAATGGGAAGGTGGCAATAATGTTACATCACAAAGTAACATACTACGTAAGTTGTGCTGTGTTTATGGGAATTGCCACAACCTGGCCCCCTCTCCCAACCCCGGCCTTAGAGTGGGGTAGTAGGTTATGAGAATCTCATATGACTCGCCCGAGAGGGGAAGTGAGAATGAGGTGCTACTACACGACAAAAGAGAAACATCTCAATCATTTATTACCTTTTCTTTTAAAGATAAAAACACATTTAAACAATTCTTATTTTTTTAGTTACATATTTAATCTATCACTTACTAATTTGAAAAATATATTTTTTCTTTTATTTCACTCTCATCATAGTATGTGTATTACACTCTCTTTTTCATTAAAAAAAAATATCGCATCATGCTCCACATAGACTAAACATTTCACTTTGATAAAAATTAAATAAATTATTAGAAGTTAAATTAAAGATTAATTATTATCATTCGAAAAAAAATTATAAAATATTTTTCTTATCACACTCCACCACTTTCTCTCACCATATCCCCTACACTACCCATTTTTTACTTTTAAATTTCTTTTATAATTTTTAAAAAAATTAAATTCTTACTTCATCCCTTTTCTTCAAATAATAATTTAGATATTATTTTAATTTTTAAAATATAATTTTTATTTCTGTTATATTTGATACGCAAGTAGAAAAAAATATATGTAAATATCTAACTCAAAACAAAAAAAATATAAAAAAATAAAAATAAATTAAGAGCGAAGGGTTAGATGGGGTGGTATAATTTTTATTTTTCTTAAAATATAAAAATAATAATATTTTTTTAAGAATGAGTGGGGGGGGGGGGGAGTGGGTGGGTATGGGTTTTTTTAAAAATATTTTATATAAGAAATTTTAAAAAATAAAAAGACGGTGATTGTTGGGGGGGGGGGGGGGTTATAGCTGGGCATAAAATACCGAAAACTAAATTACCGAACCGAACCGGCTATTTTGATATTTCGATATTCGGTAATTCGGTTCGGTATTCGGTACTGAAATATAAAATTTGATATTTCAGTTTCGGTATTTTGGTTTCGATATTCGAAAATAACGAATACCGATTTTTTTTAATTATTAATACAAAAAAACTGGAAAAAAAAAAGAAAAATTACCAATAAGAGAAGAGTTTAGTAAGGGGAAACTATCCCATTTTTTTATTTTTCTTACCATTTTCATTTCAACTTTTTCACATTTACAACATACTATATGCACACTTTCAAACACGTATATTATGGATAACTGCTAAAATTTAAATTCATGTACATGTAAAAATTATAAATTCTAATTTCAAATTTATGTAATTTGTTAAAAAATCTATTTCACTTTGCATGATTCACCACGTCAGTTATCTACATAAATTGTTTTGTAGTTACATTGAAAACGAAAGATTCCAATTCTTTCATATCTTTGCAGGAATTAATTAATAATTAGTGCAGTGATGTAGAGTTTTTGGATAATTCAAAGAAAAATATATGTATAAAAATTATGTGTGATATATTATAGATTTTTGTTTTCACTCTTTTTCATCTTTTTTATTACATGGTAATATTTTTTTATTCTGTATCTATTCATAAATTATTTTCTCTTTGTTTACGATGTATCATTTCTCCTCCGTAGAATGTAGCTTCAGAGCAATTTCGGTTTCGATATTCAATAAGTTAAAATGCATATATTACTTAATTATGGTGTAGTAATAAAAATGTAAGTTAAGATATGTATTCTTTAGGTTAATATAAATATTAAATGCGGATAAATTTTTATTATACATTAACTATTATAAAAATATGGTATTATCGAATACCGTACCGAATCGAAGTTTGATTTATCGATTATCGAATTACCGAACCGAAGTTTGAAAGTTCGATATTTGGTATATACTTTGAATTATCGATTACTGAATTACCGAATTCGAACTTTGAAAATACCGAACCGAATATCGAACGCCCAACCCTAGGGAGGAGGGAGGTGTGGGTGAGAAAAATATTTTAGATTTTATCTTTCTAAAAAATAATTTCTTTTTTGGGGGATAAAAATACTTTAGTCTTTAACCTTTAATAAATATTAATAGTTTATTTAAGTTTTTTCAAGGTATAATATTTTATTCATGTAGAACGTCATGTGACAAGGTTTTTGCAAAAAATAGAGAAAGTAGAGAGATTGTATTATACACACCACTGATGTATGTTTCTCAAACTAATAAGTGATAGTTTAGATATGAAATTCACAATTTCAATAGTTTAGATATGAAGCTCAAAAAAATGAATACTTTAAATGTGTTTTTGACAGTTATCTTTTTCTTTTAGGTTACTTATTCAATTCTAAACAATGATTTAGTAGTACAATTTAAAGAGATTCAAAATTAGAAATTCTCACTCAATTTGTTTAATTTACAGTGTTTGAATTCTGATTTTTATATTTATTATTCAAAATAAAACTATTAAATTTAGATGAACTCACAAATCCTTAACTACAATATTCTTTTGATTCACTTTCATATTTATTGTTTCTTTAATCTTGTTCACATTAATTAACATTTCATCAAATTCATTATACTCACTTACCATATTGTTTTGATTCACTTCCAGATTTATTATTTGAGTTTTTGGCCAAAAATATTTTAAAAATACACTCCAAACTTAAATCACATTCTTAAAATAATTTTTTTGATGAAAACATCCTTCAAATATTTAAAAGTTAACAATTTTCATCCTTCAGTTAGATATCGTCAAAAAATTAAGGGATCCTACAAAAACATGTGCAATTCATGTGAACAAAATTTTTTTCTGCATAATTCGTTACCTTCTATAAAAAGCTCCTGAAAAAAAGAATATTAAAATTTGTGGACACCATTGCTTGCTAAAACAAAAAATGTAAGAAAGGTGCGAGGATACGTGATCTGCTTTTCTTCTCTTTTACCAACGGAAAGAAGATGGAGTTTAATTATCTTCACTTGTTTTAAAGTCAAATTGTAGTTAGATCAATAATTTTTCGGTGCAATCTGATATTAAGGTGATCAAAATTTTATTTATGTTTATCATTCGAGTTTTTAATCAAAATTCTGATTATGTCTCGCATTTGAGTTTCATTCTCCATTGTTAGAAGTGAAAGTCTCCTACAAACACCGCTTAAGCAGATTCAGTTGAGAAGAAACATATTTCAAATGGTAATTTTTTAATATTAAATCACATGAAAAATAAATGAAAAAAACTGTGAATTAAAGGATTTTGCATGATGCCAAACTCAATTGCCTAAAAGGTTCACGATAATATTTTTGGCGTATTTTAGAATAATAAATACAAATAGGTGATTTGATTTTTGTAGGATCTGTTAGTTTTCTGAAAAATTCTAGTAGAAAAATAAAAATTGTTAAATTTTAAATATTTGGAGAATGTTTTCTGCTAAGAATAATATTTTAGATATGTAATCTATGCTTGGAGTATAGTTTAAGATTGATTTTGGCCAAAAACTCTTTATTATTTCTTTTATCTTGTTCACATTAATTTATAAGTATGTTATAGTGTACAAATCACATATTTTGATCATCTCAGTTTTTATATCCTTGATGATCCATTTCTATAAATTCAACTATATTGTTTTAACGGCAAACAAAGTTGTTCATTTTATCCATTTCAAAAATGTCCAATGCAGCGTGCAATTTTCCGTTCTATAAGTCCCAACCATTTCCATCTTCTAAAAACTGATTCTTAATATATCTTGATATTATTTTATTTTCCAAATTGAAGGAAATTCTCTGTTTGAAAATCTTTTATTGAAATTCATGTTTATATAATAAAAATATTATTTAAGTTGCAGTGTATCAGAAAAATAAACTGAATATTACATTTTGGAACTGGACTCTATTTCAACATGATAGTCACGTTACACCCACTCACGCAGAAGTAGCTTTTATATAGTCAAATATCATTGGTTAGGTTCAGCGGCGGAGCCACATGCACTCGAGGGGTGTCGATCGATACTCCTTCATCGAAAAATTACACTGTATAGCTAAATAAAAATATATATATTTTTATATATATTGACACTCCTTGACTTCTACGCCATTTAGCTTCTTTATATTTTGACACTCTTTAACTTCTTTATATTTTAATACTTTTTAGTTGAAATTCTGACTTCACCATTGAACTTAGGTTAATACATTTCTATATATGAACAGTAATTGTAACATCTCTGTTATTTTTACAAACAGTTTTTGCATTTTCCTAGAGAACATGTCACGTTATTCTGTCTATTTGCATAGAGTCCACTTGTTTAAGATTAATAAAGTTGACCTCATGGCCATGCAGTGGCCATGCAGAGGGATTTAAACGCCAAGAGATCCAAAAAGAAATTTTATATATATATACCTCCTAGAACTTGTGACACTTTTCACTTTCCCCATTTAAACTAAATGAATTTGAAAAGCATTCTAGTAAAATTTATTCTATTATCAATGTAACATGATATAAATAGTAGAGTAAATATGGCTCATTATCTGGTAAAGTCATGCAAATTCTTAATTATTTTAGTAAAAATATCTATATATGTTTTTGACAATTTTACAATTTTAATTTTTCTCATGACATATTTAAAATTATTAGATTAAATAATTTTTTGAACATTTTATATATTTTATATTTAGGATCATAAAATTCAAAAGTCTATTTTTATTTTTAAATTTTTGTATCAAGTCAAAATCAGATAAAATATTACGTTTACTTTTACTTGTCCATTATTTTTGAAATACATTTTTATTTTTACTTGTTAATTTTAACATATCAAAAAAAGATAATTATTTTTTTTCATAAAAAAATTTATTACTTATTTTTCAAATCATAATACTAAATATCAATTAATAAAAATAATATTATAAACTAACTATTCAGTCATTATTTTTTTAAAAAATAGTCAAGTTCAAAAATTATAAGAAAAAGTGAACGGGATAGTAAAACGAAAGTAGTAGTATATTGTTTTTATTATTCAATTAAACATAGTGAGTAAAGAAAAAAAAGGAAAGAAGTAGATAGAAAGTAGGCAAAGAGGGCGCGTGGGATAGTATAAAATTGTGGGTATGAGGGTAGGTCGGGAATAGTGGAAAGTTATAGGGGATAATATTGACATTTAATAAAATAGTAAGCGATGGGCACAATCACATGGTGTGATTATTAATTGGAAAATGACGTCATATTGACTTGGAGGCCTTATTTATCTCCCAATAGGTGGGCGCTCTTTTGTGACGTTATTGCTTGGCAGCCTCTTTAGGTAGTACGTAATTTCTATACTTAGCTGACGTCTACTTATGGACTCATTCTGTGGGCGACATGTCTCGTGTAAGAAACATGGTATACTAATTATCGCCTGAGTTACATAATTTATCACCTAATGCTCAAGTCAAATCATCCTGACACAATGCTGCGGTATTTCAAAAAAAAGAATTTTTAGATATTTGTTTGATTAAAATTTTTGATAAATATAGGTGGCACGAAAATTTTTATCACAAATTGGGATGAAATGCCAATTGATATTTACGCCCTTTTGGCTTCAAATCCATCAATCTTTTCCTTCAAAATCAATATCATGTTGACTTTTCTTATTTCTTTTCTATTTTGCATTATTACCAACTTCACATATCTCTTTCTAAATTCCTTCTTGTTTTTTTGTTAGGCAATTTATAAATTCAAGTAATATAATTTTAGCAAAATGGATTTTAGTAATGGCAATAGTGAAATAAATCGAATATTGAATGATATTTTTAGGTTAGCTGAAAGTGATAGTTTGATGTGCACAAATAATGAACAACATGAAGCTTCAGACGGTGGCTATGACAATGGCCCTGATGCTTATTTGGACAGTTCAGATGAAAATCTTTCAAACTTGTTTTTGAAGAGTTGAATAGGTCTAATCAAGTAGAGCAACAATCATCTGTAAGTGTTTCGGATGGAGAAGAATCTGACTTTGAGGATATATGGTCTGAAGAAGAAGAATATCCAAGAAATGATGATAATTTTTTTGAGCAACAATATAGTGATGGACCTGTTGAAGGTATGATTTTGGTAGTGTTAAAGCTTTTTTCTCATTTTACAAAGGACATAGTCGTCTGACTGGTTTTGGTGTTGTTAAGAAGAGTACAAACAAAGAAGGTTGTGAACATGCTAGGTATGTGTCTTTTTTTTTGACAAGAGTAGAAAATCAACATCTAGGACAATAACTAAAAAAGTCAATTGCAAAGCAAGAGTTAATTGCCTGGTAGAATTTGATGGTTCATGTCGGATTGCAAAAGTTGTGATAGAGTACAATCACCAATTGGAACCTTATTTTTTTATTTTTTTAGCTGCCACAAGAAGATAAGCCAGACATTGAAAAAAAGCCTTGAAAGCCATGACATTACAGGAATAAGACCTTCAAAGAGCATAAGACTATTGGAAGTTGAAGCCGGTGATCCTGATAGAGTGGGGTACACTCCCAAAGACTGTCGAAATTACATTCTTCAACAACGGAGGATGAGGACATTTTCCAGCGATACTGCAGCAATACATAAGTTCTTCTCCATTGTGAAGCTTAACGATAATGAATTTTTTTTATGTTATCGACATGGATAATAGTGCAAGACTTTGCAATGTAGTATGGGTTCATACACATTGCAAGTATGCATATCGCGAGTTTGGTGATGTTATTTGTTTTGATAAAACTTACCTTGTAAATCAATGGCACATGACATTTGCTTCGTTCATTAGTGTGAATCAGCACAAAAATTCAATTCTTTTGAGTCATGCTTTGATAACAAGCGAAGATATCGAGACATATAAGTTTGTGTTCTCGATTTGGTTCACAACAATGGGCAATGCACCTCCAACAACTATCCTCACAAATCAATGTGAGAGTATCAAGGTAACAATTAGAGAGGTGCTACCAGACACAATACATATATATTATATTTGACACATCATGACAAAGCTATTTGTAAGGCTAAAGGGTGTGTTGGATTACAGGTCTACCAAGTCGAAATTTAAATCAATAATTTTCAACAGCATTATCATAAATGAATTCGAAATTGGGGTGCATTCATTCAAAAGTATGAGCTTGAAGGAAGAATGTAGTTCTATAATCTATATTTTGAAAGGAAAAATTGGGTTTCCGTATTTCTCAAGCACTATTTTTGGGCTGGCATGATGTCCACCCAAAGTTGTGAGTCAATGCATGCATTTTTGATGGCTATATTAACTGATGGAACTCTCTAAAGTAGTTTGTCAAAAAATATGAGATAGTCTTGAGATATAAATACAAGAAGGAACGACATGCAGAAGCTAACATAAGAAAGTCACATTCACCTCTCTTTAGTGAATTTAATTGGGATATGCAGGTTCAAACACATTACACCCAAAATATTTATGATATCTTACTCAACGAACATTTAAAGAGATTGTACCCCTGTGAAATAGAAAAGCATGCTGATTTTGATGTAGTGGAGGGAGTTAAGAAGTACATTGTAACAAACCATTCAATTAAGAGTGATTTTCATGAAAGTCATTTTGCTTACACTGTAGAGTATCGATCAGACAACCAATATCTCAAATGCAATTGCAAGAATTTTAAAAGCGAATGTATTGTTTGTTGTCATATTTTGAAGACTATGTCTCTCAATCGGATTAACAATTTTCACGATAGGTATATTTTACGTCGGTGGAGATGAGATGTAATCTGGCCTTACTTGTGCAATTTGTTTTTCAGGAGGCTAACCAACAATGACAAATGAGTACAAGAAGTACAAATCCTTGAAGAAATGATTTGATAGGAACTGCGATCTTGTACTGGACAACAACACTAAATATGTGGATTTTAAAAATATATTGAAAGATCGTTTTAATGCATACTCGATTGAAATGACGACATGGCTGTCCCAAACGTTTGTGATCTAGACTCGGACGATAATGTTACATTCATTAGAAATCCAAGGGAAGTGCGCTCACGTGGAAGGCCTTAGATGAACAAAACTAGATATGCTTGAGATAACATATTTAGGAGAGGTGGTGATCAATGGAATAAATCTTATTGTAATGCAGTCCAAGAGGGTGAGACTAGTCAAGATCGAATGGGTGGTGGGAGATAGGTTGGACATAGAAGGGCTGGTAGAGGCAGTAGAGATGGTGGAAATAGAGATGGTAGAAGTGATGTTGAAAGTTTTGAGGTAGCAAGTAATACTATATTTGAGTAGTTAAATCATGCCCATTTTGCTCTATTTACTGATTTAATTTTGATCAAGAATGATTAATATTTTAAAGATGAAGGTATTATACCATGATCCAAAAATTAATTGAAGCAAACTGATACAATCAGTATGACATAGTAGTTATATTTCAAATATATGCTAGACGAGCAATTGAAGCGAGATGTAGGGGACGGATGATGCTACACATGAATAATATGTGGAACATATGAGTGTTATGTTGCAACATATGAGACTTATGCTGCAATATTACTAAAAATTGCTGCAATTTTTGATTCTTATGTTACAACATATGAGTGTTATGTGGCAACATATGAGATACTTATTTACAATAATAAATTAGCAGTCATGATCAGTCACCAAAAAGGAATAGTTCACCTATTTATAACTTATGTTGTGAATTACAATGGCTTCGTTGTAAGTTTTAGAGGTTCCGAGGGTATTTTGGGTATTTCAAGTGTTGAGACCTGTGTAGTTACGATTTATCAGATCACGGGTCAAGGAGACCTCAAACTCAAATTCAGATGATTTCATTGAGTCTGAAATATCAAATTTAATAGGGTGGCACGTATGATTTGTGTATATGGGGTTCAAAATGAATCCCAAAAATCTATTCCGTGACTTTGAGACATGTTCAAAATCTGCTATCCGATTCCTGTAAAATCCTTCTTTGCATTTGCAGAGGGTAATAGTATCCTTCTTTGCTTTTGCATAGGGTAATGGTATAATGAACTTGAGGGTCATCTTCAAAGCTTGATGCAAAATTACCATAATAACCCTATCATTAGTGCCTCGAGTATTTTGTTGTTCAGTTCGTGTGGTTGAACATGTTAAAGCCTTAATAGTTAGTGAATTAGGAAAATTCTTGAGTTTTATATAGTTAAGAGGTGAAGAAGTGATTTTTGGGATCAATTGGAGCTACAGATCTCAGAACGAGATTCCATGAATTCCATCAGCTTCAGAACATGGAAATTGGTCCAGGGGAGTCATCGAAATTAGCTTTGGGGTTGATATGTGAAATTGAGGTCTCAAGTTGGAAAGTTAGTTTTAAATGAGTTAAGTTTGACTTTGGTCAACAAATTAAATTTGGAGACTCGGATTGAATTTATGATGGTTCCAATGGTTTTGGGGGGTGATTCTAACGCTAAAAATGTAAGTTTTAGGGGTTTGGAGGGTGTTTTGGGTATTTCAAATGCCAAAACTAGTTTAGTTGCAACTTATTGAGTTTTGGATCAAGGAGAACTTGAGTCAAATTATGATGGCTCCATTGAGTCTGAAACGTCGAATTAAGTAGGAGTGCATATAAGGTTTGTGTATACGGGAATTCCGAATGAATCCTGAGGATCCGACCGGAGAATGTGAGTTTGGATTTTGCTAGTTTCTGGTGCAGGCATTCTTTTTCATCGCGACCGCGACATTAGGCCACACGATTGTGATAAGTCAGGTAAACGGTCTTCGAGATCATGAGTGGTAGTTCGCGATCGCAATTGATTATTCCATCCCGTGTCTTTTGCGATCGCGAGAGTTAGTGGGTCGCGATCACAATGCTCAATTCTTGCCTGAACAGTGTTCAACTTTGGGAGAAACCCATTTCACCATTTTTGAGTACTTGAGCTTCTTGAGGCGATTTTGAGAAGAGATTTTCTAGTAAAATTGTTGGGTAAGTGATTTCTAACCTTAAATGTTGCTTTTCCATTAATTATTTGATGATTTTAACTGCTAAATTTTTGTTTCAAACTCCAAAAACCTCTTGTTCTTCCCTATTATAAATTTATGAAAATTGCTAATTTCTAACTCATTTGGTACTCTATTTTATGGGTTTCTCAACCATGAGTTTCTTATTACTAGTAGAACGTGATTTTTCAATAAAATTCCAGATTTGACCCTTTTTAAAATTAATCAATTGTTGAACTGTTTTACCACTAGTTCCGAAGCCTAGAAAATTGGGTGTCATTAGACTCCTTATGATGAATATATTTCGTCCTTGATAGTGGATTATTATTTCGGGCGTTGAATTCAAAGGTTGATCGCCTGGTAGGGCATTTGAGTGCGTTTTCGACAATGGAGGTAGGTTTGGTTATCCTTCTTGGGACTGAGTTGGGGTAATTAGTTAAATGCTATATTTTAGACTTTGATATAGGGTCGTAGTATAGTTTGGGACTGATAATTAATATTTATGATACCCGTATGGGGGCTATTATGTGCTAGCCATACGTGACATTATATCTATAATTGAGACTGTGTAATCTATGACTTGACTGAGTAGAGATGTGAAGGGATCAATTGACTTGTAATGCATTATTGAGTTGAGGGTTTTGAACATGCCTAAGTAGTGAGATATTATTGTGAAAGGGGTAAACACTTACATTGATGTATTTCTTTCCCATTACTGTCTATTGAGGGTGAATATCATGCTTAGGTTAAGTTTTGAGAACTTTGAACCTTGTACTACATATTGATTTGAATATTTTCTCCATGTCTTATATATTGTGGTTGTATTCATTCTCATTCACACAATCATTAATCATTGAGAAGTTGAGAACTGCAGGACTCCTTTTAATAAAGAAAATGTGACATCTTTTATATTCTTGACCACGAGTAGGTTGCAAGCGGAGGAGATGCTAGTATCATAAGTTCTTGTCCATGACCTGGGTGGTGAGGTAGATGATACACTGATATTTTGATGAGGTATATGATCTTCGAGACCCTCATGGACCCTGCTTGGTAGCACGACTCGATAAGTGTAAACGACAGCCTTAATTCCATCATAGCATCATATCATTGCATCATCATAATGCATTGCATTAATACCTGTGATATTTGATCTATTTGTTTAACTGTGATACTGAACTATATTTATATGTTTTCTTTAGTCGCACCATTTTATATAAAATGGCGGCAGTGTAGCCGGAGTGAGATTTTTCTCCATGCAGGTGAAAGTATTTTTAGTTTATTTTATAGTTCTTGATTAATTTCTTATTGCTTAGTTAGTTAAACCTACTGAGTACATGTGGATTGTACTCACCCTTACTTCTGTATCCCTTTTTGATACAGATCCTAGTTAGGGTATCTCACATGGTGGTTGATCTTCTTCTCTCGCGAAGATTTTATTATTTAAATTAGTGGTGATGTTTTGGGATTCAGTCCGCTATTAGTTCTAGGTTTTATTTTTAGTCTTTTCTACCATTCAAAGACTTATGATGTATACCAAACTCAATCATTATAGTAGATGTTCTTACACTTATGATGGCAGGTTTTGGGAATAATTTCATTATTATTGTCCTTTTATTGTATTTAATTATGGCATGAATTCCTTTTGGGAATCTAGTATGGTTTTACTTTTTGGCTTACATATCAGGATGTGGTTTGAGATGTGTACCATCATGATCCCTAATTTTGGATCATGATAGATTGGTATTAGAGCGCTAGATTCTCTGGTCTCATGAGTTAATGAACAGGGTGTCTAGTAGAGTCTTGCAGATTGGTACGTAGACGTCCGTACTTATCTTCGAGAGGCTACAAGATACTTATTAGGATAAATTCCTTCTTTTGATTCCTTTTGTGCGAGTTATTCATATCAAGTATTGCATACCTCTAATTTATTCCTTCTTCATAGATTGTGAGCACTAGAGTCGTAGTCGCTGAGAGTGTGGCTGCACCTGCTGCCTGAGCCCCAGTTTGTAGGCGAGGTAGAGGACGTGGTGGAGTTAGGGGAAGATATCATACTAGGGGAGTGGCAACTTCTCGTACCTGAGCTAGAGAACCATCGCCTGAGCCGGTGTATGGGCACGAGGATGATTATGAGAGTAGACTGAGGAGCTATGGCCAATCCAGCCTCCAGCGGTCCCCAATATACTCTAATACTTCAGGAGTTTTTGATCAGACTATTGGGTAGATTGGATTGTGCTCCTACTATTGGTGTTCTTTGAGGTACTTTAGGCTCTCCTATCGAAGTTGGTGCTATACCACTAGTTTAGGGGCCTAGTATTGGGTTTTAGACTCTGAGATCTTCTTTGGTGTCTTTTATCAGACCCCCGAGATTTGCAGCTCCACTTATTTCTACTAGTACTGTCATGTCAGTAGCTGAGTAGTAGAGATTTATTAGGTTGGTACCCCATAGATTTGATGGCACGACTAGGGAGAAGGTCTATGATTTTCTGATTGAGTGCAAGGATAGGGTGTTCAACCTTGGTATTGTTGAGGCACATGGAGTATCATACACTTTGTATCAATTTACAGGGGTGGCCAAGGAGTGGTAGAGATTGAATATTGCCCGTAGGCCTGCTGGTTCCCCTATGATGAGTTGGGAGCCATTTTTAGAGATGTTTCTTGAGAGGTTCGTTCCTTACAACGTTGATGACCAATGCAAAGATGACTTTGGTAGATTAGAGCATGTCTCTTTATTCGTATTTGAGTATGAGGCTCGCTTCCATGATTTGTCTTATTATGCCATGTCTAGTATTCCTACTAGGTTCGAGCAGATCCGCAAACTAGTGAAGGGATTCATGTGTTATCTTTAGGAGGCTACAACTTCCCTTGTACTATCTGGTGTTACTTTCCAGAGTATTATTGACCATGCTAGGATGATAGAGAGCATTCGGCATGCTAGATAGGGCGGAGCCAAGAGGTTTCGTCGGCAGGGCCAGTTTAGTGGTCATTCTTTCGGAGGTAGAGAGTATTCTGGTTTAGTTACCCATTATTATTAGGGAAGACTAGTCCAGGCTGCTATTTTGGGCTCGAATGGTATAGGTGGATCTAGATTGAGTCAGAC
Source organism: Solanum dulcamara (assembly GCF_947179165.1). Lineage (NCBI taxonomy): Eukaryota > Viridiplantae > Streptophyta > Magnoliopsida > Solanales > Solanaceae > Solanum > Solanum dulcamara. Next base: position 54,708,564 of record NC_077241.1, read on the forward strand.
TGGTTATAGTGGTTCTTTAGGCTCTAGAGGACGTATAGACACTTTTGGTTATCCTCCAGGGGGTTCAGGACCTCGAGGCTGCTTTGTGTGTGATGAGTTTGGGCATAAGGCCCAAGACTTCCCTAGATGTTCTCCTTCTACTAGGCAGCTCGGGACACCAACTATTCGTTCTACTCCCACTCCAACCGTGCAAGGTACTACATAAGGTACTAGAGGTGGCACCAAGGGTAGAGCTAGAGGTGGCACTCGTGGTGGTTTGGGCTAGAGGTGAACGTCAGCTATGCTATGCTATATAAGGTAGATCTAAGGCGGAGACCTATGATGCAGTTATTATAGGTATTGTTCCAATTTGACAGCATCTTGCTTCAGTATTATTTGATCCAGGGTCTACCTATTCTTATGTGGCGATATTTTGATGTGGGTGGTGACTATGTGTGTGAGACTCTTACTGTGTCTATTACTGTTTCCACCCTAGTAGGTGAGTCCTTAGTGGTGGATCTGGTATATCAGGGTTGCTTGGTGGTATTTTAGAGTAGAGTGACCCGTTCAAACTTGAATTCATTAGACATGCTTGATTTTGATGTGATGTTGAGTATGGACTGGTTATCTCCTTATCATGCTATATTAGGTTGTTATGCAAAGACCGTGACCTTAGATTATCTTAATTTGCCTAGCTTAGTGTGGAAGTGTAATCTGATTTCGTATCTGAAGAGGGGGATATATTACATTCGTGCTCATCATCTGATTGATAAAGGTTGTTTGTCTTATTTGGCTCATATATGTGATCTCACTATAGAGTCACCTCCTTTAGAGACTATAAAGGTGGTGAGAGAGTTTATGGATGTTTTCCAATAGATTTACTGGGTGTTCCTCCTAATCGTGATATTGATTTTGTGATTGATTTGGAGCCGGGACTGAAGCGCATCTCTCTTTTTCCTTATTGGATGGCTCCGGCGGAGTTGAAAGAGTGGAAGGAACAATTAGAATATTTGTTGAAGAAAAGATTTATTCAGCCTAGTGTATCGCCATGGGGTGCATCAGTCTTATTTGTGAAGAAGAAAGATGATATTGTAAGGATGTGTATTCACTATCAATAGTTGAACAAAGTCACCATCAAGAACAAGTGCTCTCTTTCTCGCATTAATGATTTATTTGACCAGCTTCAGGGTGCATCAGTGTTATCTAAAATTGATTTAAGTTCGGGTTAACATCAGTTAAGAGTTCAAGAATCTGATATCCCAAAGAAGGCGTTCATGACTCGTTGTAAGCGTTATGAGTTTTTGGTTATGTCTTTCGGGTTGACTAATGCCTCAGCTGCCTTAATGGAGTTGATGAATCACGTATTCCTACCTTATTTAGACATATTTGTGATTGTGTTTATTGATGACATCTTGGTTTATTCCAAGAATAAGGCATACCATGTTAGTCATTGGAGGACAATCCTTCGGATATTGAGAGAGGAGAAGTTGTATGGAAAATTTTCCAAATATGAGTTTTAGCTCGAGTCCGTGGTATTCTTGGGTTATATAGTGACAAAGGATGGCATTATGGTCGATTCGGCCAAGGATGCAGCAGTTCGTGATTGGGTTAGCCCTACTTCGGCTATCGAGATTTAAAGCTTTATTGGGTATGCATGCTTTTATCATTGATATGTTCAGGGTTTCTCTTCTATTGTAGCCCCATTGACTAGGACAACTCAAATAACCATGACATTTCAGTGGACTTATGAGTGTGAGACAAGCTTTCAAAAGCTTGAGGAGTTATTAACCTCAACACCTATTCTAGTCTTACTTGAAGAGGGTGTGGCCTTTATTGTGTTTTATGATGCATTGAGAGTAGGATTGAGTGGTGTATTGATGAGAAAGGTAGAGTTATAACTTATGATTCTCGACAGTTGAAGGTACATGACAAGAACTATCATACGCATGACTTAGATTTACCGGTAGTGGTGTTCGTTCTAAAGTTGTGGAGGCATTATCTCTATGGTATGCATTGTGAGGTATTTACTGACCACTGTAGCCTTAAGTATATCTTTTCTCAAACAAATCTAAACAGGAGGCAGCGTAGGTGTTTGGAGTTACTAAAAGACTATTACATCACCATTCATTATCATTCGAGCAAAGCCAATGTGGTAGAGGATGACCTGAGTCACAAGGCACCTAGTATAGATGGTTTGGCCTTCCTTAAGGCAGATGAGAGGCCTTTGGCTTTAGAGGTTCAGTCATTGGCTAGGCAGTTGGTCTGACTTGATATTTCTACACATCACAATATTTTTGCCTTTATGAATATGTTTGGGTGATTATGGACCGGTTGACCAAATCAACCTATTTTCTTTCGGTGAAGACTATCTATACTATGGAGAAGTTAGCTAGGATCTATCTTCATGATATTGTTATATTACATGGGGTGCCTATCTTTATTATATCGAAATAGGGTTCAGTATTCACCTCTCACTTTTGGGAGGCATTGCAACATGGTTTGGGTATGCAATTGGATATGAGTTCAGTGTTTCATCCCCAAAATAATGGCAAGTCTGAGCGGACTATTCAGGTGTTGGAGGATATGCTTAAGAGGTGTATAATTGATTTTGGTCCCCGATGGTACTAATACTTGCCTTTAGCAGAGTTTTTCTATAATAAGAGTTATCACTCCATCATTCAAGATGGTAACATTTGAGGCATTGTATGGTCATAGGTGCTGATAACCCATTTGGTAGTTTTGATGCAGTGGCGGTTGATGCATTGGATATTGATTTACCCAAGAATGCTATGGAGTGGGTATATTTGATTCAGGGTCAATATTGACAGCTCAGAGTTGTTAGAAGAGCTATGCTAATAGGAGGGTTCGTCCCTTAGAGTTCATGGTGGGTGATTGTATATGTCATAAAATATCACCCATGAAAGGGGTGATGAGGTTTGGGAAGAAGGGCAAGCTTCGCCCTAGGTTTGTTGGCCCATTTGAGATTATAAGGAGAGTGGGTGGAGTAGCTTATGAGTTGTCCTTACCTTGTAGACTGTCAGTTGTCTATCCGGTGTTTCATATCTCTATGCTTCGCTAATATATACCGGATGAGTCCTATATGATTTTTTATGATGTGGTGGAGTTGGGTCTGGATTTGAGTATGAGGAGGAGCCGGTATCTATCTTAGACAGGCAGCTTCGTAGGCTCAGGACCAAGGAGATCACTTTGGTGAAGGTGCAGTAGCGGCATCAGCCTATTGAGGAGGTGACTTGGGAGTTAGAGTATGATGTGTGGGCCTAGTAATAACCTCAGTTTTTTGATATTTCAGGTACTTTCCTTTATCTTATGTTTGACGACGTACATCCATTTTAGTGGTGGATGTTGTAAAGACCTTGAGGGTTATTTTTTAGAAATTTATGCAAAATCACTATATTATCCCTATCATTAGTGCCCCGAGCATTTAGTTTTTCAGTTTATGTAGTTGAACGTGTTAGCCTTAATAGTTAGTGAATGTTGAGTTTTATAAAATTAAAAGGTGAAAATGGTTTTCGAGACCAATCAGAGCTACTGGTCTCGGAATTAGATTCCGTTAGTTCCATCAGCTCTAGAACATGGAAATTGGTCTAGGGGAGTCATCAAAATCATCTTTGGGGTTGATATGTGAAATTGAGGTCTCAAGTTGGCAAGTAGTTTTAAATGAGTTAAGTTTGACTTTAGTCAACAAATCAACCTCAGAGACTTAGATTGGATTTATGATGGTTCCAGTGGTTTTGAGGGGTGATTCTAATGCTAAGAATGGCCTTGTACTAATTTTTAGGGGTTCCGAGTGTACTTTGGGTATTTCAAGTGCCGAAACTAGTTTTTTTGCAATCATCAGGTTTGGATCAACGAGACCTCAAATTTGAATTCTGATGGTTCCATTGAGTCTGGGACATCGAATTTAGTAGGAGTGTATACAAGGTTTGTGTATATAGGATTTCAAAGGAATTTCGAGGTTTCTATCGGAGAATGTGAGTTTGGGATTTTGCTGGTTTCTGGTGTAGGCATTCTTGTTCGTCATGACCGCGACATTAGGCCACGCGATCGTGATAAGTCAGGTAAACAGTTGCCATAATCCGGAGGAGTGGTTCACGATTGCGATGGGTTATTCTATCCCATGTCTTTCTTGATCGCGAGAGTTAGTGGCTTGCGACTCGTTGCACAATTCTCGTCTAAACAATGTTCAACTTTGGGAGAAACTCCATTTTCACCATATTTGATTTCTTGAGCTTCTTGGGGGTGATTTTGTTAAGAGATTATCGAGTAAAATCATTGGGTAAGTGATTTCTAACCTAAAACTTTCCTTTTCCATTAATTATTTGATGATTTTAACTTCTAAATTTTAGTTCAAACTCCAAAAACCTCTTGTTATTCCCTAATCTGAATTTATGGAAATTGGTTATTTCTAACTCATTTTTACTCTATTTTTATGGATTTTTCAATGATGAATTCCTTATTACTAGTAGAACGTGATTTTTAATAAAATTGCAGATTTGACCCTTTTTGAAATTAATCAATTTTTAGACTATTTTACCCCTGGTTTCGAAGCCTAGCAAATTGGGTGTCATTGGACTCTTTATGACATATATATTTCATCCTTGATGGTGGGTTATCATTTAGGGCATTGAATTCAAAGGTTGATTGTCCGGTAGATCATTCGAGTGAGTTTCGGCAAATGATATAAGTTTTACTATCCTTCTTCAGACTGAGTTGGGGTAATTAGTTAAATGCTATGTTCTAGACTTTGGGATGGGGTTGTAGTGTAGTTTGAGATTGATAATTAATATTCTGATACCTGCGTGGGGGCTATTATGTGCTGTGTAGCCCGAGTGGGGCCCTTATGTGAAATTTTATTTGTGATTGAGTCTGTGTAATTTATGACTTGACTGAGTAGAGATGTGAATGGGTCAACTAACTGGTAATGCATTATTGAATTAAGAATTTTGAACATACCTGAGTAGTGATATATTGTTGAGAAAGAGTTAAACACTTAAATTGAGGTATTTCTTTTCCATTACTATCTATTGAGGGTGAATATCATGCTTATGTTAAGTTTTGAGAACTTTGAATCTTGTACTACATGTTGAGTTAAATAGTACTTCCATGCCTTATATATTGTGATTGCATTCATTCTCATTTACACTATTATTGATCATTGGGAAGTTGAGAACTGTGGGAATCCTTTTAAGAAAGAAAATGTGACATCTTTTATACCCTTGACCACGAGTAGGTGGCAAGTGTCAGAGATATTACTATAATGAGTCCTTGGCCATGAGCTGGAGTTGATACACTGATATTATGATAAGGTATATGGTTTGCGAGACCCCCACGGGTCCTTCTTGGTAGCAAGGCTCGGTAGGTGTATACGAAAGGTTATGCAACAGTCTTGATCCCATCGTACCATATATCATTGCATCATCATAATGCATTGCATAACATTGATACTTGTGATATTTAATCTATCTATTTTATAACTGTGATATTGGACTATATTTATATATTTAATTGCCTTATTGTATATAAATTAGAGGAAATATAGCCGAAGTGGGACTTTTCTACGTGCAGAGGAATCGTTCTTTAGTTTATTTCATAGTTTTTGGTTAATTCCTTATGCTCAGTCAGTTAAACTTACTGAGTACATTTGGGTTGTACTCACCTCTACTTCTGTGTCCCTTTTTGATGAAGATCCTAGTCAGGGTATCCGCATGGCAGTTGATCTTCTTCTCTCACGAAGATTTTATCATTCAGATTAGTGGTGAGGTCTTGCGATTCAAGCCGCCATTAGTTCTAGCTTTTATTTTTAGTCTTTACTACCATTCAAACACTTATGATATATATCAGACTCTATCATTGTACTAGATGTTCTTACACTTATGATACAAGATTTTTGGGAATAATTTCATTGTTGTTGTCCTTTAATTATATTAAATTATGGCATAACTTCCCTTTGAGAGTTCTGTGTGGTTTTACTTTTTGGCTTACACATCGGGATGGTGTTCGAGATATGTGCCATCATGACTCTGACTTTTGGGTTGTGATAAATGGTTCCCTCTTCATGTTCGCAGAGGGATAGCTGGTACTCTTTCGCATTCGTGGAGAGTCATTTATGATGCCTGCGCATTTGGAGAGTAAGTTGTCTACGTTTGCCATGAGCAAATTTGGCTTGAATAATGTTAAGTCGGGGTTTAAGCCATTATCCACTACTTTTGAGTTTTCAAGCTTGGGATAGGCGATTTGAAAGGGGTTTCTTGTGGGTAAAACATTAGGTAAGCTATTCTTAGCTATTTTCTTGATTACCCATTACTTAATTTGGATTTTTTAAACATGAAATTGGAGGTTTTGAGTTGGAGGAATTGAGGTTTTTTCAAGAACCAAATATTTTAATGTTTTGATGATTCTAAGTTGGTTTTAAGTTCAAATTCAATTATGTTTGCACTAATAGATTCCAAATACTTCAAGGATTGTTTTCATGTAAAAGTCTTTGGATTTACTTTTTCTTTTCAAAATTGGGTTTTTCAGGTCAGTTTTGGTCTAATTTTTAAAAATGTCAATTTGGGTATCGTTAGACTTGTGTTCTAATTGGAATTACTTATTTGAGTAGATTTTATTGATTTGGAGTGCCAACCTAAGGGCAAGGCTCAGGCTTTGAACTAGTGGAATTGGATTCGAGGTAAGTGAATTTTTAAGCCTATTCTAAAGCTTGTAGGATCATGTATTCATGTCTTATGTGTTGAGGATTGATAGAAAGTGGTGTTAATAACTATTGATATTCAAATAACCTTGATGATAAACAGTGGGGTAATAAACTGAATAATTGAGATGAGATAACATATGGTGTTCGATGTGATAGAACCTTGGGCTTATTGTGGATATTTCGATATATTTATATGTTGTTGATATGATATTGATTGATTGGGTGATTGTGGACTATATGGCCTTATATATGAATATCCATTATATTTTCACTCATTACTTGTGCATACACTTATCTGTGAGGCTAAGAAAGTGATATGATTGAGATACTGAATATTAGGGCTAAGGTTTTTTACCAATCGAGGTGATTCACCGAGGTTTTTTTTGGTGACCGAGGTCTTTTTAGTGAATATTATAGCCGAGGTCTTTTCCGATGGCCGAGTTCTTTTTCGATAGATGTTATAGATGAGATCTCTTTCGTAGATACATGGTCTATGTAAGGTTCCCATGGTTTCTGGTCTAAGGTGATCATTGAATGTGTATCATTAGGATAAACATACATCACGATATGTGACATTCAATTACATTTTGTTGCATCATATATCTTTTGCCATTGTGGATGGTTTTACCCCTAATATTCCCTGACCTATATTATTGATTGTACTAATTTTCTTGCGAATTGAATTGTACCATTGTTGAGGTATAAGAATACTGTATTGTTAGAATTGTAAGACTGGGCTGATTTCTATGTAAGTTGTAGTCTGGGGATTGGATGGTATGTCAGGAGTACGTGTATTTTACTAGTTTTGCTTAGTTATCGTTATTTACTTGCTGGGTATCGCGTTGTTAGTATTCACTCCTTGCTAACTAAACTTGTGTAGGTTTTAAGCTCGAAGATTGACCCAACGTTTTTTATTTTCATCCGAGGCTTCTGAGGTGATTCAACAGGTAGTTGTTGATGCCATCCATCTTTCTTGTTCCTCTTTACTTATTACTTTATTCTATTCGAGAGACAAAGATTGAGACTTGTTTTTATTTTGTATCTTGTAGTTAGAAAGCTTGTACATGTGATAACCAGTTTGTGGGGGATTTTTGTAGGTTACTAAGTTTTCTCTTTATCTATATTTATCTATCTAAAATGTCTTCCAATTTTATCTTCTGCATTTATTTGAGATTAGGCTGATTTATCCATTGGAAAAGGATAAGTGTCATCACGCCCAAATTTTGGGTCATAAAAAAATGGTATCAGAGCCCAGGTTCATAGGTCTCACATGTACAAGCCAAGTCTAAGTAGAGTCTTGAGGATTGGTACAAAAATATCTGTACTTATCTTCGAGAGGCTATGAAGACTGTTAGGAAATACCTTCACTTCCTGATTCTCTATTGTGCATTCTTGATCCGATCTATTTCCTATCATTTCACTTCGTCCTCTCTCTTATAGCAATGACTCATACTTGGTCTTGTGTGTGAGAAATTGAGGTGTGATCGGTTGGTATTAGTGTCGGATATGGCATTAAGGCGAAAGTGATATAATTATGGGAAGGATATGTAGTCAGAGTTGGAATGCTCTATGAATCGAAAGGGATGAGTAATGTTGTGGTTCAATAATATGTCTTGAGGTTATGGCATTGAAAGATGAACAAATTTTAAGAGACTTCATGAACATCTCATCCTGTCTAGTTAGTTATTCAGCAATGAAAAATAGCATTGGGATGGCTTATTCAACATATAAAGTGGTTTTACATTAAAGAATGGTATAATTTGGGGAATAAGTATGCGGTGAGAAATGTGATTTTGGGTACTACAGACTATGAAATTCATCATAAAAGAATAGGTTGCATGGTGTATGATGATGATGATGTTATGTCAATCAAAACTAAAATTTCTATAGTGAGTTTATAGAGTGGGTGTATATCAGGAAAGGTTATGAGACGTATACTGTCGAGATACCTGTGTTTACTTAGGTGAGGTTATGGGTTGTGTTGCTTCGCTATCGAGGTGGCTTAAGAAATAGTGCATATCACTTCCAGCTGGAGACTAAAATGCTTTGGTAATATTTTATAGCTATTTAATTAGTATAAATGTGCGGGCTATTTGAGTATGTCCTTCTCAATTTATATGATGTGATATAGTAGTGGATCTAGCTGATATTCGCGATATGGTACTAGGGATTCATGGAAACAAAGAAATCTATGAAGTTATCAGTTATTTCACCTACTCGGGTAACACGATTTTGATGTTGCTTTCTCAGTTGATAAATAAATTCATTGTTCCTATGAATGCTTGGATTAAGCATTATTTAAAAGGAAAGTTATAATGGTAGATCGAGTGAATGGATCATGTTCTGTCTCTTGGGCAAAGTGTGACATTTGAGTTAACATGGTTAAATTGGGGACTGGTGACTTCATGATAATCCAAAAGGAGTAGACTGATAATAAAATGATAAGTTTATGGGTAAGGAAAATTCCAATGAGTATACCTGTGTAAAGGCAATTAAGTATACCAAGGAGAAAGTATGTACGATAATTGGTTAGTTCATGGGATTTAATTGTACTACGAGTTTGAGGTATCATGTCGATGATAATATTAACTTTGTGATGATGGCAAGGGTTGTTAAGCATGGTAATAGAGTTAGATAGACTATGATTAGGGTGCAACTATATGTTAATGACTTTCGGTTAATGGGGTTTAGTATGATAATAACAACCTATGAGTATCTAGGGTCATAGATGCCACTACTTGATTGGTAATGTAGTTATATGGATGGTGGTACAATGTGTTGGATATTACTCTAGTATAATTAAGAGAAGTTTCAATTTATAATGGAATTCGGTGATGTAGTTTGGCCTTTGGAATGAGGCGAGGACAATAATGCTTACTTTGTTAAAAAAGTTCAAGGTTATAACTTTGGGGATGTTGGAGAGTTGGGTTCAGAAACATATGGCCTCATCTATGTTATTCTGGTTATAGAAATAGCACCCGGTGTTCATCAGTCGGGTTGACAATGCTTCAAGAGTAGAGTCTATGGATACTCAACTCTAGCATTATGGAAAGTTCTATAGCGATATCGAGTTTGAAGATTGGCACGGTTTTGGGCTCCTAATGAGGGACATGGAAAGATCGACATAGAAGTGTTTAATGATAGGTTAAGGTGTTTGATTGCATAAAATATTCAAGATATGGACTAATGTCAATTGATAAGGAGAGTGGTTTGCATGATTGGAGTCAAATTCAAGTTTTGCATCATAATGTCTACCTTCGTGGTAGTTAGTTTTATTAAGATATGTCTTGGTAAGGTAAATAATGATTCATTGTGTCGATTGTTGAGCAGTTGGAAGAACTTGTGCATGATTCAAGTTGTGGAGTGTATTATTTTTGGTTGTAAAAGAGTTCGATAAATGTTTCATGTGAGAAGTTTGATTTAAGGTAAAAGGTAATATGTTGTGGATGTTTGGCCAAGAAATAATGACGATAATGAGTAAAGGAAAGGAACAAGAGTCTGTTGTGTCAAAGAGTTCAAGCATTTGGTATTGGGTCATGAGTATGAGTTGAGAGTTTGAATGTCCTGACAATATTGTACAGTGGATACAATCTAAGAAATGTGAAGAAATGATACCCAGGTGTAGATCTCTTGGTTCAAAGTTGAAGGTTGTATGTGTTTTCGCCTTTGAGTTCAGATATAACAATGCAAGGTGGTCTGGTTGAGCACAGATATATGATGAGTCATTAGCGACTGTCCTAAAGGCTTGTTTTTTTTAGTTTGGGTGACGGATAGTGGGATATTGAAAATTTTATGTTTTATATGGGGTTGGGTTTCCCAAATTATGGTATGCGACTTATGAATGCACTACAGGGCGAGATATAGTTCTACATGGTTATTAATGATCTCGAGTAGGATTAATACTGCTCTATTGCTAGGATTTCCTAGACTACTACGGTGTGTTCCATGGGTCATGTGTTTTTAGTATGTGGAATTATCGGGGTGATCAAGGGTTCCTCTAGGTTATGGCATGAAGTACATGATGGTTGAATAATAGTTGGAACTAGGTAAGTGAAAGATCACGTGAAGTTGATAGTGAGGGTGACTTAATAGTTTTATCTCAATGAAAAAGTATTAGAAGATTTTGAATTGGGATTATCAATATTGGGTGGGTCCCATACCTATCATGGGTTTCTTAAATGGAAGGAGAGAAGTCCACGATTTGGACAATAATATACTGCTAAAAGGACCTAGATACTAGAGACGGTTGGAGAGTAAAGTAACTGGCCAGTGTGATCATGATGTTCTGATAGTATTGAGAGTGTTGGCTTTGTGGAGTACTGTAAAGGGTATGTGAAAGTTAGTAAATTGAGTATGTCTATGATTGTTATGAGGCTAGGCTGGGCGATGGTGAAGTCAGATGAATGGGAATATGTGCTATGGACACTATGGAAGGAATATCTTGCATTATCCGACTTCGGCTCGATACATTTTGATTTGAATACCTACTTTGTTTCAAACATGATTTGGAGTATGATTCCATGTCCATGCCCATGCGTGTTTTCACTTTCGTGGATGGATCCCTAGTGGTGGATTGAATGTACCAATCAATTCCCTCTTGGTAGGGTAATATGCTTGCGTAGGTTTTGTCAATTCATATAAGGCAGGTTGCGCATTGCCTTGAGGAGGTTGAAGGTTTTTGGAAATTTCACAAGTATCATCTTGCTTATGAAGACTTATAGAGGGGCTACCATATATATTTGCGGTGACTGGTAGTCTTGTTGTACATCTCGTGTCACAATCCGAACTAGGGTCAAGTCACAACATGGTGATCGGAATACGAGGGACTCCAACCATAAGTATTCTTAGAATACATTGCATACATAAGGTAAATAATATAAAAAAAGCAGAAGTAATAATCTCAAAGGGAATGAGACTAAATGATAAAATCAACCAATCAACGTCCGCATGGACTACATCACATAATCGTCTAAACATGCCTCGAGTTTAACCCTTGACAGGGGCTTAGTACAAGCTCCTAGTGCACCCTAACAATAGAAAAGAGACAAAATAATAGTAACATAAAAAAAGTCATGTCCTCGATAGAATGAGGACTCACCAAATTCTTGTGAAATCTAGGGCAATCACTAGTCACGAATAGGATGATCGTGAGTATATAAGGTATGCATGAGCAAGTAAAGGAACGTAATCAATATGTCATAATATGCATGACCTATTTATAATGAATATGAGTAAATCTTAAAACCAATTTAAAAACATAAGAAACTCTTGGTCAATGCATATCATAAAACTTCATCATAAACTCATAACTTGACATCTCATTACTTAACTTGAACTTGTGTGGGATAGGACCATTAACCGACAACTAAGACCATGAGAGCTACTACATGGAATCCGATGACTCCTATATTAAGACATGCCGATGACTCCTTTATTGATACAGGGGAGGCTACCTTGCCAGGGGTATATCCAAAAGTAACTATTCATCTGCGCTATGTGGATCCACTAGCTAGGCTGTGAAGGCAACCTATGTGGGCAACGTTTTTTGGGAATTCAAGTTGCTACTAAGATTTCCTTGGATAACTAACTACGTTATCAGATGGAATCCCAACTAGAAGCCCTCTCAGTGCTTTTTCGATATTCCAACCGAAACTCATAAAAATATGATCATAACATAAGAGGGAAGGATAGTAACTAGGAATCTATAACTTCGGTGAGAATTGTCCTTATCACCATCTTGAAAAATACTTGTGTGAGAATTAGACTTATCACACTATAATACCATCTTTGATCTTAAATTTGATCATCATCATACTCCAATCTTAAAATCATATTCTCAACTTTAAATCATTGGAAACTTTCATTGTAAATCATTTAACTCATGATCAACTCATAAACTTATCTTTAACTCATAATCATAGCTTGAAAATAGCTTTATGCATGGGCATCTATAACTCAACTTAAAATCATGCAATTCATATGAGAACATGCATATAATTATAATTGATAACATCTAAACATGGAATTAAATCAACCAAATGCAAATCATCAAAACTAGGTTCATAATCAATTATAAATTGAATAAAAACTTTGATAAACTTTAGGACTTCATGGGTGAAAAGAGCCCATGAATCAATCTTCACATACCTTACTTGAATTCACTAGGAATTGATGAAGAACCTTGAAGAAATCTGGAAACCCTAACTTGAATTTGGAGAGAAACCTTGAGAGACTTTGTTCTTGCCTTAGTCAAATTTTTGGGAGAATTAGTTGAATAGGAGGGGAATGTGAAGAATTGAATATTTATAGACTTTGAAGTTGGCCATAAATGTGTCTAGGTTCATTGAACTAAACTTTAGAAAAGACACAATTACCCCTAATTAAACTTTAGATTTTTGAACCTATGAACCTACTTCTTCGGGTCATCGAAGGGATGAGGAGTCGTCTAAACAACTCATCCTGCATGTCTAAGAAAATGTCTAAACATCAAGTCTCTAAATTTGGGAACGGGTCAAGTTTACAACCCATCAACTTGAAAATGAGTAGTTCTTGAGGCTCGTCATGCAGGTTCCAAAACCTGTAATTTTTTTATTGTCTTTGAGGTTTTGCGATTGGTGGTTCTTACAACCCTTAAGTTCTTTTACGACCTATCCTGTAAAGTCATCACCTTGTTTTTGGGGAAACTTTGAACAAGGCCTCTGAATTCTAGTTGACGAGGGTTTTATACAACCCATCAACAGGACAACAACTCATCCTGTTGAGTCATAGAACCTCTCCTTAGGGAAATATCTATTTTTTCATGAGGGGTCACTCTACGACTCAACTTTACCAACCTATAGAGAGCTCTACGAGCTGTAAAAATGACTCGCATACTTGGGTCAGTTCAAGATTACGAGACATTTCTCCTTGATTCCAAGTTTTTGACTTTTGAGGTCTTACAATATCTCCCCCTTGGAAACATTTATCCTCGAATGATATTAAAATATCATAGGAAGGACACGAAAAAGGACTAGCAACCCAACATGAACATGATGTCATCTTAAAATGCATTGAAAATGAAAATTTCAACTGAACATAAAATCTTGACTTAAAAATTAACTTTTTCATGAACATGCATGCATATGAATGACATAGGAGGAATTGAATATGTAAGAGTTTAATTTATCTCGACTATGAATAACTTACTACTTTAGGCTTGAGTAGAGGGAATGAGGTACATGTATCATCTCATCATATCTGCCTCCGCCTCCCACGTAGCACTTTCTACTTAGTGATTCATCCATGACACTTTGACAAACACAACTTCTTTGTTCCTTAATTTCCTAACTTGCCGGTCTAAGATTTCCTCCATAACTTCTTCATAAGTCAAATTTTCCCTAACATTTAAAATATTCTAACAGCACAATAAAGTTTGGATCACCCACAAACTTCCTTAACACAGACACATGAAATACCGGGTGAACCATGGCTAGTTCAAGTGGAAAATCTAACTCAAAAGCCACATTTCCAACACGTCTCAATATCTTATAAGGTCCAACGTATCTAGGACTCAATTTTCCTTTCTTACCAAAATGCATTACACCCTTTATGAGAGAAACCTTCAAATAGACCCAATCATCCGCTTCGAATTTAAGCTCTCTTTTTCTACTATTGGAATAGGACTTTTGACAACTTTGAGCCGTCTTCAACCTCTCCCTTATGAGTCTTAGCTTCTCCATAACATCTATCACCAAATCGGGACCAATCAAGTCTATCTCACCTACTTCAAACCATCCCACCGGGGATCTATATCTCCTCCCATACAATGATTCGAAAGAAACCATTTGGATGCTAAAGTGATAGCTATTATTATAGCAAACTCAATTAATGCAAAATGTTCATCCTAAATTCCTTTAAAATCAATAACACACGCCCTTAACATATTATCTAAAGTTGGATCTTTCTTTTAGCTTAACCATCGGTCAGGAGATGGAAACTGGTACCTTACTTAACCTTTATACTGAGACCCTTTTAAAATGACTTCGAAAAGTGTGAAGTAAATTATGTACCTCGATCTAATATAATGGACAAGGGAATATCGTGAAGTCTTACCAATTCATGAACATAGAACTTAGCATAATCTTCAGCATAATAGGAAGTCTTAACCGGTAGAAAATGAGCCAACTTGGTCATCCGATCTACAACAATCCAAATAGAATCAAATTACTTCTGAGTACGAGGTAAACCTATTGCAAAGTCCATATTCACATCTTCCCACTTCCAAGTAGGGATTTCCATGTCTTGTGCTATACCTCCCAGCCTCTGATGCTCAACTTTAACTTGGTGATAATTCGGACACTTAGCTACAAACTCTGCTATGTCCTTTTTCATGCCATTCCACCAATACACTTCTTTAAAGTTACGATACATCTTGGTGGAACCTGGATGAATCAAATATTGGGAACTATGGGGTTCATTCAATATCAACTCTCTCAACCCATCAACATTGGGTATACACAACCGACCTTAGTAACATAGCACACCATCTCCCCATTGGGAGAAAGCCTCAATGGCTTTTTCGGCAATCGACTTCTTTAACTCAACCAACATTAGATCTTGGCCTTTCTTGGCCTTAAAATCCATTACAAGAGGAGATTTTGAACTATTATGCACAAGAACACCTCCATCATCGGATTCAACTAACCGCACACCTAAACGTGCTAATCTATGAACACCCTTCATCAATTCTTTCTTATCTTCTTCAACATGTACCACACTACTCATGGACAATCTACCTAGTGCATCTGTAACCATATTTACCTTGCCCGGATGATACAACCTACGTCATAATGTTTTAATAATTCAAGCCATCTCCTTTGTTAAAGGTTCAAGTCTTTTTGCTCAAACACATATTGTAAATTCTTGTGGTCGGTGAACACATCCATATAGACACCATAAAGATAGTGCCTCCAAATTTTCAAAGCAAACACAACCGCCGCTAGTTCAAGATCATGGGTTGGATAGTTCCATTCATGCACCTTAAATTGGTTAGAAGCATAGGCTATTACCTTACCATGTTGCATCAATACACAACCAATAACAACCCTTGAAGTATCACAATATACCACAAAACCATCAGATCCTTCCGGCAAGATCAAGATACGAGCGGTAGTGAGACGATCCTTCAACTCTTGAAAACTTTTTTCACATGCTTCCGAATATTGAAACTTCACCTTTTTTTGAGTCAACATGGTCAAAGGTGATGAGATCGATGAAAACCCTTCCACAAATCTCCTATAGTATCCATTTAGGCCCAAGAAAATCCTAATTTCCGAAGGAGATAATTGTCTAGGCCAATTCTTAACCACCTTGATTTTCTTAGGATCAACCATAATCCCTTCACCAAAAATAATGTGACCAAGCAAAGCAACCTCCCTTAACCAAAACTCAAATTTGTTGAACTTCTTAAATAGTTGCTTGTCTATTAGAGTTTGCAACACAATTCTCACATGATTAGAATGCTCCCCTTCACTTCGAGAGTAATCCAAAATGTCTACAATGAATACTATCACAAACATATCTAAATATTGCTTGAACACCCTATTTATTAAGTCCATGAAAGTCGCGGGAGCATTAGTTAAGAAAAATGATATGACTAAAAACTCATAATGTCATGACCCGAATCTAGGTCATGATAGCACCTACCACAACCCTCGAGTAGGAAAGCCAAACCCAAGACAAGCAGAAGGAAAATCTTAATTCAATTAAATAATTAATAACATAAGAAGGTGGAAGCAAAAGAATATAAGCAAAGAAATGTCGGGCCAAGGTTTAGATACACAAATATGATACAAAATATATGAAAGGCCTAATAGTGACCAAACAAAAAGATGAACTGACACTAGACCAAATTTTGGGCCTGATGTCACATATACAGGAGCAACAAAGTACAACAGCTGACAAAATGTATAAATATACAATACAAATCTGTCTGTCCAACATATAAAATACAAGTCAGAGCAAAAACGGGAATGTAGCAAGTCTCTGAATGCCGGGATCTCACCACAATCTGGGCTGGCACTGCTACGGATAATCAGGTGTGCACTAAGGGTGGCTCGAATTGGGAGCTACATCAAAAAGATATAGAAGTGCAGCATGAGTACCAAAATATGGGGTATCCAGTAGGAATCATAGACCGACCGAGCTCAGAAAGGATAAAATATATAATAAGCAGCACGATGATACTAATAACAATTAGAGAAGAATACAAACTACAAATACAGGAAAAGGAGGAACATGAATAGTCATGCAGCAGTCAAGAAAGTCCAACCAATCAAGTAAGCACATCAATAATCCCATCCAATAAAATTACCAAAATAATACTCAAATGTAAACTTGTAGCTAAGGCTCCATATCCTAAAAAATATCATGAAGCGCCCAGAATTCACACGTCGAGCTTCTCAATAATAGAATTAATAATATTAGCCGGAATGTGTATCATGGGCTGGCCAGAATTCTCACCTCTAGCTTCTCAATAATAGAATTAATAAGAGTAACTCGAATGTGTATCATGGGCTGCCCAGAATTCACACCTGGAGCTTCTTAATAATAAAATTAATAATAGTAACCCGAATATATATCAATGGGCCACCCGAAATTCACTTCTAGAGCTTCCTGATAAGAAATACCATAATTAAAATATCATCAGCATTTTCCCCTTAGACCAATAACACTTATTCATCAATCAACAATCTTGATATCAAGATTTGTATTCTTTAAATATAAAGTTTTTAACATCAGAGAGAAGAATCAATAAAAGTAGTAAGTCAAAATTATATATCATTTGAGTTGAGTAAAACTCCCATCAAAGGTGCCAAATCACTAACCAGAGACTCTAGTGTACCAAAAACATGGCCTCAAGGCCAA
This sequence comes from Solanum dulcamara, assembly GCF_947179165.1. Taxonomy (NCBI): domain Eukaryota; kingdom Viridiplantae; phylum Streptophyta; class Magnoliopsida; order Solanales; family Solanaceae; genus Solanum; species Solanum dulcamara. The sequence continues at coordinate 54,726,163 of NC_077241.1, forward strand.
CATTTCAATATTTAAAAGCAAGCAAGGTATATGCATACACCAAAATCACCCCAACTGGCAACCAAAACCAAGAAAGTCAAGAAAATGACATTCTATGTTCAAATCACTTAGGACAAAGTTCTAAGGATTCTAGTCGATATGAACAAACCCAGACATCACTTAGGCTAAGGATTCAACGACTAAGACCCCAAAGTAATCACTAACGATGATTATCGACTCCAAACTTCTCAATGAACTATCAAAACCTAAATCACCAACCTCATCATGTGTGACTTCTCAAAATATACCAATTCTAGCCAACCTAAGTCTAAAAAGAGTAAGTTATCGCCTACCTTAAAGTCGAAACCGCACCCGAACCGCTAAATTTAAGTCTTTCCTTTACGAGCCACCTCCAAACGATGTCACTCTATCAAAATATCGAAGAACATATCAACAATCTCAACACAAAATATATCTGAGGAGTGTATGAACAAATAATTGCAACTATGAGAGGGATGAGTAAACTTGATCTTCTTAGAGTGAAACCCTAGATCCCTTTCGTAAAGATGAGAGAGAGACTTGAGAGAACTTCAGGAGTTAGGGTTTGGGTCTTGGAAGGTAAGAGAAAGTAAATAAGAGTTGGAGGACTTTGGGTCTAATATATTGGTGAAATTATGCCTGCAAAACAACCTTATTTTGTGTTAAAACACAGGGAAAAGACCAAAATGCCCTTTATAAATTTTGACCGGAACTGGCTTCATAGGACCCTTTAACGGTCTGTGATTCTCACCATGGGTCGAGGTGGTGTCTCGTGCTAAGGGACTTGGAAAAATATCGAAAAAGGGACTGCAGGGTAGCCTTTGAAGTTTCTTCACGGGGGCCTTAATGGTTTGTGAAAAGCATCAAAGCCCATGAAGAGTAGCCGTGGTGCAGCTCGTACTGAAGGCCTGGTGCATTTAACGACCCGTTAAAGCTTACCATGGGGCATGGTGCATTTAACAACCCATAATGGCCTTCCGTGGTCGGTTTTTGGTGCCATTTTCCTGCATCTTTCCATACTTTCATTCTTTGTTTGTATTTTGAATATGAACTTCTCAAATTCTCTCGGGGGCTTACACCAACTGTAAAAGGCATTCCAGAGCTAACGACACTGATGAACTTTTTATCCGAGTGCGTTTACTCAAAAAGTTGACCAAAGTCAAACTAGGCCCAACCTTAAAGTTAAAAAGGCAAAACCACCCAAACTCAAAATAAAGACTCCAAAACCCAAACCAACCGTCCTTTTAGACCAAAATGGACCTTTTGGAGCTGATGGAATCGTCAGACTTCTCACACGATGCTCGAATCTTTGAATGTTGACCAAAGTCAACTGTCTCAAACCTTAAGCCTCTAAAATGGCCAAACTACTTCCAAAACTCAAACAAAACACCCTAAGAAGTGTGTCACCCATCCCAACATCACATAAGAGCTATCAAGAAGCTACGAGAAGGGTTAAAATGGTAAAAACATGAAAAAGTATGAAAATGAACTTGGAGGACATTACAACATCAATACTAAATGGAATTGTTTCCTCGAAAGTCAAGGGAAAGAGGTACCTGGTGGTTCAAATAGATAAGGATATCGGGTCCGCATGTCCTGCTCGATCTCCCAAGTAGCCTCCTTGATCGGTCGATGCCACCACTAGACTTTCACCGATGGAATCTTCTTATATATCAACTTACTAACCTACCTATCCAAAATAGCTACAAGCTCCTCCTCAAAGGATAAGGAATCATCAAACTAAACTGAATCCCACTGAAGTATGTGAGGCTCATCAGGGATGTACCGCCACAACATAGAAACATGGAACACAGGGTGAACATCTAATAGTGTTTGGGGCAAGGCCAACTCATAAGCTACCTCTCCTACCCATTTTAATATCTCAAAAGGACCAATAAACCTGGGGCTGAGCTTACACTCCTTCCGAATCTCATCACGCCCTTCATGGGCGACACTAGTAGGAATACCCGGTCTCCAGCTAAAACGTGTTAAGTTTTCTTCCTTGGGAGTACATTCGCAAGAATGAAACTCAAAGGAATAACTCCAAAGGATGAACCCTATGATCAACATAACTCTTCTGAATACTCTAGGTAGTATAAAGCCTTTCCTGGTTTGTACGAGCACTATCCATCAAGTTACGCAACAAATCGGTGCCCAGGGCCTAACTTTAAAAGTATACTGGGGAACGTCATCTTCTACCATATAATGCCTTACTCAATTCTCGAATGATAGGTGGTATTATAAGAGAACTCCGCCATAGCCAAGGACTGATCCCACAGACCTCTAAAATTAATAACATAGGCCTGCAGCATATCCTCAAAGACTTGAATAGTCTATTTTTGACTGACTATTGGTCTGAGGGTAGAAACATGTGCTAAGCTCAGGTACCCAACTCCTTCTGAATAGACCCCAGAAGTCTGAAGTAAACTGAGTACCATAGTTAGAAATAATAGATACTGGTACCCTATGTAATTGGACCACCTCTCAGATATAGATCTGAGCTAACGTCTGTGATGTGTAGGTAGTCTGGATTGGTAAGTAATGAATGACTTGTTCTGTCAATCTACGATGACCCAAATAGAATTAAAACCTTAGAAGGTACATGGTAAACCCACTACAAAGTCCAAAGTTATATTCTCCCACTTCCATTCTGGAATGGGTATTCGCTAGGTCTAACTACCTGGCCTTTGATGCTCGAACTTGACGTGCTGACAGTTCAAGCACCTAGACACAAAAGCTACAATGTCCTGCTTTATCCCACACCACCGATAATGCTGTTGCAGGTTGCAATACATCTTTTCCACACCAGTATGAATGGAATATCTAGAGTAATGGGCCTCATCAATAATAAGGCTGATTAGATCTCCAACCCTATTAACACGAATATGACTTTCAATCCTTAACATGCCCTCTAGATCTAAGTTCGCCTTCTTAGACTCCCCACTAAGTACCTTATCATGAATCACCCTTAGCTGTAGGTCTTTAAACCATTGCACTTGAATATACTCCATTAAGGAAGACCTAGCCTTCACACAAGCAAGCACTCTGCCTGGCTCAAAAATATCAAGACGAACCATCTGGTTAGCTAAGGAATGAATGTCTGAAGCTAGAGGCCGCTTCTCAACTGATAAGAAGTGAAAACTCCCCATACTTACCACCTTCTGGCTCTTAGTATCTGCTACCATATTTACCTTACCCAGGTGATAGAGAATAGTGACATCATAGTCCTTCGATCACTCTAACCACCTGCGCTATCTCAAATTAAGGTCCTTCTGGCTGAATATGTATTAGAGACTATGGTGGTCAGTGTAGATCTCACAATGGGCTCCATATCAATAATGCCTCTAAATCTTCAATGCAAAGACTACCGCCGCTAACTCTAAATCATGTGTGGGGTAGTTCTGCTCATGTACCTTTAGCTACCTCAAAGAATATGTAATAACTCTACCCTGCTGCATCAGAACACAACCTAGGCCAACATATGAAGCACCATAATTCATTGTAAATCCCTCACCCTCAATAAGAAGAGTTAGAACCGGAGCTGAAGTACATAAGACTTTGAGCTTCACGAAGCTTACCTCATACTTATCAGACCACTAAAAAGAAATATTCTTTTGAGTAAATCTGGTCAAAGGCACTGCAATAGAAGAGAACCCCTCCATAAACCATCTGTAATTCCCTGCCAACCTAATAAAACTATGGACCTCAGTAGGAGAAGTGGACCTAGCCCAATCACAGACTGCCGCTATCTTCACCAGATCTACCATAATCCCATTCTTGGACACCACGTGCCCTAAGAATGCCACAGACTCAAGAAAAAAATCACAGTTAGTGAATTTGGCATATAACTACCTATCCCTCAAAGTTTGAAGTACTATTCTCAGGTGCTGCTCGTACTTCTGTCTTCTCCCAAAGTAGACTAGAATGTCATCAATAAATACAATGAAAAAAGAGTCCAAGTAGGTCCTGAACACATGGTTCATTAAATCCATGATTGTTGTGGTGGCATTAGTTAACCCAAAAGACATAACTAAAAACTCATAGTACCCGTATCGAGTCCTGAAAGTAGTCTTAGGGATATCTGACTCCCTAATCCTCAACTGGTGATACCCTGACCTCAAGTGTATACTAGAGAACACTGCTGCACCCTAAAGCTAGTCAAATAAATCATCAATCTCTGGCATTAGGTACCTTATCTTAATGTTCACCTTATTCAGTTATATGTAATCAATACACATGCGTAAGATACCATCCTTCTTCTTCATGAAAAGAACAGAAGCACCCTAAGAAGACAGATTGGGCCTGATAAACTCCTTACTCAAAAGGTCCTAGAGCTGCACCTTAAGCTCCCTTAACTTAACATGGAGCTATCCGATATGGAATAATAGAGACTGGTTGTGTACCTAGCTCAACATCAATGCTAAAATCAATGTTGCGCTCAAGAGAGAGACTAGGTATATCGATAGAAAATATATTAGGGAACTCTCAGACCACCAAAATTGAATCAATAGAAGGAGTTTCAGCACTAGTATCACGGACCCAAGCAAGATAGGCTAGACACCCTTTCTCCACTAACTACTGATCCCTGAGGAAGAAAATCACACCATACGGTACATGGCTAACTACACCTGACCACACGATCGAAGCGATGCCAAGCATATATAAAGTAATGGTCTTTGAGAGGCAATTCAAAACCGCATGATGAGTAGACAACCAGTCCATGCCTAGAATCAAATTAAAGACTACTATATCTATCACAATTAAGTCTGCTCTAGTATCATAACCCATAATAGTCACCACACAGGATGATACACTGGATCCACTATTAAAGAATCACCTAGGGGCGTAGCTACACACATAAGCATAAGCAATGGCTCACATAAATCATCCCATCGATTGGCATAATGAGCAGAAACATATAACTAAGTAGACCTCGGATCAAATAAAGCATAGGCAGGCTGCTAAGAGACGGAGATCATACCTTGATAACAATATTTGATGTCTCCGCCTTCGATCTACTCTGAAAGGCATACATATGACTACATTCACCCCTACCCCTACCCTAGTACCCTAAGATTCACCTATACCACCCTACACAATCTTTCTATAAGGCAGAACTTGGGCCTTGGAGGCCAAAACCTGCTGACCCTGAAGCATCTGGAGTCTACGGTGGCTAATAGTTGGATACTTCCTAGCAAAGTGACCTATCATACCATACTCATAGCATGGTCCTATGAAGGAACCACCCTATGATGTCCCAACTGAGCCTGAATGGCCACCATATCTCGAATACCCAAAAGTCTTACCCCGAGAAGACTGACTCAAAGTCTGGTCACTTTGACCGATGAAACCTATTGATCCTCTATTAGTAAAATGTAAGGCTTCTTGTACCGGTATACTAGGTGGATACTGCTGTAGATGGCCTTTGCCAAAAGAACCCCAACAGTGTGACTAGTGCCCACTGAAACTGCCCTGACGATAAGGCCTCTTTTCATTGCCTGTGTAGGCCTCATGATATATAGCCTCAATAGTATAGGCATGGTCTACTCTGTATAAGAACAAACAACCCACTACAACCATCTTCATTATAGAAACCTCAAGGGAATAGATAACCCTCTAATAAACTGACGTACCCGCTCCTCATCTGTTAGTATATTCATAGTAGCGTGCCTGAAGAGCTCATGGAACTAAGGCACATACTTTATGACCATTATCAATATCTGTACCATTGATTTGAACTCATTTATCAATATCTGTACCATTGATTTGAACTCATTTCTCAATCTTTCCCTCAAGTTACGGTGTACATACTTCTCTAAGAAGGCCTCGGAGAATTGAGTCCATGACATGGGTGGCGATCCCACAGGTCTGCTGCTAAGATAAGATCTCCACCGCTAATTTACTGGTCTATCCAGCTGGAAAGTAGTGTAATCAACCTTGTGGGACTTCACTAATCTGAGATTATACAACCTCTCTTGGCAATTGATAAACAATTCATGGGCATCCTTGCTCACGACACCAGATAACCTGGAAGGGCCCAATCTGATGAACCTTCCTAATATCTTCTTCTCCTCCGCAATAATAATTGACCTAACTGCTATATATTGAACAACTATAGGAATAGGCTAAATCTCGAGATGGGGAAATGTAGTAGTAGACTGTAGAAATGGGGCTGGATCATACTGTTCCCCTGCCTGTCCTGAAGTATGAGCTTTCTTTTGGACCTGAGGTGCGACTGAAGTATTGGGTAGTGTCCCTGCTTGAGACATACACTCCATAAAGTAGAGGTTCTGAGCTAGAGTATCTTGTAAGACTGGTGTGGCCACAAATCTGGGTGGAGGCTGGGCTGGATACTCCTTCACTAATAAAGACTTGTACTCCTCAACCTCTATGTCTGGCTTCTGCATTGGTGCTGTTTCCTAAGGTCTACCTCAGCCTCTATGTCGGTCCTAACCTCTACCCTAACTTAGGAATCTATCTATAGGCGCAAGGGGTCGTCGTCTACCCTGACTGCATCTCGTCCTTGACATCGAAGAAAGGGAGAAACAAATTTTGGATTTAGAGGTGTTCATCATCATCAGTGCACGATCAGAGACAAGAATAGTGAATTAATTCCTAACAATGTCCTATTTCCTCCCAAAGATTGGATAGAAACGTCATCGTACCGATCTGTGAGACATTACTAGACACTTGCTCCTATATAGGAGCTAATAAGTACAAAAGCTGACAAAATGTATAAATATACAATACAAATCTGATTGTCCAAAATACAAAATACAAGTCAGAGCAAAATAGGGAATATAGCATTTGTCTGAATGCCGGGAGCTCACAATAATCCGGGACTAGAACTGCTACAAATGATCTGGTGTGCTCTGAGGATGGCTCAAATTGGGAGATGCATCAAAAAGATGCAGTAGTATAGTATGAGTGCCAAAATATGGGGTACCCAACAGGTATCATAGGCCGATCGAGCACAAAAAGAATAAAATATATAATTAGCAGCACGATGATACTAATAAAAATTAGAGAAGAATACAAACTACAATTATGGGGAAAAGGGAAACTTAATAATCATGCAGCAGTCAAGCAAGTTCAGCCAATCACAAGTCCAACCAATCAAGTAAGCACATCAATAATCCCATCTAATAAAATTATCGAAATAATACTCAAATGTAAACTCGCAACTAAGGCTCAATATCCTCAAAAATATCATGAAACGCCCTTCACACCTCAACCTTCTCAATAATAGAATTAATAATAGTAATCCAAATATGTATCATGGCCACCCTGAATTCACACCTCGATCTTCTTAATAATAGAATTAATAATAGTAACCCGAATGTGTATCATGGGCCACTTGGAATTCACATCTTGAGCTTCTCAATAAAATAATTAATAGTAGTAACCTGAATATGTATCAACAGGACGCCTGGAATTCATGCCTCAAGCTTCCAGATAAGAAATGCCATAATTAAAATATCACAGGTATTTTCCCCTTAGAGCAATAACACTTATTCATCAATCAACAATCATGATATCAAGATTTGTATTCTTTAAAAAGGAAGTTTTTTAACACCGGCAAGGCAAATCAATAAAAGTAGTAAGGCAAAATCATATATCACTCGAGTTGTTTAAAGCTCCTATCAAAGGTACCAAATTACTAACTTGAGACTCCGGTGAATCAAAAGTATGGCCTCGGGCCCAACATTTCAATATTTAAAAGAAAGCAAGGTATAGGCATACACCAAAATCACCCCAACTGACAACCAAAACAAAGAAAGTCAAGTAAATGACATTCTATGTTCAAATAACCTAGGAGCAAGCTGTAAGGATTCTAGTCGATATAAACAAACCTAGATATCACCTAGGCTATGGATTCAATGACTAGACCCCAAAGTAATCACTAACGATGATCATCGACTCCAAACATCTCACTAAACTATCAACACCTAAATTACCAATCTTATCATGCATTACTACTCAGAATATACCAATTCTAGCCAAGCCAAGCCTAAAAAGAGTAACTCATAGCCTACCTCAAAGCCGAAACTGCACTCGAACTACTAAATTTGAGTCTTTCCTTATCGAGCTGCCTCTAAACGATAACACTCTATCAAAATAGCAAAGAATACATCAATAATATCAACCCACAAGATATTTGAGGAGTGTATGAATAAATAATGGCAATTATGAGAGGGAAGAAAAAACTTGATCTTCTTGGAGTGAAGCCCTAGATCCCTTTCTTGAAGATGAGATAGAGACTTGAGAGAACTTAAGGAGTTAGGGTTTGGGTCTTGGAAGGTGAGGGAGAGTAAATGAGAGTAGGAGGACTTTGGACCTTATATATAGGTGAAAGTTTGCAAACAAAACGACCTCATTTTTTGTTTAAACATAGGGAAAAAACCAAAATGCCCTTTAAACGTTTTGATCCGAATTGGCTTCATGGGACCCTTTCACGGTCCGTGGTGCTCATCATGGCTTATGGTGGTGTCTCATGGTAAGGGAATTGGAAAAATCTTGTAAAAAGGTATGTAAGGTAGCCTATGATTTTTCTTCACAGGGGCCTTAATGGTCTGTGAAAAGCATCACGGCGTGTGAAGAGTGGTCGTAGTGCCGGTACTACAGAAGGCTTGCAAAGTTGCCCTCAACAGATGACTCCACGATCCATGAAAGGCTCCACAATCTATGGTGGTCATCCGTGGTCTGTGACTACAAGAATGAGCCTTTGAATCACCACCACATGGGCTGTGACTACAGGAATGAGCCTGCATCTTTCCGCACTTTCATTCTCTGTTTCTATTTTGAATATGAGCTTCCCAAATTCTCTTGGGGGCTTACACTAACTAAAAAAAGTATTCCAGAGCTAACTCCGCTGACAAAATTTTCTTTCGAGTGCATTTACTTAAAAAGTTGACCGAAGTCAAACTAGGCCCAACCTTAAAGTTAAAAGGGTAAAACCACCCAAACTCAAAATGAAGACTCCACAATCCAAAACAACCTTCCTTTTAGACCACAATGTACCTTTCGAAGTTGATGGTATCATCAGAATTCTCACACGATGCCCAAATCTTTGGATGTTGACCAAAGTCAACTATATCAAACCTTACCTCTAAAATGGCCAAACCACTTCCAAAACTCAAATGAACACTTTAGGAAGCATGCCACCCATCCCGACATCACATAAGATCTATTAAGAAGCTACGAGAAGGGTTAAAATGATAAAAACACGCAAAAACATGAAAATATCCTTGAAGGTCATTACACATAATGGACATACCTTATTTGAAATACCATTTTGGGATTGTCACACTCCCTCACTCTCAATTGGTGATAACTGGAACGAAGGTCTAATTTAGAAAAGTAACTTGCCCCTTGCAATTGATTAAACAAGTCATCTATCCTTGGAATATGATATTTATTCTTGATGATTACCTTAGTCAATTGCTGGTAGTCAATGCACATACATAATGAACCATCCTTCTTTCTAACAAACAATACGGGTACCCCTTGGGGATACAATTGGCCTAATAAAACACTTGTCTAACAAGTCTTTCAATTGATCCTTCAACTCCTTTAACTCCATTGGAGCCATCCGGTAAGAAGGAATAGAAAGAGGTTGAGTATCCAAAAGAAGGTCTATACCAAAATTGATTTCCCTTTTGGAAGGAACACTGGGTAAATCATCGAGAAACACATTTGGAAACTCATTTACAATAGGGACCAACTCCAAGATAGGGGCTTTAGAATTTTCATCCCTAACCCTCATAAGATGGTAAATACAACCCTAGGAAATCATCTTCCGAGCTTTAAGGAACGAAATGAATTGACCTTTAAACACGGAGTTACTACTCTTCCATTCTAAGATCAGCTCATTTGGGAACTGGAACTTAACTACTCAGGTTCTACAATCAATAGAAGCATAACATGCATATAGAAAATCCATACCAAGGATAACATCAAAATCGCTCATCTCAAGCTCAACTAGATCACATAAAGTAAATTTGTGGACGATCGTAATCGGACAAATTCTATAGACTCTTTTATCCACAATTGACTCACCTACGAGAGTATACAAGGAGAAAGGCTCTAAAAATGTCTCGGGACTAATATCAAATATCATGGCCACAAAGGGAAAATAAAAGACAAGTTTGCACCCAGGTCAAGTACAACATAAACATCATAGTGAAAGACCCGTAATATGCCGGTGATATTTTGGGGGTCTCGTCCAACTTTTGCCTACCATAGAAAGAATAAAACCTATTATTGCATTGACCACCCTTTGGTTGCACTTGTACACCTTGATCAACTTGTCCTTGAGCATGAGCATCTTTGACCCTGCATTCCTTAGCATGCTGACCCAGCTTACCACACCGGTAGCACACATTCAATTCGGCTAAAGATTTGCCCTTGTGGTTCTTACCACACTTCTTGCATGCGGGAGTAACTTAGTCAATAGGAGCGCCTCCTTGAGGCTTAAGGTTGGTCACCCTATAGTTGTCAAATATTGGAGTAGTGGCATTAGAAGACCCTTTTTCGGAGTACTTTTGGCAAAAATGGGGACGTCCATCACTTTCAGACTTGGCATGGAAGAGGTCACTATCATTGGTCCTTGGCCTCTTCGACTCCCTACTCTTCACCTTTGCCTTGTCACTTTTTATTTGCTACGTGTATGTTATGAGTCTAGATATATCCATCTCCTGAATCAGCATAGCTATTTTGCACTCCGTCTCTACCATATTTAATACCCCTAAAATGAATTTTCTTCTATGAGCTCTGGAATTGAGAACCATGAATGGAGCATACTTTGACAATTGAGCAAACATGAGAGCATACTACCTCACACTCATACAACCTTTCTTAAAGTTGATAAACTCTTGCACTTTAGCCTCATTCAACTCTAATGGGAAAAGGTGATTAAGAAACACTCCCTAAAACTCATACTATATCACGAAACCCGCTTCTCTAGGATTATCACTTTTCCATTAATCTAACCAAATTTGAGAAACACTCCTTAATTGATATGTAGCCAACTCTTCCCTCTCAACCGGGCTAATCGTTATGATCTCAATAATCTTATGGATGTTATCCACAAAATCTCATGGATCCTCATCAAATTTAGAACCCCAAAACTATGGAGGATTTATTCTCATGAAATCACGAACTCTTTTTGCCCACGTACCCATATTTAGGTTCATAGGAGCCACTCCTCACGCTTTACTTAATCCATAACAACTTGAGCAAACACCTGAAAGGCCGCTCGAAACTCAGCATTACAAACTTGGTCAATAATAGGGTCATTCAGAGCTTATTGCTCCTCTTCAACAACATTCCTTCTAATAGGGTATCTTCATGGAGGCAGATTCTGAAAATTACAAAAATTAAGCATTAAAGAGAAAAAACTTAACTACTCTACCACATGACATAGATCATGAAAGAAGTGAGACGTTTCCTAAGATATTTCATAGCCTTCTATTTATGGATATGGCACGCTTCACACCAATGAATAAGATTCTACTTAACGCGGCATACTAGACTCCCTAGGACTCTTCTAAACCTTGTGCTCTAATACCAAGTTTGTTATGACTCAAACTAGGAACAAGCCGCGATATGGCAATCGAGATGCAAGGGACCCCAACCATAAGCCATCTTAGCATACATAAGGTAAATAATACAATAAAGACAAGAGAAAGTAATAATCTCAAAGGGTATAGGACTAAGGGATAAAATCAACCAATCAACTTCTCCAGGAGTAAATCACATTATCGTCTAAACAGGCCTCTTGTTTAACTGTTGATGGGCGATATGATAAGCTTCTAGCTCACCCTAACAAGAGAAGAAAGTTAAAATAATAGTAATGTGAATAAAATTCATGTCCTTAATAGAATGAGGACTCACCAACTTCTTGTGAAATCTAGGGCAATCACTAGACATGAATAGGATGATCGTGAGTGTCGTTCGTCCCTACCTTAGGAGACAGTATAGGCAAAATATGCGTTAGGAATATAATCAATATGCCATAAAATGCATGACCCATTTATAATGAATTTGAGTAAAGCTTAAAAGTAATTTAAAACATAAGAAGCTCTTGGTCAACGCATATCATAAAACTTTATCATAAACTTAGAAGTTGACATCTCATAACTTAAGTTCAAATTATGTGGGATAGAACCATTAACTGACAACTAAGACCATATGAGATATCAAATAGAATCTGATGACTCTTGCATCGAGATAGGCTGATGACTACTGCATCGAAATAAGGGAGGCTACCTTGCCAGTGCATCTACAAAAGTAACTATTCAATTGGGCTATGTGGATCTACTAGCTAGGCCATAAGGTAACCTAGGTGGGCAACATAGTTTGGGACTTTAGGTTGCTACTAGGATTTCCTTCGGTAACTAACTACATTACCGGATCGAACCACTCGTAGAATCCCTTTCGGTGCTTAGTCAATATCCCAATGAAAATTCATAAAATTATGATCATAACATAATAGGAAAAGATAGTAAATTCCTATCAATCTATCTTTAAAACATATTAGGAATATCTCATCTTAACTTAGTGATTCATAAAAATCCATAATTTTGTTGAGAATTATCCTTATCACCATTTTGAAACATACTTATGTGAGAATTGGACTTATCAAACTATAATAAAATCTTTGATCTTACCTTTCATCATAATCATACTTCAACCTTAAAATCATAATCTCAACTTTAAATCATTGAAAACTTTCATTGTAAATCATTGAACTCATGATCAACTCATAAACTCATTTTAACTCATAATCATAGCTTAAAAATAGCTTTATGCACAGGCATATATAAATCAAATTAAAATGATGCAATTCATATGAGAAAATACACATAATGATCATTGGTAACATCTAAAAATGAAATCAAATCAGCCCAATGCAAATCATCAAAATTAGGGTTCATAATCAATTATCAATTGAATGAAAACTTTGAGAAACTTTGGGACTTCATAGGTGAAAAGAGCCCATGAATCAATCCCCACACACCTTGCTTGAATTCACTAAGAATTGAAGAAGAAACTTGAAGAAATCTGAAAATCCTAGCTTGAATTTTGGAGCAAAACCTGAGAGACTTTTCTTGCTTTAGTCAAATATTTTGGGAGAATGAGTTGAATAGAAAGGGAATTTGAAGAATTGAATATTTATAGAATTTAAACTTGGCCATAAATATGTGTAGGTTCATTGAATCAAACTTTAGAAAAGACACAATTACCCCTCATTAAACTTTGGAGTTTATAACCTACGAACCTACACCTATGGGTTATTAAAGGGATGGCGAGTCGTCGAAATAACTTGTCTTGCAGGTCTGAGAAAAGCTTTAAAAATTGAGCCTCTGAAGTTTGGGAACTTGACCTGTCAACTTGAAAATGAGTCATTCATGAGGTTCATTATGCAGGTCCTAAAACCTGTAATTATTTTAGGGCCTCTGAAGTTTTGTGATGGGTGGTCTTACGACCTGTAAGGTCTTCTATGACCCGTCCTATCAATTCGTCACCTTGGCCTTGTGGAAACTTTGAACAAGGCCTCTGAACTTTGGTTGATGAGGGGTTTCTACGACACATCAATAGGATGAAGACTCGCCTTATTGAATCGTAGAACCTCTCCTAAGGGAAACATCTATTTTTGCTCGAAGGGTCACTCTACGACTCAACTTTATGAGCTATAGAGAGCTCTATGAGCCGTAAAAGTGACTTGTATATTTGGGTCAGTTCAAGATTTTGAGACTTTTCTTGTAAGACCCCATAAGTCAGAATATTTGAACCAAGGAGAACAGTTCAAAATTTTGAATCCATCCATATGAATGAGTCCCCCTATGGCTCGTCGAGCTTTCCATGGCTCATAAAGTTGGGTCTTAGAGTGACCCTTCAAACAAAAGATGAAGTTTCCCTTAGGAGAGGTTCTATGACCTTCTAGGATGAGTCGTCCTTGAGAAGACGGGTCATAGAAACCCCTCGTCAACCAAATTCAGAGGCCTAGTTTCAAGGATCCCTTATGCTAAGATGACGACTTGACAAGATGACTCATAGAAGTAAGGAAGGGTTGTAAAGACCACCCATCACAAGACTTTAGAGACTTGAATTTTGTAGGTTTTTAGGATCTGCAAGACGAGCCCAAAAGATGAGTCATTTTCTTGGCGACGGGTCGTAAACCCTGCCTATTCCCAAACTACAAAGACTCTATATTTAGACCTTTTCTCAGAGCTGCAGGATGATTCATTTAGACTACTCATCATTTCCAAGACGGCCTGTATAATAGGGTTCATAGGGTCAAATTTTCTAAATTAATGAAGGGCAATTATGTCTTCTCCAAAGTTTGGTTCAATGTACCTAGACACTTTTATGTCCAAGTTTAAAGTCTAGAAATACTCTTTTGTTCAAAATCCCCTGCTATTTGATTCATTCTCACAAAATTTCCAAGGCAAGAACTCACAAGGTCTCTCAAGGTTTCTCTCCAATCTCTAAGCTAGGGTTTTCATATTTCTCCAATGTTCATCTTCAATTCCTAGTGAATTCAAGCAGGGATGTGGGAATTGATTCATAGGCCTTTTTCACCCATGAAGTCCCAAAAATTTCTCAAGTTTTCATTCAATTTATAATTAATTAGGAACCCTAGTTTTGATGAATTGCATTGGGCTGAGTTGATTTCATTTTTAGATGTTATCAATGATCTTTATATGCATGTTTTCATATAAATTGTATAATTTCAAGTTGAATCATAGATGCCCATCTATAAGAGTTATTTTGAAGCTATGATCATGAATTAAGCATGATTTTTATAAGTTATTCATGAGTTAAATAATTCATAAAGATAGTTTTTAATGAGTAACAGATGAGATTATGATTTTTGAAGTTAAAGTTGAGATAGTGATGAGAGTTAAGATCATTAGATGTTTTGAGATAATGATCAGAGTTAAGATCATTAGATCTTTAAAGGTGGTGATAATGATAATTCTCATCGAAGTTATATATTTTTATGAATCACCAAGTTATATGAGCTGTTCTTAAATAATTTAAAGATGGATTGATAAGCAGTTATTATCTTTTCCTACTATGTTATGAGCATGTTTTATGAGTTTCCATTGGGCTATTGACTAAACACCGAGAAGACCCCTAGGTGGGGTTCGGTTGGATAACGCAGTTGATTATCCAAGAAAATCCTAGTAGCAACCTAAAGCCCTAAACTACGTTTCCTACATAGGTTTCCTTCATGGCCTAGCTAGTGGATCGACAAAGCCAGTTAGGTTGAGTTGAGTTATATTTGGAGTATGCCCTAGAAAGATAGCCTCTCCTATTTCGATGCAAGAGTCATCGACCTGTCTCAATGCAAGAGTCATTGGATTCCATGTAGTAGCTCCCATGGTCTTAGTTGTTTGTTATAGGTCTTATCCCACAAGAGCTCAAGTTAAGCTTTAAGATATCAAGTTATGAGTTGAAAGTTGAAGTTTTATGATATGCATTAGCCAAGAATTTCTTATGTTTAAAAATGGCTTTTAAGCTATACTCTTGCTCATTATGATTGGTCATGCATCTTATGGCATATTGATTATGTTCTCTTACTTGTCATGCATACCTCACATACTTAGTACATTCAAACATACTAACACATATTTTGCCTACATTATCTCATAATATAGGGACAAATGACACTCACAACTACCCCGCTCGTGGCTAGAGTTTTCTTTTGATTTCCAAGGAGTTGGTAAGCCTTCATTCTATCGAGAAAAAGAATTTATTTTATATTTATATTACTTAGACATTTCTTCTATTTCTAGGGTGAGCTAGGAGCTTGTCCTAAGCTCCCATTGAAGGTTAAACTGGAGGCATGTTTAGACAATGTATTGGTGTAGTCTGGTTTTGATGTTTATGGAGTTGGGTTTCCCTAAGTCCCTTACCCTACTTATTATTACTTTCTCTTATATTTATATTGTTCTTTACCTTATGTATGCAATAAATACTAAGTTGGGTTATGGTTGGGGTCCCTCGTATCTCAATCGTCATGTTGTACTAGGCCTTAGGCCGGGTCTTGACATTTCTCCTTGGTTCTAATTTTCTTACTTCTGGGGTCGTACACCTCATCATCGAGTCCATGTTCAAACTATATATAATTAAATGTGGGGAGTCATTGGACCTAGTGCTACCACACTGAGGGGTTGTTTATAATTACAACTCTTAATGTGATAATTTCGATGATGTTGTTTAAGATTCTTTGTGCTTGGGGGTATCTTTCACTAGATTGTTGCTTGACCATTTCATTCTTTGGGTCAAATATACTTGATTTCTCCAGGATGAGTATGTGATGTCTATGAATCATACTTGTATGGCTTAAGCTTGTAGGAAGATTTGGTTGTGAAAATAGAACTTTGCTAAAGTCAATGATGGTTCATGTGTTATGAGTGGATGGTGGTTGGTTCAAGCTCACTTATGATTTTAGTGAATATGAGTTCATAATTCTCCTGTGGTTTTATGGGAAAAGGGTTAATTTCTATAGTTGTACTGTGATTTATAGAGTTTTGGTGTAGGTTTGGTTAATGGATTAGCTTGTGGCTTGGTAATAACTCCTGGTTTGTAGATTTTTCAATTTTTATTCAGAAGTTCAGTTTCGATAGTTAATCCCGTTGAAATAGTTTAAGGCTGAGTTCACTTGGGGGGAGGCGAATACCAGACTTGGAGGTTACGCCTTGGACTCTTGATAACATCGAGTAGCCTTCTTTCTCTTACTTTATGTTCGAAGACAGACATGATTTTTAGTGGTGGAAGATGTAAAGAACCTGAAGGTTATTTTTGAAATTTTCAATAAAATTACATTTTAACTCTTCCGTCAATTGCCTCAAGTCATTTTAGATTGTTTTTGAAATTTGGTTTTCGGAAATCTTGTGAAAAATTGCAGTTTTACTAACGAAGTGAGTTTTAAAGGCTTAAGTTGTCAAATTTTAAGTTTTAGAGCCGCTTAGAGTTTTGAGTCTCGGAATGGAATTTCTTTAATTCCATCAGTTTCAGAATGTGGAAATTAGTTTAGGAGAGCTATCGAAATTGGATTTGGAGTTGAAATATGGATTTTAGGTCCGAAGTTGGAAATTGAGTTAAAGTTTGATCTAAGTTTGACTTTGATCAATACTTGGGGTTCAGGTACTCGGATCAGATTTATGATGGATCCAATGGTTTCATGGGGTGATTCTAATGCTAGAAATAACTTTTTTGTAATTCTTAGAGGTCTCGAGGGTATTTTGAGTATTCAAGTGTCGAGACTAGTCTAGTTGCGACTTATCGGATTTCGAGTCAAGAAGACCTCAGATTTAAATTCCCATGATTTCATTGAGTCTTGAAAATCAAATTTAGTAGGATGAATGTCAAGACCTGACCTAGGGCCTAGTCATAACACGGTAATTGGAATACAAGGGAACCCAAATATAAGCCATCTTAGCATTCATGGCATACATAAGGTAAAAAACAATATAAAGATAAGCGGAAGTAATCATAAGTAGGGTAAGGGACTTAGGAAAACCTAACTTTATAAACGTGCAAACCAGAATACACCAATACAACATCTAAACATGCCTATAGTTTAACCTTCGATGGGGGATTAGGACAAGCTCCTAGCTCACCCTAGAAATAAAAGAAAAGTCTAAGAAAAAGAAACATGAAATAAAGGCCTGTCCTCGGTAGAATGAGGACTCATCAACTCTTAGAACTCTAAAGCAAACTCTAGCAATGATCGGGGTAATCGCGAGTGTTGTCCGTCCCTACATTATGAGATAATATAGGTAGAATATGCGTTAGTACATTTGAATGTACTAAGTATGTGAGATATGCATGAACAATAAAATAAGACATAAAAAATATGAATATAGGATGCATGACCAATGTAATTAAAAGCATGAAATAATACTTGGAAATCATATTAAAAATGTGTGGTCAATGCATCATAAACATCATAGTAAAACTTACTTCACATCATATAACTTCTGAGACAGGACCTTTAAACTTATAAGAGATCATGGACATGTAAAATATATTAGTAGTCATAGTAAGTAATACTTAAATGTCGAGACAAGGACCTTGTAACTTAGTGAGAGCGACTGTTAACCAACATAAATCATGTGAGCTATAACATAGAGTCCCAATGTTTACCCATACATCGGAGGAAAGGGGGAGACTACTTGCCAAGGTAGACTCCTATATGCCTAAGTGGATCCACTAAGCTACATGGTGGATCGAGCCTCAACTATGAGAAACCCTCTAAGGAATCAAGACTCTTCTACGGGTGATCCTCTAAGGAATCAAGCCTCTTCTACGGGTGATCCTCTAAGGAATCAAGCCTCTTCTACGGGTGATCCTTTATCCTACGGTGGCACATAGTTATGGGATAATGGTATCTTTTTCCAGGTCTCTTGCCTTTGCTATAGGAGAGAATTCCTATCCCAATGTCCACTCAATTCTAGGTAAACTCTCAATGGAATAGACAAACCATAGAGCATAAACTCAATCATCATGTGGAAGGGGTCATATCTACTACCCGACCACTCTTCATAAGAACATAATCATAGAATAGCTCCTTAACTTTATCTCATTTAATGTGATTTTAGACCTTTTATCATCACATATCTTTATTCATAAGACATATTTTGGGCTTTAACTCACCCTATCATTAACTTGCTTGAACCTTATAGAATCATTATTCACAAAACTTCTTTGCAAAAAGCACATTCAAACTTATTTGTAGACCTTGTCAAACATTCATAAAGCATTCGTTGAATATAACTTGGAACTCAAGATCATAGCTTATACTTGCAACTTAGGTTAAAATATGCATACATGATATATGGAATTATCATACCATAATAACTTGTTTGATCTTAACTTTGATCATCATTATAACTTTCATCATAAAAATCATAATCTCAACTTTAAATCATAAAAACTTTACTTGAAGATCATTAAACTCGTAACTATTCATGAAAATCATCTTTAACTTCATAATCTAAACTTGGAAATAGCTTCATACATGGACATTCATAAGTCGACTTAAAATTATGCAATTCATATGAAAACAAGTATATAATGATCATTGATAACATCTAAAAATAGAATTAAATCAGCCCCATACAGTTCATCAAAATTAAGGTTCATAATCAATTGAAATTGAAAGAAACTTTGAGAAAATCTTGGGACTTCATGGGTGAAAGGAACCCATGAATAAATCCCCATATAACTTGATTTAATCCACTAGGAAATTAAAGAGAAACCTTGTTGAGCTTGAGATCCTAGCTTGAGTGTGGCAGAAGACCTTTGAGAAGAGCCCTCGGAAGAGAAGTCTTATAATTTTTGATAATTAATAAAATAATGATAGTCAATAGTTGAGAACCTAGCCCCAAAAACATCTAAATACATTGAGGAACTTATAGATAAAATACCAAACAATCCCTCATAAAAATATGTTCGAAAACCCTATGAAGCAGCCTTATGGGTCATCAAAAATATTACGGGTCATAGAACCCTTTCATCCTATCAAACCCTGAAAAAGATGAAAAATGAGCCTATGATCTTTGTTTATGACCAATGTTTATGGGTCGTAACTATTTCTATAGTTTGTCACTTGTTTCCAATGGTCGTAACTCAAGGTCGTAATATTTTTGATTTGACAGTCTTTAGTAAAATGATCATAACCTTTTCATCCGAACGTCAAATAAGACAAAATTGATGAATTGGAAAGAGGATTCAAAGACCTTTAATTTGATAGGTTGTTTACTACCTAATTCATTATATTGTATGAGATATGATCATTTAAATTTGACCCAAGTAAGTTCTCTCACCAAAACTCAATCGGTAATGAAGCTTTTCACTCGACTTTTTGCTAGAGGATTCTTGTGACCTTAAAACATATCCAAATCTATTCCCACACTTAATAATTAGTCTTAAATCTATGCAAAATTAAGAATCACCCCTTTACGACACTACAAATGGCTTCTATGACTCGTTATTTGGTGTATAGATCATTAACATGAGTCATCAAAGTAGTGCTCCAAAATCATAGGCTATTGTAATAAATCTTGGTCCCTACAACTTGTCTTTATGAGTCGTCGACTCTCCAATGAGTCATACAAATGACTTGTCAATTTCCGTCTTCACTTAGTCATAATTTATAACTCAAGACCCAATTCTACAAGTTCATTCTATGACTCGTAAATCATCTTACGAATCGTCCTATTAAGTTATTTAGAAAGTACTAAGGCTTGTCAATTTTAAAAAATCAAAGATCAACACTACAACTCACTCTACGAATCATCACCATTTCTACGAGTTGTCAACTTGACTCGTAAACTCAATTCCAAACTTAGTCATTTTTTGAACCCCAATATAATTTTTATGAGCAGTTTCTACTACTCGTAGGAGTCCCGACGACTCTTAGGCCAAGTCGTAAACTCTTGGATAGTCCCTTTTCTTTGAATTTTTTTGTTTCGACTTTTCTACTTTTGAGGTCTTATAGTGTCATGTATGGTGTGTGTATACAGGGTATTAAACGAATCTCGAGGGTCTATTTTGTGACTTTGAGACATGTTGGAAATTTGCTATCTGGTGCCTGTGAAACCCTTCTCTGTGTTCGTGAGGCTTGCCTCCTGTTCGCGAAGGGTAATTGTATCCTTCTCTATATTTGCGGAGGGTAATGGTTTCCCAGGCCACATTCGCGGAGGCCAAGATGCATTCGCAGAGGGATAGTTTATACTACTCTTCATTCGCGGTGCCTGTGCTATGTTCGTAGAGAGTCGTTTAACCCACCTCTACATTCATGGAGAGAAAATTTTGTGTGAATAGTGTTAAGTCGGGGTTTAAGTCATTATCCACCATTTTGAGTTTTCAAGCTCGGGATAGGCGATTTGAAAGGGGTTTCTTATGGGGAAAACATTGGGCAAGATATTCTAAGCTATTTTCTTGATTACCCATTATTTAATTTGGATATTTTGAAATATGAAATTGGTGATTTTTAGTTGGAGGAATTGTGTTTTTTTCAAGAATAAAATATTTTAATATTTTGATGATTCTAAGTTGATTTTCAGTCCAATTTCAATTCCATTTTCACTAATAAATTCCAAATACCTCAAGAATTGGTTTTTTTGGGTCGGTGTCGACTGGTTTTTAAAAATATCAACTTGGATATTGTTAGACTCATGTTCTTATTGAGATTTCCTATTTAAATAGATTTTATTGATTTGGAGCGCCAACGTAAGGGTAAGACTTATATTTTGGACTAGTAGAATTGGATTCGAGGCAAGTGAATTTCTAAAACCTATTCTAAAGCTTGTAGGATCATGTATTTGAGTTTTATGTGTTGAAGATTAATAGAAAGTGGTGTTAGGAACTATTAGTATTCAAATGAATTTGATGATAAAGAGTGGTGTAATAAATGGAAAACTTGAGATGAGATGACATGTGGTGTTCGATGTGATATAACCTTAGGCTTGTTGTGAATATTTGGTTATATTAATATGTTGTTGATATGATATTGATTAATTGGGTGATTGTGGACTATATGATATTATATGTGAATATTCATTCTATTTTCACTTATTATTTGTGCATACACTTATCTGTGATGGCTGAGAAAGTGATATGAGTGAGATACTGGATATTGGGACTGAGGTTTCTACTGGCCAGGGTGATTTACCATGATCTTTTCCGGCGGCCGAGGTCTTTTCCGATGGCAGTGGTCTTTTCTGGTGATGTTATAGCCGAGGTCGTTTTCGGCAGATACATGGTCTATGTAAGGCCACCATGAATTTTGGCATGAGGTGATCAACAGATATGTATCATTAGAGCAGACATGCATCACAATATGTGACATTGCATTACATTTTATTTCATCATACATCATTTGCCATTGTGGATGGTTTTACCCCTAATATTCCCCTAATCTATTTTTATTGATTCTGCTGATTTTCTTGTGAATTGAATTATGCTATTGTTGAGGTATAAGAATACTATACTGTTAAATCTGTTAGATTAGGCTGATTTCTGTGTAGGTTTTAATCTAAGGGTTAGATGGTGTGGCAGGTGTACGTGTATTTTACTAGCTTTACTTAGTCTTAATTGTTTGCTTGCTGGTTACCGCATTGTTGGTACTCACTCCTTGCTAGCTGTACTTGTGTAGGTTCTGAGCCCGAATAGTGACTTAGCTTTTCTTATTTTCATTTGAGTTTTTTGAGGTGATTTGAGAGGTAGCTGTTGATGTCGTTCATTTTTCCTATTCCTTTTTACTTGTTACTTTGTTCTATTCGAGAGACAAAGATTGAGACTTGTATTTATTTCATATCTTGTAATTAGAAGGCTTTTACATGTGAGAACCAGTCCTTGGAGGATTTTTTTAGTTGACTAAGTTTCCACGTTATCTATATTTATCTATCTAAACTGTCTTTCATTTTTATCTTTCGTATTTATTTGGGTTTAGGCTGACTTGTCGGATGGAAAAAGATAAGTACCATCACGCCCAGATCTCAAGTCATAACATAATTGTATTGAGCAATCAAAGATATTATCGGAAGCTCATGTTTACATCTCAACACAATGAATTGGATTATTATTGATGAGAGATCATGAATTCATTGTATTGCGTAATCAAAGCGAATATCGAAAGTCCATGTTTATATTCAACATAATTAATTGACCTATAATTGATGAAATATCATGACTTTATTGTATTGCATAATCGAATATATTATTGAAAGTTCACATTTATATCTCAACATAATCAATTAACTTATTATCGATGAGAGATCACGAATTCATTATATTGTGTAATTGAAGATATTATCGGAAGTTAACGATTATATTCAACATAATGAATTGACTTATTATTGATGAGAGATGATGAATTTATTGTATTTCATAATTGAAGATATTATCGGAAGCTTACGTTTATATCTCAACACAATGAATTGACTTATTATTAATGAGAGATCATGAATTTATTATATTGCATAATCGAAGCGATTATCGGAAGTCCATGTTTATATTCAACACAATGAATTGACTTATAGTTGATAAGAGATCATAAATTCATTGTATTGCATAATCAAAGCGATTATCGGAAGTCCATATTTATATTCAACACAATGAATTGACTTATAGTTGATGAGAGATCATGAATTCATTGTATTACATAATCAAAAATATTATCGAAAGTTCACTTTTATAATCAACACAATGAATTGAATTATTGTAGATAAGAGATCACAAATTCATTGTATTGCATAATCGAAGTGATTGTTGAAAGTTCACGTTTATAATCAAGATAATTAATTGACTTATAGTTGATTAAAGATCATGAATTCATTGCATTGCGTGATCGGATATTTTATTGGAAGTTCACGTTTTTATCTCAACAAAATTAATTGACTTATTGTTTATGAGAGATCATGAATTCATTGTATTGCGTAGTCCAATATATTATCAAAAGTTCACAGTTATATTCAACGCAATAAATTGACTTATTATTGATGAGATATCATAAATTCATTGTATTGCGTAATAGAATATATTATTTAAAGCTCACTTTTATATCTCAACACAATGAATTGACTTATTGTTGATGAGAGATCATTAATTCATTGTATTGCATAATCGAAGATACTATCGAAAGTCCACGTTTATATTCAACATAATGAACTCACTTATAGTTGATGAGAGATCATGAATTCATTATATTACTTAACTGAAGCGACTATTGGAAGTCCACATTTATATTCACAAATATCGCAACCTATGACATATATGTAGAAACATGTGTCAAACAAGTTACAAAAAATACACCAAATAAGTTTTCACCTAGATAAGATCGTATCGAACCAATGCAAATAATGATGACTTTGACTAAATTGCATGTATGTGTCAGTGCAATAAATGCACTGCCTTGGCCATCACATCACTATAATGCACTGCGGAGGCACTATAAATTATCATTTTTTTTCCTTTTTAATTTTTATCTTAATGCTCTGCTGTGTTATATGTTGCAAATTATGGCTGAAATATTGCATAATTTTACTCACAAGTTACAATATATGTGTGAGATGTTGCGATTAATAGAATATTAAATCATCAAACAGAGTATTCTAAGATTTTAATCAGTAAATTAGAGTAAATTATAACAACAACAAATCATCAAATATATTTAGTATTATAACATTGTTTGTCACCAAATTTAGTTTAAATACAATAATTTCCATCAAATTAATCAATTCATTTGGAACATTATAATGTAATCAAGTTTGAATACTTATAAACACACATGTTCAAAATATATTGTTATAAAAATTACTTATGAATATCAACTTACATTGATAAATCATATATTGTTTAATGGATCAGCAATATTAAAGATTAATTAACTATTAAAAAGAAATTATTTTAAAATTCATACTTACAATATTTTTATTTTGAAAAATATAGAAAGTAAATATTATTTATATTAAAAAATAAAATCTTGATATATATTTATTAATAAAATTATAGAAACTAAAATTTTGTATTAAATAAAGTGTCTTCAACCCAAAAATTAAAGAAAATCCCATTCATTTATTTGTATATAGAAAATAAGACACGTATTACAGTACTTTTAATGTATCAAAGTCAGTTTATTTTTCAAACCAATTAAAGTAATTGAAACACTATAAGACTCGAAAGTCGAAAAGTCAGAACCAAGGAGAAAATGTTCAAAATGTGGACTGACTTCTAATCTAATAGTCACTATAGGAATAGTAGATCTTCCTACTAGAACGAGTCGTAGGGTAAGTCCTTGAAATTGTTCAGAGCGATCCTATGAAGAAACCTTTTCGACTTGTTAGAACGAGCCGCTGTCCAGCTGATGAGCCATCGCCCAGCCGATGAGTCGTAACAATGACTCATAGTGAAAGTCCCGAGGCTCGAATATGCAGGTTTTAAGGACCTGTAGGATGAATGAAGATTACTAGTCTTAGACTATAGAATGAGTCGTAAACACGACTAGTAAACAAAGATCAGAGGCTCCCAAAACTCACGAAATTCAGGACTTGTAGGATGAGTCAAATCGATGACTCGTAGTCATTATGACGAGTCGAATTGATGACTCATAGTCATAATGACGAGTCATAGAAATGAATCTTAAATACAACTTCAGAGATATGATTTTCAGGGTTTTTCCAAAACCTACAGGACGAATCATCTTGACAACTCATCAGTATTTCTATGACTCGTAGGAGTCCTTTCGTATGTCCAAAATTCAGAATTTAATGAAGGATAATATATCTTTTCCCAAGCCTCGTTCAATGAAACTAGATACTTTTATGACCAAGTTTAAAGGCTATATATAACTAATTCTTGAAATTCCCCTCCTATTCAATTCACTGTTCAAATTTTCCCTAAGGTAAGACTAAGAGATTTTCCCAAAGTTTCTTCTCCAAACTTTAAGCTAGGGTTTCGAATTCATCAAGGTCATTTGTCAATTCTAGATTGATTTTATCAAGGTATGTTTGAATTGATCCATGAAGTCCCAAGATTTTTCTAAAAAATCTCATGAAATTTCACTATCTTTAAACTCTAATTTTGATGAATTGTGTTGGACTGTTAAAATTACGTTTTTATTTGTTATCAAATGATCATTATAAGTATGATTTTACATTAATTGCATGATTTCAAGTTGAATTATGAATGCCATTGCATGAAGCTATTTTCTATGATGAGTTACATGAAGTATGATTGTGAAGTTTAATAATTTCAATGTGTTCTCATGGTTTTCATCCAAACTAAATATATGTATGAGTTTTACTCTAAATTCAAGTATGAATTATGATTACAAATTTTAATTATGATCAAATTATGAATCTCATGCAAGTTATGGAAAAGGTGACTTAGGGCCTTATGTTGGTGACCAAGGAACCTAATATCATGTATTATGCAATTATGATTTGTAATGATGAAAGGACGATACTCACATTGTATTTATATTATGAAATGAGCTATTCTATGAGTATCCAACCTATGATCAAGTCTGTGATATATGTTAACTATGATCACTATGTTATGTTATGTATTCTGTGGGATTTGACTTAGCACCAAGCGGACTTTGAGGTGGGGGCTCTACCAAAAGCCTTAGTAGCCTCAAGTTCCTTAAACTACGTGCCATCATAGGTTTCCCTTTATGTCCTAGCTAGTGGATCTACATCGGGGTAGAGTCTACCTTGACAAGTAGATTCCCCTTTCTCATATTGTATGGGGAGACATCGGGATTTCATGTTATAGCTCACATAATTTTATTGTCGATTGTGGTTCTATCCCACATATGTATTCTATTCTTTTATTCGTTTACGATTTTAACTATGTCTCTAAATGCTTTGAATCACTATGGGTTTCCTCATGACTTTACTTATCCTTTTTATCATGTAAGTTATTTGATCATTGTATTCTATAATTTATATTGCATGTCATGCCCATATACTTAGTGAATTCAAATGTACTAACGTATATTGTTGCCTACATTGTCTCATAATGTAGGGGTTGAGGATCACACTCATTCACGTGGCTTATTGAGTTCCATTCGGCGAAGTATTGGTGAGTCCCCATCTTATCGAGGCCGAGTTATGAATTTATTCTATACTAAAGACTTTTTACTTCATTCATGTTTGAGGGTGAGTTAGAGACATGTCTTAGCCCCCGCCCATCTTAAAGTAGTACAAGCATTTTGTTGGACCAATGTTTTAGAGTCTATGTAGTCAATCTTCATTCTTCTTTTATGATTCATGATTTAGACTCTTTTTATGTTATTTCCGTATTTACTTTACCTTTTGTATGCTTTATGATATGTCAAGAGGCTTGGTTGGAGCCCTTCTGGGTTTCGATAACGTGTTACAATTAGGCTCTAGGTCGAGTCATGACAAAAATCATTTATTTTCTATCAAACCTTTCAAATGACCTTCAAAACCTATTTCCTTAATATGTTGTAACATGTTATACAAATGTTGCAACACGTCAATGATACGTTGCTACATGTGACTCAAATGTCACAACATGTGACATATATATTACAATAAATGCAGTGTAAATAATATATCTCGCTTCTTCAGAAATTTTCACATTATAAACATCAAGTATCAATTACAGTATAGTTATCATCCTTTCCCTACAACCCTCTTCACTAATTAGGAGTTGTAACTCTTGATTCCAACTTAATGAAGTTCTTCATAATATTAATGAATCGTCTTTCAAGGAAAATCATGAAGAAGAGTATTAAAAGAAGAAGAAAATGTAAGGAAGTTGTAAGTTTAGCATCCACTCTCAGCGAGGTACTAACGGAAGAAGTTACAATGTTAACAACCCTTTTGATGGTGTTATTGACTAAAATATTTGTGAAGGTTGCTTCTTCTTCCTTCACAAGTTTTATAAATCTCAAACTAAGGTGTATATATAGTTATTATTATCAATCTCTTATTTACAATATCAAGATGGCTTAAGGTATGTAATATCAAGGTGACTTAGGACAGTCACCCTAGCTATGGATGCAAAAGTGCATGATCATATGAATGAGCGCAAGCCTACTTTCATCTAAGCAGATATTCTTCATTTCAAAGTTAATTTTGTTTAAATTTTTTTAATAACCATTTTATTTTTTAGTTTCAAGGTTTTGTATGAACTCGGAATGAAACCCTAAGTTTTACAAAACCTATCGATTGTAGACTTGCTGATTGGTTATAGACAATAATCTCCATGAAGTCTGAGGACACATAAGATGGCAGAAATATTTTACTTATGCTGGACGTGTTGGAATAGAGAAGCATTGTACGGAAAAGGCATGGTAATATTTAATTAATTTTTAATTAAAGAGTTTAAAGTACTTATTGATGGATTTAGTGTACTTGAAACTAATGTTTGCTTTTCTTACATGTGTTGCTTTTGATAGGTGGACTTTTTCAGAAATAATAGGCTGGATGAAGTCTTTCAATTTCTTAAACAAGCAACATATGGAGGCCACATTCGGGCCTTGTATGCATGTGGTATGATTTCACTCTTAAAGGGCGGTGAATCCATGCGAGAGGGTGTGATGATTGGCAAGATGAAAGCAACAGAGCCCCTTAGTAAAATAATGGAATATCGAAAGTCATTGAAAGACATCTTGCATGATACTTGGGTGTGGATTCATACAATATTAAGAGAAAGCCCCAAATGTTACACAATTCAGTATGAACGTCATCATGTTTGCTAGAAGCGAGGCTGGTCTGATAGTGATAGTAGCCACTATGAACATGTAGATTTTCATTGTTATGGTTGTAGTTGTGACGTATAAATTGATTGTATCCGTGGATATTCGGGTGGTTGCTTTATTGTAGTAAATTAAAATTATATATGATATTTTTTGCTGTTTTGTGGTTCATTTTGTCGAAATTCAACAACTAATATAATTTATATTTCCATTATATAAGAGAATGATAATCTAGGTTATCATAGTAGTGTGATTTTATAATCTTTATTGTTTGAAAATAAAATGTTATGTGAGTTCATTTCATAACTCTATGAATTGTTAAAGAACGAAAGAATATGATATGATAAAGTATTGGAAAAATTGATATTGATTAAATTACTGATATTTTCCCATAGTAATTGCTTTGTTGAGATATTCACATTAAATTAATTTTTTATTTTTCCTTTATTTACATTTATTATTTGATGTGTTCAACAACCTTTAGTTGCTTATAATTAATTTAAAATTCGTGACATTAAAAAAAATAAAAAAATTTAAGAAAATAAATAAAACGTGCATTATTAACATTAAAAAATAAATACATAACAGAAAGTTAAAATAAAATAAAAGATTAACTTATATAAAAAAAACTAAACAACATTATTAGCATCGGAAATAATGTCTTCACCATCTACAACTTCACCACCAGCGCCACATGCACCACATCTAACACTGCCCTCTTCGGTGTCAGTGTTAACCTCTTGAAGTAAGGCAAGAAAATGTTGCTTTAGGATTCATTTTTCACGCTTCAAATGTATGAGAAAACCATTAAGGTCCTTAACTTCATCCTTTGATAACTCGATCTCCCAGATGTTGTTTAACCATCTTCAACGCACAACACGAGCATTATTTGAGTCGACATATTAGAAATTTTTTTTATGAAGGGAGATGTAAAATTATTGATATTAGAATGAGATAGGGTTGAGTGTGTGAATTTATAAAGAGTAAGACGTGTTTTCTTTCTTTAAATGGTATTAGAAGACATTGTTTTATGTGTATTAAGTTTGATGTGACATCTTTTACTATTTCAACACTCACCCAAACAGACCTTCATTGTATCATTTCTTGTTAAAAAATAGGACCGGAAGAAATAAGGAAATGAAAGGGAAATTAAACTTCGATGCTAAAAAATAAATAAAACATGAAATATATGGGGTAAATAAATATTTCTCCATCGCCCCTTTCTACTTAAAAAGAGGATATTTTACAAACAGTGATCTCTACACAAGAGGCACAACTATGGAAGATTTTAACTTTCAAAATGTCTCCTTGCTTGGAACTTGTATTGCGAATGAAATGGTTCCATCCATTAGTTATCGTCTGCCAATTAGCCCCGATCTGACCTACAGTTGCATAATATTCTATCCAAATATCAAGACCGTCTTTAGTTCCTTTAGGAACTACATGATTGATTGTTAAGGATGTTTTATGTGCAGAAATAAATGGGATAACCAATAGCAGTAGCCACTATGAAGACGAAAAAAATAATGTAAGTGTATATTAAACAAAAAAAATAAGAAAAAAACATATTACGATGATAAATTACCATTTTGTCAAGGCCTGCATGCGTTCTTCTTAGAGCAATCAAAAATGTTGGATTGGGAATGTTTATATTGCCGATGGGTATGAAGCGTTAGTTTAAATACAACAATACTTATTGCAATACCAAAACCCTTTCCTGAATATTTAAATAGTCACTTATGTTTAGGAAATTGCCTAGCAATATTACTTTTATTTCTTTTAGGACTGCAATATTTCCCAACTATTCATATTATATACTTGACATAATACCTACGTCTTTTTTTCTCTCCTAAAGGGATGACATGTCACATTAATCCTTTTTTAAATAATTTTTTAAAACTATTTTAAACCATTCATATTTTATAACTAATAAAAAATTATTACTTTTCCATATTGTTTAAAAAATAGAATTTTATTGATATTAAATGTTATATCACATTCTTAAACCAATTTAGTTTTAATAAATTTACTCTTATTTATTTATTATATTAAAAATAAAGTTGCATTTGTATTTATCTGTTTTATCATATCAAGAGCATAATGAAAAAAGAATTTAACTCTTACTTTTAGTTATGAGATGACATGCCACATTATTCCTTTTTTAAAACAATATTTTAAACTATTCTAAACCATCCATATTTTATAACTAATAAAATCATTATTTTTCCATGTTGTTTAAAAATTAAAAATCTATTTTTATTAAATCTGTTGTTGTTGTTGTTGTCATATCATATTTTTAACTCCGTTTTACTTTTTAATAGGTTTACTTAATGAAGTTGCATTTGTATTTATCTATTTTATCATATTAAGAAAATAATAATGTAATGACCTCGAGGGCTATTTTCAGAAATTTGCGTGAAATTACCATTTTCCCTCCATCAATAGAGCCCCTGAGTATTATTTGTTCAGTTTGTGTGGTTGAATTTGTTAAACCTTAATAGTCAGTGACTTGAGAAATTCTTGAGTTTTAAAGAGTTAAGATGAGAAAAAGTGGTTTTCAGTACCAAATGGAGCTACGGGTCTCAAAACAGGATTCCATCATTTTCATCAGTTCCAAAATGTGGAAATTGGTCTAGGAGAGTTGTTGGAAACAAATTTGGGGTTGATATGTGAATTTGAGGTCTTGAGTTGAAATGTAAAGTTTTAAAATGAATTGATTTGACTTCCGTCAACGTTTTGGCATCTGAGCATCAGATCAGAATTCTTTCAGTTACATTGTGTCTGAAATATAGAGTGGTTTAGTTGAATATTGACTTATATCCCCGAGACCTTAATCGTCATTTCTACTTTTTTGGCCAAAAGTTGAGTTTTAGGCCAATAAGGGGTCTGGAAGGGTATTTTGATCAAAATAATTTTTTTTTGAAAATCTAATGATTCCATTGAGTCCAAAATATTGAATTCAGTATAGTAGCATATTCAGTTTATTTTCATCGAACCTCGAATGATTTACGATGGTCCAATCAAGAGCATTTTTGGACTTAGCATTCAACTGTGATCTGGTTTCTGGTGCAGGCATTTTTGTTCACCACGATCGCGACCTACATAATTTTTGTTCTTTGAGATCGCGACTCTTTCAACACAATCGCGATGAGACCTTTTCCAGTACCTTGCAATCATGAGGTAATTTGCCCTCGATCAAAATGAGTGTTTTGACGCCAAAACAATATTTAATTGGAAAAACCCCCATTTCTATCATTTTGAGTTCTTTGAGCTTGGGGAGGCGATTTGAGATGAGATTTTCAAGAAAAATTATTGGGTAAGTGATTTTTGACCTTAAATCTTCCATCTTTGTTAATTATTTGGTGATTTCAACTCTTAATCTTTATGTTCAAACCCCAATTTTTTTGGTTTCTTCCCTAACCCGAATTTTAAGGAGAATGGTGATTTCCAATCCAATTTCTACTCTATTTTATGGGGTTTTCAACCATAAGTCCCTTATTATGAGTAAAATGTATTTTTGAAAGAAATTTCCAGATTTGACTCTTTTTGAAGTTTATCAATTTCTGGACTATTTTACCCAGTTTTGAACTTCTTATGACACGTATATTTCAATCTTGATAGTGGGTTACCATTCTGGGCATTGAATTCAAGAGTTGATCATCTAGTGGAGGTGTTTGAGTGCGGTTTCATCTATCAAGGTAGGTTATACTATCTTTCTTGGGGCTGAGTTGGGGTGATTAGTCTAATTCTATATTGTAGACTTTGGGATGGGTCCGTAGTGTAGTTTGGAACTGATAATTGATATGGTGATGCCCGTGTGGGGGCTTATATATTCTGTGTAGCCCGTGTAGGGGCCTTATGTGATATTTTATCTGTGATTGAGACTATGTAACCTATAACTTGACTGAGTAGAAATAAGTAGAGGTTATTTGACTAGTAATACCCATCTGAGGGGTTGAGTTGAGGGTTTTGAGAATACCTGAGTAGTGGTATATTATTGAGAAAGCGGTGAATACTTAATTGATGTATTTCCTTCCCATTAGTGTCTATTGAGGGTGAATATCACGCTTAGGTTAAGTTTTGATAACTTTGAACCTTGTGCTACATTTTGAGTTTAATATTACCTCTATATACTATATATTGTGATTGCATTCATCCTCATTCATACTATTATTGATCATTGGGAAGTTGAAAACTGTGGAAACCCTTTTGAGAAAGAAAATATGACACCTTTTGTGTCCTCGACCATGATATAGGTGGCAAGTGAATAAGACATTAGTATCATGAGTCCTTGGCCATGAGTTGGGCAGCGAGGTAGTTAATACATTGAGATTGTAACAAGGTATATGGTCTGCGAGACCCCCATGTATCTTGTTTGGTAGCACAGGTCAGTAGGTGTATACGACAGGTTATGCTATACCCTTGATTCCACCGTACCATCATATTATTGTATCATCATAGTGTATTGCATTACATTAATACCTTCAATAATTGTTTTATCTGTTTAATTATGATATTGAACTGTGATTATATGTTTACTTTATTTATGTTGTTCTATATAAATCAATGGTAGCGTAGATAGAATGGGACTTTTCTATATGTAGGTTGAAGTATTCCTTAGTTTATTTCATAGCTTTTGATTAATTCCTTATATCAGTCGGTTAAACCTACGGCTTACATGTGGATTGCACTCACCCCCAATTCTGTGACCCTTTTTGATGTAGATCTTAGTTAGGGTATCTTGAGTGGCAGTTGTTCCTTTTCTTTAACAACTATTTTATCATTCATATTAGTAGTGAGGTCTTGGGATTCAGACCACTATTATTTCTAACTTTTATTTCGAGTCTTTATTATTATTCGAAGAGTTATGATGTATATTAGATTCGATCATTTTATTAGATGCTCTTTACACTTATGACACTAGGTTTTGAGATAATTTCACTGTGTCCTTTTCATTGCGATTTTTGTGGCCTGATTTCTCTTTGGGAGTCTCGCATGGTTTTACTTTTTGGCTTACACATTGGGATGGGGTGTAGGATGTGTGCCATCATGATCTTATTTTTTGCATTGTGAAAAATTAGTACTAGAGCGCTAAGTTCACCGGTCTTATGAGTTAAAGAGCAGGGTGTCAAGTAGAGTCTTGTAGAGACGTCGGTACTTATCTTTGTGAGGCTACAACATACTCTTTAGGATGAATTTCTTCTTTTGATTCTCTTCATGCTAGTTATTCATATCAAGTGTTGTAAGTCTCTAATCTATTCTTTCCATATTAGAGGTGATGACCAGATTTTAAAGGGAAGCTTATGCTCGAGAATGATCTAGTGAGGCCCCACCCTAGCCTATTCCTGAGTATGATAATGTGGAGCATCAGACTAAAGAAGTGGGGAATTGATTGATTAGACTTTGTGTGTTTGAAATTTAGATATTGAGTATCCATTTAGCCCCGCTTTTCTTCCTTTAGGATTTGTGGCTTCACCTATTTTTTCTACTGTTGCTATGTTTACTTCAGAGAAAAAGAGTTTTAGAGGGATTCATCAGAGTGTTGCCTCCCAAGTTTGATGTTGTCACTGATGAGAAGGTTTGTGATGATTTAATCAAGTGGCAGGACAGGTTGTTCAACTCAGCAATCTTAGAGACACATGGAATATCTCATATCTTTTTACAGTTGTGGGAGTGTCTAAGGAGCGAAGGAGGTCGGTTCTTACTCATAGACCTGTCGGTCCTTCTATGATGAGTTGAGAGCATTTTACTGAGGTGTTCCTCAAGACGTTTGTGCCTTATAGCCCGCGTATTTAGTGCATTAACGAGCTCGACAAATTAGAGCAAGGCTCCCTACCAGCATCTCAATACAAGGCTTGTTTTCATGAGTTATGTTTTATGCTATGATGAGTATACTTACAGAGTTTGAGTGGATCCGTATATTGGTGATGGGATTCGTTGTTTATTTTTAGAAAGCTACAACCTCTCTTATGTTATCAAGTGATACATTTCAGAGTATTATCAATTATATCAGGATCATCAAGAGTATTCTACATACCAAACAGGGTGATGCTAAGAGATTTCATCGCCAAGGTCAATTTAGTTGTCATTCATCTAGAGGTATAGTTTATTTGGGTCAGGGCACCCAGGGATATCCAGGTAGACCTGTGCATGCAACAATTTGGGGTACATATAAGTTGGTGGATCTTCTTGTTATCCTCAGTGAGGTTTCAGTCCTTGAGATGGTTTATTGTGGTGTGTTTGAGCATGAAACAAATAATTGCCCAGGTGTGATTCTTTTACTATTTGACTCGGGTTTACCTACTCTTATGTGTTGACTTATTTTATTGTGGGTATGAATTATGTGAGTGAGTATCTTATTGTGCCTATTATTATTTCTATACTAATAAGTGAATCTTTAGTAGTAGATCGGGTATACTGGGGTGTTTGCTGATATGTTTAGGTAGAAAGACCCGTGCGGACTTGATATTATTAGATATGATTGAGTGTGATATGATATTGGGTATATATTGGTTGTCTCCCTATCATGAAATTCTAGATTGCTATGCCAAGATTATGACCTTAGCTCATCTTATTTGCCTCTGTTTGTATGGATGGGCAATTCGAGTTCATATTCGAAGGGGGTGATATCTTATATTCGTGCTCATCATCTGATGGATAAGGTTTTATTTTATTTGGCTCATATGCATGATCTCACTATAGAGTCACCTATTTTGGAGACTATGAGGGTGGTGAGAGAGTTTATGGATGTATTTCCCACAGAATTGCTGAGTGTTCCTCCTAGTTGTGATATTAATTTTGTGATTAATTCATAATCGGGCACCAAGTCCATCTCTATTGCTCCTTATCGAATAAATCCGACGAGGTTGAAGGAGTAAAAACAACAACTGGAAGACTTGTTGAAGAAGGGGTTTATTCAACTTAGTGTATCGCTGTGGGGTGCAGCGGTCTTATTTGTGAAGAAGAAAGATGGTACTATAAGGATGTGTATTGACTATAGATAGTTGAACAAAGTCACAATCAAGAACAAGTTGGTTCCTCCTCGTATCGATGATTTATTTGACAAACTTCAGTGTATATTAATGTTTTCCAAAATCAATTTGAGGTCGAGTTATCATTAGTTGAGATTTCGGGAGTCTGATATCCTAAAGACTGCCTTCAGGACTTAGGACCTATTATGGTCATTATGAGTTTATGGTTATGTCCTTCGGATTGACTAATGCCCCGACTACTTTTATGGAGTTGATGAACTGGGTATTCCTTCCTTATTTGGACTCATTTGTGATTGTGTTTATTGATGATATCTTGATTTATTACAAGAATGAGGTGGACTATGTTAGACACTTGTGGATAGCCCTTTAGATATTGAGAGAGGAGAAGTTGCATGCAAAATTCTAAATATGAGTTTTTGCTCAAGTTTGTGGTATTCTTGGGTCATGTGGTGACCAAGGATGGTATTATGGTTGATCTAGCCAAGATTGTATGGTTTGTGATTGGGTTATGCCTATCTCAGCTACCGAGATTCAGAGTTTTATTGGGTTGGCAAGCTATTATCGTTATTTGTCTAGGGATGTTTTTCTATTGTAGCCCTATTGACTAGGCTAACTCAAAAGGATGTGGAATTTTAGTGGACCGATGAGTGCGAGATGAGATTTGAAAAGCTCAAGGAGTTATTGACTTCAGCACCTATTCTAGCCTTACCCAAGAAGGGTGGCCTTCATTGTGTTTTGTAATGCTTTGGGAGTCGGCTTGGTTGGTGTTTTGATGTAAAAAGGTAGAGTTATAGCTTATGCTTCTCGACAACGGAAGGTACATAAGAAGAACTATCCTACCCATGATCTAGAGTTTGA
Source organism: Solanum dulcamara (assembly GCF_947179165.1). Lineage (NCBI taxonomy): Eukaryota > Viridiplantae > Streptophyta > Magnoliopsida > Solanales > Solanaceae > Solanum > Solanum dulcamara. Next base: position 54,762,283 of record NC_077241.1, read on the forward strand.
GGTAGTGCTATTCGTTCTGAAGTTGTGGATGCACTATCTCTATAGTGTGCATTGTGAGGTCTTTACTGACCATCGTAGCCTTAAGTATATCTTTTCCCAGCCAAATTTGAACATGAGGTAGCATAGGTGGTTGGAGTTATTGAAAGACTATGACATCACCATTATTTATCATCCGGATAAAGCTAATATGGTAGCAGATGCCTTGAGTCGTAAAGCACCTAGTATGGGTAGTTTGGCCTCCCTTATAGCAGATGAAAGGCCTTTATCTTTAGAGGTTCAGTCATTACTTAGGCAGTTGGTCCGACTTGATATTTCTACACATCCTAGCATTTTGGCCTTAGTGGAGTTGAGGACCAAATTCGGGCACGCCAGTTTGAGGAGGACAAGTTGAGGACCATTCGAGAAAGAGTATTAAGTAATGAAGAAAAATCAGCCTATCTTGATCCAGAGGGAGTTTTGAGGATCAATGGTCGTATTTGTGTCCCCAAGATTTGTGATTAGGTACATATGATATTGGAGGAGGCTCATTGTTCAAGGTATTAGATTCACCCAGAAGTAGAAAAGATGTTTCATGACTTGAAACAACACTATTGGTGGTGTGGCATGAAGAGAGATATTGTTGATTTTGTGGCTAAGTGGCTAAATTGCCACCAGGTAAAGTGTGAGCATTAAAAATTGAGTGGTTCTATGCAAATGATGCCTATTCCCTAGTGAAAGTGGAAGGGTATTACTATGGACTTTGCGTCTAGATTACCCACAACATTGGGTAAGTATGAATCTGTATGGGTGATTATGGACCGAATGACCAAATCAACTCATTTCCTTTTGGTGAAGACTAGCTATAATACGGATCAGTTAGCTAGGATCTATCTTCGTGAGATTTTCAGGTTGCATGGGGTTCTTATCTCTATTGTGTTGGACTGGGGTTCTATGTTCAGCTTTCACTTCTAGGAGGCATTGTATAGTGTTGGAGTACATTCTTAGGGCCCGTGTTATTGATTTTTGTGCCCGATGGGACCAACACTTTCCCTTAGAAGAGTTTGCCTATAATAACAATTGTTACTCTAGCATTCAGATGGCGCCATTTGAGGTATTGTATGGTTGTAGTTGCCGGTCACCCATTGGGTGGTTTAATTCAATTGTGGTTGATGCATTGGATATTGAATTACTCAAAGATTCTATGGAGCAGATATGTTTAATTTAAGGTCGACTATTGATAGCTCAGAGTCAACATAAAAGTTATATTGACAAGAAGGTTCGTCCATTAGTGTTCATGGTTGATGATTGCATGTGGTTTAACATATCGCCCATGAAGGGCGTGATGAGGTTTGGAAAGCAGGGAAAGCTTATCTCGAGATTTATTAGCCTATTTAACATTCTGTGTAGAGTGGGTGGGGTGGCTTATAAGTTGGCCTTACCCCGTGGACTGTCAGCTGTCCATCTGGTGTTTCATGTCTCTATGCCTCGCAAGTATATACTGGACAAGTCACATGTGATCTCTTATGATGCAATAGAGCTGGGTTTGTATTTGACTTATGAAGAGGAACCAATAGCTATCTTAGATAGATAGATTTGTAGGCTCAGGACAAAGGAGATCGCTTTGGTCAAGGTGTAATGGTAGCATCAGCCTATTGAGAAAGAGACTTGGGAGTTAGAGTCTAATATGCGGGTTTGGTACCCTCAACGTTTTTTGAGACTCTAGATGCTTTCCTTTATCTTATGTTCGAGGACGAACATCCTTTTTAGTGAAGGATGTTGTAATGACCTTGCAGGACATTTCTGGAAATTTGCATGAAGTTACCATTTTACCTCTATCAGTAGTGCCCTTGAGTATTATTTGTTCAGTTTGTGTGGTTGAATGTGTTAAAGTCTTAATAGTTAGTGAATTGGGCAATTCTTTTTTAAAGAGTTAAAATGAGAAAAATTGTTTTTTGACACCAAATGGAGCTACGAGTCTCAGAATGAGATTCCATCAATTCCATCAGCTCTGAAATATGGCAATTGGTCTAGGAGAGTCATCGAAAACAAATTTAGGGTTGATATGTAAATTTGAGGTTTTGAGTTGAAACATAAAGTTTTAAAATGAGTTGGTTTGACTTTGGTCAACATTTTAAGATGCGAATGTCGGATGCGAATTCTTTTAGTTTCATTGAGCCCGGAATATTGAGTTTCCTCTAGTTGAACATTGACTTAAAGCCCCGAAACTTTAATCATCATTTCATTTTTCAGGCCAAAAATCGAGCTTTAAGCCAATAAGGGGTCTGGAGGGTAATTTGGTCAGAATTACTTCTTTTTCAGAAATCTAACGATTTCATTAGGTCTGGAATATTGAATTTAGTGTAGTAACATATCCTATTTATTTTCATCAGACCTCGAATGATTTTTGAGGATCCAACAAAGAGCATTTTTGGACTTAGCATTCAACTGTGATCTAGTTTCTGATGTAGGAATTTTTGTTCATCATGATTGTGAAGGGTTCATTGTGATCGCAACCTAGACAATTTTTGTTCTACGCGATCACGACTCTATTTATGCGATCGCGATGAGATCTTTTCCAGTACCTCGCCATCATAAGGTAAGTTGCTCGCGATCGCGATGAGTGTTTGGATGGAAGAACAATGTTTAATCGAAACCCCCCCCCCCCATTTCCACCATTTTGAGTTCTTGGAGCATGGGGAGGCGGATTGAGAAGAGATTTTTGAAGAAAAGTTTTAGGTAAGTGGTTTTTGACCTAAAATTTTCCATCTTCATTAATTATTTGGTGATTTCAACTCTTAATATTTAGATTCAAACCCCAAATTTATTGGTCTGTGAGACCACCATGTATCCTGCTTGGTAGTTCAACTTAGCAGGTGTATACGACAAGTTGTGCGACAGTCTTGATTCTATCGTACCATCATATCATTGCATCATTATAGTATATTGCATTGCATTGATAACTATGATAAATGTTCTATTTGTTTAATTATGATATTGAACTGTGATTATGTGTTTACCTTATTTGCGCCATTTTATAAAAATCGGCGATAACGTAGTCGGAATAGGACTTTTCTGTGTGCAGGTGGAAGCATTCCTTAGTTTATTTCATAGCTTTTGATTAATTCCTTATACTCAGTCGGTTAAACTTACTAAGTGCATGTAGATTGTACTCACCCCTACTTTTGTGTCCCTTTTTGATGCAGATCCTAGCTAGGGTAGCCCGAGTGGCAGTTGAAACTATTCTCTAGCAGTTATTTTATCATTCAGATTAGTGGTGACGTCTTGGGATTCAGACTGCCATTATTTCTAATTTTATTTCCAGACTTTATTCCTAATGGTGGTGCCTTTTGTCGCTTCCCTCATAGGACTCGTGATGGATCCCCTCAATGGTGCATGCATGATTGACTATCATTATAAAGGACTGGCCTAATGCCACCATCTTCTCTATAGCCAACCTTAGTGGGTATGGGAGCCCTCTATCAAACCTACGTACTCTTTTGTGCTCCATTAGCACAAGCATATTCGCATGTCTATACAACTCATGGAATCGGGTCTCATACTTTGCAACTAATAGTGAACCCAGCATCAAACCTGTAAACTCATCCTACAACTACTCCCTTAGGTAGCAATGTACATACATCTATAAAAAAGCCTTAGATAATTGAGCGCAAGTCATCAAAGGTGAACCGGCTGTCCTGCACTGAAGATAGGGCCTGCATTACTACTTTGCCGATTGATCAAACTAGTAAGCAGTGTAATACATCTAGTAAGACTCCACTAATTTGAGGTTATGCAACCTCTCTTGACAACTAATCAAAAAATCATAAGCATCCTCGCTCAATATATCGGAGAACCTGGGAGGGCCTAATCTGATGAAATGCCCTAGTATCTTCTGCTTCTCAGAAGACATGACTGGCCTGGCTGCCATAGGTGCCATGGGTGAAGTAAAAGTTGGAATAAGCTAAACTACTACTTGAGGAGCCGTAGGAGCAGGCTGAGCCCCTAATGTCTCACCCCGTAGTGCCCCTACCTGGGCTGCAATCTGAGCCTCAACGCGCAGCTGGGAACCTACTGAAGTATTGGGCATAGCTTGGGCCATACCCTCTATGAAGCTAAGAATCCTCGTTAGGGTGTCCTTCATTACTGGTGTGGCAACAAATCCTAGCGGAGGCTGTGCTGTCTCTACACCACCTGGCTGATGCTGAACTTTCTCAACCTCTATGTAAGGCTCTGGTGACGGTTTCCTCTCCTGACCTCGAGTCGATGCGGTAGCTCGTGCCCTGCTTCAACCACTAGGTTGACCTCGGCTTCGACCCCTAGGTAGGGCTATACCTTTTAGAGTAGGAGTCTCTTGCCCACCCACAGACGATATCATCCTCACTATTTGAGAAAGAGTGAAACAAACAAAACTTAGAAGTTTCTACAGTCAAGGACACACGGTAACAAACAAACAAGTAAAATATTCTTAAGAATGTCTTATAGCCTTTCGAAGATGGGATACGAATGTCATCGTTACAATCCACGAGAATCTACTAGGCACCTGCTCTTGTACTAGTGAGATCGGTGAATTAAAGCTATGATACCACTCAGTCAAGACTTGAAATCGGGCCATGATGGTACTTACTATAACCCACCAAGTAGAAAATCCTAAATCCAAGGACATAAATTCGCGGAAGACAACAACTTAAATATGTTAATAATAATAGAGAATGCCAGGAATAACATATAAGAAAAATGGGCTATATCGTAAACTTATAGTTCGATACAAGATATACGAAAAGGCCCAAATATTACCAGGAAGACGAACTAACACAAGACCAAATCCCCGGACGTGATGTCACCTATATAGGAGCTACTAAGTAAAAAAAGAACATATATAGAAGAGATTTGACTAAGCAAAATATAAAATATAAGTTAGTACAAAAGAGGAAAAATAGCAAGTATTTGAATGCCAAGACTCACCACGTCCCAAGTTGGTGACAACCAAGTGAGATCCAACGCTTAGGGAGGGTGGCTCGTACTGGTAGTTGCATCAAAAAAGATGCATAAATATAGTATGAGTACCAAAACATGGGGTACTCAGTAGGCATCATAATCTGACCGAGATTAGAAGGATCCTATATACATATAAGTAGTAAGAAAGGTATAACATTGTCTAAATAGAAGTTAAAGGCAACCCCAAACTATGAGCAAGTATAAAAAATAAGCTAGTTACCCCAACAACTACCATAGAATACATTACTCACAAAAAATCAAGAGAAATCAGTATATGGCCAATGCAAAATAAATGCAAAAAGTTTCGAATTGTCTTATTGACTATCCTATTGACCCTCGAGACAACAGCGGAACCCCGCCTCAACTTATCAGAAAAGTAAAATCCGAAATTTAATCTATGGGCCACTAGAGCTAATCGACATAAACATAATCAAGTGAAATGGTACTTTTCCTCTAAAAACCACATTTCCATCTGTAAAATCAATCAAAAATCGGTATCACACTCCCTTAGAACTCAAATCCATAGAAAGTATAGTATATCTCAATATAGCTCAAAACTTGTTCACTTTTAGAAAATAGATGCGAATATGCCATGATCACGCTTATTCAACAATTCATTCCAATGAATATCTCAAGACAATCCAATTAACACAAATAAGAAGTTAAAACACCCACTGTATCTTAAAGGTACTAACCTGGTAGTCCAAGCTCATGGCCTTAAGCCTAACCGTTCAATCAAAAAGGGAAATTAAACCTGAACATAGCATGAAAGTAGAACACAACCCAAATGAAATAACCAAAATGCTTACAAGCAAAGTTTAACACCAACAAGGAATAGTCTAAGGATGTAAGAATCTATAAAGCCAAAAGTAACCCTAAACTAAGGCTCAAAGGCTAAAATACTACGCTAAATAACCCAAAATGGCCAATGAATCTTACTAAGGATCAATCATACCTATAACCTAGTTCTAAGACCAGACTAACCTTCAAAATACTCAAATACATACATAACCAACTAAGAAAATTCTAAAAATGGTAAACCGTAACCTACCTCAAAGCCAAAACCGCACACAAACTACTAAACTGGAGCTTTTCCTTTCCGGGATGCCTCCAAACGATGTGACTTTATCAATAATGTAATCACAATGTCAATACGGTAGTTATGATATTAAAATTATTAAATTCTAAGATGGGCTAATTTTGAGTAACAAAAATTGGAAATTGTGGGACATCCTCCGTAACTTATGGAATTTACTTTGAGAATAGGCCCTAGATACTAAGCCTAGCTTATGCTCCAACAGGTAAAACAATTCATACAACCAACAAATACAAGACCAACTAGTATCAAAGTCTTTAATTTACTAAAAGACCCACAAAATTTTAGGGAAAAAGGGCAATTTACCTCAAGAGAAGCCTTTGCTCTAAATTATGAATACACCAATGCATCCCCTCAAATATCCACAATGCATCTAGGAATTAGACCGAATGCCTCAAAAGTAGAATGAAGGGTCATTTTAAACCAAACTCGGCATTTCAAAACTAACCCTGCTGCCAAAATTTCATCCGACTGGATTTTCTAAGAATGTTAGCCAAAGCAAACCATAGGCTAACTTACAAAGTCAAAAGCGCCAAATGACCCTGAGCTAGTATGATCACCTCGATACTCATGATGGCCATGTTACTAGCGCAATTTGCCTATTTCAGAATTAATGGAACCATCAAAATTTTATTCAGCGGTCGTTTACAATAAGTTACGACCGAAGTCATCTTTTCAATTTATAAAATCTCTAAAACATGGAAACGAGTGTAAAACCCATTTTGAGAACCTTAGAAACTATACCAAAGGTCAATCCAAATGAAATTTAGTATTCTAGAGCTAACTGTGCTGAAGGAATTTAAATCTGACCATATTTTCCAAGATGTTGTCTGAAGTGAAACTTTGGCCAAAACTTTAAAGTTAAAATGCCAAATTACACAAACTGAAAATGACAATGCCAAAACCTGAACCAACACTTATTCCACACCAAAATGATCCTTTTGGAGCTGATGGATCTGGCGAAATTGTCATCCGACATCAAAATCTCCAAATGTTGATTCAAGCCAACTCTTTTATCTCTTAAGCCTCAAAAATGGCTAAACATCCTCAAAACTCAACCAAACACTTTGGGGAGCGTTTCACTCATTCCAACACCACATAAATACTACAAGGAAGCTAGGAGAAGGGGAAAAATAGGAAAAAAATTTAAGAAAACAAAAATGACCTTGAGGGTCATTAAATTAATTCAAAAAAGAGTATTTGTTACAACATTTGAGTGTTCTGGTGCTACTTATGAGTCAAAATTTGTAACTTATTGAAGACATGTTGATGACATGTTGCAACATATGTGTCATAAGTTGCGACATATTGATGAAATGTTCCAACTTGTTGGTACCCAATTATTTCTAGATCAATGCATCTAATAACAATGAAAACTAACATTACATGTAATTATACGATAAGACTAATCTATAATCCCAACTAAAAGCATGGTATTGAAAAATGAAGTCTTCATTGTAGCTATCAATAGGCCAACAATTTTGTCGTTGAAATGCAATAAAGGATCTGGTCCTCAAGGGTAAAGGTTAATGTACATTATAATTGTTATTGTCATTCGAAGGAGGACCTGATCCAAACGCTCTGTCCTATTGTTCCATTAAATGAATTAATATACAGCGAGAGTTTCTTAACACAACAATCCCTTCTCTCTACTCTCTTTAATGATTGTCTGCCTCTTCTTCATACGACTATACTGTTCATTATCACCGGCAAGTCAAAATGGCTTCACCGCCGTTGGTAAAGCTCCCTTAGCCACCGAATATAGATCATCAAACATCACCCCTTCATCCAGCTAATAACACTTTGAATCTACAAAATAACACTGAAAATACATTAGCAATTTCAAGTGACGCTAGTTTGACTCAACTATATTCGATCGGTGTTCACATTTCTAAGAAGGAGCTGCGAATTGCTCAAACAATTATTGCTCTACAAACCAATGGATTGATTCGAGTTACAAGACTAGGTATGCCTGATTCCTTATCATTTGGACTACCTACTGTCCAAAAATTGGATCAAATCACTATACAAATTGTGAGTAATGACCAGGCGATCGCTGAACTGAAAAAACCAGACTCGCCGGAATGTCGACTTCTTATTCGACCATAATCCGACGATATTTAAGACATCGGACCTCCTGGGGTTTGTTCCCCAGGTCATGAAGCAGCTGTGGGATCAAGTTTTACCTATATAGCAATCATCGGCAAAATAATCCATGGTGACGCCGGAGCTCTGGTAACCCAATCTGATCAAATCCAATGCCAAAATGTTCATGAAGGTCTTGTGCATCTCCCTAGAAACAAGCGCCAGATCGAATCAATCCCCAGCTCCTCGAACATCTTTTCAACTCCTGATTGCAGTTCGAGCAAAGAACACTCAGGTTCAGCTTGTCGATTTCCAAAAAAATTTAATTTGCAGGGCCAATTACAACAACTATTACATGGAATGCAATCTTGTGATCACTATGATCATGCTCCTTATCAAATTCAAGTAATTCAAGGTATGCATAATCAGTGTAACAGTAAGTCATCAACGGAAACTCAAATCACTGGACCTCTAATGAACGAATCAATAGAGGACCAATGCCAAAATGTCTCTAAAGGTGTTGTGATACTTCACAACCAAACAAGGGACCTCTAATCATCTCCTACAAGTTCAAATTCAAAAAGTCGTCAAGGCTTAAATGAAGGAGGATCTCACAATCACAGTACTAGGAGTGATGCTATTATCATGAATAACGATAATAGCATTCTTCAGTATGAAAATGTTATACATACCTTCAATGCTGAGCAAAATCAGTCACAAGGAAGAATAACCACATGTAAGTCTTCTCACTTTAGTTCTATGCCTCCTACTAATGATCTGTTGAAATCCAGTGAGCCTCATTTGCTTCATGCAAATGATTCACTTGGTATTGCTGTGAACATGTCTATGCAGAGCTCCAAGATTGCTAATTATCTTGAAAATTTATCCAAAGTGATCAATAAAGCCAACCCCCAGCCTAGCAACCAAAACCATATTTAGCCCTCTACCAATAACCACAATAGCTTCCCTAAGGTGTCTAGCTACTTTGACTCCTATGGAAAAACTAATCATCCTAAGGTCCCTAACAACCTGGACAAAACGGGTCCTAACCATTATGGAACCAAAGTAGTTAGCACTCAGACCCAACCTAATAGCACTAACCACAACCCCTAGAAGAATAACTTTCCCAACTTGAAGGACCATCTCCCTCAGCCTGCCCCATATACTGTAATTCAGACCTTTGTTTCCAAAATCAGAACAAACCAAGCTAAGAATGAGGCACCCTTTGAGTTGTCCCCCCTGGAATACACTACCAAGCAAGGGCTTCCTGCAGTGATTTTTAAAAAAAATTGACTTCATGCACAAACTTGTTGAAAGATGCAAGTACACCTTAGTTGGGAAGTTTACCAATACCATGCCTAAAATAGATTTAATAAGAAGAGGCTTTATTCTTCAAACTCAACTTTTAGGGGGTGTTAAAATTGCTCATTTCAATGCTAGACATGTCTATATTGATTTGGATAATGAGTTGGATTATACCACTATTTAGACTAAGAAGAGAATGAACATAGAGGGTCAAACCATGAGAATTCAAACATGGACTCCAACATTCACACCTGAAGAAGAAACTCCAATAGTGCCTATCTGGGTGGCCTTACCTGAGCTACCTTGGCATTGCTACAATAAGGAGTTTATCACATATTTACTATCATCTATGGGGAAATTTTTGTACCTTGACACTACATCTATTCAAAAAACTTGGGGGAGCATAGCTAAAGTGAGACTTCAAGTTGACCTCACTAAAGAAAGACATCTCTATGTGTGGCTGGGCTATGATAAAGATGATAAAACTAGAGAAAAGTGGCAAGCTGTTCTATATGAGAATGTTCCTGATTATTACATGTATTGTAAACATCAAGGTCACTTGATATATGCTTGTAATATACAAAGGAGGGATGAAGAACATAGGAAAAGAAAAGAATAGGAAGCAGCAAAAAAGATCAACAACAAAGAGGGCATGATTAACAAAAATCAGGATGCGCAATACATCAATAAACCTGTAAATATTATCCCTACTCATCCTCAACAGATGGTTGATAATAGAAAGATTGAGCAATGGCAAGTTCAGAGGAGGAAGCAACTCAAGAGATAAAACAATCCCCAACAAAACAATTTCAGTAACTCGTCTTTGCCACAGCAGAATAGGGGATCTGATAATCTCCAACCAAAAGTCATAGAAGCAGGTAAGCACTCTACTCATAACTTCAATTCAAATAATTATGTTGATCTTGTTGCACAAGATCAAACCACTAACCAAGATGCTGGAGAACCAACTAACCAAAGGAACTCAATTGAGAAGAGTTCATCAACAATGCAGGAAAGCACTTCAAGCCAAAGACAAGATATTGACTTATCTCTCCTACAGGCTCATTCCCCCTATATTATACACACAAGTACTGTCTTAACAGGTACTAATCAAGGGACCAATGTAGCAAGGAATTCAGGTATTGACTTATCACTCCCAATAACCCTGTGTCCCCCAATTTATACTTCTGCTATTGCTGATCCAGTAGTTGATGGAGGTAAGGCTGGAAGTGTTTAGGAGAACCCCACTAACATACAGGATGGGGAAACCAACAAGGGAGGGGTAATGGCTCATGCTATGCATGAGAATCCAACTGACCCTAGGAGTGACTTTAGAGCTCCTGCTACCTCTACACATAAGGCTCAAACTGAGACTTCTACTCATCCTACTATCTCTGCTGATGAACCTCCCATGCAAAATGCCAAAGGTTCCATGGCGAAAGATCTGGGATCCCATGCTAGTACTAGTGTCAAAGATTCCACTGTTAAGAAGAATAAATTAAGCAAAAAGAGAAGAGAGGCCATCAAAAAGAAAATTCAAGAAAAGAATTCTGCTTAGAAATGTCAATCTTCTAATTTGGACAGGGTGATATTGCAGCAAGGGGAGCAGGAATGCCAACAATTATTTCTTGATGAGGATCAAGTGGGGATGGATATCACTCCTTTCCAAGCTCACTGCACTCTCACATCTCCTAAACAAACTGTTCACAACACTCCTGAAATAGTTACTGATTTCCCTCAACTCAAATGCACCCCCAACACTAACATACAGGATCTTACTGATGAGTATGCAGTGTGTGAGTCAGAAAATGAAGAAAATAATGATAACCTTTCATTGCAAGATCATGATGATGATGATAGTGTAAGTGAGCAGTTAATCAAAATCTTCACCCCTCTCCTGATAATGTCTATAAGGAAGAAACTCAGCAAGTGACTAGTTCACAGGGCCTATCTACTAGAGGGATATATAGGACCAGACTTAGCACTAAAACAAAAAACTCTACTATATCTATCCCCACTGGCAGACCAAGTACCAGGCTCCACACCCCGAAACCATCTAAATGATTAGTATCCTTAGTTGGAATGTGAGGGGTATTAATACCCAAGGAGCCATGGAAAGAATTAAACTCCTCAAAAACATTCATCATATCTCTATCGTTGCTATTCTGGAACCTTTCTCTAATAACACTCAGCTGCAGTACTTTAGAAACCATCTCAATATAGACTATCCCACTCATAATCCAAATTGTAAGATTTGGATTTTTTGTACAAAAGATGTGAATTGCTCTATCTTGGAGAATGAGGAACAGCTGATCACTTGTGAAATAAATCATGTAATGAGCCCTAATCAGTTTATTACTACTTTTGTATATGCCAAGTGTAAGGATCATCTTAGAAGGTCTCTCTGGGATAGCATTCTGTGCAGTCCACTACACCTCTTCCATGGTGTACTCTAGGTGATTTCAATGTTATTACTGATCCTGAAGAAAAACTTGGAGGGGTCATGTATAATATGAGAAAAAGCATTGAGTTCATTAGTACTATAGAGGCTACTGGCTTGTAAGATCTTGGCTTCACTGGATAGAAGTACACCTGGTACAACCAGAGGGGCATCATGTCTAGAATTTGGAAAAGACTAGATAGGGGGATGGCTAATGATAGATAGATGGAAACCATGCCCCTTACCTCCATCACTCATCTCCCCTCTATTGGCTCTGATCACTGCCCTCTACTCTTGGAAATGGTTGATCAATATCACAACCCCATCAAGTATTTCAAGTTTCTTAATTGTTGTCCTGAACATCCTTCTTTTATGGAGCTTGTTAAAAACAATTAGAGCAGACACATAGAGGGTAATCCTATGTGGATCTTCCACAAAAAGATGAAGAGACTTGCCACTACTCTTAGTGATTGGTCTAGGAATCAGTTTGGTGATATTTATGCTAAAGTTAAAGAGTATGAGGAAGCAGTTAGACAAGCTGAAGAAAACCTGATCAACATGAATTCCAATGATAACATGTCCAAGTTTCTTGCTATAAGTGCTGAATATATTAGATACATAAAAATGAAGGACGCTATTCTTAGGTAGAAATCTCAGTTGCACTGGTTCAAAGAGGGTGATATGTATTCTAGCTACTTCCATGCTTTGATTAGAGGCAAGAGAAGGAAACTGTATATTCATAGGATCCAAAATGATGAAGGCTCTTGGGTGCAAGGTGATGCTGAGATAGCTGAAGCAGCTTGTAACCATTTTCAACAAATCTTTACTGGATAAGAGAAGTATATTCAACAATAAGACCTTTAGTGCATTACTTCTATGGTTACTGATCAGCAAAATGAGGCCCTCCAAGCCACACCTTCTATGGAAGAGCTGAAAAATGTGGTGTTTGCCATGAATCCCAACTCAGCAGCTAGTCCTGATGGGATGAATGGCAAATTCTTCCAAGTATGGTGAGACATCATCAAAGAAAACCTCCTTAGCGTAGTCATTTCCTTCTTCTGTGGTTAGACTATGCCTAAGTATTTCTCTCATGCCTGTTTGGTTCTTCTCCCCAAGGTAAAATACCCTACCAAAATCTCTGAATTCAGGCGTTTGAGTAATTTCACCAACAAAATCATTTCCAAACTCCTTTGTCTTAGACTTGCACCTATCCTTCCCAATCTCATCTCTCTTAACCAATCTGGCTTTATTAAGAATAGGAGCATATCTGAGAATATCATGTTGGCCTAGGAAATCATCCACTAGATCAAAAAGCCTAACATAGGAGGCAATGTTGTGATCAAGCTTGACATGGCCAAAGCTTATGATAGGGTATCATGGTCTTACACCTGCCTGGTTCTGAGAAGAATGGGATTTGGTGAAATATTTATTGACATGGCTTAGAGAATCATGTCAAATAATTGGTACTCTGTTATAGTTAATGGATCCATGCATGGTTTCTTTTATCTACAAGGGGTCTCAAGCAGGGTGATCATCTATCCCCAGCCTTATTCATCCTTGGAGCTGAAGTTCTCTCTAGGCTCATTAACAATCTTCATCACCACTCTCAGTTTCATGGTTTCTTCATGGCTCAAAAGGGCCCTCAAATCAACCACCTTAGTTTTGCTGATGATATTATTATCTTTGCCTCTGGAAGGAAGCAGACCTTGACTCTCATCATGGAGACCTTAGATGCTTATAAAGAGGTATATGGATAATTGATCAACAAACAAAAGATTTACTTTATGGTTCCATCCAATGCCTTCAAGGCTACTGTCTTGAGAATCAAGAGGATCACTGGATTTAGCCAAAAGAGTAGTCCGATAACCTACTTGGGTTGTCCTATTTACATTGGAAGGCAAAGAATTATCTATTACTCTGATCTTATTGCATAGGTTGTTAACAGGATCACTGGCTGGCATGCAAAAATATTGAGTTATGGGGGAAGAGCTATTTTGGTCAAGCATGTTATTCAATCCATGCCAATACACTTGTTATCATCCAGTACCCCTCCCTCTACAAATCATCAAGCAGATCCAAAGCATCACTGCTAACTTCTTCTGGGGGTGGAAAAATGATAAGAGAAAGTACCACTGGTCCTCATGGAAGAATCTTAGCTATCCTTGTAAAGAAGGGGGTATAGGAGTTATACAAATAAATGATGTTGCTAAATCCTTTCAGTACAAGCAGTGGTGGACCCTCAGAACTAAGAACACTTTGTGGGGAGAGTTTCTTAAGGTCAAATACTATCAGAGGGCCAACATCATCTCCAAAAAATGGCACACTGGTCAGTCGCTAACTTGGAAGCACTTGATGAACAACAAGCACATCATTGAGCCTCACATTTTGTGGCAAATCAAGTCCGGCTCTTGCCTTTTCTAGTGGGACAATTGGCTAGGTGTTGGACCCTTAGAACACTTTTTTGCGAATAGCTGTAGGCTTAACAACACCCAAGTTTCCATTTTCCTAACCAATGGCCAATGTAATGTGGATCTCATCATCCAAGAAGCCCCTCCTCAATTTGTCCCTAACATTTTAGCAACTCAGTTCAGCTAACACCACCTCCATTAGGACCTGCCTTACTGGATCCCTAGTGCCAATGGGGAGTTCAGTTGCTCCTCTGCATGGGAAATCTTCAGAGATAAGAGGACAAAGACTATGCTGAACTCATGTACTTGGCACAAGTGTATTCCTTTCAAATGCTCCTTCTTGGTCTAGAGAGACATTAGAGGGAAATTACCTACTAATGAGAAGCTGATCAACTTTGGAAGAGCTCTCTCTCAATGCTATTGTTGTTATAAACCTGGCCAGGATACCATTGATCATACCTTTGTTGTAGGAGCCTTTGCTCAGAATGTATGTAGATTATTTTCTGACTCTTGAGGAATTAATACTGATTACACTCCCCTTAGAAACCTGCTAATGCGATGGTGGACTTCAAAGCATAAGAATGAGGCCCACAAACTCATTCTCCATGCAACTCCTATCTTCAGTTGTTAGAATCTATAAAAGAATAGATGTGCTTCCAAATATGGTGGGAAGTAGTCTAATCTCACTAGAGTCAAGTTATGCATCTTCAAAGACACCTACAACCTTCTCACCACAACCTTTCCTTATATGGTCTGGCCTAATAACTGGAAGGACCTGGTCCTTTTGGTTGAGCAGTGCTTTCATGATACCAAAGTAACCCCTACATGTTGGCTTAAACCAGCTGCTCCCAAGGTAAAGCTTAATACTGATGGCAGTGCCCTTGGCAACCCTGGCAACATTGGTGGAGGGGACCTCCATAGAAATGCTCATGGCGATCTCATTTTTTCCTATGCAACCCCCTTGGGCGTAGGAACTAACAATCAAGCAGAGATCAAGACTGTCATCTTTAGTTTCTCTTGGTGCCTTTATCTTGGTTACTCACAGGTAAACTTGGAGGTGGATTCTCAGCTTCTTACCAAGTGGCTGCAACAAGAAGCAAAACCCCTTTGGCCCATCAAGTAGTAGCTGAAAAGCTTAAAGAACATCATCAGCCAATTCCAAGATTTCAGATGCAACCACATCTTCAGAGAAGCCAACTACACAGCTGATTCCTTGTCTAAAAATAACCACAAATGCACTTCTCCTGAACTCTTCTTCACCAAGGATGAACTACCTAAAAATGCCAGAGCTCATATGGAAATGGACAAACTGGGCATGGCTAACTTCAGGAGAAGAAGAACTAAGAGGATCAAGAAGCCACCCTGACTTCTCCCCTACAGTAGTTCCTAGTTCACTAACTTATTCTTCAACATGAATGTATCTACTTCATAGTTATATTGTCTTTGAAGAATTCATAGTTAGGGATACTATAAAAGGGAGAGTCTCCCTTATTTCTTCCTCCTCTAGTCTCATAAACTCTAATCTTGCATCTAGAATTAGAATAAGCTCCCCTTCCTTTGTTTTCTGCCCTGCAGGGATAATCACAAAGTTGCAGCCCCTCTCATCTATTGGTTGTTGCATCTTGCTTAGGAACATCAGAGACCTACAAAAACCTACCACCAGTCCCTCATCATCTTCTTTTTCCCAAGAGCTTGCAGAACTATAGCATAAATCAGCATGCCTCTCTATTGCAGGATACTACAGCTTGCATAAGCATGATATACTAGACAACTGTAACACTTTTAAGCACTCTTGGAGAATCTTTATTATTTATTTTATTTTTGTTAAGTTGTTATGTGCAGGCACACTAAAGAAAGGCAACATCTCTTTGAAGTTGAAGCCTCTTTTAGACTTCTTACAATGCAAATAAGTATCAAAACAACCATCTAGAGCTCCATTACATTTCCTGCTGGCTACTTCAATCACTGCAATACTGGAGTGCACCAACCTGGAAGCTCTCAAGATTATGCATACTGCTGAGCCTTTTGTGCAGGGATTACAAAGTGCATGGTTGCACTTGGATGGGTAGCTAACAATTAATCCATTCCAGCTACCACGCTACAACACCTGAAGCAGCCCTCCTACATCCAAGCTACTTGGAGCTATTTACTTGCTTATTTGTTTGTGTGCAGGCACATAAGCACCCTCCAAGGTGCAAAGCACCATCAGTTTAACCTTCAAGCAGCATTTCAAGCCACAGCTGCATCACATATAAGCTGCAACTTACAACAATTCAACCCAACATCATCCTCAACAACAACTCCAACTGCGCCCTGCTACAACTCTATATTTTTTCCCCTTTTTTTCATCCACCTTAGCTCTTATAATCATGATCTTGATGTTGATACATCCTTCTATTTGGACTTACTTTGTATGATAAGACTAAAAAGGGCAAAGATGAAAAGAATTTTCCCACCCCATGTAATGTAGAAGTTTCGTATACTTGTTCTTCTTCAATTTAGCTATGTATGATATGTAGCGTAGTTGAATAGGACTAATGTAGGTTACTTTCGTTTTTCTCATAGAAGGGGAGAGTCTCCCTCATTTATGCTTTCTTAGTCGACTTGTACCGGGAGGAGTCCACCCATAGATTTATTGCTTTCTAGTTTCTAGATAGTCCTTTTTTGTATTTGGGGATGAGTCAGCTGACCTTAGTAGGTTAGCTGACTTATGAACCAACCTAGGAGCGGAGGTAAGGTTTATGTCCCCCTTCTTATATTTTCTCTATTTGTTATTTATGATAAGGCTTGGGGGTGATGCTCAACTCCTGACTGTGCACGAGATGTGGGATCCTCGTATAGGTTCTGTTCCCTTAAAAAAAATAAAAAACTAAAAAAATATATATACAGTAAGAAATTCATAACTATGTGCCTTAATAATTACCTTTCTTTTCAAAAAACTGACAACCGCTATTTTGATTCCTCCCATCACTCTTTTCCACACAAAAATCATCCATCTTCCTTTTTTTGATCAAGAATAACTGTCTCTTCCATCGCCAACACTTCCATTCTCCCACCAAAATCACCTGTCAAAAAATAGATGAAATATCCACCTTCTATTACTCCTTAGAAATCAGATTCCCTTGACTACTCATGGTGATATCATATTCAACCCTAAGTATAGTAGCAAACCAAAAACCACACCCTCTATGTCTTCCACTCCATCTCCATCTCTTCCTCCATAAGTCTATTTTACCAGAAAGAAGGTTGCCGATACACTCAGAGAAGTAGAGTTACAATGAGTCCATATGGAAAAAGTGAAATGAAATATAGGGTATGATGAAGAATCAATAGATGTTGAGGAAAAGTATGATGAAGAGCAGGTGTGTACTCCACAAGTTGGGAGAAACAAGAATTATGAAAAGTTTTTATGTTTGGGGCATCATGCGTAATATGCAACCCAAACCTTTCTGAAAGGAAGGGTGTTGGATAGTGAGGTAATGTCAAATTCCTTAATTTAAAATTTGCTGGGTTGGCTTAGTTTTCATGGATGAGATCATTTGTTTGTTGCTTTAAATCCTCAGTTTTATAAAAATAAAGTTGTTGAATTTTATGCAAATTATAAAATATAGTGTTTGATTGTGAAAAGTTAGGCGAAATCTTGATTGTTCTTTTGGAAGGTTTGGAGGAATATGTATGGAAAAAGTATGAGGACTGAATGCTCTCAAGCAAGTTCTCACAGGGAAAAGAAAGCAAGGTAGGGAGGAAAGTGTTGAAGGGGGAAATATCTCCTCTTTATAAACTTTTATTTGAAATAGTAAAAAAAGAAGTATTGCTCAAGGGAAGAATACATCATGAGGCAAGCTTTCGCGATATGGGTATCATGAGTTCCCTTGATTTGAATAAAAAAATTAATCTTCCTGCACTCATGATAAAGCATATGGGGAGGGTTACTTAACCCAACAATAGCCCTGATGGGTTTGCTTATGGTTTCTTGCTAACACAGATTTTCAAGAGTTGTGGGGTGGCTTTTAGCAAAGGGTCAGCCGACACAAAGAGTGACATGATTACCATGTCTATATTGAAGGAATGTGACTATGTAGCGACTCCTACAAGAAACAAGAGTACTATCCCAATGTTACAGTCTATCTTAGACTTGGTTGCTGCCTTGAAAAAAAATGCTGAACTACGCCAGGAGAATGCTCGCTTGAAGGAACAATTGGATACTTCCCAAGAATAAGTTGACTTCTTCAAGACTAAGATGATGGCACAACAAGGAAAATACCTCCACCATATCCAAACCTTGATGGACCTCCTTCCCAAAGAAATGTGCCCCTCCCAAATATATCGAAAGTGACTTCCTACACATTCTCCATCCCAGTGACCATCTTTTATTCTCCTTCAAGAAATATTTTGGTTTTGATTGTAAATATTTCACAATATTTTATTTAGGTCCACTATGTAGCTTACATTGTGTCTGCTAAGAGTGGGCTGGATATTTTGCATTGCACGACTTTTATTGTATCTTGAATGACTAATCCTTGTGGATCTTTAGACTGCTTTCTAGTAGGTGGATCATTGGCTTGCTTATTATTATTATTATTTATTGCACTTCACTGTCTTCTTTTATAATGATATCAAAAGGGGGAAGAAGCTAAGAAGATGATGTTTATACACGACTATTCTAGATGAATGCTTACACTAATGAAAGTATTGCTTTACGAATTTTGAAAAAGCCAAAATGATATGTGTGGAGATTTAAAGTTTGAGGTACTTTTTAATATCATTTTAAAAATTAAATTTGTACAACAACATTATTTACTCATCTAACTTCCCGAAGTCAACTTGTAGAACGTAAAAGTAATTTAAAAATAATTAACTTTGAATACAATGTGTTATATTACATATGTCAAACTATAAAGTGATATATTTGATAAACTGACCATAAAAATAATAAACATGAAAAATTTAATAAAAAGATAGAGAGCATTTGTTGTAACTTGTTAGTCAAATGTTTCAACATATTAGTCACAAGTTGCAATAATCGAGTCTTCCTATATGACTTATGAGTCACAAGTTGAACCATATTTATTGTTGCAATATTTTACTCACAAGTTGCAACAAAAATGGAATATGTTTCCATATACGGGTCATAAGTTGCAACATATTGATGACATGTTGCAACCTGTTGGAAAAATAAATTATATTTAGATAATGCATATAATGTAAATCAAAAAAGTAATAATAAAAATCCAAACTAAATTACATGTATTTATAATAAGGGTAACACTTGTCTATACAAGCTATTTCACGATCACAACTACAAGCATAACAATGAAAAAGGAAGTTTTCATCATTACTATCTATTGGCCAGCCATTTCTGCGAATGCGATTTTGATGTTGAATAGTGCAACAAATGAGTAGTTTGAGTCCCATAAATAAAGGATTATACACCCATATTTGCCTCAAAATTTCTTTTAAACCATGTTGGCAATCCCTTATATTGCTACAGGGATTCTTTTCTTTAATATTGCCAAGCAACATTTCCCCTTTTTGCCTATCTTCATCATGTTTGAAGATTCAAATTATAACAATGGCGTACAATGCCTTAAGGTGGCATTTGTTTGCTGCATGCTCCAGCAACTCCATTGCATGTTCTAGACTATGGTTACTGAAAAAGTCTATCTACAAAAAACCACAACGATAAACTCAATTAATTTCTCACTAAAATTCACACACATACGAAAAAAAATTTAAATTAATTATTACTACACATTTTTGGTACAAGGCTTCTTTATTTCCAAAATCCCTACATATCTCAAAAATATTATTTATCCTTTCCATCTTCTCCGCATTTCATGCACTTAAAATCGAAAAGTCTACCAATGTTAGCTTTTTATATATGTATTGCTCATTAGCGATTTTCAAAAATAACTTGCAACTATAAAAATTAAATCAGTTAGTAAAATCAAATTATATTTTTTTTCTAAATAGAATATATATATATATATATATATATATATATATATTATCATTCATTAGTGATTTCAAAAATAACTTGCAACTATAAAAATTAAATCAGTTAGTAAAATCAAATTATATTATTTTTATAAATAGAATATATATATATATATATACATACCTTCATTGAGATTGATCAAATCCGTGAAAAAAAATAAAATAGCTTTTGCAACAATTTCTATAATAACATGGTTCGGAAGGGATTCAAATAAAGAAGACTTTTCTTTCATCACTTTCCTTCTTTTTGCATTCTTCCTCATCGTATTTATTTTTGTAAGTCGGCTGAGTAGGATTATGAAAACTTTTATTTTTGAGATTTATAAAATTGACAAGAGACTGAATTTAACTAAAGCAAAGCGAGAGTCTACGAGTTGTTTGATGACTCGTGAAAGAGTCTATGACTCATAGAAAGGAGTCATAGTGCAGGCCTTAAACCCTACAAACTACTAAGCCTCCAGACTTTGTGTATGACTCAACATCAGGAGTCGTAGAGAAGATTATGACTCATAGAAATAAGCCCAATCGACGACTCGTAAAAGTGAAAACGATTCATAGAAAAGACTTGTATAGAAAGTGTAGAGACTTGTTTTTCAGATCTTTCTCAAGGCTTGCAGGAAGAGTCATTCTGGGACTCGTCACTACTTCTACGAATTTGTAGAACCTAGTCGTAGAGTTGGCCATTCCAAAATTTAATGAGGGGTAGTTTGGTATTTTTCCTACATTTTAATAATATATGTGGACATTTTTAAGAACTAG
The DNA here is from genome assembly GCF_947179165.1 of Solanum dulcamara. Lineage (NCBI taxonomy): Eukaryota > Viridiplantae > Streptophyta > Magnoliopsida > Solanales > Solanaceae > Solanum > Solanum dulcamara. The sequence goes on from NC_077241.1 coordinate 54,783,347, forward strand.
ATTCATTACGAATTGTATCCTAAATACCAATAAAGCTCTTTTATTCCCCCAATAAGTTCTAGACTTCTCTCCCAAGATTCCTCAAGAGTTCATCAAGGTTTTGTTAGGGTTTCTTCAAGATCAAGTCTATTTCTCAAATTCAAGTCCAATTTCAATAAAGGTATGTGTGGATTAATTCATGAGTTCGTTTTACTCATGGAGTCCAAGGTGTATTTCAAAAATTTCATTACTTTTAAACTTTAATATTTATGAATTTGGTTGGGTTGATTCAATTTTGTTTTAATCATTACTAATGATCATTATAAGTATATTTCTACTTAAATTATATGATTTCAAGTTGAATTATGATTATGGAGTTCAACGTTTTCAAGGTATTCTCATAATTTTTAATCATATTAATTATGTATATGAGTTTTACTTTAAATTCAAGTATGAATTATTATCAGAATTATAAGTATGTTTAAGATATGAATTTCATGCAATAGGTGACTTAGGGCCCTATGTGATGACCTAGGACCTTATGATATGGTTTATGCAAGTATGATTTGTAATGATGAAAGGACAATTCTCACATTGCAACTATGTTATGAAAGGATCTATTTTATGAATTACGAAATTTATGAAGAAGTTATGATATATGCTATGTATGTTTACTATATTATGTATTCCGTGAGATTTGACTTAGAACCAAGTGGACAAGAGGTGGGAGCCTACTAAAAGGCTTAGTAAAAGCCTCATATCTCTTAAACTACGTGCCACCGTAGGCTGCTTTCATGGCTTAGCTAGTGAATCCATATAAAACATATGTACATGACCCGCCTAGCGGGATAAAGTCAACCTTGGTAAGTAGATTCACTTTTTCTTCATTGTATGGGGAGACAGTGGGATTCCATGTTATAGCTCGCATGATCTTCAACTATGTCCTTTAAATGCTTTGACGATTATGGTTTTTCTCATAGTTTTACTTATATTCTCTACTATGTATGTTCTTCATCATTAAATATTATGATATATTGTAAGAGACTAAAAGTCAGAGAATTTCAACCCAAAAGAAATCCTGACTGTGCACGAGAGGTGGGAGCCTCGTATAGGTTCTGTTCCCTTAAAAAAAATAAAAAACTAAAAAAATATATATACAGTAAGAAATTCATAACTATGTGCCTTAATAATTACCTTTCTTTTCAAAAAACTGACAACCACTATTTTGATTCCTCCCATCACTCTTTTCCACACAAAAATCATCCATCTTCCTTTTCTTGATCAAGAATAACTGTCTCTTCCATCGCCAAAACTTCCATTCTCCCACCAAAATCACCTGTCAAAAAATAGATGAAATATCCACCTTCTATTACTCCTTAGAAATCAGATTCCCTTGACTACTCATGGTGATATCATATTCAACCCTAAGTATAGTAGCAAACCAAAAACCACACCCTCTATGTCTTCCACTCCATCTCCATCTCTTCCTCCATAAGTCTATTTTACCAGAAAGAGGGTTGCCGATACACTCAGAGAAGTAGAGTTACAATGAGTCCATATGGAAAAAGTGAAATAAAATATAGGGTATGATGAAGAATCAATAGATGTTGAGGAAAAGTATGATGAAGAGCAGGTGTGTACTCCACAAGTTGGGAGAAACAAGAATTATGAAAAGTTTTTATGTTTGGGGCATCATGCGTAATATGCAACCCAAACCTTTCTGAAAGGAAGGGTGTTGGATAGTGAGGTAATGTCAAATTCCTTAATTTAAAATTTGCTGGGTTGGCTTAGTTTTCATGGATGAGATCATTTGTTTGTTGCTTTAAATCCTCAGTTTTATAAAAATAAAGTTGTTGAATTTTATGCAAATTATAAAATATAGTGTTTGATTGTGAAAAGTTAGGCGAAATCTTGATTGTTCTTTTGGAAGGTTTGGAGGAATATGTATGGAAAAAGGATGAGGACTGCATGCTCTCAAGCAAGTTCTCACAGGGAAAAGAAACCAAGGTAGGGAGGAAAGTGTTGAAGGGGGAAATATCTCCTCTTTATAAACTTTTATTTGAAATAGTAAAAAAAGAAGTATTGCTCAAGGGAAGAATACATCATGAGGCAAGCTTTCGCGATATGGGTATCATGAGTTCCCTTGATTTGAATAAAAAAATTAATCTTCCTGCACTCATGATAAAGCATATGGGGAGGGTTACTTAACCCAACAATAGCCCTGATGGGTTTGCTTATGGTTTCTTGCTAACACAGATTTTCAAGAGTTGTGGGGTGGCTTTTAGCAAAGGGTCAGCCGACACAAAGAGTGACATGATTACCATGTCTATATTGAAGGAATGTGACTATGTAGCGACTCCTACAAGAAACAAGAGTACTATCCCAATGTTACAGTCTATCTTAGACTTGGTTGCTGCCTTGAAAACAAATGCTGAACTACGCTAGGAGAATGCTCGCTTGAAGGAACAATTGGATACTTCCCAAGAATAAGTTGACTTCTTCAAGACTAAGATGATGGCACAACAAGGAAAATACCTCCACCATATCCAAACCTTGATGGACCTCCTTCCCAAAGAAATGTGCCCCTCCCAAATATATCGAAAGTGACTTCCTACACATTCTCCATCCCAGTGACCATCTTTTATTCTCCTTTAAGAAATATTTTGGTTTTGATTGTAAATATTTCACAATATTTTATTTAGGTCCACTATGTAGCTTACATTGTGTCTGCTAAGAGTGGGCTGGATATTTTGCATTGCACGACTTTTATTGTATCTTGAATGACTAATCCTTGTGGATCTTTAGACTGCTTTCTAGTAGGTGGATCATTGGCTTGCTTATTATTATTATTATTTATTGCACTTCACTGTCTTCTTTTATAATGATATCAAAAGGGGGAAGAAGCTAAGAAGATGATGTTTATACACGACTATTCTAGATGAATGCTTACACTAATGAAAGTATTGCTTTACGAATTTTGAAAAAGCCAAAATGATATGTGTGGAGATTTAAAGTTTGAGGCACTTTTTAATATCATTTTAAAAATTAAATTTGTACAACAACATTATTTACTCATCTAACTTCCCGAAGTCAACTTGTAGAACGTAAAAGTAATTTAAAAATAATTAACTTTGAATACAATGTGTTATATTACATATGTCAAACTATAAAGTGATATATTTGATAAACTGACCATAAAAATAATAAACATGAAAAATTTAATAAAAAGATAGAGAGCATTTGTTGTAACTTGTTAGTCAAATGTTTCAACATATTAGTCACAAGTTGCAATAATCGAGTCTTCCTATATGACTTATGAGTCACAAGTTGAACCATATTTATTGTTGCAATATTTTACTCACAAGTTGCAACAAAAATGGAATATGTTTCCATATACGGGTCATAAGTTGCAACATATTGATGACATGTTGCAACCTGTTGGAAAAATAAATTATATTTAGATAATGCATATAATGTAAATCAAAAAAGTAATAATAAAAATCCAAACTAAATTACATGTATTTATAATAAGGGTAACACTTGTCTATACAAGCTATTTCACGATCACAACTACAAGCATAACAATGAAAAAGGAAGTTTTCATCATTACTATCTATTGGCCAGCCATTTCTGCGAATGCGATTTTGATGTTGAATAGTGCAACAAATGAGTAGTTTGAGTCCCATAAATAAAGGATTATACACCCATATTTGCCTCAAAATTTCTTTTAAACCATGTTGGCAATCCCTTATATTGCTACAGGGATTCTTTTCTTTAATATTGCCAAGCAACATTTCCCCTTTTTGCCTATCTTCATCATGTTTGAAGATTCAAATTATAACAATGGCGTACAATGCCTTAAGGTGGCATTTGTTTGCTGCATGCTCCAGCAACTCCATTGCATGTTCTAGACTATGGTTACTGAAAAAGTCTATCTACAAAAAACCACAACGATAAACTCAATTAATTTCTCACTAAAATTCACACACATACGAAAAAAAATTTAAATTAATTATTACTACACATTTTTGGTACAAGGCTTCTTTATTTCCAAAATCCCTACATATCTCAAAAATATTATTTATCCTTTCCATCTTCTCCGCATTTCATGCACTTAAAATCGAAAAGTCTACCAATGTTAGCTTTTTATATATGTATCGCTCATTAGCGATTTTCAAAAATAACTTGCAACTATAAAAATTAAATCAGTTAGTAAAATCAAATTATATTTTTTTTCTAAATAGAATATATATATATATATATATATATATATATATATTATCATTCATTAGTGATTTCAAAAATAACTTGCAACTATAAAAATTAAATCAGTTAGTAAAATCAAATTATATTATTTTTATAAATAGAATATATATATATATATATATATATACATACCTTCATTGAGATTGATCAAATCCGTGAAAAAAAATAAAATAACTTTTGCAACAATTTCTATAATAACATGGTTCGGAAGGGATTCAAATAAAGAAGACTTTTCTTTCATCACTTTCCTTCTTTTTGCATTCTTCCTCATCGTATTTATTTTTGTAAGTCGGCTGAGTAGGATTATGAAAACTTTTATTTTTGAGATTTATAAAATTGACAAGAGACTGAATTTAACTAAAGCAAAGCGAGAGTCTACGAGTTGTTTGATGACTCGTGAAAGAGTCTATGACTCATAGAAAGGAGTCATAGTGCAGGCCTTAAACCCTACAAACTACTAAGCCTCCAGACTTTGTGTATGACTCAACATCATGAGTCGTAGAGAAGATTATGACTTATAGAAATAAGCCCAATCGACGACTCGTAAAAGTGAAAACGATTCATAGAAAAGACTTGTATAGAAAGTGTAGAGACTTGTTTTTCAGATCTTTCTCAAGGCTTGCAGGAAGAGTCATTCTGGGACTCGTCACTACTTCTACGAATTTGTAGAACCTAGTCGTAGAGTTGGCCATTCCAAAATTTAATGAGGGGTAGTTTGGTATTTTTCCTACATTTTAATAATATATGTGGACATTTTTAAGAACTAGATTCATTACGAATTGTATCCTAAATACCAATAAAGCTCTTTTATTCCCCCAATAAGTTCTAGACTTCTCTCCCAAGATTCCTCAAGAGTTCATCAAGGTTTTGTTAGGGTTTCTTCAAGATCAAGTCTCTTTCTCAAATTCAAGTCCAATTTCAATAAAGGTATGTGTGGATTAATTCACGAGTTCGTTTTACTCATGGAGTCCAAGGTGTATTTCAAAAATTTCATTACTTTTAAACTTTAATATTTATGAATTTGGTTGGGTTGATTCAATTTTGTTTTAATCATTACTAATGATCATTATAAGTATATTTCTACTTAAATTATATGATTTCAAGTTGAATTATGATTATGGAGTTCAACGTTTTCAAGGTATTCTCATAATTTTTAATCATATTAATTATGTATATGAGTTTTACTTTAAATTCAAGTATGAATTATTATCAGAATTATAAGTATGTTTAAGATATGAATTTCATGCAATAGGTGACTTAGGGCCCTATGTGGTGACCTAGGACCTTATGATATGGTTTATGCAAGTATGATTTGTAATGATGAAAGGACAATTCTCACATTGCAACTATGTTATGAAAGGATCTATTTTATGAATTACGAAATTTATGAAGAAGTTATGATATATGCTATGTATGTTTACTATATTATGTATTCCATGAGATTTGACTTAGAACCAAGTGGACAAGAGGTGGGAGCCTACTAAAAGGCTTAGTAAAAGCCTCATATCTCTTAAATTACGTGCCACCGTAGGCTGCTTTCATGGCTTAGCTAGTGAATCCATATAAAACATATGTACATGACCCGCCTAGCGGGATAAAGTCAACCTTGGTAAGTAGATTCACTTTTTCTTCATTGTATGGGGAGACAGTGGGATTCCATGTTATAGCTCGCATGATCTTCAACTATGTCCTTTAAATGCTTTGACCATTATGGTTTTTCTCATAGTTTTACTTATATTCTCTACTATGTATGTTCTTCATCATTAAATATTATGATATATTGTAAGAGACTAAAAGTCGGAGAATTTCAACCCAAAAGAAATCCTCAAAATTTTGACTGGCTTAACCTTATGAGTCACTTTATGACCCATGGAGAGTCCTACGACTCGTAAGAACAAGTCGTAGAGTGACCCCTAGCAGTTGATAATGACCAACCTCAGGGGAAGGTCCTATGACCCAAGTTTATGACCCATAGTCTCTCAGACGACCCATAGACACAAGTCATAAGCCAACATAAGAGGCCAAGTCCCACAGATCCCACAAGGTCAAGTCTATGACTTGAAAAGATGACTCATAGGAATTATTACGAGTCATAGAAATGGCTCCTAACCAAAGTACTGAGGATCTCAAGTTGCAGGTATTCATACCTACAAGACGGACAAAGCCTACGACCTGTAGAAAAGTTGATGAGTTGTAATAATGAATCATTCCAAAGCTTCATAGGCTCAATTTCTAGTCCATTTCTCTGACCTCCAGGATGAGTCATCTTGATGACCCGCCATTACTTCTACGATTCATAGAAAGAGGTCTCATAGATTTAAGTTTGAGAATTAATGAGGTGTAGTTATGTCATTCCCCAAGTTTAGTTCAATGAACCTAGACACTTCTAAGGGCAAGTTCAAAGTCTATATATATTCAATTCTTCAAATTTCCCTCCTATCAATTCATTCTCCTAAAATCTCTCTAAGGCAAGAATAAAATCTCTCAAGGTTTTCTTTTCAAGCTCAAGCTAGGGTTCCAGATTTGTTCAAGGTTTCTTTTTTAATTTTTTAGTGAATTCAATCGAGGTATGTGAGGATTGATTCATGGTTCCCTTTCACCCATGAAACCCCAAAGATGTCTCAAAGTTTCTTTCATTTTCAATTGAGTTATGCACCCTAGTTTTGATGAATAGCATTGGGTTGATTCAATTCTATTTTTAGATGTTATCAATGAACATTATATGCATGTTTCCATATGAATTGCATGATTTTGATATGAATTATGAATTCCCATGCATAAAACTAATTTTAATTATGATTATGAAAGATATAGATTATTTTATGAGTTGATCATGAGTTCTGTGATTTTCAATGAATGTTTTTATGATTTGGAGTTAAGATTATGATTTTATGATGAAAGTTATAATAATGATAAAAGTTAAGATCAAAGAAGTTAATATAGTGTTATAAGTCCAATTGTCACACAATCATTTTAAAGATGGTGATAAGTACAATTCTCATAGAAGTTATGGATTCTTATGAATCACTAATTTAATGAGATATTCCTAATATTTCATAAAGATGGACTAATAGGTAGTTACTATCTTTTACTTTTATGTTATGATCAGGTTTTAAAGAGTTTCCATTGCCATATTGACTAACACTGAGTGGACTTCATGGTGGGTTTCAGTCCGATAACGCAGTTAGTTACTCAAGCAAATCCTAGTAGCCATGTAAAGTCCCAAACTACGTTGCCTGTGTAGGATTGCCTTCATGTCCTAGCTAGTGGATCCACATATAGCACAGTTGAGTTGAGTTGAGATGAGTAACATAATAGAGTATCCTTTGGAAAGGTAGCCTTCCCCTTCTCGATGAGGATTTCATAGGGTTCTATGTTATAGCTCCCATAGTCTTAGATATCGGTTAAATGTCTTATCCAACACAATTTGAAGTTAAGCTACAAGTTCTAAAATTATGTTTTTATTATATGCATTGACCATGAGTTTCATATGATTACAAGAGCTTCTAATCTCTATTCATGTTCATTATGATTAGTCATTCATCTTACGATATATTGCTCACGTTCCTATTAATTATTCATGCATACTCTACCTACTTAGTACATTCAAATATACTAACGCATATTTTGCCTACTTTATCTCATAATATAGGGGCGGACAACACTCACGACAATCCTATTTGTGGCTAGAGTTGCCCTAGATTCTCAAGGAGTTGGTGAGTCCTTATTTTATCTAGGATGAAACTTTTATTCTTATTATTACAAGACTTTATTCTATATTTTGGGTGAGCTACGAGCTTGTCCTGAGCCCCATCAAAGACTAGACAAGAGGTATGTTTAGACTGCTTATGATGTAGTCTGATTTTGACATCTACTGAGTTGATTTTTCTTAGTACCATTCCCTTGTGATGATTACTTCCGCTTATATTGCCGTGTCTCTTTATCTTTTGTATGAAATGTATGCTAAGATAGCTTATGGTTGGGGACCCTCACATCCTGATTGAGGTGTTGCGGCTTGGCCTTAGTTTGGGTCGTGACAAAACTTGGTATTAGAGCATAAGTTTTAGAGGAGTACTGGAGAGTCTAACATGGCACGTTAAGTAGAGTCTTATTCATTAGTGTGAAGCACGCCACATTCATGAATAAGGGGATATAAAACATCTTAGGAAAAAAAAGTTTCACCTCTTTCATGATCTATGTCATGTGGTAAAGTGGTTAAGTTTTTTCCTCTAACACTTTCTTTGCGATTTCTAGAATATGCCTCTATGAAAATACTCCACTACAAAGAATGTGGTTGATGAAGAGCCACATGCTCCGAATAACCCTTTTCATAATTAAGTTTCCAATGCTGAGTATTTTGAATGGATTTTCAAGTACTTGCTCAAGCTATTACGACCCAAGTTAACTGTGAAGTGGTTGTTCTCATGAACCTAAATATGGGTATAGTGGCAATGAGAGTTTTATATTTCATGAGGATGAATCCTTTGGAGTTTTGGGGTTCTAAAGTTGATAAAGATCTACAAGAGTTTGTTAATAGTATCCACAAGATAATGGACATCAATGGGGTTAGCCTGGTTGAGAGGAAATAGTTGGCCAAGTATCAATTGAAGGGTGTTGCTCAAATTTGGTTTAATTAGTGGAAAAGTTAGAGTCCTAGAGTGGTGGATCCCGTGACTTGGGTTGAGTTCAAGGGAGTATTTCATGATTGCTTTTTCCCATTGGAGTTGAGGGAGGTCAAAGTGCAAGAGTTCATCAGCCTTAAGCAAGGTGGTATGAGAGTGAGGGTGTATTCCCTCCGATTTACTCAATTATCAAAACATACCCCATTCAGGGTTATCGACTCAGGAGCTCGATGAGCAAGTTTATATCGGGTGTGTCGGATATGATCTCAACGGAGGGTAAAATGGCTATGTTGATTTGGGAAATAGACATATCTAGACTTATGACCAACTCTGAGCAAGTAGAGAGTGAAAACCTAAAGGTGAAAAATAAGGAGTCCAAGTGGCCAAGGACCGATGATGGTGAATTCTCTCATGCTAAGTCCAGAAATGGTAGATGTTTTCATTTTCGCCAAAGGCACTCTAGATAAGGGTCTTCTAATGCCATTACTCCAAGGTTTTGAAAGGATAAAATACCTAACCCTAAGCCTCAAGATGGTTCTCCTATTGGCTAAGTTACTCCCGCATGTAAGAAGTGTGGTAGGAACCACAAGAGTGAATGTTTAGCCGAGATAAATGTTTGTTACCAGTGTGGTAAGCCGGGTCATCATGCTAAGGAATGCATAGTCAAAGATAGTTTTTCTCAAGTCTAAGGTGCTTAATGTGCTCAAGTGAAACCAAGTGGTAGTCAACACAACTATATGTTTTATGCTCTCTATGGTAGACAAGAGGTGGAGGAGACTCCCGATGTTGTTACAGATATGTTATTGGTCTTGCACTATGATGTTTATGCTTTGCTTGATCCGGTTGTAAATTAGTCTTTTTTCTCCTTATATGGCCATGAGATATGATGTTAGCCCCAACATGTTATTTGAGCCTATTTTTCATATATACTCCCGTAGATGAGTCAAATGTGGATAAAAGAGTTTACAAAGGTTGTCCGGTTTTGGTTTTTGTAAAATTACTCTATGTGATCTAGTTGATCTTTAGATCACCGATTTTGATGTTATCATTGGTATGGATTGGCTATATGCTTGTTTTAGTTCTATTGATTGTAGAACCCGAGTGGTTAAGTTTCATTCCCAAATGAGCCAATCTTAGAATGAAAGGGTAGTAATTCTTTGTTGAAAGGTCAGTTTATTTCATGCCTTAAAGCTCAAAAATGATTTCTAAGTGTTGCATTTATCATCTTATGGGGGTTATAGATCAAAATTTTAAATTCCCTACTCTAGAGTTAGTCCCCATTGTGAATGAGTTTACGGATGATTTACCTAGTGTCCTTCCCGAATGGGAAACTGATTTTGGCATAGACCTTCTTCTGGGTACTCAACCTATTTCTAATCCTCCATACCAAATGGCCCCGACGGAATTAAAAGAGTTAAAGGATTAATTGAAAGACTTGTTAGACAAATGATTCATTAGACTAAGTATATCCCCATAGGGTTCTCCCATTTTGTTTGTTAGATAGAAGGATGGTTCACTACATGTGTGCATTGACTGCTGGCAATTGAACAACGTAACCATTAAGAATAAATGCCTAATTCCAAAGATAGATGATTTGTTTGATCAATTGCAAGGGGCAAGTTACTTCTCCAACATAAATCTTCTTTTTAGTTATCACCAATTAAGGGTGAGGAAGTTTGATATTCCTAACATGGCATTTCAAATAAGGTATGGCCATTATGAATTCCTAGTTATGTCATTTGGTTTGACCAATGCCCCTATAACTTTCATGGACTTAATAAATAGGGTGTTCAAACAATATTTAAACATGTTTGTAATTGTGTTTATTGATGATATACTGGCTTACTCTTAAAATGAGCAGGAACATGCAAATCACTTGAGGATTGTGTTGCAAACTCTAAGAGGCAAGAAAATATTTTCCAAGTTTGACAAATGTGAGTTTTGGTTAAGGGAGGTAGCTTTTCTTGGTTATATTATATCCGGTGAAGGGATTATGGTTGATCCTAAAAAAATCGAGGCAGTTAAGAATTGTCCTAAACATTATCTCCTTCAGATATTAGAAATTTCTTGGGCCTAGCCGGATACTATAGGAGATTTGTGGAAGGATTTTCATAGATCTCATCACCTTTGACCAAGTTGACTCAAAATAAGGTGAAGTTTCAATGGTTGAAAGCTTGTGAAAAGAGTTTTCAATAGTTGAAAGATCATCTCACTACCATTTCTATTTTGACTCAACCGGAAGGATCTGATGGTTTTAGGGTGTATTTTGACGCTTCTAGGGTTAGTCTTGGTTATGTTTTGATGCAAAATGGTAAGATAATAGCCTATGCTTCTAAGCAACTTAAAGTGCATGAATAGAATCATCCTACTCTGATTTGGAGCTAGCGGTCATTGTGTTTGCTTTGAAGATTTGGAGACACTACCTTCACTGTGTCCATGTGGATGTGTTCACTGGCTATATGAGTTTGCAATATGTGTTTAAGCAAAAATATTTGATCCTTCAACAATGGAGACAGCTTGAATTGTTGAAGTACTATGATATGATTGTGTTATACAATCTAGGAAAAGCTAATGTGGTTGCTGATGCACTATGCTGATTGTCCATGAGTAGTGTTGCACATGTTGAGGAAGATAAGAAAGAATTGATCAAAGATGTCCAAAGATTAGCACATTTAGGTATGCGTCTGGTTGATTCTAATGATGGATGTATTTTTGTGAACAATGGTTCAGAATTATCTCTTGTAGTAGATGTTAAGGCTAAGCAAGTCCATGATCCGGTGTTAGTTGAGTTGAAGAAATAGATTGCCAAAAGAGCCATTGAGGCTTTCTCCCATGGGGGAGATGGTGTGCTTCGTTATCAAGGTCAGTTGTATGTAGCTAATGTTGATGGGTTAAGAGAGTTTGATATTGAATGAGGCTCATAGTTCTCAATATTCGATTCATCTGGGTTCCACCAAGATGTATCATGATTTGAGGGAAGTGTATTAGTGGAATGGCATAGAGAAGGACATAGTGGAATTTGTAGCTAAGTGTACAAATTGTCGACAAGTGAAAGCTAAAGCTAGGTTTTCCAGATTTCCATAAGGTTTCTTCTTCAGTTCTTAGTGAATGCTAGCAAGGTAAGTGTTATTGATTCATGGGCTCTTCTCACCCATGAAGTCCCAATGTTGCCTCAAGTTTTCATTTAATTTTTAATTAATTATGAACCCTAGTTTTAATAAATTGCATAGGGATGGTTTGATTTCATTTTTAAATATTATCAATTATCTTTATATGCATGTTCTAATATGAATTGCATGATTTAAAGTTGAATTACAAAAGCCCATGCATAAAGCTATATTTTAAAGCAATAATTATAAAGTTAAGATGAGTTTATGAGTTGATCATGAGTTAAATGATTTTCAATGAAAGTTTTATGTGAGTTAAAGTTGAGATTTATAATTCTAAAGATAAAGTTATGATGATGATCAGAGTTGTTATAAAGGTGGTGATAAGAACAATTCTCATAGAGGTTATGGATTCTTATGAATCACTAAGTAGATAAGCTATTCGTAATATATTTTAAAGATGGATTGATAGGCAATTACTATCTTTCCTTACTATGTTATGATCATGATTATGATATTCCTTTGGGATATTGATTAAGAACCGAGAGGGCTTCTAGGTGGGGTTTGGTCTGGTAACGCAGTTAGTTATCCAAGAAAATCCTTGTAGAAATCTAAAGTCCCAAACTACGTTACCCACATAGGTTGTATTCATGGTCTAACTAGTGGATCCACATATCCTAGTTTCAATGCAGGAGTCATTGGCCTGTCTCAATGCATGAGTCATCAAATTCTATGTAATAGATCACATGGGCATAGTTGTCAGTTAAAGGTTCTATTCAACATAAGTTGGAGTTAAGTATGAGATGTCAGGTTATGAGTTTATGATGAAGTTCCTATGATATGCATTGACCATGAGTTTCTTATGTTTAAAATTGAGTTTAACCTATACTCATGTTCATTATTATTGGTCCTGCTTCTTATGGCATACTGATTACATTGTTTTACTTGTTCATGAATACCTCAGATACTAATTATATTCAAATGTACTAACATATATTTTCCATACATTATCTCATATTGTAGGGATGGACGACACTCACGATCATCCTACTCGTGGCTAGAGATTTCTCTAGATTTCAAAGACGTTGGTGAGTCCTCATTTTATGGAAGGAAGGACTTTTATTCATGTTACTATTGTTTTTTACTTTCTTCCATTGTTAGGGTGAGCTAGGAGCTTGTTCTAAGCCCCCGTCAAAGAATAGACTAGAGGCATGCGTAGACAATACTCATTGGTGTAGGCCATATTGGATGTTTATAGAGTTGATTTCCCTTAGTCCTATTCCCCAATTAATGATTACTTCCACTTATGTTTCTATTGCTCTTACCTTATGTATGCTAAAATGGAATATAGTTAGGGTCCCTCGTATCCTGATCACCGTGTTATGACTAGGGCCTAGGTTGGGTCGTAACAAACTTGGTATCAGAGCACAAAGTTTAGAAGAGTCCTACGAAGTCTAACATGCCACTTTAGGTAGAGTTTTATTCATTAGTGTGAAGTGTGCCACATCCATGAATAGGAGGCTACAAAATGTCTTAGGAAAAAATTTGACTTCTTTCATGATCTATGTTATGCAGTAAGTGGTTAAGTCTTTTCCCTCTAACACTTGTTCTTTCCAATTTTCAGATTATGCCTCTACAAAGATACCCTGCTAGAAGGAATGTGGTTAAAGATGAGCAACAAACTCCAAATGATTCTTTAAATAATTAAGTTACCAATGCTGAATTTTGAGCGGCTTTTTAAGTACTTGCTCAAGTCATTACGACTCAAGTAAATTGTGAGGTAGTTTCTCCCATGAATCCGAATACTAGTACGGAGGCAATAATAATTTGCAATTTCCTGAGGATGAATCCTCCAGAGTTTTGGGTTTCTAAAGTTGCTGAGGATCCTCATGAGTTGGTTGAAAGCATCCATAAGATTGTTGAGATCATGGGAATTATCCCGATTGAAAGGGAGGAGTTGGATATGAATCAATTTAGGGGTGTTTCTCAAATTTGGTTTGATCAATTAAAAGGTGAGAGGCCAAGAGATGCAGAGTGCGTGGCTTGGGAGGAGTTCAAAAGAGTATTTCTTGATCCTTTTTCCCACTAGGGTTGATAGAGGTGAATGTGGAAATGTTTATCAACCTTAAGCAACGTGATATGAGTGTGAGAAAGTATGCCCTCAAGTTTGATCAATTATCAAAATATGCTCTATTCATGGTTGCCGACTGAAGAGCTCATATGCACAAGTTCAAATCGGGTGTGTCTGACATGGTTGAAATGGAATGCAAAACAACGATGTTGATTTGGGAGATGGATATATCTAAACTCATGACCTATGCGGAGCTAGTAGAAAGTGAGAAGCTAAAGGTGAAGAATAGGGAGTCTAAGAGGCCAAGGACCGATGATAGTGAATTTTCTCATGCTAAGTCCAAAAGTTGTAGAAGTCCTCGTTTTCACCAAAAGTACTCCAGCCAAGGGTCTTCTAATCTACTACTCCAAGTTTTGATAAAGATAGGGTGATCAACCCTAAAGTTGGGCCAAGTTACTCCCGCATGCTAGAAGTATGGTAGGAACCACAAGGGTGAATGTCTAGCCGGGTTTAATATGTACTATTTGTGTAGTAAGCCGGGTTATCATGCTAAGGAATGCAAGGTCAAATATGTTCATGCTCAAGGAAAAGTTGCTCAAGGTGTCCATGGTCAACCAAAGGGTGGTTAATGCAACAATAAGTTCTCTGCCCTCTATGGTAGGCAAGAGGTGGAGGAAACTCTTGATATTATTATCAGTATGTTATGGTCTTTCACTATGATGTTTATGCTTTGATTTATCCAAGTGAAAATTTATCTTTTATTTCCCCTTATGTGGCCATGAGGTTTGATGTTAGTCCCAAGACATTGTTGGAGCCTTTCTCCATTTATACTCCCGTAGGTGAGTCAATTGTAGCTAAAATAGTCTATAAAAGTTGTCCGTATATGGTTTTTGATAAAGTTACCCTATATGACCTAGTTGAGCTTGAGATGAACAATTTGGATGGTATCCTTGGTATGAATTGGCTATATGCATGTTATGTTTCTATTATTATAGAACGCAAATGGTTTTGTTTCAATTACCAATTAAGCCAGTCCTAGAATGGAAGGGTAGTAACTCCGTGTTTAAAGGTCAATACATTTCGTGCCTTAAATCTAGGAAGATGGTTTCCAAGGGTTGTATTTATCATTTTTTAAGGGTTATGGATGTAAATTCTAAAGCCCCAACCCTAGAGTCGGTCCTTATTATAAATGAGTTTCCTAATGATTTACCCAATGTGTCTCCCAAAATGGAGATTGATTTTGGTATAGATCTTCTTCTGGATACTCAACCTATTTCTATTCCTCCTTAACGGATGGCTCCGGTGGAATTAAAAGAGTTCAAGGATTAAATAAAGGACTTGTTAGATAAGGGGTTCATTAGGCCAGGTATTTCTCCATGGGGTGCTTCCGTATTGTTTGTTAAAAAGAAGGATGGTTCACTACATATGTGCATTGATTATCGGCAATTGAATAAGGTAACCATCAAGAACAAGTATCTAATTCCAAGAATAGATCACTTGTTAGATCAATTGCAAGGGACATGTTACTTCTCCAAAATAAACCTTCATTCTGGTTATCACCCATTGAGGGTGAGGGAATGTGACATTCTCAAAATGGCATTTTGGATGAGGTATGACCATTATACATTTCTAGTTATGTCATTTGGTTTGACCAATTCTCCCGTGGCTTTTATGGAATTAGTGAATAGGGTGTTCAAGAAGTACCTAGATATGCTCGTGATTGTATTCATCGATGATATTTTGGTTCACTCTCGCAATGAGAAAGAGGATGCAAGTACATGAGGATTGTATTGCAAACTTCAAGAGATAAACAACTATTTCCAAAGTTCAACAAATGTGATTTTTGGTTAAGAGAGGTGGCCTTCCTTTTTCACATTGTCTCCGGTGGAAGAATTATGATTGATCCTAAGAAAACTGAAACAGTTAAGAAGTGGCCTAGACCATTATCTCCTTTGGACATTAGAAGTTTCTTAGGCCTAGCCGGATACTATACGGTATTTATGGAAGGATTTTTATCTATATCGTCACCTTCGACCAACTTGACTCAAAAAAGGAGAAGTTTCAATGGTCAAAAACATGTGAAAAGACTTTTCAAGAATTGAAGGATCATCTCACTACCGCTCTTATCTTGACCTTACCGAAAGGGTCTGATGGTTTTATGGTATATTGTGATGTCTCAACGGTTGGTCTTGGTTGTGTATCGATGTAATATGGTAAGGTAATAGCCTATGCTTATAGGAAACTTAAGGTGCATGAACGGAACTATCCAACCCATGATCTTGAACTAGCGGCGGTTATGTTTGCCTTGAAGATTTGGAGACACTACCTTTATGGTGTCCATGTGGATGTGTTCACTGATCCTAAGAGTTTACAATATGAGTTTAAGTAAAAACACTTGAACCTTTGGCAAAGGAAATAACTTCAGTTGTTTAAAAATTATGATATGAGTGTGTTGTATCATCCGGCAAGGAAAGTATGGTTGTCGATGCACTAAATAGATTGTCCATGAGAAGTGTGGTACATGTTGAAGAAGACAAGAAAGAATTAATTAAAGATGTTCATAGGTTGGCACGTTTAGGGGTGCATTTATTTGATTCCAATGATGGATGTTTTCTTGTTCATAATTCTTTGGAATCGTCTCTTGTAGCGGATATTAAGGCCAAGCAAGACCAAGATCCAATATTGGTTGAGGTAAACAAGCCGGTTGCCAAATAATCCATTGAGGCTTTCTCCCAAGGGGGAGATTGTGTGCTATGTTACCAAGGTTATTTGTGTATATCTAATGTTGATGGATTAAGAGAGTTGATATTGAAAGAGGCTCATACTTCCTAATACTCGATTCATTCGGGTTCCACCAAGATGTATCATGACTTGAGAGAAGTGTATTGGTTTAATTGCATGAAGAAGGACATAGCGAAGTTTGTAGCTACGTGTCCAAATTGCCAACAATTCAAAGACTGGGAGGTCTAGACCAAGATATTGAGATTCCAACTTGGAAGAAGCCACATGATTCCATTTGGGTTATTGTAGATCGGATGACCAAGGCAGCTCATTTTCTACCGATTAAGACGCTCTATGGTGTTGAATATTATGCTTAGTTGTATGTTTGTGAGTTAGTACGAGTTCATGGTATGCTCTTGTACATCATATTAGATCGAGGTAGACAATTCACTTCAAATTTTTTGATGTTATTTCAAAAGGTTCTCGGTACAAAGTTAAAGTTAAGTACCGCTTTTCATCCTCAAACTGACAGTTAAGCTGAAAGAATGATCCAAACTTTAGAGGATATTTTAAGGGCATATGTTATTAATTATTAAGGAAGTTAAGATGAACATTTGACATTGATTGATTTTTCCTATAATATCACTTTAGTATCCAAATGGCTCCTTTCAAAGCATTGTATGGGGGGAGATGTAGATCTCCGGTGGGATGGTTTAAAGTTGGTGAGATGGCATTGATGGGTCCAAATTTGATTATCTATGCTATGGAGAAGGTAAGACTCGTAAGGGAGAGGTCGAAAAAGTCTCAAAGTCGTCAAAAGTCCTATTCCAATGTTAGGAAAAGAGAGCTTGAATTTGAAGTGGATGATTGGGTCTATTACAAGGTTTTTCCCATGAAGGGTGTAATGCGTTTTGGCAAGAAAGAGAAATTTAATCCTAGATATGTTGGACCTTACAAGATATTGATATGTGTTGGCGAAGTGGCTTATGAGTTAGATTTCATATTTAAGTTAGCTATGGTTCACCCAGTGTTTTATGTGTCTATGTTGAGAATATTTGTGGGTGATCTAAACTCCATTGTGCCATTGAAAGATGTAATTTTTAAGGAGAATTTGACTTTTAAGAAAGTTCTGGTGAAAATCTTAGACCGGCAAGTTAAGAAGTTATGAAACCAAAATGTTGTGTCCGTCAAAGTGTTATGGAGGAATCAACAAGTATAAAGTGCTACTTGGGAGGCGGAGGCGGATATATTGAAATTTGTTCCTATTCAAGATAATTGAACTCTTATGTATTTAGTTCCTCTTATGCCATTAATATGCATGCATGTTCATGAAAAAGTTGATTTTCAAGTCATAATTTTATGTTAAGTTGAAGTTTTCATGTTCCATGCATTATAAGATGTCATCATGTTTATGTTGGGTTGATAGTCCCCTTTTCGTGTCCTTTCTATGATAAGTTATTCCCATTCGAGGATGATTGTTTCCAAGGGGGAGATATTATAAGACCCTGCAAATCAAAAAGTCGAAAACCAAGAAGAAAATTCTCAAATCTTGAACTGAACCCAAATTTACAATGGTCTCTATGAGCCGTAGAAGTTTGCACGACCCATAGAAATGAGTCGTTAAGGGAGTCATTATTGTTAGTCATGACCAACCTTCAAAGGAGGTCCTACGACTTACTGTTATGACCCATTCTCATATAGACAACCCATAGACTTGGCTTGTAGCACAACTTCAAAGACAAGTTTCAAGGGTCCCTTGAGGTCAAGTCTACGACTTGATAGGATGACCCATAACCAAATCTTGAGTCTCTCAAATTTGCAAGTTTTTGAGACCTACAGGACAAGCCAATAGGACGAACCGTAGACAAAATAACGGGCCGTAAACCTTACCCATTCAATAATATTAGAGACTAAAATTTTAGACCTTTTCTCAGACCTGTAGGACGATTCATTTAATCAACTCATCATTATCAAGACGACCCATGGAAAGGGATTCATCGAGTCAACTTTCAGATTTTAATGAAGGGCAATTGTGTCTTCTTCCAAGTTTTGTTCAATGAACCTAGACACTTTTATGGCCAAGTTCAAAGTCTATAAATATTCAATTCTTCAAATTTCCCTCCTATTGAATTCATTCTCCTAAAATTTTCTAAGGCAAGAACAAAGTCTCTCAAGGTTTTCTCTTCAAGCTAAAGCTAGGGTGTCCAGATTTCTACAAGGTTTGTTCTTCAATTCGTAGTGAATTCTAATAAGGTATTTAGGGATTGATTCATGGGCTTTTTTCACCTATGAAGTCCCAAATATTCCTCAAGTTGTCATTCAATTTTCAATTAATTATGAATCCTAGTGTTGGTGAATTGCATTGGGCTAGTGTGATTTCTTTTTAAAATGTTATCAATGATCTTTATATGCATGTTTTCATATGAAATGCATGATTTCAAGTTGAATTAAGATGTCCATGCAAAAAGCTATATTTTTAAGTTATGATTATGAAGTTAAGATGAGTTTATGAGTTAAATGATTTTCGATAAAAGTTTATATGAGTTAAAGTTGAGATTTATGATCCTAAAGTTAAAGTTATGATGATGATAGGAGTTAAGATCAAAAGAAGTTTTAAAGATGGTTATAAGGATAATTCTCACAAAGGTTATGGATTCTTATGAATAACCAAGTAGATAAGCTATTCGTAATATGTTTTAAAGATGGATTGATAGGCAGTTACTATCGTTCCCTACTATGTTATGATCGTGTTTATGATATTCTATTGGGATATTGACTAAGCACTGAGAGAGCTTCTAGATGGGGTTCAGTACGGTAACGCAGTTAGTTATCCAAGAGAATCCTAGTATAAATCTAAAGTCCCAAACTATGTTACCCATGTAGGTTGCCTTCATGGCCTAACTAGTGGATCCACATAGCCCAGTTGAATAGTTACTTTTGTTATTGGCCTGTCTCAATGCAGGTGTCATCGAATTTCATGTAATAACATGCATGGTCTTAGTTGTCGGTTAAAGGTCCTATCCCATATAAGTTGGAGTTAAGTATGATATGTCAAGTTATGAGTTTATGATGAAGTTCTTATGATACGCATTGACCATGCATTTCTTATGTTTTAAATTGCTTTTAAGCTATACTCAAGTTCATTATGAATGGTCATGCATCTTATGGCAAATTGATTATGTTCTTTTACTTGTTCATGCATACCTCACATAATTAGTACATTCAAATATACTAATGCATATTTTCCCTACATTGTCTCATAATGTAGGGACGTATGACACTCACGATCATCCTACTTATAGCTAGAGATTTCTTTAAATTTCAAAAACGTTGGTGGGTCCTCATTCTACCAAGGAAATGACTTTTATTCATGTTACTGTTATTTTTCACTTTCTTCTTTTGTTAGGCTGAGCTATGATCTTATCCTAAGCCCCCTTCAAAGAATAGACTAGAGGCCTGTATAGACGATACTCATTGGTGTAGTCTGGATTGGATGTTTATGGAGTTTATTTTCCTTAGTCCCATTCCCCACTTAATGATTACTTACGCTTATTTTTATATTGTTCTTTACCCTATGCATGTGATGTATGCTAAAATAACTTATGATTGGAATTTATTGCATTCTGATAATCATGTTACAACTAGGATCTAGGTCGGGTTGTGATAAAAAAGTCTCATAGATTAAGTTTTAGAATAAATGAGAGCTATGTCATTCCCCAAGTTTGGTTCAATGAACCTACACACTTTTAAGACCAAGTTAAAGTCTATATATATATATTCAATTCTTCAAATTCCCCTCGTATTCAATTTATTCTCCTAAATTTCTCAAAGGAAAGAACAAAGACTCGCAAGTTTTCTATTCACACTTAAGCTAGGGTTCTAGATTTCTTCAAGATTTCTTCTTCAATTATTAGTGAATTCGATCGAGGTATGTTTGGATTGATTCATGGGTCCCTTTCACCCATAAATCTTCAAAGCTATCTCAAAGTTTCTTTCAATTTCTATTGAGTTATGAATGATAGTTTTGATGAATTTCATTGGGGTGATTCAATTACATTTTTATATGTTATCAATCATCATTATATGCATGTTTTGCATATGAATTGAATGATTTTCAGATAAATTATCAATTCCCATGCATAAAGCTATTTTAGAGTTATGATTGTGAAAGTTAAAGATGATTTTATGAGTTGATCATGTGTTCTATGATTTTCAATGAAAGTTTGTATGATTTAAAGTTGAGATTATGATGAAAGTTATGATAATGATCAAAGTTAAGATCAAAGAAGTTATTATGGTATGACAAGTCCAATTCTGATAGAATCATGCCCACATACTTAATACATTTAAATGTACTAACGGATATTGTTGCCTACATTGTCTCATAATGTAGGGATTGAGGTTGAGGATCCTACCCACACACTTGGCTAGTTGAGTTCATACAACGAAGTCTTGGTGAGTCATCATCTATCGAGGGAGGTTTATGAGTTGGTTGATCTTTCCAAGACATTTTTTTTTATTTTGAGGGTGAGCTAGAGACATATCTTAGCCCCACCCATGTTCATGAGTAGAGGCATTAGTTGGATAAATATTTTGAGTCTATGTTGTCGATTTACATTCTTCTTATGAATCATGTTTTAGACTCTCTTATGATATTTCCGCATTTACTTTACCTTATGCATGCTTTATGATATGCCAAGATGCTTAGTTGACGCCCTTCGGGATTTCGATTATCGTGTTATGACTAGGCCCTACACTGGGTTGTAACAACATTTTATTGATAAGTTATAATAGGTGAATTATTCCTTTTTGGGGACTGGCTATGACTGCTTATATTTACTATTGTAGTTTCTCATATGTTACAACATAAGACTCATATGTTGCAACAAAAGACTCATATGTTGAAACATAAGAATAATATGTTGCAACTTGTGAGTTATATGTTGAAACATAACGATTTTATATCGCATCAAGAAAATAATGCGTTGCAGCATAAGGCTCATATGTTGCAACTCGTGAGTAATAAGTTGAAACATAAGCCTTATTTGTCACATTAGGATAGTAATATGTTGCAGCATAAGACTTAATTGTTGTAACTCATGAGACATATGTTGAAACATAAAGGTAATTAACAAAATATTTTACGTATTGATTAAACATAACAAAATCCTAAATTAACACAATAAAAATAACAGAAAAAATCAACCTAATACTTTGTTTCGCAAATTAATCTTTCAATAATTTTCCAACTACAACCCCAACGAAAATTATTGATAAGATAGTTACATTTGAATCATTAGGTTCTAATTTATTTTCATGCACTACTATATCAGGTGAAGATTTCCCAAAATATTCCTCGGATAATTTCACTCTATTTATTCTGAGATTCTAATCTTTTAAAGCTTCAACAACTTCATCATAACTGTCATACTTTTGATACAAGCTTCCACTAACGTCGATCAATATTTCTGCACACTCTTGCCAAGTAGAGTATATACCCTCTTTTTCCTCCTTAAAAATAATAGAAAAATACTTAGCCATGAGATGACATTTAGACAAGAAAATAGAGAGAGAGAAGAAAATATCGAAAGTACTAACAATAGAAGAACAAAAAAGGAAAGAAAAAAGAGAAGCACTTCTCATAAATAAAGAAGGAGGGTGCAGTCAAAATATTATTTATTAAAGAAATGCCGCCCAAGAAAAAATTCTTTGAAAATGGAAGTTTGACCTTGGGGCTTTGATTGTGGTTTAGGATTATTGGTTTTAATTTATAGGGGATTTTGGGTATAAAATTAAATTGAATTGACTGATCCAACCTTTTCAGCCTCTTTTAATTACGAAAATACCCTAAAAAGTGTTTTTTTGCCAATTTATGTCAAATTTTCCGTGCCATCTAGCATTACCCTAAAAATTTATCATTAAGGATAAAAATAATTAAAATTAAGTTATTTTTAATTATAATAAAGTAACATTCTTTTTAAGATTGTTTAAGAAAAGTATGCCATATAATTTTAAAAAAGGAGTAAAAGACAATATTTGAGACGAGTTTTAGGGTTGGGGCTTAGTAAAAATGTGTGGGAGCAATTTGTGGCGACAAAGGTATATTGAGGCGTAAGTCATACAATATGGACGTACGATGCATTGGGTGAGTTTTGTTTTGGGGCTTAGGCCACAAGTAAATATGTCGTTAAATTAATACTGAAAAACATAAAATTTATCTTTTTCTTTTAAGAAGTTGATAAGCTAAAAATCTAAATATTTTTTCTTTTTAGCTCTATATTTTATTCTTTCACCGGTTAAGGAAGAAATTGATCAATTAACAAAATAGAAAACAAAAACATACCAGTTTCATCAATTATGCTATTTTGATTTGATACTTAAGCTAATTTGGTTTGATTCTTCTGATTATAGGTTTTATCTTAATTTTTTTCAAGTTAATTTATAAAATGCTACTCAATTTTCTGGTTATTTCTTCTGAGATAAATATTTCCGATTATATTTTTACTTAATAATTAATTTAATCAATACTTTAAGATGAAGCTATCACGCCCCGAGTATACATCTATAGCATGACTGACACTTGAAAATCATTTCTGATCCTAACTGAACTACTGGCCTAGTTAATTCCTGAGCATAAGACTAAACATAAATGCATAAGCTTTAATAATGAGTATTTAAACATTTGAAAATAACATCTCATGCAAAGTATGAAAATAGAAAACCTCTAAAAATGAGAAGATTGAACAAACTTACTATCTTGTGTATGAAACCTCTACTAACCATGGATAGGTGTCGGAACAGGACCCACGACTACCTCAAAATATCTGAAAAGATACTATAAATTAAATGCATAAATGAAAGGACCATCAAAAAGTAAGGAGGTCTCACCAAAGAATGATGTAGTGATGATCTCATTGGAGCGCCCGTTGATGAACCTGAGCACCTATATTTGCATCATAAAATGATGAAATGTCGAAAGATGTTAGTACATGGAATTTACAATATGTAATAAAGCTGAATGAAATAATAACTGAACTAAACTAAATACTCTTGCTAAAAGAAATACTAAAAGTAACTGACCGAAAATAAAGCATGCAAGTTTATAAATCAAGTAAGGCTTTACAATTGAGATAAGGTTAATGCATATCAATTTCAAAAATATTACTTTACCATTCTTGGGGAGTTTCTCCAACTAACAACCATCACTATGAGAATCGTGATAATACAACGTCTAACACATGTTTTCAGAGCCATCTTATAGCTTGCTAGAGTATACGACAACAAAACTGAACTTATGGATCTATCTAAAATCCCTTCTGAGGAGCTACATAAGGAGTCGTCCGAACCAACGGTATGATCCTATCTACGTTGGCAGTGCAATTTATAGAGTTAGAGTGATTTGAACTCTTAATCAAAATGGTGCTAAATACTACTTCAAAAAACATGCATAAAAACTCATAATACAATAATAATAACTATGATGAGAAAATATTAAAACTTAATTTTTGAAGTTATACTGAACTTTACTTTAACTAACTAAAACTGCTTATGAAAAAAATTATGCTTTCTTTAAAATAGTCATACTTTTCTCAATACAAAATAATGTATTTGGAATTCTTAGTGTTCCCTTAAAACATTTCTAGAATGATAATTCAGTTACTTGAACTTACTTTTATCTAGAAATCAATGCATGAAAATAGTTATGCAAAAGCTTTCAACAATTATTAGCTAAATAGAGTTCATGTGATGGAATAAGCATGAACAACACTTCAAAGATTGGAAATACAAAAAAAATAATTCAATGAAAAGAATTCAAGAAATATTCGAAACTCGAGAACTTGGGATAAAAATCCTATGTTTGAATCTTACTGACTGAATTTTGATGTAGGACCTGAGGAAGAATTTAGTTTATCAGTATGGATAGCCTTACTATAAGACCCCAAAAGTTGGAAAGTCGTAAAAAGAAGTTGGCAATGTCATATTATCATTGTTCATGCATGCTTCTCACATAATTAATGTATTTCATATACCAATGCATACTTTTGCCTATACTGTGTCATAATGTAGGGACCGACGATCATCAGATCATCCTTCCGATCATGGCTAGATCAGATTACTTAGCTTTGACACTTGATTAGTGAGTCCTGATGCTTCGAGGATGTAACCAACATGAATTTATATTTCCTTATATAACGTTATCTTTTATATTTTGGGAGAGGTAGAAGTTTGTCATATGCCCCAATCTAGACTAGTAGAGGCATGTTTAGAATATCATGAATATGTAGCTCTATTTATTCGAACTAATATTTTCAAATTTTCTCCTTATTCAAGATTCTTTGTTGACGACTTGTTTCCACATTATATGATTTAGTCGAGTATTTCTTTCGTTACTTTATGTATGATCATATATGATATGTTAAGAGGCTTGGTAGGAGTCCTTGGTGATTTTAGTTTTCGTATAACACCTAGGACCTAGCTTAGGTCATGACACTTCTGACCCTAATTCAACTCAAATACACTTCAAATACTTAGGGATTGATCCTAATACATATATACAATTAAAATTCTCGAGTTTGGTCCTATACACATATAAAGAATAGTTCGGGTATTAGCATTAAAATTTTTGGGGTATTATATCTCTATTACCCTTTTTACCCCAATTATTTATGATTCTACTTTCTGCCTTACTTACCAATATAATTTGATAGGTACTGATGTCCAATATATGCTGCAGGTTCATACAGAGATTTTAATCGGCCTTTGCAGTAGGATATTGTCTCAATTGAGGATTGCAAAGTTTCATTCTTTATGGAGTTTTTTGTTATCTGTAGGCTTTGCATTATTGAGTTTTATATGTAATTGTTGACATCGTTGGGGACTTTACCAAACCATTTGAGTTGTAGTATTTGTGGATACTTGTGAACATATTCTATTAGGTCTTCTCATCTTTCATTTATAGCCTTTTCGACTTATCATTTATATGATTTCAGTTTCTTATTGTCTTAATAGTCATTTTATCATTAATTTTGTGATGACCTCGTTGATCCACTTATCTTGTTTCAGTAGTTGATTATGATGGCATTGTTGGCCCTTGTTGTTCCCTTTTTATTATGTTTCAGTTGCTAGCTTTTTCGAATAAGGTATTAGGTGCATGTTGCGCCTCTCCTATTTTGGGGTGTGACCAACTTAATATCAGAGCAGGTCGTGTCCTAGGGAGTGCACAAGTCGTGTCTAGTAGAGTCTTGCTTATGATGTATTGTGCACCACACTTATAGTCAGAGGTTGTAAGTCCTTCAGGGATAGTGACTAAGGTTTGTTCACTTAGATCATGCGATAATGCTAATTCATAGGAAGTTACTTCTAATTCACACTCCGCTTAGCATCATGTAAATTATGTCTATTAATAGTAACCTTATATCGGGCCAAAAGGCCAAATGCTAGTTTTGCAAGAAGGTAATTTTCATCTTATAACCCCTAATCACATAGATGATTTCTATATACTGTGTGTTTTTGAATACCTCAACTAGACAGTGACTTATATGAGTTCTTCTATACGCACTTGGTTCAACAATAAGTATCTTTAATTCTTTTATAAGGATGTGTGTGAAGATTTATGTATGTTTTATAGTAAGGTCAAAGGAGATTATTACACGAATAAATATTAGAGTCAACTAATACCGAGGGGTTAGACATAAGTTAATACTCAGATTAGAAGCAAATATAGTATCATTTATTTTTCACGACTATGCAAATGATTGCTTTTGAGATATGGCAAAATATTGCTTGAATCAATTGAATTATATATATTATATATATGAAATGAATTTCTTTGTCAGAATGTGGCTCTTCAAATGCCTAAGGAAATGATTTTAGATTTACATATGTACTATTTTTTTCTAGTGAATAAATTTAATATGTCTTCATATGTGAATCTTATATAATTTACTTGGTTATAAGATTATGTGTGTTACATGCCTTACAAGGTAACTCTTACTTGTTGCTTGGTTCATGAGTTGCTAGTTATATGCTATTTATTTCCTTTATTCTGGAGGTCATTTATTTTATTAATTTGTGTTATAATTGATTTTTTGTTTTCATAAGAAATTCATTACATCAATCAATTTCATACATATTACTAGTTTCATATAGAAAATGCCTACTTTTTATATATATATATCAACCTACATGCTAGATACCTTTTAAATTATAAACCATGACTAGGGTGACCCCATTGAATGTTTTATTGTTTGTCATACAATTGACTGCCTATAAGAGTAAGTCGTCAAAAATTTATATATGAATATATTACAATATATTTTCTTTTAAGATTATATGCGCTATATTTTTCATGAAGCAAGGGTATACATGATACTATTTTCATAAGTTCACTAGTTTATATGCTAAGTCCCCTTTGGGATTAATAAGGTACACATTATTTGTACCACCAACCCTCTGTCTGTCGTTGCATGTTTTGAGAATTTTTAAGTATATGCTACTTATTTTATGAAAAATTTACTTATATACTACATGTTACATGAAGTGTTGGCAAATACATATTGTCCTCAACATGAATTTTGTTGCTTAGGTGTTTTCCATGGAAGCTTAAAGAAATACTTGTAATAATTATTTTATTCATATTGTTGATTATAATTCTTGTCATATTTCTTCACCTTACGTATTTGAATTGTTAATCAAGAACAATATTCTTGATTATATGTAAAATTTCTTTAGAATGTATGGTAGAATATATACAATTATCATGCCATATTGTTCTTGGTGACTTGAATCAATAAATACTGGTAGCTCCTTATATTATAAAAGAAAGTACATGATGAATTAGCTTCTATGTTGTTGACTCGTATTAGTAAAATGACTAAGTTTATGTGAGTTTGTACTAAAAGAGAGATAGTAAGAATTCACTATATAAGAGTTTTATAAGTTTCATGTTTTGTATTTGATATCTGCCTATTTTGTGTTCTAATGTGTATATGGATAATGAAGCTTCCTAGATCTATGTGATGTATCCTATGTCGCCTACTGATAATTTAATTTATTCTCCCAAGAACTTCTATCATAAATGTTATCTATGAACCATCTTATAAGAAAGTATTTTATAATATTTTGAAATCTTTCAAGTTCTTTTCATAATATGACAGTATTATTTGAGTAATTATGCTACCCTATGAATTTTTCAAAGCTAATAAGATATATGAGTGAGTATTTATATTTGTTGCCCAATAAGATGGTAGTATAAATTTATATGTAAGTTTATCGCAAAATAATTATTGCTAACCCACGAAGGTTTAGACTTATCTATATGTTAAATGAACCGGCCATTTCTTTGCTATATGTTTCATAAGATAAGGACTTACATGACTATGTAATTCATGGAGTATTTTGTTATATATTACTTGCTTGGAAGAAGACAAGATCATTTGATTGTGTGCATATGCGTTATAGATAATATTTTCACATTTCATAGGTTATTTTACAGTGTGTCGTAAATTATTCATGATGTAGTTTTTTAGGACACATATATAAAGTATACATTATATAAATTATTGGTTACATGCTATTATTTTATAAAGAATGTACTTACATATTATATACTTCATAAAGATATTGATACATGTGTAATATATTTCATGAGATAATTGATTCTATAGTATTTGTATCCTAGATCATTAACTCATAGGGTATGTGTGATATGAATTATTATTGAAATGTTGCCTATTTTATAAATATCATGTTAATATATTATATTTTATGTAAGATAATGACTCACGTGGTACATGACTCATGTACTTCATGCTCATACATTATGTGCTTCATAAAATACAGATCACATGTTACATGCATACACATTAAAGGATGTATACTCACAAGTCAAAGAAGTGTAGCTTGTATGTTATAGACAATGTACAACACTTTTTTGTATGACACATGTCTCGTAGATTATTTCTGAAATTTGTACGTTCTCAAAGTTTATATAATTAGTGTGTCGAAGCCCTATTACTCAAATGATGCATGATTTATTGACTATAAGATGTAAATGCATTTATTTCAAAACTACAAATCTATGTACTAATATGTCACCTATCGCATAAAGCCTAGTACAGGTCAGGTGTCCCTTCAAGACTATCTACTTAAATGTTATCCATAAATCATCTGTTCATAAAATTAATTCTATCCAGATTATTTGCTCATACTCTATGTGTTTCACAGAAAATGTTTTTATACAATATATTCTTCAAAATATGCTTATCACATATACTAATAGTTCCAGACTTATTTTTCCATATGTTATTTATCTCCAAAAAAAATTGATTATATATCATATGCCTACATATTAGAAATTAATTTCTCCAGTACTAAAAGTATCACAATAGGCGAGTCTTGGCTAGAATATTTTATTCTTTATAAAAAATATGTTTATGTGCTACACGCTATATACTTTAAGGGATAATATCATATTCGATGCATTACCAATATATTATTATCACAAGCTGACCTAGTGCCCGTCGTAACATGACGATCGAAACCTCAAAGGGCCCTAACCAAACCTCTTGAAATATCGTAAGCATACATAAGGTAAAATAAATATGGAAATAACATAAAAAAAGTCTAAAACATGAATCATAAGGAAAATAGGAATTGATAACGTAGACTCTAAAACATATATCCAATAATGCCTTCTCTACATAAGACGGGCGGATGATCGACCTCTGCCCCTACATTATGAGAAAATGTAGGAAAAATGTGCGTTAGTACATAGAAGGTACTAAGTATGTGAGATATGCATGAAAAAGTAAAGGACATGATCAATATGACATAAGATGCATGACCAACATAATGAACATGAGAAAAGCTTAAAAGCATTTGAAGACATATGAAAAATCTTAACTTCATCGTAAAACTCATAGTTTTATCTTGAACTTGTGTGGTATAAGTCCTTTAACCGACATCTTAAGACCATGTCAGCTATAACATGGAATCTGATGTATCCTTCATCAAGAAAAGGGAGGATACCTTTCCAAGGTATACTCTGTTATGGTACTGAACTCAACTCAACTATGCTATTTGTGGATCCACTAGTTAGGCTGTGAAGACAATCCTACACGGGTGGCATAGTTTGTGACTTTAGGTTGCTATTAGGGTTCCTTTGGGAAACTAACTGCTTTATCGGACTGAACCCCATCTTAGAGACCTCTCAGTGCTTAGTGAATATCGCAACAGAAACTCATTAAAACATGATCATAACATAATAGGAAAAGATAGTAACTACCTCTCAATCCGTCTTATAAAACATATTAGAAGTAGCTCATTAACTTTAATTATTCATAAGAATCCATAACTTCGGTGAGAATTGTCCTTATCACCATCTTTAAAAATGATTGTGTGAGAATTGTACTTATCACCATCTTTAAAAATGATTGTTTGAGAATTGTACTTATCACAACATAATAACTTTCTTTGATCATAATTGTTCATCATCATAACTTCTTCATTAAATCATAAATCTCAACTTTAAATCATGAAACTTCCTTTTAAATATCATTGAACTCATAATCAGTTTCATGAAAATCATCTTTGAACTTCATAATCATACTTGAAATACCTTTATATATGTGCATCAATAATTCAACTTAAAATCATGCCATTAATATAGAAACATTCTTAGAATAATCATTGATAATAATTCAAAATGAAATTGAAACCCAATACAATTTATAAAAACTAGGGTTCATAAACCATTGAAAATATAAGGATATTCCGAGAAAACTTTGGGACTCCATGGGTGAAAGGAACCCATGGATCAATCCTCATATACTTTGATTGAATTCACTTACAATTGTAGAAGAAACCTTGGTGAAATCTGAAATCCTAGCTTGTAACTTGAAGAAGAATGAGTGAGAAAATTTAGTTCTTGCCTTGGGAGAATTTTGAAGAGTTATTTTTGAATGAAGGAAATTTAAAGGATTGGGTAGATATAGGCTTGAACTTAGCCATAATTGTGTCTAGGTTCATTGAACCGAACTTGTAAAATAACCCAAATACCCCTCATTAAAAGCTTGTATTTGACCCTACGAGAGGACTCTACGAGTCATAGAGAAAAATGACAAGTCATTAAGACTACTCGTCTTGTAGGCTTGGGAAAACTCTGAAAAATTAATCCTCTAAAGTTTTCAAACAAGTCATTTCTATGACTTGTCTTTATTAATACGAGTCCTAATATGCCATCATCCTATGTGTTTTGAAACCTGCAGACTTGAGGGTCTCTGAACCTTCTCTTACAAGTCATGTCTATGAATTATCTAAAGGACTATAAGTCATAAATATGACTCGTCCTGCAGGTCTTGAAACCTGCAAATTGTGGAGTCTCTGAACTTTGGAAACGACTAGTTTTGATGAATTGTAGGCACTCCTACGACTCATCCTGTTAAGTCCTAGTGTGTCACCTAATGTTAGTCCTGGATCGACCCTTGGTACTCACTCTATTACTCACTCTTAAGAGCTGTAGAAAGCTCTACAAGTCGTAGAGTGACTCGTAAACATGATGTCAGTCCACATTTTGACCAATTCCATCTTGGTTCCAACTTTTTGACTTTCGGGGTCTTATAATATCTCTCTCTTGGGAATATTTCTCCTCAAATCAGTTTAACTTATCATAGGGAAGACACGTAAAGAGGACTAGCAACCCAACATGATATTATGACACCTTAAAATGCATAGAACATGAAAATTTCAACTCGACATAAAATATGGCTTTATAAATCAACTTTCATGAACATGCATACGAATGACATACAAGGAAATGAATATGTAAGAGTTTAATTAAGTCAAATAAAAGAAACTTACTACGTTAGGCTGGAGTAGAGGGAAAGAGGTACGTGTATAATTTCATCATATCCGCCTCTACCTCCCAAGTAGCAATTTCTACTTATTTATTCCTCCATAATACTTTTACAGACACAACTTCTTTGTTTCTTCACTTCTTAACTTTTCGATCTAAGATTTCCATCAGAACCTCCCCATACATCAAATTCTCTTCAACACTCACATCTTCCAATGCTACAACGGAATTTGGATCACCGATAAACTTCCTTAACATAGATACATGGAACAACTGGTAAACCATGCCTAACTCCAATGAAAAATTTAACTTATAAGCCACCTTGCCATCATGTCTCAATAACTTATAAGGTCCAATGTATCTAGGACTTAGTTTCCCTTTCTGACTGAAACACATCATACCATTCATGAGAAAAACCTTCAAATAGACCTAATCGTCCACCTCAAATTCAAGCTCTCTTTTTCTAACATCTGAATAGGACTTTTGATGACTTTGAGACATCTTCAATCTCTTCCTTATGCATCTCACCTTTTCCATAATATCTATTACAAAATCTGGACCAATCAAGGCCATCTTACCTACTTCAAACCATCCCACCAGGGACCTACATCTTCTTTCATACAATGCTTCAAAAGGAGCCATTTGGATGATAGAGTGATAACTATTATTATAGGAAAACTCAATCAGTGGCAATTGTTCATCCCAATTTCCTTTAAAATCAATATCACATGCTCTCAAGATACCTTCTAAAGTTTAAATCATTCTTTTGTCTTGACTATCGGTTTGATGATGAAAATCAGTACTTACGTTAACTTTTGTACCAAGACACTTTTGGAACGACTCCCAAAAGTGTAAAGTGAATTGAGTACTCAATCCGATATAATGGACAAGGAACACCATAAAGTCTCACCATTTATCAAACATACAACATAGTGTAGTCTTCGGAACCATAAGAAGTCTTAACAGGTAGAAAATGACCCGACTTTTTCATTCGATCTAAAACAACACAAATGGAATCTTTTTGTTTCTTAGTGGGAGGCAAATCAGTTACAAAGTCTATATTCACATCTTCCCACTTTCAAGTAGAAATTTCGATGTCTTGGGCTAAACCTTGCGGTCATTGATGCTCAACTTTAACTTGGTGGAAATTAGGATACTTAGACACAAACTTTGCTATGTCCTTCTTCAGAATATTCCACTAATACACTTCCCTAAAGTCACAATGCATCTTGGTGGAACCTGGATGAATTGAATATCGAGAGTTTTCAGCCTCATTCAATATCAACTCTCTTAAACCATCAACATTAAGCACACATAACCGACCCTAATAACGAAGTACACTATCTCTCCCTTGGGAAAAAGCCTCGATGTATTTTTCAGCAACAGTCTTCTTTAACTCAACCAATCCCAGATTATAGTCTTGTTTGGCCTTAACATCCGCCACAAAACATGATTCAAAACCATTATGCACTAGAACACCTCCATCATTAGAATCAACCAAATGCACACCTAAACGTGCCAATCTATGAACATCCTTAACCAATTTTTTCTTACCTTTCTTCCATATGTGCAACACTATTTATGGACAACTGACTAAGGTCATCGACAACTACATTGTCCTAGCTTGGATGATACAACACACTCCAATCATAGTCCTTCAAAAATTCAAGATATCTCCTTTGCCGAAGGTTCAAATCCTTTTGCTTAAACACATATTGTAAGCTCTTATGGTTGGTTAACACATCTACATGGACACCATAAAGCTAGTGTCTCCAAGTCTTCAAAGCAAAAACAACCGCCCCTAGCTCCAAGCCTTGAGTTGGACAATTCCATTCATTCACCTTAAGTTTCCTTGAAGAATAGAATATCACCTTACCATGTTGCATCAAAACACAACCAAGTCCAACCCTTGAAGTATCACAATACACAATAAAACCATTGGACCCTTCCAATAAGGTCAAAATAGGAGCAGTAGTAAGACGATCTTTCAATTCTTGGAAACTCTTCTCACAAGCTTATGACCATTGAAACTTCACCTTCTTTTAAGTCAACATTGTCTAAGGTGACGAGATTGATAAAAAATCTTCTACAAATATTTTATAATATCTGGCTAGGCCTAATAAACTTCTAATATACAAAGGGAACAATAGTCTAGGATAATTCTTAACCGCCTTGGTTTTATTAGGACAAACCATAATCCCTTCACTTGATATAATGTGACCAAGAAAAGCCACCTTCCTTAACCAAAATTCACACATATTTGAACTTGGCAAATAATTTCTTGTCCCTTAGAGTTTGCAACACGATCCTCAAGTGATTAGCATGATTTTACTCATTCCAAGAGTAAACCAAAATGTCATTAATAAACACAATTACAAATCCGTCGGGACTGATGGGGCTCGAACCCGCAGCTTCCGCCTTGACAGGGCGGTGCTCTGACCGATTGAACTACAATCCCAGGAAAATTAGGTGTACAGCCTAAACAAATATTGTTTGAACATCCTATTTATCAAATCCATGAATACCATAAGGGTATTGGTCAAACCAGACAACTTAACTAAGAACTCATAATGTCCATACCTTGTTCGAAATGCCATATTGAGAATATTACACTCTCTTACCCTTAGTTGGTAATAACCAAAATAAAGATCAATTATAGAAAAGTAACTTTCCCCTTGTAATTAGTCAAATAAATCATCTATCCTCGGAATCGTGTATTTCTTGTTAATGGTTACTTTGTTCAATTGCCAATAGTCAATGCACATATGTAGAGAACCATCATTTTTCTAATAAACAAAATGGTAGCACCCCATGGGGATATACTTGTCCTTATAAAACCTTTTGTCTAACAACTCCTTTAATTCCACTGGGGTCATTCAGTAAGAAAGGATAGAAATGGGTTGAGTACTCAGAAGAAGGTCTATACCAAAGTAAATCTCCCTTTCGGGAGGGACGCCGGGTAGATCATCGGAAAGTACATGTAGAAACTCATTAACAATGGGGTTCGACTCTAGAGTAGGGACTTCTTAATTTTCAACCCCAATCCTCAAAAGATGATAGATACAACCCTTGGAAACCATTTTATGAGCTTTAAGGAACAAAATGAATTGACCTTTTAATATAGAAATCCTTCCATTCTAGGACTGGCTCATTAGGAAATTAGAACCTAACCACTCTGGTTCAACAATCAATAGAATCATAACATGCATATAGCCAATCTATACCAAGGATAACATCAAAATTGGTCATCTCAAGCTCAACTAAATAATATAGAGTAACTTTATGGAAAATCAATATTGAACAACTTCTATATACTCTTTTAGCAATAATCGACTCTCTTATGGGAGTATAAACGAAAAAAGGCTCTACCAATGTTTTGGGGATAAAATCAAATCTCATGGCCACATAAGGAGTAACAAAAGACAATTTTTCACCCAAATCAAGTAAGGCATAAACATTATAGTGAAAGACCTGTAACATTATCGGGAGTCTCATCCACCTCTTGCCTACCATAAAGAACATAAAATTGATTGTTGCGTTGACCACCTTTTGTTTACACTTGAGAACCTTGAACAACTTGGCCTTGAGGATGACATCTTTGACCTTACACTCTTTAGCATGATGACCAGGCTTACCACATCGATAGCATATATTCAAACCCGTTAAACATTCACCCTTATGGTTCTTGCAACACTTCTTACATGTGGGGATTACTTGACCAATAAGAGTACCTCCTTGAGGCTTAGGGTTAGGCACCCTATCTTTGTCAAACCGTGGAGTAGTGAAATTTGAAGATCCTTGGCTAGAATACCTTTTGTGAAAATGAGGACGTCCACCACCTCCGGACTTACCATATGAGGAATCACCACCATCGGTCCTTGCTCTTGAAGACTTCCAAGATTTCTCCTTTAGTTTCTCACTCTCTATTTGCTCTGCATAGGTCATAAATCTAGAGATGTCTATCTCCCGAATCAACATAGCCTTGGAAAGAGTAACATGAAGCTCAGAATTAGGGTGTAGTAAATACTCCTAAATAAAAAGGGAATTGATCAATGGTCGATTTCATAGCCGTCTTACACTCCACTGAGACCATATCCAACACACACGACATAAAATTTCTCATACAAGCTCCTTAGTAAGCAACCATAAATAGAGTATATTTTGACAATTGAGTAAATATGAGGGCATACTCCGTTACACTCATATCACCTTGCTTAAGGTTGATGAATTCTTGTACCTTGGCCTCCCTTAACTTCAATGGGAAGAGGCGATAAAAAAATACTCTTTTGAACTCCTTCCAAGTCATTGCATCTGCTTCTCTAGGCTTCTCTCTTTTCCACTAATCAAACAAAATTTAAGCAACATCCTTCAATTGATATATAGCCAATTTCGCCCTCTCAACCGGGTTAACGTCCATAATATCCACAATCTTGTGAATGATATCAATAACTCTTGTGGATCCTCTTCCACATTAGAACCCCTAAACTCTGGAGGATTCATCCTCATGAAATCATGAACTCTTGTCGCTACCGTACCCATATTTGGGTTCACAGGAGCCACCACCTCACAATTGGCTTGAGCCATAATGATTTGAGAAAGTACTTGAAAGGCCCCTTGAACCTCAAAATTAGAGACTTGGTGGGGTACATTTGCAGAGGCATTTTTGGAAAATAGTAAAGAACAAGTGTTACAGGGAGAGACTTATTGTACCATTCTACTGTACGACATAGATCATGAAAGAAGTGAGATTTTCCTTAGCTATTTCATAGCCTCATATTAATGGATATGGCACGCTTCATACCAATGAACAAGACTCTATTTAACATGACATGTTAGACTCTCTAGGAAACTCCTAAATATTGTGCTCTGATATCAAATTTGTCATGACCCAAACTAAGGCCAAGTCATGACATGATGATTGGGATTACGAGGGATTGCAACCAAGCTATATTAGCAAATATTGCATACATAAGGTATATAAAAATAACAATTAAGTGGAAGTAAAAATTAAAGGGAATTGTTTTAAGAGATAGAGAACAGAATTGATGTCCAACCGGACTACATCACGTAGCGTCTAAACATGCCTCTAGTATAGAATCGGATGATCAATGATATGAAATAATAGAAGAAGGTCAAAACATGCCTATCTCACATGAAATAATAGAATAAAGTCAATAAAATATTATAAAAGTAAAGTAATATCCTCGATGATATGAGGACTCACCAAATTCTTAGAGAGACTAAGCACTCTAGCCATGAATCAAATGATCGACGTCCGCCCCTACATTATGAGACAATGTAGGCAAAATATGTGTTAGTACATAAAAGGTACTAAGTATGTGAGATATGCATAAAAAAGTTAAGAACATGATCAATATAACATAACATGCATGACCAACATAGTGAACATGAGCAAAGCTTAAAAGAATTTGAAAACATATGAAAACAATAAGTCAATTCATATCATAAAACTTCATCTTAAAAATCATATCTTAACCTTCAACTTGTGTGGGATAAGATATTTAACCGATATATTAAGACCATTCCAATTATAATATGGAATCTGATGTACCTTTATCAAGAAGGAGGAGGCTACCTTACCAAGGTATACTCCGTTATAGTACTCAACTCAACTGTGCTATATGTGGATCCACTAGTTAGGCTATGAAGGAAATACTACATGAGCGATATAGTTTGGGACTTGAGGTTGCTACTAGGGTTCTCTTGGGTAACTCACTGTGTTACCAGACTGAACCCTATCTAGGAGTGTCTTGGTGCTTAGTCAATATTCTAACGAAAA
Organism: Solanum dulcamara; assembly: GCF_947179165.1. Lineage (NCBI taxonomy): Eukaryota > Viridiplantae > Streptophyta > Magnoliopsida > Solanales > Solanaceae > Solanum > Solanum dulcamara. Next base: position 54,820,767 of record NC_077241.1, read on the forward strand.
CTCATAAAAATATGGAAATATAGTAACTACCTATCAATCCATCTTATAAAACATATAACAAGTACCTCATGAACTTTACTTATTCATAAGAATCCATAACTTCGATGAGAATTGTCCTTATCACCATTTTTAAAAATGATTGTGTGAGAATTGTACTTATCACAACATAACAACTTTCTTTGATCATAATTGATCATCATCATAACTTCTTCATTGAATCATAAATCTCAACTTTAAATCAGAAACTTCCTTTTAAACATTATTGAACTCATAATCAGTTTCACGAAAATCATCTATGAACTTCATAATCATTCTTGAAATAGCTTTATGCACATACATTCATAATTCAACCTAAAAATCATACCATTTATGTAGAAACATTCTTAGAATAATCATTGATAATAATTCAAAATGAAATTGAAATCTAATGAAATTTATCAAAACTAGGGTTCATAAACCATTAAATATTTAAGGATACTTCGAGAACACTTTGGGACTCCATAGATGAAAGTAACCCATGGATCAATTCCCACATATATTTATTGAATTCACTTAGAATTGAAGAAGAAACCTTGGTGAAATATGAAACCCTAGCTTGTAGCTTGGAGAAGAATCCTTGAGAGAATTTAGTTCTTGCCTAAGGAGAATTTTGAAGAGTGATTTTAGAGTGAGGTAATTTCTAAGCATTGGGTAGATACATGCTTGAACTTAGCCATAATTATGTCTAGGTTCATTGAATCAAACTTGAGAAATGATATAAATACCCCTCATTAAAAAATTAGAATTGACCCTATGAGATGACTCTGCGAGTCATAGAAAAGATGATGAGTCATTAAGATGACTTGTCTTGCAGGCTTGGGAGAACTCTGAAACATCAAGCCTCTTAACTTTGCAAATAAGTCATTTCTATGACTTGTCTTCATGACTACGAGTCATAATGTGGAATCGTCTTGCAAGTTTTTAAACCATCAAACTTGAGGGTGTCTGAACCTTTTCTTACGAGTTGTGTCTACAACTCATCCAAAGGACTATGAGTCGTAAACATGACTCATCCTGCATGTCTTAAAACCTACTAATTATGGAGTCTCTAAACTTTGGGAACGACTAGTTTTAATGAATTGTAGGCACTCCTACGACTCATCCAAATGATCGTAGGGTATCACCTGAGGTTAGTCCTGGATAGACCCTTGGGACTCACTCTACGACTCACTTTTATGAGTCGTAGAAAGCCCTACGAGTCGTAGAGTGACTTGTAAACATGAGGTCAATCCACATTTTGAGCAATTCCTTCTTGGTTCCAACTTTTCGACCTTTGGTGGATTACACATAATCCAAAGACAAATCCAACTCATAAGCCACCTTACCAATTCACCTCAATAATCTAACATGGGCCAACATAGCGGGGAATCAACTTCTCTTTATTACCAAAATGCATCAGACCCTTCATAGGGGAAATTTTTAAGTAAACCCAATCATAAACTTCAAATTCAAGTTCCCTTTTTCTCACATCCAAATAAGCCTTTTGTCGACTTTAGACCATTTTCAATCTTTCTCTAATGAGTCTAACCTTCTCCATGGCCTCAAATACCAACCCGGGTCTTATTTAAGAAACGTCACCTACCTCGAACCAACCAATAGGGGATCTATATTTACTACCATATAAAGCTTCAAATAGAGCCATCTCAGTCCTAGATTGATAACTATTATTATAAGAAAACTCTATTAATGGCTAATGATCATACCAATTTCCTTTAAAATCAATAATATATATTCTCAATATATCCTCTAATGTCTAAATAATACACTCGGCCTGGCCATCCATTTATGGGTGAAAAAATGTACTTAGTTTCTCTTGGGCACCACAACCCTTTTGGAAAGATCTCCAAAAATGAGATATGAGCTAAGCACCTCAATCTGAAATGATGGACAATGGAACACCATGAAGCTTCACCAACCCTCAAATATATAATCTAGCATAGTCATCAGCTGAATATAAAGTCTTAATGGGGAGAAAGTAAGCTGACTTAGGTATGCGGTCAATAACTTCCCATATGGAATCATCTTTCCTACGAGTATAAGGAAATACTATAATGAAGTCCATATTCAAAGCTTCCCACTTCCAAGTAGGAATCTCAATGTCTTGAGCTAAACCTCCTGGTTTTTGATGTTCAACTTTCACTTATTTAAAATTAGGACAGTTAGCTACAAATTCTGCAATGTCCCTCTTTATGCAATTCCACCAATATACTTCTCTCAAATCTCGATACATCATTGTGGAACTAGGATGAATAGAATACCGCAAACTATGAGCTTTAGATAATATCATATCTTTAAAACCATCTATATTCGGAACACACAAACGACCTTGATATCTCAAAATACCATCTCTCCCTTAGAAGAAAGCCTCAATGGCTTTTTCGGTAACTGCTTTGTTCAATTCAATCAAAGAGGGATCACAATCTTGCTTTGCCTTTACATCTGCCATAAGAGATGATTCAGAACTATTTTACACAATAACACCACTATATTTAGAATCAACCAATTGAACACCAAAATGGGCTAATCTATGCACATCCCGAACTAGCTATTTTTTCTCATCCTTAATATGATAAATAATGTTCATGGACAACTTACTAAGAGCGCTGGCAACAATATTTGCCTTACACGGATGGTATAACACACTCATATCATAATCTTTCAATAATTCTAGCCATTTCTTTGGTCGAAGTTTCAAGTCCTTTTAAGTGAATACATATTGCAAACTCTTGTGATCGGTGAAAATATCCACATGGACACCATAAATATAGTATGTCCGCAATTTTAAAGCAAATACCATTGCCACCAACTATAAGTCATGAGTAGGATAATTAGTCTCATGTGCCTTGAGTTTCTTTGAAGCATAACCTATCACTTTACCATTTTGCATTAGAAAACAACCAAGACCAACTTGTGAAGCATCACAATATATAACAAACCTATTAGAACCTTCTGGTAAAGTCAACACCAGAGCGGAGCCAAGCTTATCATTCAACTCTTAGAAGCTATTCTCACATGCCTCGGGCCTTTGGAATTTCACCTTCTTTTTAGTAAAAGAAATCAACGGCGATGCAACAGAAGAGAAACCTTCCACAAACCGTGTATAATAACAAGCTAAGCCCAAGAAACTCCAAATATTAGAAGGGGTCGATGGTCTAGGCCAATTCTTAAATGCCTCTATCTTCTTTGGATCAACAATAATTCCTTCTTTGAAAATAATGTGACCAAGAAAGTAACTGACCTTAACCAAAATTCACATTTACTAAACTTTGCATACAACTGATGGTCCTTGAGAATTTGTAACAAAATACTTAAATGATCGGCATGCTCCATCTCAGTTCGCGTATAAATCATAATATCCTCAATAAAAACGATCACGAACATATCTAATTATTTCTTAAACACCCTATTCATCAAATACATAAAGGTTGCATGGGCATTTGTTAGTCCAATAGATATAAACACGAATTCAAAGTGACCATATAGAGTTTGAAATGCCATCATTGAATATCACAATCCCTTAACCTTAATTGACGATAATCGGAATGTAGATCAATTTTTTACAAGTAACTTGCCACTTTGACATTGATCAAATAGGTCTCAATCCCCAAAATTGGATACTTATTATTTATGGTGACCATATTCAATTGCTGATAATATATACAAATTTGAAGCGACACATCCTTCTTTCTAACAAAAAACACGGGAGCACCCCTGGGCAAAATACTTGGCCTTATGAAACCCCTATCTCACAAATCCTTCAGTTGCTCTTTCAACTCCTTAAGTTCCGTCGAAGCCATATGGTAAGGAGAAATAGAAATAGGTTGAGTATCGGGAATAAGATCTATGCCAATTCAATTTTCTATTTTGGAGAGTAGGAGTTTCGAAATCAATATTCCTAACTCGCACTAAGTGATAGATGCACCTTTTGGAAATCATTTTCCGAGACTTACAACATGAGATGAATCGACCCTTAACCATTGAAGCATGACCCTTCCATTCAAGAGTAGGCTCATTAGGAAACTGAAATTTGAACCTACGAGTTCTATAATCAATGGATGCATAAGAGAAATGTAACCAATCTATACCAATAATAATATCAAAATCAATCTTTTCAAGTTCAACAAGATCAGAAGGAATAACTTTACATAAGACTGATATTGAACAATCTCTATAAACTCTCTTGGCTAACACTGAATCACCAACAAGAGTATAAATTGAAAAAGGCTCTAACACGATTTCGGGGCACACATAAAATAGCATAGAAAAGTCAGGAGTAACAAAGGATAAGTTGGCACACAGATCAAGTGATGTATAGACATCAAAGTTAAACACCCATAACATACCTGTGACCACATCGGGAGTCTCATCCACATCTTGCCTAGCGTGAATAGCATAAAATTGATTATTGTGTTGGCCACCCTTAGGTTGAGCTTGGACAAATTGTTGCACTTGGCCTTCTTGGGCTTCATAGCCTTGAGGAAGACCTTCTCTACCTTTTCTAGAAACATGAGGACACTCAGATTTTCTATAACAAGCACCCGTTCCCATCAAAACTCCCCCTCCATGATTCTTCCCACATTTAGCACATTTTGGAAAGAAGGGCGTTTAGCTTTCACATATCCTCCTTGAGCCTTTAGAATCAAAATTCTTTTCCTAACTTTGGCCTTGTTGAGAATGGGCACTACTACCACCGGTCCTAGCATTTGAGAACCCACTATTATATAGATCTCTCTTGGAATCCCTCTCTCCTTGAGTTTCTCTCCCTTAATTTATTCGGAAAAATTCATGAGCTGAGATATGTACATTCCTTAATAAGAATAGTGGTATGAAATTCCTAGGGAACCAAGTCAGTACCCCTTATATAAATTGGCTCATTCGGACACGTGGATCGGCAACCAATGAAGGAGCATACTTGGATAGCTTGGTGAACATGAGTGCATAATTCCTCATACCCATGTTGCCTTGTCGAAGATTGTTGAACTCCAACACCTTTGTTTTTCTTAGTTTAATAGGGAAAAATAGATTAAGAAAGGTGTAGGACCCCAAAAGTCAGAAAGTTGGAACCAAAGGATATTTTTCAAAATTTGGACTATTTTCAAGTTGACAAGTCCTTTTACGACTCGTAAGGATGAGTCATAGAGTGAATTCTTGAGTCTGAGTCAGGATGAGTCATAACATACCCTTAGGAGGTTTCCTAAGACTCGTAACATACCCTTAGGAGAGGTCCTACAACTCAATAGGATGAGTCGTCATCTTGTTGGCGAGTCATAAGGATGACTCATAGCCAAAATACAAAGACTTATACTTTGTAGGTTTTTCTGGCATGCATGATGAGTGAGTTTTATGATTCATGGGTAAGTTTACGAGTCATAAAAATGTCTCATAAGAAAATATCATAGACTCCAAAAATCAGGATCTTCTCAGACCTACGGGATGAGTCGTGTTAACGACTCCTAATGACAATAAGGAGTCATAATGACTCATAGACACAACATCAGAGGTCTTTATTTTTAGAATTTATTTAGACCTGCACTACAACTCAAGTCTACGAGTCATAAACTTGAGGATGACTAGTAGAAATGTATTCATAGGGTTAAATTCTAGAATTACTGAAGGGCAATATTGACTTTTTCCAAGGTTCGGTTCAATGTATCTAGACACTTTTAGGACAAGTTTAAAGTCTCTCTCTCTCTCTCTATATATATATATCTAACTCTTCAAATTCTCCTATATTCTAGGTCATTCTTCAAAATATTTCTCCTAAGCAAGATCACAAATCCTTTCAATCTTTTCTCCAAATTTTAAGCTAGGGTATCAAGTTCATCAGGGATTCTTCTTCAATTTTGGCTTGATTTCTTCAAGGTAAGTGGATATTGATCCATAGGTTCCTTTCTCCCATAGAGTCCCAAGGTTTTTTCAAGGTTTTCTTCAATGTTCAAATGTCTATAAACCTAGTATTTGATGAATGGCTTTGGGTTGTTTTAGTTTTATTTTAGATGTTATCAATGATAATTATAAGCTTCTGTTTCATATGAATTACATGATTTCAAGTTGAATTATGAATGCTCATGTATAAATCTATTTCCAATTATGATTATAAAGTTAAAGATAATTTTCATGAGTTGATTATGAGTTTAATGATTTTCAAATGAAAGGTTTTAGGAATGAAGCTAAGATTATGATTTAATGATGAAAGTTATGGTGATGATCAATTATAATTCAAGATAGTTATTATGATGTGGTAAGTACAATTCTCACATATTCATATTTAAGGATGATGATAAGGATAATTTTTACCGAAGTTATGAATTCCTATGGATTACTAAAGTTAATGAGCTACTATTAATATTTTTTATCATAATGAATTGATAGACAGTTAATACCTCTCCATATAATGTTTATGATCACATTTTAAAAAATTTCGTTGAGATATTGACTAAGCACCGAGAGGACTTCTAGGGAGTGTTCGATCTAGTAATGCAGTTAATTACCCAAAGGAATCCTAGTAGCAACCTAAAGTCCCAAACTACACTTCCCACGTAGGTTGCCTTTATGGCTTAGCTAGTGGATTGACATAAACCTCAAAAAGTTAAAGTTGTTTCTATAGATGTCTACCTTAGCAAGTAGCCTCGCTCTTCTCGATGTGGGAGTTATATCAGATTCCATATTATAGGTCACTTGGTCTTAATATGTCGGTTAAAGGTCTTATCCCACACAAGTTGAATGCTAAGATTTGCGATTTACTATGAAGTTTTATGATGCATTGACCATAAGTTTTCAAATATTTTTCATCCCTACTCAATTTCATTATGATTGGTCATGCATCTTATGTTATATTGCTCACGTTCCTTTACATGTTCATACATATCTCACATACTTAGTACATTTTATGTACTAACACATATTTTACCTATATTGTACATGAAGTGGTGAAGAATGACCCTCACGCTCCTTATATTCGTGGCTAGAGTTACTTAGTTCTTAAAGACTTGGTAAGTCCTCATATCCTCGAGGATATGACTTTCCTTTCATTATGCTACTTTGATCTTCTTATTATAATTTGGGTGAGCTAGGATCTTGTCCTAAGCCCCCATCAAGTCTAGAATAGAGGTATGATTAGACGTTAAATTTAATGTAGTCCATTTTGGACATTGATTGAGTATGTCTATCCCTTAAACTTAAAATTTTTAGTTGATACTTCCGCTTATCCTATTATGTTTTTTCCCATTCAATAGAACCTTCATTAACTCTTTCTAACCTCTATTGAGTATACCAAACTTGAGAAACACTCTTGATTTGGTAGGCCGCCAACTCCGCTTTCTCTTCCGAAGTCACCCCCATAATACTCACTATCTTATAGACCTTGACAATGAAATCTTGAGGATCCTCATCAACCTTTTAACCATGTAACTCGGGATGATTCATCATTGGAAAGTTCCTCACTCTAGAAATCGGTGTGGGCATATTAGGAGGAGCAACAACTCCTTAGTTGGCCACAACTTGAGATAGCATAGTAATAACGATCTGGAACTACGCAGTAGTCACTAGGTCGGGGGTAGAGGACCATTATCTTGAGGGATATGAATTCTTGGAGATATTTTTAAAAAGTAGCAAAGAACAATCGTTAGGGAAAGGAAGTCTTAGACATACTCTATCGCACGATATAGACTATAAAAGAAGTGAGGTTTTTCTTAAAATGCCTCATAACCTTGTATTCATAGATGTGGCATGCTTCACAACCATGAATAAGAATCTACTTAATGAGACATGTTGGACTCCCTAGGACATCTTAAACTTTGTGATTTTTTACTAAGTTTTCCAAGACCCAACCTAGGGCCTAGTCGTAACACAATGATCGAAACCCTGAAGGGCCCCAACCAAGCCTCTTGGCATAACGTAAGCATACATAAGGTAAAGTAAATGCAGAAATAACATAAGAAAAGTATAAATCATGAATCATAAGGAGTATAGGAATTAACAACATAGATTCTAAAACATATGTCCAACAATGCCTTTACTACAAAATACGTGCGGGGGCTAAGACATGTCCCTAGTTCATCCTCAAAATGAAATATAACAAAGTCTTTGAGAGAAATAACTAACTCATAACTAGTGCCCGATAGATGATATCTCACCAAAATGCTTCACCAGATGGAAACTCTAGTAGCCACAAGTGTCCTCAACCCCTATTGTGGGAAAAAGTATGCAACAATATGTATTAGTACGTTTGAATGTACTAAGTATGTGGGAATGGCATGTAATATAAATCATGAGATGCAATGATCAATTAAGATACATGGTAATAGAGAATAGGTAAAGTAATGAGAAAACAATAATGATCAAAGTATTTAAAATACATATTTGAGATCATAAGAGGAAATAGTAAAGCATACATATGTGGGATATGAACTATAACCTATAGTAAGACCATGTGAGCTATGATATAGAATCCCGATGTCTCTCCATATAAAAGAAATAAGGGAATCTACTTGCCAAGGTACACTCTAACCTGCTTGGTGGGTCATGTACATATGATATATGTGGATCCCATACATAAGTCATTAAGGCAACCTACGATGGTACGTAGTTTAAGGGATATGTGGCTTCTACTAAGGCTTTTGGTATGGCCACCACCTCAATTTCCTCTTGGTGCTAAGTCAAATCCCACATATTACATAACATAACATAGTAATCATAGTTTTCATATATCATAGACTTGATCATAGGGTTGAAACTCATAGAATAGCTCATTTCATAACATAATTTCAATGTGAGTATTGGCCTTTCATCATTATAATTTGTACTTTTATAACACATGATATTAGGTTCTTAGGTCACCACATAGGGCCATAAGTCACCCTTCTTCATAACTTAAATAGAATTCATATATTGAACATAATTATAATCCATGATCATAATTCATATTTTAATTTATAGTAAAACTCATATACATAGTCAGTTTGGATAAAAACCATAATATGTTGAAATCATTGAACTTCATAATCATACTTCATGTAAATCATCATAGAAAATAGCTTCATGCACCGACATTCGTAATTCAACTTAAAATCATTCAATTTATGTTAAAACATAATTATAATGATTGTTGATAACAAGATAAAACATAATTAAAATAGCCCAATGCAATTTATCAAACTAGGGTTAAAAGATAATGAAATTTCATAAGATTTTTGAGGAAAACCTTGGGATTTCATGGTTGAAAGGAACTCATGGATCAATTTCTACATACCTTGAGTGAATTTGAACTTGGAATTGATAAAGGAGAATTGTTCTTGAAGAAATCCTAGCCAGAAACCTTGATGAAGAAGATGAACTTTTAAAGGAACCTTGAGAGAAAAGTCTTAATATTGTTTGGGAGTTAATGAGGGAAATGAATGGGCGTAGAAGTATTTAGGAAAATTATATAATGAATCTAGTCCCAAAAATATCCATTTACATTCATGAAAATGTAGTAAATGATTAAAATACCCTTTATTAAAACTACAAACTAGGACTACATGGAGGACCCATCACGGTCCACGATAACTACCATGGCCTATGGTGGTGTTCGTGGAGTTACACTTGAAGTCTTCAAAAAAGTTGTTGGAAGAAGGGGTGCCACCACGGGGCACACCACAGACCTTGAAAGCCAATATGGCCCATGATTGACGTCCGTGGCACAAGACTTCAACTAAGACTTTAGGGGTTGCAAGAAAGGTTTCAAGACCTCCTCCATAGAGACCTTTATGGTCTGTGGAGGTCACTACGGTCCTTGAGCCATGAACGTGGTGTATGATCTGTAAGGTGGTCTGCTGGAGCGACAACCACAGAACCCACCGCGGTCCATTAAGGGCTACACAGCCCATGGTGGTGAGGTGTGGTCCCTGCCTTGGGAACATTTTCTGAGGTCTCAGGTAAGGGGTCACCACGAAGGGCATAATGTGCTGTGGTGCTCACCAAGGTACGTGGTCCCTTCCTACAGGACTGATTTTTAGAACTACCACCATGGTGGCTCATCATGAGATGTGGTGTGTACCACTACCCATAATGGCCCTTATGATCATCACTTGGTGCCAAAAACTTTAGGTTTTAGTTATTTCATCTTTTGATCCTCATTTTCAACTTTCCAAATTCTGGGGTCCTATAATTGCTTGCCTAAATGAAACCTACTTCAAAAAATACATAACTATAGTTTACGATGACCACTTATCTTAGGCTAATTTCTCACATGTTACACACCTTATATAACATTTATTTATATGATACAAATGTCATAATTCATTCATTTAGATAGTATATCTTTTTTAAAGGTCATAAGATTAGAGTATTTATTTTAAATTTCTCTTATAAAATATGAATGATGGATTGTATGATATAAGTATTTATGTTTAAAGGTGTGCTCACATCTTGACTATTTTTTAAATATAAGGATGATATGTTGTGGTCCCTTAGAAATTATTTATGTATGTGCTACATATGTACCAAATTGTAAATCCATGAGATACATGTTTTTTATATGTTGTGTGTATGAAAGACCTTTAGTGCAAATGTTAAATCTTTTATGGATTGATTGCCCACTTACGGTATGTCGTGTGACCTACATATTCGAAGGACATAGGATAATTGTGCATATATCTAGGTACCACTTTATAATGGTCCAATGTTTAAATGAAATAAAAGGTTTATGTTGATCTATTTAAATCTCAGTTTGCATGTGATAACTTGAGTTTTTACATGACATGCATTCTTATAGCTATAGATCTTGAGTAACTATGAATTTTTTGAACTCCTTCTTGTTCTCACCAGTATGCATGATGATTTTTCTTTCACAAAAAATTGCTTATAATTTATAGGCATAACTACCACTTTTTGTGTAACTTAATGTATAGTCAAATGTTATAACCATGGTAAAGTGGTAATACATTGAGCGCAGGAGTATCTTTCCCATAACACTAAGATTTTCTTAATAGAACCACATGTTCGTACTTTATAAGATTATATTCCCTTTTGTGCTTAATACCTATATAAATTCTAAATGACATATTTTTCATACATTATGTGCTATAAAAAAAGGTTTCCTTGCTGAATAACATGTTGCATTTTGTGGTAATTTGACAATTGTTTTCTTAGACGTTATTCTATTCATATGGTGTATTTTTTCCTATGAATTTTAGGTTTGGGATAGTCCCATATATAAATTAAATCCTGTTGAAATTTCAAAAAGAGTTCCTAGTTTTACACCCACATGCATTTATTTTTATTGAGGATGAATGTTCCTAAGGGAGGAAGGATGTAACATCTAAGGTGTTTATGATTTTCCTTTGTCTCATACAGAAGGGTTAAGACCCCAAAAGTTGGAAAGTCGAAACGAAGGAAAAGTGCAAATAATAGTGTTACTAGTGCAGTTTCCATGAGCCTACCTATGGGTCGTAGGAAGTGTTACATACCGCTGAAGGGACTCATAGGCAAGGTTTGGAAATTGGACAATTGGATTAATATTGGGTTTGAATTACGGGTGGTTTCTATGGACTATATAAGGTCATACGTTCCATTGATAGGGATTATAGGAGAGGTCCTGAGAAATGTCAATTTCCAGTAGCTCAAAGTAAGTTCTATGCGAGGATCCTACGAACTGTATAGAATATTGCAGATGGTAGCATCACTCATAGACCTATGTAGGAGTCTATAATCCATAGAATGTAGTCAAAAGGTTTAAGTGCACACATTCTACGAACACCTATGATGACTCGTGAAAGATCCTACAGACCGTAGGTCATATCTGTAGGGTCACCAAAATATTTAATCCATGGTTATTTTAGACATATCCTATTCTTTTAATTGGGTGATCTATATCTATCCAAATCCTTCAAACATTTCACATTCCCTTTAAATCTCCTAAAATTATCTAAGGCACTCAAGCTTTTCTCTCAAGGGTCGTCTTCTCCAACAAGCTAGTGTTCAAGATCAACATCCATTTTTGGGGGCTTTGATTATCAATCTATGTGGATATTCACCAATAGATTCCTATCATCCATTGGGTAGCAAAATATCTCAATTAGGTTTCAATTAATGTTATTATTCTTTAGTATGCATTATTTTAGTAAAATACATGATTTATAATTGATTTCATATGGAATTATGCATTATGATTTAAATTTCACTTATGAACTATGAACTATGACCATGAATTTTATGAAAGATTTACGCATGTTTTATGAAAAAAATAATGAAGTGTGGTTTCAAGGATGCTTTTGAGCAAGTATCAATGAGTTGTGAAACTTTTTCTCACTATATGAAAGAAATCATTATTTAGATGTTTAGAAACGTAAGTGTTTTTATGAACTATGTTATGAATCATGATTTGAAAGGAGCTACTCTTATACAATTTTTATGATGTGGATTGGTAAATGAATATTTCCTTTCCTAATTTTATGTTTTAATAATTGACTTTATCTATTTCGTTGTGATTTAACTTAACACTGAGAGGGCTTGAGGTGGAGGCTTAGTAATGGAGTCTCTAGTAGCAATCTGTAGTCCAAACTACGTATCCCTAGAGGTTGTCTTAATTGACTTATCTAGTGGATCCATAATAGCAAATGATAAAATGATACAAAGTCTATCTTGGCAAGTAGCGTCTCTTTTTTCAGCGTAGGAGTTACATATGATACTATATTATATCTAACATGATCTTATTGTTGGTTATGATTAAATCCGAAAAAATGACTACGTTTTTTCTTCATAGCTTTTTATTATGTCTTTCAATGATGCATAGACCTTGTCTCATTATTTATGATTTACTTTCAAGATTTTCAAGCATTCTTGGTCATGAATTTCATGGTTATGCCTATTATAATATCATATTTATGGTACACATATTTCTCATAGACATAGTACACTCCATGTATTAATGCATACTTTTTCCTATATTATTTCATAATAAAGGTCATGATGCTCCTTCCCCATCTCGTGGCTAGTAAATGCTCCTTTTGAAGTTGCTTGCTAGGTGAGTCCTCATGTTTCGAGAGTGCAAACACCTATCTCTCCTTTCATTTCAAAATCATGTTATTTTCTTATAATTTAGGTGAGCTAAAGCTTTTCCCATGCCTCGGTCTATGAATAATAGAGGCTTATCAATCTATACTATTTTAATTTTCATTCACTTCATATTTTGTGTTTGGATTCTCCATTATCGAGAATTCTACTTTTGAGATTCATCTTCTGCATTTAAGTTTACTTTTTATATCATGTTAGATTATGTAATTATATATATGCCATATTCTTGTTTAGGGTCTCTCGCGATTCTAAGCGTCATAAGGGTCTATCTTGATTTGTGATAAATTTGGTATTAAAACATAACATTCTAGTGTTCTAGGGTATCTAACAAAGCCGTGGTGAGTAGATTCTCGTTCATGGGTGTAAAATTTATGAATATGAGACTATGAGGCATTTAAGAAATTTCACTTACTTCATTAATCTTAAGTCGTGCGATAGAGTTGAACTCCATAATGCTTTCCTTCTAACTCTTGTTCTTTGCAATACAAAATCATACCTCCAAGAAGACATCCATTGAGAAGGAATGTGGACAAAGATAAGGAGCATCAAGCACCTCAAGATCCGATTGATCTGTTGGGTGAGAAAGTTACTCATGCCAAATTTAGGTGGCTTTTCAAGTGCTTTCCAAAGCTATAAAGGCACAAACTAATCAAGAGGTGATAGCTTTTGTGCACCTAAATGTGGATACGACATCTACTAGATTTTTGTGACTTCCTAAGAATGAATCCTATGAAATTTCATGGGTAAAAGTTGGATGAGAATCCACAAGAGTTCATTAAAGTGATTCAAAAGATTGTCGACATCATGGGTGTAAGTCTAGTGGAGATAGAGGATTTTCCCACATATCAATTGAAGGAGGTGGCCCAAATTTTGTTCAACCAATAGAATGAAGAGAGAGCTAGGGATGTAGGTCTCTTTGATTAGAAAGAGTTCAAAGATGGTTTTCTTGACCATTTCTTTCTCATTGAGTTGAGGGAGTCCATGTCCAAAAGCTCAGAAATTTGACGCAACGGAACATGAGTATGAGGGAATATGCCCTGAAATTCACACAATTATCCAAGTATGCTCCATTTATGGTTGCCAACTCTAGAGCTCACTTTTTTTTATGGGAACAGACCCTACATAAGGCTCCCACCTCTCGTGCACAGTCAGGGGTTGAGCATCACCCCCAAGCCTTACCATAAAAATAAAACAGAAAAATACAAGGAGGAGGACATAAACCTTACCTCCGATCCTATGTTGGTTCATAAGTCGGCTAACCTATTAAGGTCGGCTAACTCATCCCCATAGGAAAAGGAACTATCTATAACTAGAAAGCAGTAAACCTATGAGAGGACTCCTCCCGATACAAGTCGACTAAGAAAGCATAAATGAGGGAGACTCCCCCCTTCCATGATAAGACAAGAAAGTAACCTACACTAGTCCTATTCAACTATGCTACGTACCAGACATAGCTAAATTGAAGAAGAATAAGTATATAAACCTTCTATCTCGCATGGGGTGAAGAAGCTCTTTTCATCTTTGCCCTTTCTCGTCTTGTCGTACCAAGTGAGTCTAGATGGAAGGATGCATCAACTTTAAGATCATGATTATAGCAGCTATGGAGGATGAAAAATGGAAAAAAGTGTAACAGTCAGCAGCTTTGGAGCTGTATCAGTCAGCATCTTTAGAGTTGTTGTTGAGGATGATATAGTCCTGAATTGCTGTATGTAGCGGATGTAAGTGGTGCAACTATAGCTGAACTGCTTCTTGGAGATCCAACTGCAATCAAAAACTAATGAGGCACAAATGCTGAAGCAGTGCATCCACAATGTTGGAGATGCAGCTGGGATATCCAAGTGCTTGGCTACATTTTGTGTCCCTAGATTGCATCTCAGCAAGTAAGTAGCAGCTTGCAGTAGCAGTGTGCATGATCTTGAGGGCTTCCAGGTTGTTGTACTCCAGTGTTACTGTGATTGTAGTAGCCAGCAGAAGATAGTTTGTAATGGAGCTCTAGTTGGTTTCTTTATTACTTGCATGCATTGTAGGAGGTATCCTGCAATAGAGAGCCCCATTAAGAGTTATAATTTTGCTGATTCCTGTAAGTCTACAATCTCCTTGAGTGCTGCATGTTGTTGGAGGTGTTGTGTATTGTGTCTTGTATCCACAAATTTTACTTGATTTAATGTATCTCCAACTACCTGCAAATGCATAAAACCAAGCCAACCAAACAAAAAACTAATAGGCACAAACAAAAATGGAAATCCCCAAGTTGCTGTGGTTAAGGTATAGTTGTTGTGGATGGACCAATTGTTGAGACTGTAGCTCCTCATGTTCTTACTAGTGTTGAAGCAGTTGTACCTGCACTAAGAGACACACAATAGGGAACAAAAATATAGTACTGCTGTTGCTGCTGCTGTAGCCCATCTATTGCAGGTATGTATTGATGTTGCTTTATGTTCTAGTGAGTTGTTATATGATGGAGACCTTGTTCTTGGAGATTTCAATTGTGTATTGTACCTGCACAAGTAGAAGAACCAGAGGAAAAGTAAATCCAAGACTTCTGCACAGCAAAAACTGTGCAGTAGTTCTGAATGTCCATTGTGGGCATAAAGTTTCTCCTTGTATACTGCATGTTGTTGGAGTTGTTGTGTGTTGTGGATTGTGAACATGTCTCCAAGTGTTACATGCTTTAGTGTACCTCCAGCTATCTGCAAATGCATAGAACCAAGCCAGCAAGACCAAAAACAAACATACACAAACGTTAAATCGGCTAAGTTTTTCAAGGTCACTCGACTAACGTCTTCGATTGTTAATTGGAGTTGAAACTTCTTGGGCTTTGCAATTACTGTATTTTATATTGTCCTGCAACTTTTGGAGGCCTTTTCCACAAGTTGGAAGTTCCAAATTGAGACTTGCTCCATCATGAGACTTAAGTCGGCCAACTTTTTCAAGGTCGCTCGACTAACGTCTCTACTTATCCATTTGATTTGAAACTTCTTGGGCTCTACAGGAGGTGTATTTTCTATAATCTTGCCCAATTTGGAGTTCTTTTGGTGTTGCATGATGTATTTGTTGAGTGTTGGTGGTTGCCTCTAGCTTCTGCTGTTGCTGTTAGGTTGCTGCTGCTGATGATTAGTGGCATTCACTTCTGCTGATGTAATGGAGCTTTTGCAATTGATGTTGTTGAGTTGATGCAGGTCTATGGTGGGTTGTTGGTCCTTAAACATTGTTCCTGCAAAATTAAAACCAACAAGAAGGGAACTCCTAGAGTTGAATGAGCCTCCACCTTCTGTTGATGTACTGTAGTTGCTCCATATGCTGTTGTGGAGTTGTTGTATGTATGTAGATGGTAGGTGTTGCATGAATTCTAGGCTCAGCTGCTACAACACCACCATATGGCTCAAAGTTGCATGATACCTGAACAATGAGACACCCAACAGTAAACGGGATTGGAACTTAAGCTTCTTTTTTTATGGCTGTTGAGTGTGGATCCATGTGTGTGATGTTGTGTTGCTGGTCTGGGTTGTTGTCGTTGTATGCTCTTGAGTGTTGTGATAGGTGGAAGTTCTTTTTCTTTGAGGGTGCAGATATGTAGAGTACCTCCACAAGGCTTCCACACAAGAGGGCACTCCTACTCTATCTTTTACTTCTAGCATTGTGTTATTATTTCTACTGAAGCAATAAACAAGGGAGACTCTCCCCTTACAATAGGAAATAACTAGGTGGAATAAGAAGAAGTAAAACAAAATACAGGTAAATAGTCTATTACACATTGGGAATGAGATCAGTCAAGAGGATAGTTTGATTCTTTTCAGAGTTTTCCTTCTGAAACTTGCCATTCCTAGCTTCTTTTTTTTTTATTTTTTTGAGGGGGGGAGGGGGAACAGACCCTACACGAGGCTCCCACCTCTCGTGCACAGTCAGGGGTTGAGCAGCACCCCTAAGCCTTAACATAAATAAAATAAAGTAAAAAATACACGGAGGGGGACATAAACCTTACCTCCAATCCTATGTTGGTTCATAAGTCGGCTAACCTACTAAGGTCTGCTAACTCATTCCCATTACAAAAAAGGCTAACTAAAACTAGAAAGCATTAAACCTATGGGAGGACTCCTCCCGGTACAAGTCGACTAAGTAAGCATAAATGAGGGAGACTCTCCCCTTCCATGAGAAAAACAAGAAAGTAACCTACACTAGTCCTATTCAACTACGCAACGAATCACATAGCTAAACTGAAGCAGAACAAGTATACGAAACTTCTATCTCGCATGGGATGAGAAAGTTATATTCATGTTGCCCTTTTTAGTCTTGTCATACCAAGTAAGTCCAAATAGAGAGATGCATCAACTTCAATATCCTGATTATAGCAGCTATGAAGGATGAAAAAATGGAAAGAAAGTAGTTGCTGGAGGTTGTAGAAGTGTTGTGTATCATTGAACCTGTGGCTGCATTTTGATAAGGTATCTGCAGGATGGTTTGTTTCTCTGAAGATATGTTTGCACTGAAAGAGTTCCAATTGTTGGACCAAAGATTGTAGCTTTGTAACATATCTGTGAATGCTCTAGGGTGGTTAGAGGTCTTGTTTCAGGCACTTAGTCAATAGTTCTGAGTCAACTTCCAATATCACTCTATTATATCCATCTTGGAGACACCAATTGAGGCGAATAGTTGCTGCCTGCACCTCTGCCTGGTTATTAGTACCCATTCCCAATGGAGTTGCAAAGGCATATATTAAGTTACCATTGTGGTTTTCTTAATATTCCCCCTGCTCCAATTTTCCAGGGTTGTCTAATGCACTCCCATCAGTATTCAATTTCACAATGGAAGATGGAGGTCTGATCCACATAACTTTGGTCACTCTCATGTCTTGTTGACACTGTTCTATCATAGGAACCAGTTCCTTCCAGCTCTGTGGCCACTTAATGTAGGGTAAAGCAGTGTGTATCAGCATGTAAAGGTCCTTGAATATGGAGAATTTAACTCTATTAGTACTAGATTTCTTTCCTCCATACTTACTTGCACATCTATTCTTCCATATATGCCAACATACAAAGATAGGAGTGGCCTGCAACATGAGCTTCTGAGCCTCATTACTGGACTTGGCAGTCCACCACTTCATCAGTATGTTTCTCAGTGAGTAGGTCCCTTGTATTATCCCGCATGAGCTAGAAAAGTGTTACCAAATATGCTTGGCAAAATTTCCTGAAGCAAATATGTGATCTACATTGTCCAATCCTGGTCTATAACAACAAGAACATGCTGCTGGTACTACTCCAAATTAGACAAGTTTATCATTAGTAGGGTGTTTCTGTCTCAAAGCTCTCCATAGTAGAAAAGACACTTTGAAGGGAATGTTAGTGTGCCAAGTGCACCCATCAGTCAGGGTCTTGGCTCTTTTCTTTCTAACTAGTTCCCAGGCTGATTTAGAAGTGAAGTTGCCAGGTGAAGTCAACTTCCAGCAGGCTTGATCAGCTGTGTTAGGATGATAGTCTATCTCAGTGTCTAGTATCTGCTGCACCAGTTGAGGAGGGGCATATTTTCTGATTTTCTGCACATTCCACTCCCCATTCTCAATATATTCAGATACTCTAGTATTATTGAGTCTAGGTAGATAGTTGTTATGATAAGCTAGGGGCCACTACCCAGCCAATCATCCCACCAGAAACTGCTTGTACCTGAGTTGATGTGACAGTGTATATGTGGCTCAATATCAATTTTATTAGCCATCATGTGCTTCCACATAATAGACTGACCTGTGTCCCATTTTTTTATCACAAGATGAGCCCTCTCGCAGTACTTAGCCTTTAGAAATTCTCCCCATAAAGTCTTCTTAGACCTGAAGGTCCACCATTGTTTGTA
Organism: Solanum dulcamara; assembly: GCF_947179165.1. Classification (NCBI taxonomy): domain Eukaryota; kingdom Viridiplantae; phylum Streptophyta; class Magnoliopsida; order Solanales; family Solanaceae; genus Solanum; species Solanum dulcamara. The sequence goes on from NC_077241.1 coordinate 54,839,700, forward strand.
TTGCAAATCTAAGCACACATCTTGTATTTTCTTCATACCAATACCCCCTTCCTCCACAGGATAGCTGAGGGTCTCCCATGATGCCTAGTGATATTTCTTCTTCGCCTTGTCCCACCCCCAGAAAAAGTCAGCTATGAGGCCTCTGATTTGATTCATAGTGGTAGCAGTAGGTCTGATTGCAGACAACAAGTGGATTGGTAGTGATTGCAGCACTGATTTCACCAATGTTGGTCTGCCTCCATAGCTCAACACTTTAGTCTGCCATCCTCTGATTTTGCTTAGAACTTTGGACACCATACTTGTATAGTAAATGATTCTCTGCCTTCCAATGTAGAGTGGACAACCCAGGTAAGTAATGGGACCATGTGTACACTTAAAGCCTGTGATACTACCTATCCTTTCAATAACATCTGGATTGGTATTAAGAGGAAGCATGAACTGGCTCTTGTCCTTGTTGATTAGCTGTCCTGAAGTAGTTTCATAAGCCTTCAAAGTCTTGGTAATAAGATTCATGGAAAAGTTGTTGGTAGCTGTGAAGATGATCACATCATCTGCAAAGCTCAAGTGGTTCACTTGGGGGCCTTTTCTTTCCATATGGAATCCAGTATATAGGTAATGTTGGTGAAGATTATTTAGCATCCTAGATAAAACTTCAGCTCCTATAATGAATAATGCAGGTGACAAGGGGTCTCCTTGCTTGAGACCTCTTGTGGAATGAAAAAAGGCATGCCTTACCCTATTGATGATGACTGAGTACCAGTTGTTGGACATGACCCTCCACACCATATTAATAAAGATTTCTCCAAATCCCATCCTTCTCATGACCATACAAGTGAAGGACCAAGAGACCCTGTCATATGCCTTAGCCATATCCAACTTGATCACTACATTGTCCCCTACATTGGGCCTCTTAATGTTGTGAATAATTTCCTGAGCCAACATTATATTCTTTGATATGCCCCTACATTTAACAAATCCTGACTGGTTGTCTGAAATGAGCTGAGGTAGAATGGGAGAAAGTCTGAGACAAAGTAGTTTGGATATGATCTTGCTAGTGAAATTGCTGAGAGAGATGGGCCTGTACTCTGACAGTTTGTTTGGGTGTTCAGTTTTAGGGAGTAGAACCAAACAAGTATATGATATGTATCTGGGAATACAATGACCATTGAAGAAGTGTAGTACTAGCTTCAGCAAATCATCACAAATGATATCACAGCATGAGTGAAAGAACTTTCCACTCATGCCATCTGGCCCTGCAGCTGAAGTAGGACTCACAGAGAATACTGTCTCCTTTAACTCTTCCTTTGTAGGTATGGAATGTAGTAATTCATTCTGCTGATCAGTAACTATCTTTGGATGCATTTAATCACATCTTCATTGATATGTTTCTCCTCAACAATAAAGAGTTTCTCAAAGTGTGTACAAGCTGCACTTGTAATATTGTCATCACCCTGGATAGAGTTTCCTTGTTCATCACTGATCTGATGGATGAACAACCTTTTTCTTCTCCCTCTGATGATGGCATGGAAGTAATTGGTATTGGCATCTCCATCTTTAAACCAGTGCAATTGAGTTTTCTGTTTCAAGATCGACTGCTCTATCTTCAAATACCTGATGTACTGGGCATTTATCTGATTTAGCTTGGCTCTGTTATCCTCAGAATTATCATTGATGATATTCTCTTCAGCTTGTATCACCTATTCCTCAAACTGTTTGACTGAAGCAAATATATCTCCATATTGATTTCTAGACCAGTGGCTAAGGGTATTAGACACTCTTTTTAGTTTTTGATGGAAGATCCTCATTAGATTTCCATCCACAGGTCTTTCCCAGCAAGATCTTACAGTATCAAGGAAGTTTTCATTATCAACCCAACAGTGTAAGAACTTGAAATATTTGATAGCATGACTTTGTCTTTCAGTATATTCCAGCAGGAGAGGACAGTGATCAGAACCTGTAGAGGCGAGGTGATTAAGAGTGCTCACTGGCATGACCTCCAACCAAGCATCGTTGACCATGGCCCTGTCAAGTCTCTTCCATATTCTAGCATTTGCATCTCTCTTGTTGCACCATGTGAATTGTTGTCCATGAAAACCAAGATCAGTGAGTCGACAAGCTTCTATGACACTAATGAACTCAAAACTCTTGTTCATGTTGTAAGGTTGACCCCCCATCTTCTCTTCAACATGAGTAATTACATTGAAGTCTCCAATGGTGCACCAAGGTTCTTCCCTATCAGAGAATTGAAGCATCTTGTCCCATAGTTCTCTTCTCATGTAGGCTTTGCATTTGGCATATACAAAGGTAATGAGATATTGTTTAGGCCAAGATACATGGCTGATCTTACAGGTAAGCTGCTGTTCATCCTGATCCACAAGATTGCACACACAGTCTTTGTTCCAAAATAGCCATATTTTGTTGTTGGGACTAGACATGGCATTATCCATACCTAACTAAATTCTGTAGAAGTGGAGTTGAGATTTGTTGGAGAAAGGTTCCAACACTACACTCATAGAGAGCTTGTGGTAGTCTTTCAACCTTTGTAGTCTGTCTAAGGCTTCTTGAGTATCAATACTCCTTGAATTCCAACAGAGTGTACTGATCATAATAACCTATGGGATTTACAGCTTGTGTTGATGTTGCTTTTGAATGCAATATTATCTGGGTTGCTAATTAAGCTTTGTTTACTCCTCTTCCTTTCTTGCTTACGTTTGGAGGGTGGATCATTCTTTACCTTTTCTTGCTGAGTTTTCTTCTACAATATAACTGTCATTGTGGATCTGAATGTCTCTAGTTGATCTTCTTGTTGTGCCTCTTCCCCCTGGTCATGGTCTTCCTCATCTTCAGAATGAGTGACCCTATATTCATCAGAGACTCCCTGGGACTTAGCAACCAGTTGGATCTTATCCTCATACACCTTGTCCCTGGATGGGCTGAAAGCCATAATCAATTGTTCACTCACAGCATCCTCATCCTCATGGTCAGTCATTGGTTGATAATCATTATCCTCTTTATTCTCAGATACACACATTGCATATTCATCAACCTCAGTGTTGAGAGTACAGTTGGGCTGAAGATGTTCAGTAGTTGTCTTAGAAATAAGACTTAATGAATGGGGGGGAGTGGTGAGGATACAATGGGCCTGGAGGGGAGTGATATCCATGCCCACTTGATTATCATTCAAGACAAATTGTTGACATGTGTGTTCATTGACAGAAGAGTCTTTTTCAACAATTCTTTTTTCAATTGCATCCCTTCTCTTCTTGCTCATGTTATTCTTTTTTCCATCAGAACCTGTGATACTTGTACTTGCTATTGCCCCCATATCTTTGTCCATAAAGCCTTTGATTGTTGGCAGTTGGATTGCATCAGTACCAATGTGGTCCTTTTTAGCATTCTGATCATCTGTTTGTGTATTTGTAAGAGTAGGGCTGTTGTGCTAAGATTGTTGTACTGGGGTAGCAGGAGCTCTATAGTCACACCTAGGGTCAGTGCTTGGGTTCTCATGCAAAACATGAGACAATCTCCTACCCCCTTTGGTTGCCCCTTCCTGCAAGTTAGTGAGGTTCTCCTGTACTCCTCCAGCCATTCCTCCAGCAACTACTGAGTCAGCAATACTAGTATTATATTGTGGGGGATTCTGGGGTATTGGTAGTATCAAGTCAATACCTGAACTCCTTGCTTGTGTGTTCACATAATTATCACCTGGTGAGGCATTACCTGTGCAGTCTACATTAGGAATTGGGGTCTATGGGGGCACTGAGATAATCTCATGTCTTCGTTCTTTGGTTTTTTCTTGCCATGTTGATGAAATCCTTTTCTTAGAGTTCCTTGTGTTTATTGGTTCCCCTGCATCTTGGTTAGTGGTGTGATCTTGTGTATCAAGATCAACATAAAAATTGGAACTGGAAATAGGATTAGAAGACTTACCTGCACTTGTGTTTTTCTACTGTAATTGATCTTTGTTGCTGTAGTTCTATGGTAGAGTAGGCCTATTCACATTGTCTTGTTGAGGATGGCTCTGTCCCTTGTGTTGTTTCTTCTTTTGAATTTGCCACACATTCTCATTTGTATTATCATTCATGGTCTGTGTTTGGTTTGGAACTTCAGTTGGTAAGGTGTGGTTCCTTTTCTATAAAACAGTAGTTTGAGGGTCCTCTTGGTCATTTCCATTTCTGTTCTCCCTGGTCTTGCTCTTTTTAGCAGAGCTCACTTGAGAAAGTTTGGTTTTGGCGTTTCAGATTTTCTGGTAAAAAAATTAGAGAACTACTATGTTAATCAAAGAGATGGACATCTCAAGTTTTATGACTCATCCCAAATAAATTGAGGAGTAAAATCTTATGGAGAAGGCTACGGAGTCAAAGTGAGCAAGAACCGATAGTAGTGACTTTTCACATTTGAGGTCTGGTCATGGTGATCGTTCATAGTTTTACCATACGTTCTCCAATTAGAATTCTTCTAGTGCTTCAACTTAGAAAATCAAAAAGAATAGTGTTTCTAACCCTAAGGTTCAAGGTAGAACTCCAAGTGGTCAGCTATCACCGTATGTAGGAATTGTAGGAAGAACCATCGAGGAGATTGTTTGGCGGGTTCAGATGATTTTTATGGTTCTGGTAAGATGGTTCAGATGGTGAGAGATTTCCCCTTAGGTGTTAGTAGGGTGGAGGTGGTCGACCTCTGATTCAGACTACTACTTTTGTTAGTCAAGCTCATCAAGGTACTTCATCAGGCTCTAGTGGTGGTTAGCACTAAAACAGATTCTTAGGCTCTCTAAACCCGACAGGACTTGGAGGATTCTCCTGATATAGCCACAGGTATATTATGAGTCTTTTAATTTGATGTTTATGCTTTGTAAGATCAGGGAGAAAATCTTTCTTTTGTGAAATCTCAAGGTTTATGACTCATCCTAAACAAATAGAGGAGGAAAAACTTATAGAGAAGGCTACTAAGTCAAAGAGGGAAAGGACCGATCGTAGTGACTTTTCATATTTAAGGTTCGGTTATGGTGATCATTCGCAGATTCACCAAACGTTCTCCAGTCAGAATTCTTCTAATACTTCAACTTAGAAATTCAATAAGTATAGTGTTTCTAACCAAAAGACTCAAGGCAGAACTCCTAGTGGTTAGACTATCTTTGTATATAGGAACTGTGGGAAGAACCATCGAGAAGATTATTTGGAGGGTTCAATTGATTTTTATGGTTGTGGCAAGATGGTTTAGATGGTGAGAGATTTCCCCTTAGGTGTTAGTAGGGTGGAGGTGGTCTACCTCAAATTCAGACTACTACTTCTATTAGTCCAGCTCATTAAGGTACTTCATCAGGGTCTAGTGGTGGTTAGCACGAAAACAAATTCTTGAGCACTATAGACTTGACAGGATTTGGAGGATTCTCCTGATGTGGCCATAGATATGTTATGAGTCTTTCAATTTGATGTTTATGCTTTGTTAGATCAAGGAGCATATCTTTCTTTTGTGACTCCTTATATTGATATAAAGTTTAATTTCAATCTCGAGATCCTATAATAGCACTTCTTAGTTTATATTCATGTTAGTGATTCTATTTTAGCTAAAGGGATCTATGGAAATTGTATGGTCTGAGTTTTTCATAATGTTACCTTAGTTGATATTGCGAAGTTAGATATGACTTACTTTGATGATATTCTTGGAATTGATTGGCTTCATACTTGTTACACCTCTATTGCTTGTAGAACTCGAGTTGTTAAGTTTTAATTTCCTAACGAACCAGTCTTAGAGTGGAAAGGTAGTAATTTCGTGGTTAAGGGTTAGTTTAGCTCGTGCCTTAAATCTCAGAAATGATTTCTAAAGGTTTCATCTACTATTTATTATGGGTTACGAAGTTGAATTATAAAGCCCTTAATCTCGAGTCAGTTTCTTTCAGGAATGAGTTTTCAGAAGTGTTTTCCGATGATCTTTTGGGTATTCCTATAGAAAAGAAAACAAACTTTAGTATTGATCTTCTGCCAAATACCCAACCTATATATCTATTCCTCCTTATAGAATTTCTTCTGTAAAATATAAGGAGTTAAAGGATTAGTTAAAGGACTTATTGGATAAGGTCTTCATTAGACCCGATATCTCTCCATGGGGGGCTCTGTTTCTCTTTGTTCGAAACAAAAATGATTTTCTTTGCATGTGGAATGGCTATTGACAGTTTAACAAGGTCACAATCAAGAATAAGTATGCCATTCCAAGGATTTATAACTTGTTTGATCAACTTTAAGGAGCTAGTTATTTCTCAAAGATTGATTTTGATCGAGTTATCATCAGGTTTGACTGAGAGAATGTGACACTCTAAAGAGAGATTGTAGAACTCGATATGGTAACTTTGAATTTTTTGTTATTTCTTTTGAACAAACAAATCCTCCTGTAGCTTTTATGGATTTGATGAACAGGATGTTAAATAAATATTTGGATATGTTCGTTATTATGTTCACCGATGATATTTTGATCGATTCTCATAGTGATGGATGAGCATAGGAATCAATAGAGAATTGTCTCTTAAGTTCTCAAGGATCGTCAGTTATTTGCTGAGTTTACCATGTGTGAGTTTTGGTTGAGATTGATGGCGTTCCTAGTCCATATTGTCTTTGGTGATGGTATTCAAGTTGATCGTAAAACTACTAAGGTGGTGAAGAATTGTCCTATACCTCTTTCTCCTTTAGATAGTCAGAGTTTTTTGGGTTTAACTTGTTATTATAGATGGTTTGCGGAAGATTCATTTGCCTCTGACTATGTTGACTCTAAAGAAGGTAAAATTCTAATGGTCAAAAGCATATGAGAAAAGTTTCCAAGAGTAGAAAGATTTACTCATTTCATCCTCAGTTTTGACTTTACCGAAAGGATACGATTATTTTGTTGTGTTTGTAATGCTTCGAGAATTGGCCTTGGATGTTTTTTGATGCAAAATTATAAAGTGATAGCCTATGGTTCTAAGAAATTTTAGGTGCATGAAAAGAACTATCCTACTCATAAATTAGAGTTAGCGGTGGTGGTATTTGCTTTGAATATTTTGGAGCTATTATCTATATGGTGTTTTCACGACCTGATTTCTCAAGTCATGATGACACCTACAATCAATCCACCAGTAAGTAAGCCTAACCCTACAGTCTAGAACCATAGGAAAGGAACCACCACAAAAGGAAGGAAAGAAGAGATATAATAGTAATAATAATAATAAGAAGAAAGAATAATAATCAGAATACAACAAGATAACCCCCTAGAAGTAGTATTAGTCGGTAGTCGAGCTACTAAACTAAATAATGGAGTACAAAGTTTATAGAAATACCATTATTGTAATAGTAATACAGACTTTCTCAAAATATAAATAAAGACTAGTCTACGTTCCAATATAGAAGGAGATTGGCAACTCTGAATGCCAAGAGCTCACCAAGTCTCCAAAATCCAAGAGCTGCTCCGCACGATACCCAAATAAGTAGTGAAAATCCGTACTATGATCTGCAGGGTGCAGAAAGATAGTACGAGTACCAACAAGTGGCACTCAGTAGGCATCAATTGACTGATCTCCAAAGATAAAGCAAGTATAAAGAACATATAAGTAGGGAGTATACATCACAAGTAACGAACAAGACTCATACAGAAGCCTGAAATAAGAAGCATCAGATGGAAGAAAAAGTTAGAAGACAGGAAATGAGCAAAGAAACAAAGGAAGTACCTAGTGGCGCCAGCCCAAGACCTAAACACGATGCCACACTACGAAGGAGGGGACAACTAAGTGACAACCTACTAACAGAAGTAAACACAGATATCACATAAAGGCCCAAAGGACCGTATCACTAAATCCCTAAATAAAAAGATAGATAAATAAGAACAAGGGAAATAACTACCTTGAAAAAAGATACCACCCTTTATACCGCCACAAGTTCGCAAATAGTAAGACAATACCTTTTGAGCCCCTATGTGCCTAGGAAGTTAACTCACAAATAGGTAAACCCACACGACATCCCATACTACTAACAGGTACAAACACCTATGCTAATTATAGGCACTACATCTATAAATGAAAGTTATGCAGTAAAGCCAGTTGTACCATCAATGCGAAGTGCCTCATACCAAGATATATACACCTACTTCCAGTCCCAACTAGGAAGTAGGACCCATGCGCCTCTATGGGATCACCATGGTGGGATCGAGAATGCCTTTTTATACATACCTAGTCATGATTCAATTATTATATCCATCTGCATATCCGATCATCAAGATCTGCTCTGTCATTGTGATAAGAGATAAATAGATAAATCAGAATAGAAAGGGTCAAATATCTCTACAACTACACCATATCATAAAATGAGTGCATCCTTGATGCCCCGAATCAGTGTAATAAAAAGAGTTCATTCTCAATGCCTCTAGTCCACTGAAAATAGTAGTAATAAAGGTAGTACGACCCCTATTTGAAAATCAGTATAAAATAGTTTAGGTTACAACCCATATTTCTAAAATCAATGCTAAGAACTAATGCATGCACCAGAGTCATCTACATCTGTGAGAAAACAATGATCCAATGCAATGAATGCCATCACCAGACCCCAAACAGCATGCACAATCATATACAATACTGACTCCATAAGCACCTTACCTTCTAGAGCATTGAAATAGGACTAGCACATGTAATCAAGCTCTAACTAAGGCCTATGACTGAGATCTACTCCTTTAACTCAACAACAAGGCCCAAAAGGAAACCCAACCCTAATTGGGTAACAAAGAGAAAGAAAGTGAGGAAATGGTGCTCAACTAGTCAATCAAAACGTTCATATCCAACTGGAAATACAACCCCAAGAATACAACAAAAACTAGCCCCGCCAAATGGCAACAAGAAAGCATAAGGAATGCTAGCTATAAATCCAGAAATGGGATCTGATAGTAGAACACAAGCCTAACTGAGTGGAAATCTATAAACCAAGGCTTCAAGAAAGGTGCTACAATAGCGAAGGACACTAAGCCTTATAACGGCTACATCAACTAAGTCTCAAACCAAATCTCAAGTCTAAGGCAAAAATTTAATAATCATCATAAACATCAAACATGTCACCTAAAATAAGTTCATCAAATCCAAACTAAGGCATAATCCACAATCTTACAAACTAGACGGGAAATCTCATAATGAAAAACTAGCCTAAGGCTCATACAGGGATAATGTGATAATAAATTAGGATTCAATTCAAACCCATCACATATATTTCAAACCACAAGCAAATTATACTACACAATACCTATTGAAGCTCAATCAAAGAATAAGAGACCGTAGCCTACCTCGAAACCAAACACGCGCGCTCCAAGTTTACTTTCTGATAGCCTTTTGCACCAAAAATGACTTTAAATTCCTCCACTCTATCAAAATATTGATCACCTCGTCTATACGGATGTTTTGACACAAAAATCATTTTTTTCGAAGATGGAACCAAAATTGGTCTAAAATAGGATTATGGGACCCGTAATGCGAGTCCTAAAAATGACTCCGTGAAAAGGTTCTAAATGCATTATTGATTGATCTTGTACCCAAAAATAGGGCACCAGTTGATGCTCAAAATAAGAGAAAACATTCCAACATAACCAATCACCATTAAAGCCCTAACAAAGCTTTGGCAGCCCCTTTGGGCCAGAAATCACCTCAAACTGATGATATGCACACTTTATCGAACCTACAAACATATATCCATGACATCCACGAAACCACCAGACTAGGAATCGCTTAATTTGGACCTCCATAGCTCCCAAAATTGAAGAAATTGAATGGAGCTTGGGGCTAGTTCGTGTATGTCTTTAACTTAAATACAAGATGACATTGGCCTTCACAATTGCAGAGATTGGATCGCGATCGTGACACCCAGGGTGAATGACCATCGCGATCATAGTGGTCAAGACTTGTGATCATGCTGACCAATTGGTCCACCCCTCATAGAAAACACTTCACAATCATGGCAAGTGGCCTTGTGATCGTGTAGACATTTTTGCCTTGCACCAGATGTTTGTTGCAACATAGATTTTAGTAAAGTCTAAATTCTTTGACGGGGTGCTTGGTATATGTTTAAAATATCGTGCGCACTAATAGACTATGCTATCCCTCCAAATTCTATATTTTTGACTCAATGGCGCAGTCAAACTTTCTATATGAGGTCATTTCAAAAAACTATGGATCCCACATCCGAGCATAATTTTTGTCAATTCTACAATGAGGCTCATATTGAGATCGGAAGCCTCAGGACCGAAACGAAAAGTCTATTTAGACAAAACTCAACATTTCTGAACTAACCCCACAGACAGAATTTGAATCTCACCTCATTTACTAAGAATGTTGACCAAATAAAGTCTTAGGTTAAAGATTAAAGGTAAAACACATGATGGCTCAAACTCGTACCGTAAGGCTCGATACTCGTGCTGATCAGGCTACCAGCCAAATTTGGCCATTCTAGAGCTGATGGAATTGTGAGAATTCTATTCTGAGGTCATTTTCCTAGAGTTTTGACCGAAGTCAACCATTCAAACTACAAGAGCTCCAAAATAGTAAAACGGGCATAAAACCTAAACGAACGACCAGGCGATCGAACTTTCAGTGCCAACAAGTCATAAATAGCTTAGGGTCGCTACACAAAATTCTAATTGCTCAAAAGATCGAAAAGTATGAAAATGATCTAGAGGTTTATTACAATGTCCACTACTAAAAAGAATTTCGTCCTTGAAAGTCAAAGGATAGAAAGGAACCCAAGGTCATAAAAAGATTAGAAAGGTAAGCCCGCAAGCTCCCCCAGACCTACAGGTACTTTCCCGGGTCAAGTAACACCAACCCAGAACTCAATTTAAGAGAAAACTCCCAAATTCACATTTCTTTTTCATAACTCAACCCAACTTCAAATTTATCTATTTTGGATACAGACTTCCACCCAACAACAACAAACTTAACTGAGGGCAACAAACTAACCTAAGATAAACTAAAACCACACATGTTTCTCAGAATTTTGCAACTAGCAGACAAAAGAAGATACTAAATAACTCCCAAATCAAATTCTTTTCTTTATACTATAAACTTAAGACTCTGAGTAATCATGGGTATCCTTCCCATCCTAAACTACTGTAACAACTCCCAACACCATCTTATCATTTTCCCAATAGCCATGAACGATATGCAAGCACCACCTGAATATCCAATAACTCCCAGCACAATTAACATTCCTCTGAAATTTATACTTCAAAACTAAAAATTCCAAGGGACAACCAAACCCATGGTAGAAATATCGCATTGAGACCAACTCCAATGACACTTTGCTGCCAACAAACTTCTAGAAAACTAACCCAATATGAGAATCTAACCCAAAAGAAATCAAAACTAATGCCATGAGTCCATGAATAATTCCATGAGTCCAAATCTAAGTCAATCTTTCAAACCCAGGAGAAAAAATGATCCAACAGGCAATTAACAATATACCAAACCTACCAAAAGTGACTTAATTGAACCAAACTATCGCAAAAATACCACAAGTCGACCCGCCAGTACAAGTTTGAGCTAACCACTCAAACTCAAGAAAAACTAAGATGGTAGGTAGCGAGTAAGTTGATCAATCCACTAAAAGAAACTCAAATAAAGCTGAACCATGGCAAGGTATACCAAAAGGAACATTGCTAGCTAATTATAATTACACAAGCGAATGTCGTACCCTTAACAAGAAACCAAGAGATGAACCCACGAAGTACCTTGATTCTATTTTGAGGCTGAGCCTTCTAACAGAAATTCAATTCGCCTATGGGAGCCAAAGTTTTAATTAGGCAAAGCACACCACAAAAAAGACCCAAATAAACTATCTAACTCTTTGAACCATTGACACAACCGCTTTAGTTTACCATTAGGACCAAGGCACAACACAGAATCACCAAAATTGAAGGTACTCTTGGTGGTCAGGTAAAGAAAGCTTGGAACTAAAATTTCTAGAAAATATTGACTGACTACCTAAAAGGCCACAAGTCACAAGAGCATACCAAGGTTAGTCTAATAAACTGCGACATATCAATATGAATGTTTTCACTCCATAATCAACCTTTTTTAGCTAACCGCTGGTCGATCACAACTGTATTACTTTATCTCTTCCATAAATCCCATTAAACCCTTTTTCACAAGACACTTCAAGGTAAAATATTGCATGCCTAGAATAAACAAATGCAATTCTAATTCTAGCCTTCCCAATACACATATAGCCATCTGACACCATATCACATAACTGGCTTAACCAATCACTTAACCATCAAACTTACCATGAAGAAACAACCTAGCCAAATCTGAAGGTCAAACCTTAACTTTTCCAACTTAAGATCTATGTATAGGGAATTAAAACAAGAAAAAATAGATTAACAAAATCTACTGTAGATGACAAAGGCCATAACTACTGACACACCCTTCTTTCTATAGCAACCTCACACCAACTTGGCACACTAGAGGGGAAATTTAGGAAGTGGAAGGGCCAACTCAAGAAAACTCTAGGATGGCTAAACAGGAGTCCCCTAGAGCAATCAACTAGGTTTATCCTCCACAAGGTATAAATCTACCACTACTTCCACATCACAGTGAAATCAACATGATCCACTACTAAAATAAATCACCTAGGAGAGATAAATACGTATACATAGTTTCAAGTAAAGATGTCATAGAAAATGATATGTAAGTAATAAGGCTAAATAAGCACGCCCACATAAGTCCAAGTAAGGTAATTACCAGAATAGCAAGATGAATATAACAAGCCAAATAATCCACGATGGGTACGAAGACAATAACACCCAAGGACTACAAGTAAGGAAGGTCCTAGAAATAAAGTTTACGTAAATTTGATTGATACCTAGATCCTCTTCCTCTACCTAACCTGCTAAAACATAGGATAGGACGGACTTGGCCTCGAATTGAACACCTGAACAACTAACTGCCACCAAACTCACTGCATATATAGTACTTTCCACTAAACGTATCCCATTGAGATAAACCAACCAAATTGGTATGAGACCCAAAACTTGAATGCCTGGATAGCAAACCCTGAGAAGTTTATCATGAACATTTTCCACCGTGGGTACCATATCCTATCATAGGACTGCCTAGAACCCGAGATGCTCCTACCATGGGTATGGTATACCTAGAGTGAAGTTGACCCTTAATAGGATTATTACTACCTTGGAGAGGGGTGTTACCTCTACTTCACTAACAATGCGATCTCCTATCTCCACCTCTATAAGTCTTCATACATACATGCTTCATAAACCTCACATAACTGTCCACTTACGGAAAAGTAGACCCTACTGTATTTAAGTGTTGTGATGTTAGACGGAGCGGTAAAATCAATCCATCGGTAACCCCTAAATAAACTCTCGCTAGGTTGGAAATAAGGGGGGAGTCTGTCTGGCCCACAATAGAAACTCAACCATATATTCTGAAATCAATAAAGAACCTTATTGATGACCAACAGATCCAACTCTAGGATGAGAACCGCTCGATGCTCTAAATACTACTCTAGTATGTGGTGTATGCTCATCTAGATGCATAATATCCAATGCTAGATCCAAAGTAGCTAAGGTGGTTATTGATACTATCGAATTCTAGGTAGTATGTTCTAGTGCTCTAGCCACGCCCTTCGAAAAACTCATATTGTCTATCAAAGAAGGAATAAATCCTAAGAAAGTATATAGAGGTTGATCAAAGAAATTTCATATGATAAGGAATCAAAAATGGAGTTTTTGTAAAATGCCCTATAGCCTCCCAAAGATAGGATATGGATGTCTCTGCACTAATTCATAGGACTCTACAAGGCACTTACTCTTATACGGACGATACTAGCGAACCTAAGCTCTGATACCACTCTATCATGACCTGATTTCTCAAGTCATGATGGCACCAACAATTGACCAACTAGTAGGTAAGCCTAAATCCATAGTTTGAAACCATAGGCAATGGACCACCATAAGCAAAAGGAAAGAAATAAATAATATTAATAATAATAAGAAAAAAGAAGAATAATCACAACAAAACAAGATAACCCCCAAGACCCGGTATCCGTTAGTAGTTGAGTTACTATACTAAATAATAGAGTACAAAGGTTATATAGATACCATAATACTAATAGTAATACAACTGTCTCCAAATTTGAATATAAAATAGTCTAAGTCCCAAAAAAAGGAGATAGGCAACTCTGAACCCCAAAAGCTCACCAAGTCTGCAAAATCAAAAACCTGATCTACACAATATCCAAATGAGTAGTGAAAACCCAAACTATGATCTGCAGGGTGTAGAAGTTTGTATGAGTACCAACAAGTGGCATTCAGAAGGCATTGGCTGACTTAGTTCCAAAATATAAAGAAAGTGTAAAGAATATGTGAGAAGATAGAAAACGAGCAAAGAAACCAAGGACGTACCTGGTGGCGCCAGCCCAAGACCTAAACATGATGACACTCTACAAATGGGGGGACAAATAAGTGACATCCTACTAACAGAAGTAAACATAGATCTCACATAAAGGCCCAATGGACTGTATTACTAAATCCCTACACAAAAAGATAGATAAGTAAGAACAAGAGCACTAACTACCTTGAAATAAGAGGCCACCCTTTATATCGCCACAAGTTTGCAAATAGTAAGAAAATACCTTCTGAGCCCCTATGTGCCTCAGAAGTTCACTCACAAATAGGTAAACCCATACGGCACCCTATACTATCAACAGGTACGAACAATTATGCTGGTAATAAGAAATTCATATATGAATGAAAGTAATGTAGTAAAACTAGTAGTACCATCAATGCCAAGTGCCTCATACCAAGATATATATATCTACTTCCAGTCTCGGCGAGGAAGTAGGACCCATGCACCACTATGGGATAGACATTGAGGGTCAAGAATTCTCCTATATAACTATTTGGTCCCGATGCAGGTCTTATATCCATTTATATATACGATCATCAAGATCTGATTTATCGCAATGATAAGAGATAATTAGCCAAATTAGTATCGAGAGGGTCAAAAATCTCTATGACCGAGCCAGTATTATAAAATGAGTGCATACTCGATGCATCAAACCAATATAATAAAAAGTATGCATCCTCAATGCCTGTAGTCCACTGAAAATAGTAGTAATAAAGGTAGTATGATCCCCATTCAAAAATCAGTATAAAATAGTTTGGGCTACAACCCGGCTTTCTCAAATGAAAGCGAAAAACCAATGCTTGCATAAGGGTCGACTACATCTATGACAAAATAATGATTTAATGAAATGCATACCATCAACATCACCCAAACAACACGCACAATCACATATAATAACGAGTTGACAAGAACCTTCCCTTCTAGAGCATAGAAACATGACTAGCACATGTAATCGACCTCTAACCAAGGTCGATGACTCAAATTTACTCTGCTAACTAACTTACAAGGCCCAAAAGGGAACTCAACCCAACTAGGTAATAAGGAGGAGGAAATTAAGGAAATTATGCTTAGCTAGTCAATCAAAACCTCCAGATCCAGCTAGGAATACACCTCCGAGAATATAACCACAACTAACCCCGCCAAATGATAACAAGAAAGAATAGGGAATTCTAGCTCTAAATCCAGAAATAGGATCCGACAATTAAAACCATAAGCCTAACCTGGTGGAAATCTCTATACCAAGCCTTCAAGAAAGGTGCTACAATATCGAAGGACACTAAGCCTCATAAATTTTGGCCAACAACGGCTACATCAACTAAGTCTCAAACCAAATCTGAAGTCTAAGGTACAAATCTTCTAATCATCATAAACATCAAACATGTTACCTAAAATAGGTTTATCGAAGCCAAACTAAGGCATAATCCACCATCTTACCAATGAGATGGGAAATCTCCTAAAGGCAAACTAGACTAAGGCTCATACCGAGACAACAAAGCAATAAATTAGGAGTAAATCCTAACTCATCATATACAATCCAAACCACAAGTAAATTATATTAAACAATACCTATTTAAGCTCAACAAAAGAATAGGAGATCGTAGCCTACTTCAAAGCTAAATAAACGCACTCCAAGTCCAATTTTTGATAGCTTTTTGTGACAAAAATGATTCTAAATGCCTCCATGCTATCAAAATGTTAATTACGTCATCAATATAGATGTTTTGACATAAAAATTATATTTTTCAAAGACGGACCCAAATTTGGGTCTAAAATTGGATTGTGGGACACCCAATGGAAATCTTGGAAATGACACTATGAAAAGGTTCTAAACATATTATTGATCTTGTATCCCAAAATAAGGAACAAATTGATGATCAAAATGGGAGAAAACAACCCAACATAAAAAATAACCATTAAATCCCTCACTAAGCTCTGGCAGCCCCTTCGGGTAAGACATTACATTAAACCAATGATCTTCATACTTTCCCAAACCTACCAACACATATCCATGACTTCCACAAAACCACCAGACTTGTAATCACTCAATTTGGAGCTCTATATCTATCAAAATTGAAGAAAAGGAATGGGGGTAGGGCGTGGTTCGCATTTATCTTTAACTTAAAGACTAGACAATATTGTCCTTTGCGATCACAGATATTGGGTCGCAATTTAGACACCTGTGGTGAATGATTGAGAATTGTGTTTTCTTTTTTTGCTAAAAACTTTGGAAAAAGTCTTCATCGCGATTGCGGTTTTCATACCTCACGATCGCGATGACCACTTGGTCTACCCCTCACAGAAAACTCTTCATAATCGTGGCTAGGGGCTTCATGATCATGAAGGAATTTTTTCCTTGCACCATATGTTTACTGCAACATAGATTTTGGCAGAGTCCAAATTCTTTGATGGGGTGCTTGGGATTCATTCAGAATGTCGTGTGCGTAAATAGACTATGCTACCCAACCAAATTCGACATTCTAGACTCAATGGTGCAGTCAAAATTTCTATCCAAGGTTGTCTCTATAAAATATGGGTCCCATACCTAAATATACTTTTTGTCAAGTCTACAAAGAGGCTCAAAATGAGATCAGAAGCCTCAAGACACTAATGAAAGATCACTCTAGATGAAACTCGATATTTTAAAGCTAACCACGCTAACGAAATTTCAATTTTAGTGTGTTTACAAAAAATATTGACTAAAGTAAACCTAAGGCTAAATCTTAAAGGATAAAACACCTAATGATTCAAACTCACACTGTATGGCTTTTTGCTTGTTCTGACCATGATACTAGCCTTGATAATTCGGGAGTGATGAAATTATCAGAATTCCATTCTGAGGTCATTTTCCTAGAGTTTTGACAAAATTCAACCATTTAAACTCCAAGAGCTCCAAAACAGAAAAATAGACATAAAACCTAAACAAATGACCCAGGAGACCGAACTATTAGTGCCAGCAAGTCATAAATGGATTGGTGTTGCTACAAGAAAGATCTAAATGGTGAAAAGATTGAAAAGGATGAAAATGACCTGGAGGGTCATTGCGGGTGTCCATGTTGATGTATTCACCGATCATTTGAGTTTTGAGTATGTGTTCAAGCAAAAATGATTTAATCTTTATATAAATAAGATGGCTTTAGTATTTGAAGGATTATGACATGAGTATTCTCGATCATTTAGGAAAGGAAAATGTGGATGCCAATGCTCTTAATAAGTTTCCCATGGGAAGAGTTTCTAATATTGAGGATGAGAAAAAGGAAATTCATGATGTGTATAGACTAGCTCATTTGAGTGTTTATTTTTTGGTTCCGAGGATGGTGGTGTGATTATAAAAAATAGCTCAGAATCATCTCTTATGATTGATGTGAAGGAAAAACAAGATATTGATCAAAATTTGGTTAAGTTGAAGAAGGCGGTTTCTAAAAAATCTATTGAGGTTTCTCATAAGGAGGATATGGGGTACTTTGTTATCAAGGCCGAATATGTATTCCCAATGTTCATGTCTTGAGGGTAATGATATTAACTGAAGGTTATAGTTCTTTATATTCTATTCACCTGGGATCCAACAAGATGTATCATGATTTGAGAGAAATGTATTGATAGAACGACATGATATTGTAGAATTTATGGCTAAGTATCTTAATTATCAATAAGTGAAGTTTGAACATCAAAACATGGGAGATTTTACTTAAGACATTGATATTCCTACTTAGAAGTGGGAAGACTTGAATTTGAACATCATTATGGGTTCTCCTCGTACTCGTATGCAACATGATTTGATTTAGGTTATTGTGGATTGAATGACTAAGTCACTACATTTTCTTCATGTTAAGACTTTCTATTAAGCCAAGAATTATCCTAGACTTTACATTTGGGATTTGGTATAGTTTCATGGTATTCCATTGTCTATCATATTATACCGAGGTACTTAATTTACTTTTGAATTTTGAAAATTGTTTCAAAAGAGTCTTGGTACTCAAGTTAATCTTAGTACAACTTTTCATCCTCAGACCGATGGTTAAGTTGATAGGAATTTTTAGACTTTGAAAGACATGTTTAGGGCATGTGTTTTCAACTTCAAAAGTAGTTGGGATGACAATTTTCCATTGATTGACTCTACCTGTAACAACAATTATCATTCGAGTATTCAAATGGTGCCATTAGAAGCTCTCTCTATGGTAGGAGGTGTAGATCTCTGCTTAGATGGTTCAAGGTAGGTGAGGTCACTTTGATAGGGCCCAAGTAAGTTTGTGAAGCAATGGAGGATGTTTGATTCATTAATGAGAGGTTAAAGACTACCCAAAGCCAAAAAAGGCCTATTCGGATGCGAGGAGAAGAGATCTTGAGTTTACAGTTAATGATTGAGTTTACTAGAAAATCTCACCTATGAAGGGTGTACTGCATTTTAGCAAGAAAGGGATAAATTGGACAACCCTATATCTTTCTGAAACCTTCAAACCTTCTCTATTTCCTCCTATTCTCCTACTATCATTTAAGGCACTCAAGGTTTTTTCTCGAGGGCTGTATTCTCCATCAACCTAGTGTTCAAGTTCAACCTCCATTACTTTTGGGTGTTGATAATCAATCTATGTAGGAATTCACCAATGGATTCCTTTCATATATTGGGTCCCAAAAGATCCCAATTCTTCAAGTTTTATATCACCAAATTAAGTTAGGGTTAATGTCAAATCTTCATGGGTCCTTTCCATTATGATTCAATTAATATTATTCTACTTTATTATGCAAGATTTGACTAGATACATAACTTATAATTGATTTCATATGAACTCATGCATTATGCAACATAATTTATGATCTGAATTTCACTTATAAACTATGAACTATGATCATGAATTTGATGAATGATTTATGCATATTTTATAAAAATAATGAAATATGTTTTCAAGGATATTTTTGAGTAAGCATCAATGATTTGTAGACGGTTTTGTCACAATATGAAAGAAATTATAATTTAGATGCTTAGAAAGGTAAATGTCTATACGAATTATTTTATGAATCATGACTTGAAAGGAGCTACTCTTATACAATTTTTGTGATGTACATTGGTAAATGATTATTTCCTTTCTTAATATTATGTTTTGCTAATTAACTTTATCTATTCCGTTGTGATTTGATTTAGCATTGAGAGGGCTTGAGGTGAAAGCTTAGTAAGGGAGTCTCTAATAGCAACCTCTAGTCCCAAACTATGTGCCCCTATATGTTGTCTTATATAACTTATCTTGTGGATCCACAATAGCATATAATTAAATGATACGAATCTATCTTGGAAAGTATCCTCTCCTTTTTTGGTGTTGGACTTACACAGGATCCCATGTTATTGCTCATATGGTCTTTTTGTCGGTTATAATTAATATCTCACAAAATGACTATATTTTTTCCTCAAAGCTTTCCACTATGTCTTTTAATGATGCATGAACCTTATCTCATGATTTATAATTTGCTTTAAATATTTTTAAGGATTTTTGGTCATGCATTTCATGGTTATGCCCATTATGATCTCATATTTACATTATGCATATATCTTACATACTTAGTACATTTAATGTACTAATGTATAATTTTTTATATATTGTTTCTTAATATAGGTCACCATGCTCCTGCCTATTCTCATGCCTAGTACAAGTTTCATCCAAATTTTCTTGCTTGGTTAGTCCTAATGTTTTGAGAATGCAACCATTTATGTCATCTTTCATTTAAAACTCATGTTATTTCCTTAAATTTATGTTGAGCTATGGCTTGTCTTATGCCCCCGTCTATGATTAGTAGAGGCTTGTTAGACTAGACTATTTTAATTTTTGTTCACTTCATGTGTTATTTTTGGATTCTTCTTTATTGAGATTACTACTTTTGAGACTCATATTCCGTATTTAAGCTTATTCTTGCTTTCATGTTATCTTATGTCATGCTATGTATGTTAAGAGGCTTGTTTAGGGTTGTTTGGATCCTAAACTCTTAAGGTCTAGCTTAGGTAGTTTCAAACTTGTTATTAAGGCATAAAGTTCAAGTTTTCTAGGGTGTTTGACAAATATGCATCGAATTGAATCGTATTCATGGGTGTGGAACATGCCACATTTATGAAAGAGAGTCTATGAGGTGATTAAGAAAATTCACTTCTTTCATCACTCTTAAGTCGTATAATAGAGTTAAACTCCATAAGGTTTTCCTTCTAACACTCATTATTTGTATTACACAATCATGCCTCCATGAATAGCTCCTCTAAGAAGGAATGTGGACCAAGATGTGGAGCATCAAGCACCTAAAGCTTCGGTTGATTCCTTGTCCAAGCAAGTTACTCATGCCGAATTTAGGGTGGATTTTCAAGTTCTTCCCAAGTAATTAAGGCACAAACCAATTGAGAGGTGATAGCTCTATTGAACCCAAATATGTATTCACCAATTTTTAGAGTTTTCAATATGTGTTCAAGCAAAAGAATTTTAATCTTTAATAAAGAAGATGTATTAAGTTATCAAAGGATTATGACATGAGTGCTTTCTGTAATCCGAGAATGGAAAATGTGGTTATTGATGCTCTTAGTAGGTTGTCGATGAATAGAGTTGCCCATATTGAGGATGAGAAAAATGAGTTAGTTTGAGATGTGAATAGACTATCTCATTTGGTTGATTCCGATAATGGTGGTGTCGTTGTGCAAAATAGCTCAGAATTATCTTTAATATTCGATGTGAAGGAAAAACAATATAGTAATCCAATTTTGGTTTTGTTGAAGAAGACGGTTTATGAAAAAGCCATTAAATCTTTCTCCCAAAGGGTAGATGGGGTACTTTGTTATCAATGATGAATATGTGTTCTCTATGTTTATAGCTTGAGGGAAATGATATTTACTAAAGCTCATATCTCTCCATATTCTATTTACTTGAGATCTACCAAGATGTATCGTGATTTTAGGGAAGTGTATTGGTGAAATGGAATGAAGAGGATATTGTAGAATTTGTGGCTAATGTCCAAATTGTTAACAAGTGAAGGTTAAACTTCCAAAATGGGAAGGTTTAGCTCATTACATTGAGATAACTAGTTGGGAGTGGAAAAAATTGAATATGGACTTCATTATGGTTTTGCCTCATACTCGTACGCAACATGATTCGATTTGGGTTGTTATAAATTGAATGACTAAGTCAGTACATTTTCTTCACATTAAGACTTTTTATTCAGCCAAGGATTATGCTACACATTATATTCAAGAGTTGGTAAAAAAGCATGGTATTCCATTATCTGTCATTTTAGAATGAGGAACTTAGTTACTTCTCAGTTTTGGAGATTGTTTCAAAAGGGTCTTGGCACTCCATTAAGATTAGTACAACTTTTCACCCTCAGACCAATGACCAAGTTAAGAGGAAGGTATAGACTTTGGAATACATGTTCAGGGTGTGTGTGATTGATTTCAAAAGAAGTTGGGATGATCATTTTCCATTGATTAAGTCTGCTTATAACAAAAGTATTCATTCCAGTTTTCAAATGGATCTATTCAAATCTCTCCCTATGGTAGGAGATATATATGTCTAATTAGATGGTTCGATATTGGTGGTGTCACTTTGATAAGGTTCAACTTTGTTTATGAAGCTATGAAGAATGTTCGATTTATTAGAAAGAGGTTGAACATTACCCAAAGAGGATAAAAGTCCTATTCAGATGTGAGGAGAAGAGAGCTTGAGTTTTATGTTAATGATTGGGTTTACTTGAAAGTCTCACCTATGAAGGGTGTGATCCATTTTAGTCAGAAATGAAAGCTTAGTCCCTGATACGTATGCCCATATCACATTTTGAGGAATTTTAGTAAGGTGGAATATTAGTTGGATTTGCCTTCGGAATTGGCATCAGTGTATCTGGTGTTTCATGTCTCTTTGTTGAAGAAGTGTTTTGGTGATGGTTTGTATTTTTTTTTCATTGGAGAGTGTTGGTGTGAAACAGAGACTATCTTATGAAGAGGTTCTGGTTTAAATTTTAGACTTCCAGGTTTGGAAATTGAGGAAAATAGAAGGTGGTTTCATCAAAGTTCTTTTGATAAGCCAATTAGTTGAGGGTGCTACATCTGAGGCCGAAGCTAATATGATATCTCATCTCATATAATTTCCTCTGCTCCATCTTGAGGTATTTAGTTTCCTTATAATCACTCTTTTGGATTTATGTGCTTCAGTCATTCTCGTGTTTTCTTTACATGCATGTTCATGAAATTGATTTTTAAGTCATGTTTTAACTTGGGGTTGATTACTCCTTGGTTTATGAGTTTTTATAGGTTGATGTATTCATTTTGGGTTTTTAGGTCTCTTTCACTATTCAATTCATGCTAACTTGAGTGCCATTCAAGGACAAAAGTTTCTAAGGGAGAGCTATTATAAGATCTCAGAAGTTGAAAAGTTGAAATAAAGGAAAAGTGCAGAAAATAGTGTTACTAATGTAGTTTCCATGAGCATGCCTACATGCCATAGAAATTCTTATGGACCATAGAAGGGAATCATATGTAAGGTCTAGAAATTAGAAAATAGGCTAAGTGTTAGGTTCAAGTTATGTGTGACTTCTATGGACCATATACGGTCCTATAGTCTGTAGAAGGGGATCAAAGGTGATATATAAGACCCTGAAAGTTGGAACAATGAGAAAAATAAAAATCTCAGAAAGTTACAGCTTTTTTCACTAAACGAGGTCCTTTCACGAACTGTATTAAAGTTTATTGTCAATGGAGACCAACCGTAGAACTGACCTTAGTGAAAAATTGCCAGTGACCACTATGAAACCTTCTATGACCGTACAAAGTTAGACGGTCCGTGGAAGGCAACCATGGAAAGGTTGGAAAAAATATCCTGGGACATGTGTAAGACACCAAAAGGAAATCCTCAAAATTGCAACTAGGTTCAGCCTTACGCGTCACTCTACGACCCGTAGAAAGTCCTACGACTCGTAAGAATGAGTCGTGGAGTGACACCTAAAATTGATCATTACCCAATGAAAAGGACATTCTACGACTTATGTTTATGACCCGTAATGTTCTCAACAAACCATACATGTAACTCGTAGGTAGAATCCTGAGGCTATGTTTCAAAAGCCCCTCAAGGTCAAGGCTACCACTTGACAAGATGATATGTAGAAGATGTTACTTGTCGAAGGAATGACTCATAATAAAACTTCAAAGACCCTTAAAATTTACAGGTTTTGGGACCTGCAGGATGGGTCCATATGACGATTCATAAAAAGGTTGACGGGCCGTAGACACGACCCATTTGCAAACTTTAAAGACTCGAAGATTAGGCCTTTTCTTGAACCTATAGAATGAGTCATTTTGATGACTCATCAATTTTTCTACAATCAGTAGGAAGTGTCTCATAGGACCAAATTCCAAAGTTTAATGAGGGGTAATTGTGTCTTTTCAAAAGTTTGGTTTAATGAACCTAGACAATTTTATGGCTAAATTCAAAGTCTACATATATTCAATTCTTTAAATTCCCCCCATATTCAATTCATTCTCCTAAAAATTTCTCTAAGGCAAGAACTCCAAGTCTCACAAGGTTTCTTCTTCAAGCTCAAGTTAGGGTTTCCAATATTCTTTAAGGTTCTTCTTCAATTCTTAGTGAATTCAATCAAAGTATGTGGTGATTCATTCATGAGATTATTTCATCCATGAATTCCCAAGGTTTTCTCAAGGTTTCTTTCAAATTTCAGTTGAATTATGAACTCTAGTTTTGATGAATTGCATTGGGCTGATTCAATTCTATTTTAAAATGTTATCAAGATCATTATATGCATATTTTTATATGAATTAAATGATTTTAAGAGAAATTATAAACAAACATGCATAAAGATACTTTCAAATTATGATTATGAAAGTTAAAGATGATATTATGAGTTGATCATGTGTTTAATTATTTTCAATAAAAGTTTTTATGATTTAAACTTGAAATTATGACTTTTATAATGAAAGTTATGAGGATAATCAAAGTTAAGATCAAAGATGTTATATGGTATGATAAGTGTAATACTACATAATCATGTTTAAAGATGGCGAGAAGGACAATTCTTACTGAAGTTATGGATTCTTATGAATCACTAAGTTAATGAGCTACTCCTAATATGTTTTATAAAGATGGATTGATAGGTAGTTACTATCTTTCCCTAAAATTTTTATGATCATGTTTTATATAATTCCGTTGGAATATTGATTAAGCACTGAGAGGACTTCTAGGGGGGTTCGATTCGGTAATGCAGTTAATTAGCCAAGGAAATCCTAATAGCAACCTAAAGTCCCGAACTACGTTGCCCTCATAGGATTGCCTTTGTGGCCAAGCTAGTGGATCTACATATAGCACAGTTGAGTTGAGTTGAGATGAGTAACATGACGGTACCATCAGATTCCATGTTATTGTTTGCATATTCTTAGATATCGGTTAAATATCTTATCACACAAAAGTTGAAGTCAATCCATGAGTTATATGATGAAGTTTTTACGATATGCATTGACTATTAGTTTCATATGTTTTCTAATGATTTTAAGCTTTGTTCATGTATGATTGGTCATGTATCTTATGACATATTGTCCACGGTCCTACTAATTGTTCATGCATTCCTCGTATAATTAGTACATTCAAACATACTAAAATATATTTTTCCTACATTTTCTCATAATGTAGGGATTGATGACTTTGTTGATCATCTCATTCATGACTATAGTTTGCCTAGATTCTCAAGGAGTTGCTGAGTCCTCATTCTATCGAGGATATAACTTTTATTCTTGTTGTTACATAACTTTCTACTATTATTAGGGTGAGCTAGGAGATTATCTTAAGCCCCCATCAAAGACTAGATTAGAGGCATGTTTTGACAGCGTATGATGTAGTCCGATTTGGACATCTATTGAATTGATTTCCCTTAGTCCCATTTCCTTGTGATTATTACTTTCGCTTATTTATCTTATGTTTATTTACCTTATGTATGCGATGTATGCTAAGATGGCTTATGTTTGGGGTCCCTCGTATCTCGATTAATATATTTAGGCTTGGCCCTAGTTCAAGTAAAAGTTCCTATCAGAGAACAAGTCTTAAAAGAGTCCTAGGTAGTGTTAAGTAAAGTCTTATTCAATGGTGTGAAGCGCGAACATCCATAAATAGGAGGCTACAAAACATATTGGGAAAAGTTTTACTTCTTTCATGGTTTATGTTGTGCTGTAGAGTGGATAAGTCTTTCCCTCGAACTTTTGTTCTTTGCAATTTTTAGAATATGCTTCCACGAACATACCCCACTAGAAAGAAGGGAGTTGAGGAGGAGCCACATAGTTCGAATGATCCTATGGGTGATCAAGTTTCTAATGTCGAGTTCCAAGTGGCTTTTCAAGTAATTGCTGAAGCCATTACAACTTTAGTTAACCGTGAGGCTGTGGCTCCCATGATCCCCAATGTTGGTACTGTGGAGACAAGAGTTCATGCTTTCATAATGATAAATCCTCAAGATTTTTGGGGTTCTAAGGTTGACAAGGACCCAAAAGAGTTCATTTATAGTATCCATGATTGTGGAAATCATGGGGATTAGCCCGATTGAGAGGGAAGAGTTGGCCACATATCAATTGAGGGGTGGTGCTCAGAATTTTTTTGATTAATGGAAAAGTGAGAGGCCTACAGAGGCAGATCCTGTGACTTGGGATAAGTTTAAGGGAGTATTTCGTCATCGCTTCTTACTTTTGGAATTGAGGGAGGCCAAAGTTCAAAAGTTCATCAACCTTAAGCAAGGTGGTATGAGTGTAAGGGAGTATGCCCTCAAGTTTACTCAATTGTTAAAATATGCTCATGGTTACCGACTTATGAGCTCATATGAGCTAGTTCGTATCAGGTGTGTTGGATATTATCTCAATAAAGTGCAAGACAGCTATGTTGATTTGGGAAATGGGAATATCTAAAGTTATAACCTATGCAGAGTAAATAGAGAGTGGGAAACTTAGGGTGAAGAATAGAGAGTCCAAGAGGTTAAGGAGAGATGGTAGATAATTCGCTCAGGCTAAGTACGGAAGTGGTGGATGTTTTTTTTCTGCCAAAAGTAGTCCAGCCAAGGATCTTCTAACTCCACTACTCTACGATTTGACAAAGATAGGGTGCCTAACCCTAAGCCTCAAAGAGGTGCTCCTATTGGCCAAGTTACTCTTGCATGTAAGAAGCGTGGTAGGAACTACAAGGGTGAATGTCTAGACGGTTTGAATGTTTGTTGATGATGTCGTAAGGCGAGTCATCATGCGAAACAATGCAAGGTCAAAGATGCTCATCCTCAAGGACAAGTTGCATAAGGTGCTAAAGTTTAATGAAAGGGTGGTCAATGCAATAATTAGTTTTATGCACTCCATGGTGGGCAAGAGGTGGAGAAGACTCCGGATGTTATTACTGGTATGTTACGGGGTCTTTCACTATAATCTGTATGCCTTACTAGATCCAAATGTAAATTTATCTTTTGTTTCCCCTTCTGTGTCCATGAGATTTGACGTTAGCCCCAAAATATTGTTAAAGCCTTTTTCCGTTTATACACCCGTAGATGAGTCAGTTGTGTCTAAAAGAGTCTATAGAAGTTATCCGGTTATGATCTTTCATGAAGTTACCCTATATGATCTAGTTGGGCTTAAGATGATAGGTTTTGATGTTATCCTTTGTATGGATTGGCTATATGCATGTTATGGTTCTATTGATTGTAGAAATGGAGTGGTTAAGTTCCAATTCCCAAATGATCCTATCCTAGAATGGAAGGGTACTAATTCAGTGTTCAAAGGCCAATTAATTTCGTGCCTTAAAGCTCGAAAAATAATTTTCAAGGGTTGTATTTACCATCTTGTGAGAGTTAGGGATAAAAATTTTGAATCCTCTATTCTAGAGTTAGTCCCCATTGTTAATGATTTTTGAGATGTGTTTCAAAAGGATTTACCCGATGTTCCTACCGCAAGGGATATTGACATTGGCATAGATCTTTTTTTGGGAACTCAAGCTATTTCTATTCCTCCTTACCGAATGGCCCCGACACAATTAAAAGAGTTTAAGGACAAATTAAAAGACTTGTTACACAAAGGTTTCATTACACCAAGTATATCCCCATGGGGTGCTCCCATTTTGTTTGTTATAAAGAAGGACCATTCGTTACATATGTGCATCGACAACCTGCAATTGAACAAAGTAACAATTAAGTATAAATACCCAATTTTGAGGATATATAATTTTTTTTGACAAATCACAAGAGGCAAGATAATTTTATAAGATAAATCTTTGTTTTGGTTATCACCAATTAAGGGTAAGGGAGTGTGATATTCCCCAAATGACATTTCAAACAAGGTATGGCCATTATGAGTTTCTAGTTATGTCATTTGGTTTGACCAATTCCCCTGCGACTTTTATGTACTTGATGAATAGGGTGTTCAAATGATATTTGGACATGTTTGTAATTTTTCTCATTGATGACATTTTAGTTTACTCTCAAAATGAGAAGAACCATGCAAATCACTTGAGAATTATGCTGCAAACACTATGGGATAAGCAATTATTTTCCAAGTTCGACAAATGTGAGTTTTGGTTAAGGGAGGTGGCTTTTCTTGGTCACATTATGTCCGGTGAAGGGATTATGGTAGGCCTAGATCATTATCTCCTTCGGATATTAGAAGTTTCTTGGGTCTAGCCGTATACTATAGGAGATTTGTGGAAGGAATTTTGTCGATCTCATCACCTTTGATCAAGTTAACTCAAAAGAAGGTAAAGTTTCAATGGTCGGATGCTTCTAAAAAGAGTTTTTAAGCGTTGAAATATCATCTCACTACCGCTCCTATCTTGACCTTGCCAGAAGTGTCCGATAGTTTCGTAGTATATTGTGATGCCTCAAGGGTTGGTTTTAGTTGTGGTCTGATACAACATGGTAAAGTAATACCGTTGTATTTGCACAGTTCCTTATTGGACTTGCCGCACACCTTATTGGTTTGCACAGTTCCTTTGACAAATCTATCATTTGATCTACGGGTCCTAAAAATTTACCGTGACTATTGTCCACAGGTTTTTACTCCCTGATCGACATTCTAAACTCGGATTTTCCCAAAAGATTAAGGATAGGGCATTACATGAGTAACCTATTCCCAAGGCATTGTTAAGGCACTTATGAGCATTTTGAGGGATATTACAATACCTCCTTCCTTGGGAACATTCTTCCTCGAATGAGATTCAACTATTATAGGAATGACATGAAAAAATGACTTATAAACCCAACATAGATATGAGGACACTTTGAAAAATGCTTAGAACATGTAAGCTTCATACTTAACATAAGACATAGTCCTTGAAAAAAAATCATCTTCATGAATCATACATGCATATGAATGAGATATAGAACTAAAACATAGGAGTTTAATTGATTTGATCATGAATAACATAGTAAATTTAGGCTAGAGTGAAGGGAAAGAGATGCGGATAATGCTTCATCATGTCTGATTTTTCTTCCCACAAAGCACTCTCTACTTGTTGATTCCTCCATAATACTTTGACGGATGCAACATCTTTATTTCTTAACCTCATCACTTGCTAGTCTAAAATCTCAATCGGGACATCCTCATAAGTCCAATTTTCTTCAATACTTACATTCTCCATTGGTACAATAGAATTTGGATCGCCCACAAACTTCCTCAACATTGACACATGAAATATCGGATGAACCAAAGACAACTCAAGTGGCAAGTCTAACTCATATGCTACTTTGCCGATGCGCTTCAATATTCTATATATCTAGGGCTCAACTTCACTTTCTTACCAAACCGCATTACCTCTTTCATAGGTGAAATCTTCAAATACACCATATCATCCACATCAAATTTAAGCTCTCTCCTTCTAGTGTCTGAATAGGACTTTTGACAACTTTGAGCCATTTTCAATCTATCTCTTATGAGCCTTACTTTATCCATTGCATCAATTACCAAATATGGACCAATCAATCCTATCTCACCAACTTTAAACCACCCCACTAGAGAGCTATATCTTCTCCCATACAAGGCTTCAAAATGAGCCATTTGGATGCTAGAGTGATAACTATTATTGTAGGCAAACTCAATCAATGGAAAATGGTCATCCAAACTTTCTCTAAGATCAATCACACATTCCCTTAACATATCCTCCAAGGTTTGAATTGTTCTTTTGGTTTGTCCATTAGTTTGAGGATGGCAAGCGGTACTTAGATTGACTTTAGTGTTAAGACCTTTCTAAAATAACTACCAAAAATGTGAACTAAATTGAGTATATTCGATATAATCGACAGAGGAACACCATGAAGTTTCACAAGTTCACGAATGTACAACTTAGCATAGTCTTCGGCACCATAAGAAGTCTTGACCAATAGAAAATATGCCGATTTGGTCATTCGATCCACAATGACCCAAATAGAAGCATGTTATATTCTAGTACGAGGCAAACCTATGACAAAGTCCATATTCACATCTTCCCACTTCCATTATGAATTTCAATTTCTTGAGCTAGACCTCCCAGCCTTTGATGTTCAACTTTCACTTGTTGACAATTAGGATACTTAGCCACAAACTCCACTATGTCCTTCTTCATTCCATTCCACTAATACACTTCCCTCAAGTCACTACACATATTTGTGGATCCCGGATGAATTGAATATTAAGAACTTTGGGCCTTATTCAATATCAACTCTCTTAATCCATCTACATTTGGAACACACAAATGACCTTGTTAATGTAGTACCCCATCTTATCTTAGGGAGAAAGCCTAAATGGATTTTTTGACAACCGACTTCTTCAATTCAATCAAAATTAAATCATTTTCTTATTTGGTCTTAATATCTACTGCAAGAGATGATTCCAAACTATTATGTATAAGAACACCTGCATCATTGGAATCAACCAAATGCACACCTAAATATGCCAATCTATGGACCTGTTTAACCAATTCCCTTTTACTTTCCTCAACATGTGCAACACTATCCATAGTCAACCCACTAAAAGCATTGGCTATAATATTTTCCTTACCCAGAAGGTATAATACGCTTATATCATAGTCTTTTAGGAGTTCAAGGCACCTCCTTTTCCTAAGGTTCAAGTCCCTTTGAATAAACACATATTGCAAGATTTTGTGGTTGGTAAACACATAAACATGCACCCCATAAAGATAATGGCGCCAAATTTTCAAAGCACACACAATTGCCGCAAGTTCAAGATCATGGGTTGGATAGTTCCTTTCATGCACTTTAAGTTTTCTAGAGGCATAGGCTATAACCTGAAAATGTTGCATCAAGACACAACCCAAACCAACACGCAGAGAATCACAATAAACAACAAACCCATTAGAACCTTCAGGAAATGTCAAAATAGGAGCCGATGTATGACAATCCTTCAATATTTGGAAACATTTCTCACATTCTTCCGACCATTGGAATATTGCCTTATTTTGTGTCAACTTAGTTAAAGGCAAAGAATTATATGAGAACCCTTCAACAAACCTCCTGTAGTATCCGGCTAAGCCCAAAAATCTTCTAATCTCCGAAGGAGATAATGGACTAGGCCAATTCTTAACTGCCTTCATTTTCTTTGGATCTTCTTTCCTGTAATGACCTTGAGGGTGATTTTCGTAAATTTGTACAAAACACGCGTGAACAGTAACATGCGTAAACAGTAACACGCGTGAACAGTAACTTTTTGGGCAGAAAATGCCCCTTTCTTCTCATTTCAATATTTTTCAACATTTGTTTGAGTTCTTGAACTCCTTGAGGTGATTTGAGAAGAGATTTTCGAGGCAAAGTGTTGGGTAAGTGATTTTTGACCTAAAACCTTCCTTTTTCATTAAGTTTTTGACGATTTTAACTCTTAAATTTTAGTTTCAAACCCCAAAAATCCTTGTTTCTTCCCTAATCCGAATTTAAGGAAAAATTGTGATTTTCAACTCGTTTTGAGCTCTATTTTTATGGGTTTTTCAACCATGAGTTCCTTATTACCAATAGAATGGGATTGTTCAATAAATTTCCAGATTTGACCCTTTTCGAAAATAGTTAATTTTTGACCATTTTACCCCCGGTTCCGAAACCTATCAATATGGGTGTCATTGGACTCCTTGTGACGTGTATGCTTCATTGTTGATAGTGGGTTGTCATTCCGGGTGCTGAATTCGAGAGTTGCTTGTCCGGTGGAGGTATTCGAGTGCGGCTTCGGCAATTGAGGTAGGTTTGGCTATCTTTCTTTGAGATTGAGATGGGGTAATTAGTCATTCATATGTTATAGACTTTGGGATGGGGTTGTAGTATGAGTTGAGAATGTTATATATATTGTGATGTCCGTGTGGAGGCTTATTTATTAATGTGTTGCCGTGACGGGGTTTATTTGTATTATATAGCCCGTGTGGGGGCCTTATTTGTTATCTTATTTGCTTTGAGAGCATGTGAATTATGATTTGCCTAAGAGAGAGGCTTGAGTATATTATTTGACTTGTGATGCCGCCTGAGAGATTGAGTTGGGGGTTTTGAGCATACTTGAGTATTGAAATATTATTGAGAAAGGGGTGAATATTTAAATGAAAGTGTGTTCTTCCCGTTACTATTTATTGAGGGTGAATATCATGTGTAGGTTAAGTTTTAAGAACTTTGAACCTTATACCACATGTGAGTTGATTATTACTTCCATGCATATGTGTTTTGATGCATTCATCCTCATTCATCATATCATGAAACATGGGAAGTTGAGAAATATGGAAATTCCTTTTGAGAAAGAAAATGAAACACCTTTAAACCTTTGTATCTTGAGTCTCTGACCGAGGCAGTTTTCCGGCAGGGTAGTGGATGCATTGTGATCCCAACCTTTGTATCTTGAGTCCCTGACCGAGGCAGTTTTCCGACAGGGTAGTGGATGCATTGTGATCCCAACCTTTGTATCTTGAGTCCCTGACCGAGGCAGTTTTCCGGCAGGGTAGTGGATGCATTGTGATCCCAACCTTTGTATCTTGAGTCCCTGACCGAGGCAGTTTTCCGGCAGGGTAGTGGATGCATTGTGATCCTAACCTTTGTATCTTGAGTCCCTGACCGAGGCAGTTTTCCGGCAGGGTAGTGGATGCATTGTGATCCCTTGACCACGAGGAGGTGGCAAGGATAATGAGATATTGTGATTGAGTTATATGGTCTGCAAGACCCCCATGTGCCTTGCTTGGTAGCACAGCTCAGCAGGTGTATACGACAGTCTGTGCGACAGTCTTGATTCCACCGTACCACCACATCATTGCATCATCATATTGCATTGCATTGCATTGATATTTGTGCTGCTTGAATTATCTGGTTAATTGTGATTATGAGCTGTTATTATGGGTTTACTTTACTCGCGTCAATATATATATAAATTGGCGGCACCGATGCCGGAGTAGGACTTTTCTGTATGCAGGTGGATGCGTTCCTTAGTTTATTTCATAGGTTTGATTAATTCCTTATACTCAGTCAACTAAAACCTACTGAGTACATGTGAATTGTACTCACCCCTACTTCTGTGTCCCTTTTTGATGCAGATACTAGTCGGGGTACCCCACGTGGCAGTTAATATTCTAGCGGATTGTGTATTCTCAGATTAGTGGTGAGGTCCCAGAATTCGGATCGTCACTAGTCTATCTTTATTTTTCAGTCTTTTGTATCATTCAGAGACTTATGTTGTATCTTCAGATTCGAACCTTGTATTAGATGCTCTTTATACTTATGACACCAGGTTTTGGGATAATTTCTTCATTGTTTTTCTTTCTTCTTTTTATTTAAATCGTGGCATCACTTTCCCCTTTGGGAGTCTTGTATGAGTTTTATTTTTAGGGTTACACATCAGATTGGGTTTTGAGATGTGTGCCATCATGACCTCAGTTTTTGGGTCGTGACAATTGGTATCAGAGCACTAGGTTCACCGGTCTTATAAGTTAAAGAGCAGGGTGTCTAGTAGAGTCTTGCGGATCGGTACGTAGACGTCCGTACTTATCTTCGAGAGGCTACAAGATACTTAATAGAAGAAACTCTTTCCTTTGATTCCTTTCGTGCGAATTATTCATATTAAGTGTTGTATACCTCTAATCTATTCCTTCCGCATTAAAAGTAACTGTCGGGTTCGAAATAGCGGCTCTTGCTTAAGGATGATTTAGTGATGCCCATTCGAGCCTGATTATGAGTATGAAGATGTGGAGCAACAAAAAAAAAAGTATGGAAAATGGTCGGTTAGACTTTGACGGTTAGATTTCAAATTTTAGATATCTAATTAGCCCACTTTGGATTCCTTTGAGATCTGTGGTTCCACCTATGTCTTCTAGCATTGCTATGTTTACTTAGGAGCAAAAGAGATTTGGAGAGATTCGTCAGGATATTGTCTCCCAAGTTTGAGGTTATCACTGTTGAGAAGGCTTATATCTTTTTGACCAAGTGTCAGGACAGTTTGTTCAAAATCGGGTATCTTGAAGGCATAGTGAATGTCTTATTTCTCTTTATAATTGCGGGAATGGCTAAGAAGTGATAGAGGTCTGTTCTTGCTCATAAACCTATCGGTCCTCCTATGATGAGTTGGGAGTAGTTTACTTGGGTTATTTTGTTATAGTGAGTTTGAATAAGGGGAAAATATGTGATTCTTCTTCTATTCAGCTAGGATCACAAGTTGTCTGCAATACACCAGTTTTAGTTGTTTGAGGTGCTTCATGGAGTACTCGAGGTGGTGGTTGTAGTGGTTTACAGGCTAAGGGTGACCATTAATTATGCTATGCTATACCAGGTAAATTTGAGGCAGAGGCCTCTGATGTGGTTATTACATGTATTGTTCTGGTTTGCCATCATTTTACGTTAGTATTATTTGAACTAGGGTCTACTTACTATTATGTGTTGACTTATTTTGATGTGGGTATTGATTATATGAGTGATCTTCTTGCTGTGCCCATTACTAATTTTACCCCGATAGGTGAACTTTTAGTGGTGGATAGAGTATATAGGGAGTGTGCAGTGATATGTTTGGGTAGAGAGACCCGAGTTGACTTGATCTTATTAGACATGCTTGATTTTGATGTGATACTGGGTATGGACTGGTTATCTCCTTATCATGCTATATTAGATTGTTATGCAAAGACCGTGACCTTAGCTTATCCCGGTTTACCTAGCGTGGTATGGAAAGGTAATCCGAGTTCATATCCTAAGGGGGTGATATCTTATATTCGTGCTCGTCGCTTGATGGATAAGGGTTGTTTGTCTTATTTGGCTCATGTACATGATCTCACCACGGAGTCATCTCATATAGAGACTACGAGGGTGGTGAGAGAGTTTATGGATGTATTTCCTACAGACTTGCCGGGAGTTCCTACTGACCGTGATATCGATTTTGTGATTGATTTGGAGCATGACACTAAAACCATCTCTATTTCTCCTTATCGGATGGCTCCGGCAGAATTGAAAGAGTTGAAAGAACAATTGGAAGATTTGTTGAAGAAAGGGTTTATTAGACCTAGTGTATCACCGTGGGGTGCACCGGTTTTATTTGTGAAGAAGAAAGATGGTACTATTAGGATGTGTATTGACTATCGACAGTTGAACAAAGTCACTATCAAGAACAAGTATCCTCTCCCTCGCATTGATGATTTATTTGACCAGCTTCAAGGTGCATCGGTGTTCTCAAAGATTGATTTGAGGTCGGGTTACCATCAGTTGAGAGTTCGGGAATCTGATATCCCAAAGACTGCATTCAGGACTCGTTATGGGCATTATGAGTTTGTGGTTATGTCCTTCGGGTTGACTAATGCCCCGGCTGCTTTTATGGAGTTGATGAACCGGGTATTTCAACCTTATTTGAACTCGTTTGTGATCGTGTTTATTGATGACATATTGGTTTATTCCAAGAATGAGGCGGATCATGTTAGGCACCTGAGGACAGTCCTTCAGAGATTGAGAGAGGAGAAGTTGTATGCAAAATTCTCCAAATGTGAGTTTTGGCTTGAGTCCGTGACATTCTTGAGTCATATAGTGACCAAGGATGGTATTATGGTTGATCCAGCCAAAGTTGCAGCGGTTCGTGATTGGGTTAGGCCTACTTCGGTTACCGAGATTCGGAGTTTTATTGGGTTGGCAGGCTACTATCGTCGGTTTGTTCAAGGATTCTCTTCTATTACAGCCCCATTGACTAGGCTAACTCAAAAGACCGTGGCATTTCAGTGGACTGATGAGTGTGAGGCGAGCTTTCAAAAGCTCAAGGAATTATTGACTTCAACACCTATTCTAGCCTTACCCGAGGAGGGCGTGGCATTTATTGTGTTTTGTGATGCTTCGGGAGTCGGTTTGGGTGGTGTATTGATGCAAAAAGGTAGAGTTATAGCTTATGCTTCTCGAGAGTTGAAGGTACATGAGAAGAACTATCCTACCCACGACTTAGAGTTAGCAGTGGTGGTGTTTGTTCTGAAGTTGTGGAGGCATTATCTCTATGGAGTGCATTGCGAGGTCTATACTGACCACCGTAGCCTTAAGTATATCTTTTCTCAGCCGAATCTGAACATGCGGCAGCGTAGGTGGTTAGAGTTATTGAAAGACTATGACATTACCATACTTTATCATCCGGGAAAAGCTAATGTGGTAGCGGATGCCCTAAGTCGCAAAGCATCTAGCAGGGGTAGTTTAGCCTTTCTTAAAGCTGTGGAGAGGCCTTTGGCGTTGGAGGTTCAGTCATTGGCTAGACAGTTGGTCCGACTTGATATTTCTACACATCATGGTATTTTGGCCTTTGTGGAGGCTAGGTCTACTTTGATGGACCAGATTCGTACACACCAGTTTGAAGATGAAAAGTTGAGGGCCATTCGAGACAAAGTGTTGAGTGGTGAAGCAAAATCAGCCTCTCTTGATCCGGAAGGAGTTTTGAGGATTAATGGTCGCATTTGTGTGCCCAAGGTTAGTGAATGGGTACGTATGATATTGGAGGAGGCTCATTGTTCCAAGTATTCGATTCACCCGGAGTGGCAAAGATGTTAAATCATGACTTGAAACAACACTATTGGTGGTGTGGCATGAAGAGAGACATTATTGATTTTGTGGCTAAGTGTTTAAATTGCCAACAAGTGAAGTATGAGCATCAGAAACCGGGTGGTCCTATGCAAAGGATGCCCATTCCTGAGTGGAAATGGGAGCGTATCACTATGGACTTCGTGTCTGGATTACCCATGGCATTGGGTAAGTATGACTCTGTCTGGGTGATTGTGGATCGATTGACCAAATCAGCCTATTTCCTTCCGGTGAAGACTAGCTACAATGCGGATCAGTTAGCTAGGATCTATCTTCGTGAGATTGTTAGGCTGCATGGGGTGCCTATCTCTATTGTATCGGATCGGGGTTCAGTGTTCACCTCTCACTTTTGGAAGGCATTACAGCGTGGTTTGGGTACGCGACTAGAGATGAGTTCAGCATTTCATCCCCAAACCGATGGTCAGTCTGAACGGACTATTCAGGTGTTGGAGGATATGCTTAGGGCCTGTGTGATTGATTTTGGTGCCCGATGGGACCAACACTTGCCCTTAGTAGAGTTTGCCTATAATAACAGTTATCACTCCAGCATTCAAATGGCACCATTTGAGGCATTGTATGGTCGTAGGTGTCGATCACCCATTGGATGGTTTGATTCTGTTGCGGTTGATGCATTGGATACTAACTTACTTAGGGATGCTGTGGAGCGGGTACGTTTGATTCAGGGTCGACTATTGACAGCTTAGAGTCGTCAGAAGAGTTATGCTGATAGGAGGGTTCGTCCCTTAGAGTTCATGGTGGGTGATTGCATGTGGCTTAAAATATCGCCCATGAAGGGTGTGATGAGGTTCGGAAAGAAGGGCAAGCTTAGCCCAAGGTTTGTTGGCCCGTTTGAAATCCTGAGGAGAGTAGGTGGAATGGCGTATAAGTTGGCCTTACCCCCTAAATTGTCAGCTGTCCATCCGGTGTTTCATGTTTCCATGCTTTGCAAGTACATACCGGATGAGTCTCATGTGATTTCTTATGATGCGGTAGAGTTGAGTCCGGATTTGACTCATGAGGAGGAGCCGACAGTTATTCTAGATAGGCGGCTTCGTAGACTCAGGACCAAGGAGGTCGTTTCGGTCAAGGTGCAGTGGCAGCATCGGCCTGCTGAGGAGGTGACTTGGGAGTTAGAGTCTGATATGCAGGCTCGGTACCCTCAGCTTTTTGAGACCCCAGGTACTTTATTTTATCTTATGTTCGAGGACGAACATCCTTTTTAGTGGTGGATATTGTAATGACCTTGAGGGTGATTTTTGTAAATTTGTACAAAACACGCGTGAACAGTAACACGCGTGAACAGTAACACGAGTGAACAGTAACTTTTTGGGCAGAAAATGCCCCTTTCTTCTCATTTCAATATTTTTCAACATTTGTTTGAGTTCTTGAACTCCTTGAGGTGATTTGAGAAGAGATTTTCGAGGCAAAGTGTTGGTTAAGTGATTTTTGACCTAAAACCTTCCTTTTTCATTAAGTTTTTGACGATTTTAACTCTTAAAATTTAGTTTCAAACCCTAAAAATCCTTGTTTCTTCCCTAATCCGAATTTAAGGAAAAATTGTGATTTTCAACTCGTTTTGAGCTCTATTTTTATGGGTTTTTCAACCATGAGTTCCTTATTACCAATAGAATGGGATTGTTCAATAAATTTCCAGATTTGACCCTTTTCGAAAATAGTTAATTTTTGACCATTTTACCCCCGGTTCCGAAACCTATCAATATGGGTGTCATTGGACTCCTTGTGACGTGTATGCTTCATTGTTGATAGTGGGTTGTCATTCCGGGCGCTGAATTCGAGAGTTGCTTGTCCGGTGGAGGTATTCGAGTGCGGCTTCGGCAATTGAGGTAGGTTTGGCTATCTTTCTTTGAGATTGAGATGGGGTAATTAGTCATTCATATGTTATAGACTTTGGGATGGGGTTGTAGTATGAGTTGAGAATGTTATATATATTGTGATGTCCGTGTGGAGGCTTATTTATTAATGTGTTGCCGTGACGGGGTTTATTTGTATTACATAGCCCGTGTGGGGGCCTTATTTGTTATCTTATTTGCTTTGAGAGCATGTGAATTATGATTTGCCTAAGAGAGAGGCTTGAGTATATTATTTGACTTGTGATGCCGCCTGAGAGATTGAGTTGGGGGTTTTGAGCATACTTGAGTATTGAAATATTGTTGAGAAAGGGGTGAATATTTAAATGAAAGTGTGTTCTTCCCGTTACTATTTATTGAGGGTGAATATCATGTGTAGGTTAAGTTTTGAGAACTTTGAATCTTATACCACATGTGAGTTGATTATTACTTCCATGCATATGTGTTTTGATGCATTCATCCTCATTCATCATATCATGAAACATGGGAAGTTGAGAAATATGGAAATTCCTTTTGAGAAAGAAAATGAAACACCTTTAAACCTTTGTATCTTGAGTCCCTGACCGAGGCAGTTTTCCGGCAGGGTAGTGGATGCATTGTGATCCCAACCTTTGTATCTTGAGTCCCTGACCGAGGCAGTTTTCCGGCAGGGTAGTGGATGGATTGTGATCCCAACCTTTGTATCTTGAGTCCCTGACCGAGGCAGTTTTCCGGCAGGGTAGTGGATGCATTGTGATCCCAACCTTTGTATCTTGAGTCCCTGACCGAGGCAGTTTTCCGGCAGGGTAGTGGATGCATTGTGATCCTAACCTTTGTATCTTGAGTCCCTGACCGAGGCAGTTTTCCGGCAGGGTAGTGGATGCATTGTGATCCCTTGACCACGAGGAGGTGGCAAGGATAATGAGATATTGTGATTGAGTTATATGGTCTGCAGGACCCCCATGTGCCTTGCTTGGTAGCACAGCTCAGCAGGTGTATACGACAGTCTGTGCGACAGTCTTGATTCCACCGTACCACCACATCATTGCATCATCATATTGCATTACATTGCATTGATATTTGTGCTGCTTGAATTATCTGGTTAATTGTGATTATGAGCTGTTATTATGGGTTTACTTTACTCGCGTCAATATATATATAAATTGGCGGCACCGATGCCGGAGTAGGACTTTTCTGTATGCAGGTGGATGCGTTCCTTAGTTTATTTCATAGGTTTGATTAATTCCTTATACTCAGTCAACTAAAACCTACTGAGTACATGTGAATTGTACTCACCCCTACTTCTGTGTCCCTTTTTGATGCAGATACTAGTCGGGGTACCCCACGTGGCAGTTAATATTCTAGCGGATTGTGTATTCTCAGATTAGTGGTGAGGTCCCAGAATTCGGATCGTCACTAGTCTATCTTTATTTTTCAGTCTTTTGTATCATTCAGAGACTTATGTTGTATCTTCAGATTCGAACCTTGTATTAGATGCTCTTTATACTTATGACACCAGGTTTTGGGATAATTTCTTCATTGTTTTTTTTTCTTCTTTTTATTTAAATCGTGGCATCACTTTCCCCTTTGGGAGTCTTGTATGAGTTTTATTTTTAGGGTTACACATCAGATTGGGTTTTGAGATGTGTGCCATCATGACCTCAATTTTTGGGTCTTGACATTTCCCATCACCGGAAACACATGGCCCAAAAATGCAACCTCCCTCAGCCAAAATTTGCACTCGCTAAATTTAGCAAATAATTACTTTTCTCTCAATGTTCGCAACACAATTCTCAAGTGATCCATATGATCTTCCTCATTTTGAGAATAAATCAAGATATCATCAATGAACACCACTACAAATATGTCCAAATATGGCTTAAAAATATGATTCATCTAATCCATGAATATAGCAGGAGCATTAGTCAAACCAAATGACATTACTATAAATTCAAAATAAGCATACCTTATTCAAAAAGCCATTTTGGGAATATCACACTCCCTTACCCTCAATTGATGATAATCGGAATAGAGGTCACTCTTAGAAAAGTAGCTTGCTCCTTGTAATTGATCAAACAAGTCATCTATCCTTGGAATTGGTTATTTGTTCTTTATGGTGACCTTATTCAATTGCCGGTAGTCTATACACATTCGGAGTGACCCATCTTTCTTCCTAACAAATAACACGGAAGCACCCCATGGTGAAATACTCGTTCTTATAAAACCTTTATCCAATAAATCATTCGATTGTTCTTTCAACTCCTTAAGTTCTACTGGAGCCATACGGTAAGGAGGAATAGAAATAGGTTGGGTATCGGGAAGGATATCTATGCCAAATTCAATTTCCCTTTTGGGGAGGAATACCAGTCAAATCATCAGGAAACACATCAAAGAACTCATTAACTATAGGGACCGACTCAAGAGTAGGAGTTTTGGAATCGATGTCCCTAACTCACAAAATATGATAAATGCACCCTTTGAAAATCATTTTTTGGGCCTTAATACATGAGATGAATCGACCCTTAACCACTGAATCATTACCCTTCCATTCAAGAATAGGCTCATTAGGAAAGTGAAACTTAACCACACAAGTACTACAACATATAGATGCATAAGAGGCATGTAACCAATCCATACAAAGAATGATGTCAAAATTAATCATATCAATTTCGACAAGGTCACATGGAATAACTCTGTGCAAGACCCATATAGGTTAATTTCTATAAGCTCTCTTGGCTATTATTGAATCACCAATAGGAGTATAAACCGAAAAAAGTTTTATTAACACTTTGGGGCGCACATCAAATATCATAGAAATGTAAGGAGTAACAAAAGATAAGTTGGCACCCGGATCAAGCAATACATAAACATCAAAGTTAAAGACTCATAAGATACATGTGACCACATTGAGAGCCTTATCAACCTCTTACCTAGCATGAAGAGTATAGAATCGGTTGTTGCGTTGGCAATCCTTAGGTTGAGCTTGGGAGCCATGTTGCCCTTGGTCTCCTAGAGGATGACCTTATCCATCCGTTTTGGCAAGAAGAGGGCACTTGGATCGCATATGTCCCATGTTATCACTCTATAGGCAATACCCGTTCCCATCAAGAACTTTCCTTCATGATTTTTTCCATACCATGCACACTTAGGAAAAGAAGGGTTACTAGCATTTATACCTCCATATCCTTGAGCTTTAGGGTATGGTATCCTATCCTTAGCAAACTTTTTCCCCGAGCTTTGGCCTTGTTGAGAGCGTCCACTAGTACCAATAGTCCAAGCATTGGATAACCCACTTTAAGATCAAAGATTTCATTATGGTGTGATAAGTACAATTCTCACACAATCATGTTTAAAAGATGGTGATAAGAACAATTTTCATTGAAGTTATGGATTCTTATGAAACACGAAGTTAATGAGGTATTCTTAATATATTTGAAAGATAGATTGATAGGCAGTTACTATCTTTTCCAATTATGTTATTATCATATTTTATGAGTTTCCATTGGGATATTGACTAAGCATTGAGAGGACTTCTAGGTAGGGTTCAGTATGATAATGCAGTTAGTTATCCCAGGGAATTGTAGCAGTAACCTAAAGTCCCAAACTATATTGCCCATGTAGGATTGCCTTTATGGCCTAGCTAGTGGATCCACATATAGCATAGTTGAGTTGAATTGAGATGAGTAACATAATGGAGTATACCCTGGCAAGGTATCCTCTCCCATCTCGATGACGGTTCCATCGGATTTCATGTTATAGCTCACATGGTATTAGATGTCAGTTAAAAGTCTTATCCCACATAAGTTGAAGTTAAGCTATGAGTTATATGATGAAGTTTTTATGATATGCATTGACCATGAATTTCATATGTTTTCAAATGCTTTAAAGTTTTTTTCTTGTTTATTCTGAGTGGTAATGCATCTTATGGCATGTTGTTCATGTTCATATTAATTATTCATGTATACCTCATATATTTAGTATATTCAATCGTACTAATGCATATTTTGCCTACATTATCTCATAATGTAGGGACAAATGACGTTCTCGATCATCCTATTTGTGGCTAGAGTTTCCCTATATTCTCAAGGAGTTAGTGAGTCCTCATTCTATCGATGATATGACTTTTATCCTTATTGTTACATGATTTTTTCTATTGTTAGGGTGAGCTAGGTTCTTGTCCTAATTACCCATCAAAGACTAGACCAGAGGCATTTTTAGACGGCGTATGATATAGTCCAGTTTAGACTTTTTTTGAATTGATTACCGTTAGTATCATTCCCTTGTTATGATTACTTTTGCTTATACTTATCATGTTTCTTTATCTTATGTATGTGATGTATGATAGGATGTATTATGGTTAGGGTCTCTCATACTCTAATTGCCGTGTCATGGCTTGACCCTTGTTCAAGTCATAACAATCTTGATATCAGAGCACAATATTTAGAAAAGTCCTAGGGAGTCTAACATGTCATGTTAAGTAGAGTCTTATTTATTGGGGTAAAGTGCGCCACATTCATGAATAGGAGGCTCAAAAATGTCTTAGGAAAAGATTCACTTCTTTCATGGTCTATGTCGTGCAGTAGAGTTGTTAAGTATATCCCTCTAACATTTGTTTTTTGCAATTTTTAGACTATGCCTCCATGAAGATACCTCTCTAGAAGGAATGTAGTTGAGGAGGAGACACAAGACCCGAATGATCCTATGGATAATGAAGTTTCTAATGCCGAGTTTTGAGCAGCTTTTTAAGTAATTAGTCAACCCATTATGGTTCAAGTTAACCTTGAGGTAGTGTCTCCAATGAACTCAAAGTTGGTATGCCGGCGACAAGAGTTCATGATTTCATGAGGATGAATCCTAGATTTTTGGGGTTCTAAAGTTGATGAGGACCCATAAAAGTTCATTGATAGTATCCACAAGATGTGGATATCATACGAGTTATCCCAATTGAGAGGGCGGAGTTGGCCACATATCAGTTATGAGGTGTTGCTCAGATTTGGTTTGATCAATGGAAAAGTGAGAGGCCCAGAGAGGTGGATTTCGTGACTTGGAATGACTTTAAGGGAGTATTTCTTGATCGCTTCTTCCCATTGGAGTTGAGCGAGGCCAAAGTGAAAGAGTTCATCAACCTTAAGCAAGGTGGTATGATTGTGAGGAAGTATGACCTCATGTTTACACAATTGCCAAAATATACTCCATTCATGGTTGCCGACTCAAGATGCGTAATGGGAGTTTGCCTGTATAGACTAAGGGAGGGATTTTCGAGTGACGATTGAATCAGTCCCGAAGCCCCTCGCTTACTTACTTATCTTGAGCAAGTTCATATCAATTGTATTGGATGTGGTCTCAACAGAGTACAAAATGGCAATTTGATTCAGGAAATTGACATATCTAGACTTATGACCTATGCTGAGAAAATAGAGTATGAGAAACTTAGGGTGAAGAATAGGGATTGTAAGAAGCGAAAGAGTGATGGTGGTGAATTCTCTCATGCTATGTCCGAAAGTGGTGGTCATTTTCATTTTTGCGAAAAGTACTTCATCCAAGGATCTTCTAATGCCACTACTCTATGATTTGACAAAGATAGGGTGCCCAAACCTATACCCCAAGGAGGTGTTCCTATTGGCCAAGTTACTCCTACATGTAAGAAGTGTGGTAGGAACCACAAGGGTAAATGCTTAGCCTCTTTGATTGTTTTCTTTCGATGTGGTAAGCCGGGTCATTGTGCTAAAGAATGTAAGGTCAAAAATGCTCGTCCTTAAGGCCAAATTGCACAAGGTTCTCAAGTGCAACCAAAGGGTGGTGAACGCAATAATAGGTTTTATGCGCTCCAAGGTAGGAGAGAGGTGAAGGAGACTCCTCATGTTGTTACCGTTATGTTATGGTTCTTTCACTATGATCTTTATGCCATTTATCTAGGTGAAAATTTGTCTTTTGTTTCCCTTTATATGGCCATGAGATTTGATGTTAACCCCAAAATATTGTTAGTGCCTTTTTCCATTTATACTCTCATAGATGAGTAGGTTGTGGCTAAAAGAGTCTATAGAAGTTGTCCGATTGTGGTCTATGTTAAAGTTAGCCTGCGTGATCTAGTTGAGCTTCAGATTACCGATTTTGATTTTATCCTTGGTATGGATTTGCTATCTTTATGTTATGATTCTATTGATTGTAGAACTCGAGTTGTTAAGTTTCAATCCAAAATGAGCCTACCCTAGAATGGAAGTCTAGTAATTTTGTGTTCAAAGGAAAATTCATTTCTTGCCTTACAGATCGAGAGATGATTTTTAAGGGTTGTATTTACCATTTTGTGAGGGTTAGGGATGAAAATTCTGAAGCCTATATTCTAGAGTCAGTCCCTAGTATTAAAGAGTTTTCGGATGTCTTTCCAGAGGATTTATGATGTGTTCCTTCTGAAAGGGAAATTGACTTTGCCGAAGATCTTCTTCCGAGTAATCAACCTATTTTTATTCCTTCTTACCGAATGGCCCCGATGAAATTAAAGGAGTT
This sequence comes from Solanum dulcamara, assembly GCF_947179165.1. Classification (NCBI taxonomy): domain Eukaryota; kingdom Viridiplantae; phylum Streptophyta; class Magnoliopsida; order Solanales; family Solanaceae; genus Solanum; species Solanum dulcamara. The sequence goes on from NC_077241.1 coordinate 54,884,484, forward strand.
GAAGGACAAATTGAAAAACTTATTAGACAAAGGTTTCATTAGATCATGTATATCCCCATGGGGTGCTCCAATTTTGTTTGTTAGAAAGAAAACTGGTTCATTATGTATATGCGTCAACTATAGGCAATTGAACATAGTAACCATCAATAATAAATAACTAATTCTGAGGATAGATAAATTGTTTGATCAATTGAAAGGGGAAAGTTACTTTTATAAGATAGATCTTCATTTTGGTTATCACCACATAAGGGTGAGAGACTGTGATATTCCCAAGATGGCATTTTGAACAAGGTATGGCCATTATGAATTCCTTGTTATGTTGTTTTATTTGACCAATGCCCTCATGGCTTTTATGGACTTGATGAATAGGGTGTTAAAATAATATTTGCGCATGTTTGTGATTTTGTTCATTGATGACATTTTGGTTTACACTCAGAATGAGAAGGAGTAAGCAAATCAGTTGAGGATTGTGTTACAAACTCTAAGGGACAAGCAACCATTTGTTATTTTTGACAAATGTGAGTTTTGGTTAAGTGAGGTGGCTTTTCTTGGTCATATTATATCTGATGAAGGGAATATGGTTGATACTAAAAAAACTGAGGTGGTTAAGAATTGGCCTAGACCATTATCTCCTTCAGATATTAGAAGTTTCTTAGGTCTAGTTGGATACTATAGGAGATTTGTGGAAGGATTTTCGTCATCTCATCACCTTCGGTCAAGTTGACCCAAAAGAAGGTAAAGTTTAAATGGCCAGATACTTATGGAAAGTGTTTTCAAGAGTTGAAAGATTGTCCCACTACCGCTCTTATGTTGACCTTTCCAGAATGGTGTGGTAACTTCATAGTATATTGTGATGACTCAAGGGTTGGTCTTGGTTGTGTTCTGATGCAACATGATAAAGTAATAGCCAATGCCTCTAGGAAACTTAAGGTGCATGACCGGAATTTTTTGACCCATGATCTTTAATTTGCAGCGGTTGTGTTTGCTTTGATTATTTGGAGACACTATTTTATGGTGTCCATGTGGATGTATTCTTCGACTATAAGAGTTTATAATATGTGTTTAATAAAAAATATTTCAACCTTCGACAAAGGAGATGGATTGAATTATTGAAGGACTATGACATGAGTGTATTATACCATCTGAGTAGAGCTAATATGGTTGATAATGCACTAAGTAGATTGTCCATGAGTAGTGTTGCACATGCTGAAGAAAATAAGAAAGAATTGATCTATGATGTTCATAGATTAACACGTCTAGGGGTGCTTTGGTTGATTCTAATTTTGTAGGTGTTCGCATTTGGTTAATTCTAATTATGGAGGTGTTCTTGAACATAATGGTTGAGATTCATCTCTTGTAAAAGAACTTAAGGCTAATCATGACCTTGATCCGGTGTTAGTTGAATTGAAGAACTCAGTTGCCGATAAATCCATTGAGGCTTTCATCTAAGAGAGAGATGGGGTGCTTCATTATCAAGGTCGGTTGTGTGTACCTAATATTGATGGGTTGATAGAGTTCATATTTAATGAGGCCTATAGTTTCCAATATTCGATTCATCAGAGATCCACAAGATATATCGTGATTTGAGAGAAGTGTATTGGTGGAATGACATGAAAAAGTACATAGCGGAATTACTAGCTAAGTGTCCAAATGGTCAACAAGTCAAAGTTCAGCATCAAAGATTGGGTGTGTTAGCCCAAGATATTGAAATTCTTGCTTGGAACTGGGAAGATGTGAACATGGACTTTATAATGGGTTTGCCTCATACTAAGAAGCAACATTATTCCATTTGGGTTATTGTAGATGCGATGACTAAGTCGGCTCATTTTCTACCGGTTAAGACTTCCTATAGTGCCAAAGATTACTAAGTTGTATGTTTTTGAGTTGGTAAGACTTTATGGTATGACTTTTTCCATCATATCGGATCGAGGTACACAATTCACTTCAAACTTTTGGAAGTCATTTCATAATGGTCTTGGTGCAAAGGTCCAGTTAAGTACTATTTTCCATCCTCAAACCAACGATTATGCTAAAATAATGATCCAAACTTTAGAAGATATGTTGAGGGAGTATGTTATTGATTATAAACGAAGTTTGGATGAACATTTTCCATTTTTTGAGTTTCCCTATACTAACAGTTATCACTCTCTCATCCAAATGGCTCCCTTCGAAGCATTGTATGGAATAAGATGTAGGTCTTAGGTGGGATAGTTTGAAGTAGCCGAGATGGCCTTGATTTGGTGATATATGCTATGGATAAGGTAATGTTTATAAGAGAGAGGTTGAAGATGACTCAAAGTCATCAAAATTCCTATTCGAATGTTAGGAAAAGAGACCTCAAACTTGAGGTGGATGATTGGGTCTATTTGAAGGTTTCATTAATGAAGAGTGTGATGCGCTTTGGTTAGAAAGGAAAACTAAGTCCTAGATATGTTGAAGGTTATATGATAGTGAGACGTTTTGGTAAGGTGGCGTATGAGTTAGATTTGCCACTTGAGTTAGCTGTGTTCACCTAGTATTTCATACGTCTATGTCGAGAAAGTTTGTAGGTGATCCAAATTCTATTGTCCCTTTTGAGAATGTAAATGTTGAAGAAAACCTGTCATACGAAGAAGTTCTGGTGGACATCTTAGAGCGGCAAATTCAAAACTAAGGAAAAAAGAAGTTGTATCCGTCAAGGTGTTATGGAGGAATCAACAAGAAGAAAGTGCTACTTGGGAAGTAGAGGCGGATATGATGAAATGATACCCGTACCTCTTTCCCTAGACTCAAGCCTAAAGTAGTAAGTTGTTCTTATGCAAGGTTAATTGAACTCTTATGTATTCAATTCCATGTATGTCATTCACATGCATGCATATTCATGAAAGTTGATTTTAAAGTTATGATTTTATGTTAAGTTGAAGTTTTCACGTTCCATGCATTTTAATGTTTTATCATATTCATGTTGGGTTTCTAGTCCTTTTTTGTGTCCTCCATATGATAAGTTAATCTCATTCGATGACAACTATTCCCAAGGGTGAGATATTATAAGACCTCAGAAGTTGGATAGTTGGAACCCTAAAATAAATCCTTAAATTTTTTACTGGCTTCAGCCTTATGAGTCACTCTACGACCCATAGACAGTCCTACGACTCATAAGAATGAGTTGTGGAGTAACCTCTAGCAGTTGATCATGACCAAACTCAAAGAAAGGTCGTATGATTCATGTTGACAGCCTGTAATGTTCTTGATGATCAGTAGATGCAACTCATAGGTACAGTCCTGAGGCTAAGTTTTAGAATCCCCTCAAGATCAAGTCTATAACTTGACAAGATTGTCCGTAGAAGATGTTACGATTCGTAATCTAACTTTAGAGAGCCTTAGAATTTTTAGGTTTTGGGACCTACAGGACGGGTCCAAATAAAGACTCATAGAAAAGCTGACGGTTCATAGACCTGACCTGTTTGTGAACTTTAGAGACTCGAAGATCAGGCCTTTTCCCACACCTACAGGATGAGTCATTTTGAGGACTCGTTAATTCGTATTCAACCCGTATGTCCAAAATTTAAAGTTTAATGATGGGTTATTGTGTCTTTTCAAAAGTTTGGTTCAATAAACCTTGACACTTTTTTGGCAAAGTTCAAAGTCTATATATATTCAATTCTTTAAATTCCCCTCCTATTCATTTCATTCTCCTAAAGTTTTGTCTAAGGAAAGAACTCCAAGTCTCACAAGGTTTCTTCTTCAAGCTCAAGTTAAGGTTTACAAAATTCTTTAACATTTTTTTCAATTATTAGTAAATTCAATCGAGGTATGTGGTCATTAATTAATGGGTTTCTTTCACCCATGAAATCCCAACATTTTTCAAGGTTTCTTTAAAATTTAAATTGAATTATGAACTTTAATTTTGATGAATTGCATTGGGCTGATTCAATCCAATTTTTATATGTTATCAATGATCATTATATGCATGTTTTCATATGAATTGCATAATTTTGAGATGAATTATCAAAGACCATGCATAAAGCTACTTTCAAATTATGATTACGAAAATTAAAGATGATAAAAAATAGCGGAACCCATCGGTGGCCCCTCAAAGTTGGCACCAACTTTCACTTAGACACTTTAACTAAGATTTGTTCATTTTAGACACCTCAAGTAAGGTTCCGATATGTCATTTTGATAATTTTTTTTATAATCACCCAAAAATCTAAAGTGTGTGTAATACACTTGCTGCTGATATGTCAAAGTGACTAATTAAATTAAGTTAATGACCATTTTTTTCTAATCAAAAGTCATTATTTTAAAATAATTTTTGATATATCTGTCACGTTTCTTCAGTTAATTGGTCACTTTGACACATCAGCGTCAAGTGTATTAAACACACTTTAGATATTTGAGTGATGGTAAAAACAATATCAAAATAACACATCAGAACCTTACTTGAGGTGTCTAAAATGAACAAAGCTTAGTTGAGGTGTCTAAGTGAAAGTTGGTGCCAACTTGGAGGGGCCACCGATGAGTTAGGTATTGATCATGAGTTCAATGGTTTTCAATGAAAGTTTCTATGATTTAAAGTTGAGATTATGATTTTTATGATGAAAGTTATGAGGATGATCAATGTTAAGAAAAAATATGTTCTTATGGTATGATAAGTATAATTATCACACAATGATGATTAAAAGATGGTGATAAATATAATTTTCACCTAAGTTATGTATTCTTATGAATCACTAAGTTAATGAGCTATTCCTAATATATTTTAAAGATGGATTGGTCGGAAGTTACTATCTCTCCCTATTATGGTATGTTCATGTTTTATGAGTTTCCATTAGGATATTGTCTAAGAACAAAGAGGACTCCTAGGTAGGGTTCGGTCTGGTAAATTCGTTACCCAAGAGAATCCTAGTAGAAACCTAAAGTCCCAAACTATATTGCCTACGTAGTATTGCCTCTATGGCCTATCTAGTAGATCTACATATAGAAAATTTGAGTTGAGTTGAGATGAGTAACATGATAGAGTATACCCTGGCAAGGTAGCGACCCCCTTTTTCTATAAGGGTTTCATCGGATTCCTTGTTATAGCTTGCATGGTCTTAGATGTTAGTTAAAAGTCTTATCCCACACAAGTTGAAGTTAAGCTATGAGTTATATTATGAATTTTTAATGATATGCATTGATCATAAGTTACATATGTTTTCAAATGCTTTTAAGCTCATGTTCATTATAATTGTTCATGCATCTTATGATATATTGTTCACATTTCTATTAATTATTTAGTACATTCCAATGTAATATCGCATATTTTACCTACATTTTCTCAAAATGTAAGAAAGGAAGACGTTCTCAATTATCCTATTCGTGGCTAGAGTTTTCCTAGATTCTCAAGGAGTTGGTCAGTCCTCATTCTATCAAGGACATGACTCTTATTTTAGTTGTTACATGACTTTATTCTATTTTTAGGGTCGTCTAGGAGTTTTTCATGAGCCCTCATCAAAGACTATATCAGAGGAATGTTTAGACGGCGTATGATGTAGTCCGGTTTGGACATCTATTGAATTGATTTCGCTTAGTCTTATTCCCTTGTGATGATTACTTCCCATTATCTTTATCATGATTCTTTACCTTATGTATGTGATGTTGCTATAATTTCTAATGGTTAGGGTCCCTTGCATCTGAATTGCCATGTCACAGCTTTTCCCTAGTTCAAGTCATGACAACAAGATTCTACAGAAGGGTATACCACCCATACAAAATTATACGGATCGTATAACCCATCCATGGAATGCCTAAGGGTAGAGGGTTTTTGATTGGCTTTTCAAGAGGACCTTTATAGTCCATTGGTTGTTTCATGACCCGAATAAACCCTATGTCAACTTACCTTCCCCACAACTATGTTCACCTTCACTTCCATGCATGCCTATACAATCTATGGTAGTTTATGAGTCATAAGAACGACTCATTTTCAAAGATTAGAAACCATCAATTCTGCAGGTTTCAAGATCTACAGTATGAATCATAGAAATGACTTGTTTGAAAACTTTAGAGACCTACTTTTAAGTTCTTTTCCAAGATATGCAAGATGAGTCAGTTTGATGACTCATTGAGGAAATGACGAATCATAAAATTAATTTTTAAGGAAACTACTGAGTCAGGGACCTACACTACGACTGAAGTCTATGAATCGTAGACTTTAGGATGACTCAAAGAGTTTCATCATACGGTCAGATTCGAAGTTTTAATGAGGGGTATTTGTGTCATTTTCCAAGTTAGACTCAATGATCGTAGACACAATTATGGCTAAGTTCAAGCCTATATCTACCCAATTCTTTAAATTCTCCCAAGGGTTCTTCTTCAAGCTTTCTTCTTCAATTTTGAGTAATTTCAATCAAGGTATATGGGGATTGATCTAGGGGTTCCTTTCACCCATGGACTCCCAAAGTTTTCTCAAGTTTCCTTCAATTTTAATTGACTTATGAACCCTAATTTAATTAATTGTATTGGGCTATTTCAATTTAGCTTTGAATTATTATCAATGATTATTCTAAGAATGTTTCTACATGAATTGCATAATGTTTCTACATGAATTGCATGATGTTAAGTTGAATTATGAATGCCCATGAATGAATCTATTTTCAAGTTGATTACGAGTTTCAATGGTTTTCTAGGAAAGTTTTATGATTTTAAGTTGAGATTTTGATTTAATGATGAATTTATAATGATGATAAATTATGATAAAATAAAGTTATTATAGTGTGATAAGTACAATTCTCACACAATCATGTTCAAAGATTGTGATAAGTACAATTCTCACCAAAGTTATGGATTCTTATGAATCACTAAAGTTAATGTGCTACTCCTAATATGTTTTATAAAAATGGATTGATCGGTAGTGTTACACCCCACACTCCCGAGCTCGGAATATCTCTTAAGTTCCTTATACATTATCATGTGATCCGGATAAGCTACAACACTATCAAACGATTTTAAGAAAAGGAGAATGTGATACCCCATAGTAGAGAAGGTTGGAAATAAAGTCATAAGAATCCGGAAGGAATTGGAGGCCAAGTAATGAGTCATAGTACTCGATTTACCTACGTAAGCTACTAACTTAGAATTCTTACATACTCAAGCTATTTGAGCACATACCAACTTATGTAGCACGGATTACATAGGCTCTTAAAATAGGATGAGATTACGAACCTATGAGAAAGAAGAGAGGATGACACGTGGCAGCCAATGGAGGAGAGACACGTGGATGCACCTTAAGAAAGCAGGTGATGCACCTACTTAGGGTCAAGTAGGTGATGCAGCAGCTTGGGGGTGGACCTCACTGCCACGTGGCATCCCCTAATAGGCTGCATAGATGCGGTGGTCCAATAACGGCTGGACACGTGTCACCCTAAGGGGATAACATGTTTCACCACCAAGGAAGACAATATATATACATGTTACATGACTCTTAAGGTCATTTCTATCAAGAAAACTTTTGCAGCAACAAAAAAAAGAACCCTAAGTCTAGAGAGAAAAAGAGGATGGCTTGGAGAAACAAATAGGTAAGTACCGATTTCGTTCTGTAAATTAATTATCCAGAGTGTACCACAATGATATGGAGGTATTAGAAGTATAAAATCATGGCTTGGTGCAGCCAAAATGGACAACAAACAGTCCACGCAACTTTCAGCACGCTAAAGAGATTTCCGAGGCACAATTTGGGCTAGTTTTGGCCAATTTCAGGTAAGGTAAGGCTTCTCCTTTAAATTTAGAATTTATGGGGTTATTATGGAGGGTATTATGTACCTTTTTATACTTCTGGAAGTATAAAAAAGTCGTGGATATGCTCAGCGAAAGAAATAATCTAAATTGAAGTCGTCGTAGTTAAATTGTAGTCGAAGTAAGGCCTTGTGCGTTTGGAGGTGGATGATGGTTGTGTGGTGTGTGTTGCATGGCCTAAATGTGTTCTAAAAGATGTGGGGGATCTTCTGGTTTCAGCGACACGACCCCCTCTTCATACGGTTAAAGGTTTTGCAAAATGGAAACTAGAAACCTTATTTTGGTATCATGGTTTCGAGCGAGTCATTTGGTGTTTATGTAGTATAAGATTGATGTAAATTATATATATATATGCTGCAGGTTATTGTTGTTGGTTGTCTGTAGCTATTAGGAGTATAATTGGAAATTTGTATAGGGCACATTATAGGGGAGATGCTACCCAATTTTTGTTAACGCCTTAACTAGCTAAATGACTAGTTGAGAAGATGAGTGAGGAAATGAGTTCTATGAATACTCGTATGTAACTTAAGATGATGGAAAGTCGAGGATTGTTGATGCTGGGATTTCTTTCATGTTAAATAGGTTCAATAGACGACGAGGCGAACATGTTAAGAGTAACCCGTAAGAGGTATGTAAAGCTAACGTTTCCTTCTTTTGGCATGATTTGGCATTCATATGTAAGGCTTATACTTTCTTTTAGAATGTCTTTGGAATAAGTATGTAAATCTTATTCCTTCTCTTAGCATGATTTGACATAAGTATATAAAGCTAATCTCCCTTTTTGGCTTGGTTTTTATGAAATAAGTATATGACTTTCATATGATTCCAAAGAAGTTCCTATACTTAAAGCCACTAGGATGAACAATATCTCGACTTCCAAAAGATATTTTGTTATCCCTTGATACGTGTATATGATTTTCAGAAGTTCTATTTCGATATAACTCATAGTGACTTTCAAAAGGTACTTGATATGACTCTCGTCTCGATTTTGAATGGAAGCTCATTTTGATTATTATGTCGAATCTTAGATATGATTTAAATTGCATATAGTTTCTCACTACTCTATTCGTGGATGCCTCAATGCTTTCTTCACCGAGGTCGGGCCAAGTTTTGTTATCATGTGTACTTCTCTGCATTGTTCGCCATGCTCCAATGTGAGGGGGCAGGTATGACCTGTACATATGATTTGTGGAGTTATGATGTGCCATTTATACATATGATATGATATGATCTGATATAACCATATGATATGATATGATCGGTTACAGATATATTCCCTACTCTAGAGTTATGATGTGTTGTGGCGCCAGTGACGGGGCGACGACCACGATTTGTTCACTGAGTCCCATAATGGGGCAGAATATGGCATATGTTTATTTGCATACCTTATCTGTGGTTATGATAAGCATTTTGATATTTCTAGGTACTTTGCTCATTTTTGCAGATTTTGCTCTGGTAATGACTTTACTTATCACAGTCTATGCTTTATATACTCAGTATATATATCATACTGACCCCTTTTCTTCGGGGGGCTACATTTCATGCCGTAGGTACATATATTCATTTTAGAGATCCGCTAGCTTAGGGTTTCCACTCAGTGATGTTGGAAGTGCTCCATTGTTCTAAAGTCTAACTTTTGATACTGGTCATTATATATATATATATATGTTTGTTTATTCAGGGGTACGGTGGGGTTCCTGTCCTGCCATATGTTACCATTACTATTTTTAGTGGTCTGTAGACATGTGTATGTAGGTAATGTGTGAGTTTTGTGCGGTTATGGTTGTACAATGAGTTGTAAATATAATTGTGCTATGGCAGCCTTGTCGGCTTGCTTTCCCCTTTCTAACATGACCCAAATGAAAGAGGCTACATGTGTATGAAAATTTTATCACCCGCTGGGGTTCATATGTATAGTTCTTATATCTGATAAATACATATACCGGGGTCTAGGTTGGAATCTAGTAATAGCCCACGGGGTTAGGTCGTGATAGGTAGTTACTATCTTTCCCTATTATGTTATGATTATGTTTTTATGAGTTTTTGTTGAAATATTGACTAAGCACCGAGAGGGATTCTAGGTGGGGTTCCGTCCGATAACGTAGTTAGTTACCTAAGGGAATCCTAGTAGCAACCTAAAATCTAGAACTATGTTTCCTCAGTAGGATTGCCTCCATGGACTAGCTAGTTGATCCACATATAGCACTGTTGAGTTGAATTGAGTACCATGGCAGAGTATACCATGGCAAGGTAGTCCCTTTTCTCGAAGAGTGTTCCATAGGATTTCATGTTATAACTCACATGGTCTAAAGATGTCGGTTAAAGTTTTATCCCACACAAGTTAAAAGTTAAGCTATGATTTTTATGATGAAGTTTTATGATATGCATTGACCATTAGTTCTCATAAGTTTCAAATATTTTTAAGTCTTACTCATATTTATTATGATTTTTCATGCATCTTACGGCATATTGATCTTGTTCTATTACTTGTTCATACATATCTCACATACTTAGTACCTTCCACGTACTAAAACATATTTTGCCTACATTGTCTCATATTGTAGGGACGGATGACACTCACGACCATCCTTTATGTGGCTAGAGTTTTTAGTTTTCTCCAATAAGTTGATGAGTCCTCATATCAATGAGGATATGATTTAAGTTCAATTGAATGTTTTCTATAAGATTTGCAAGGATACATGTATTATGCTATTTTTAAGTATAAATTTATGGAATTTGATCATAGATTTGATGAAGAATTTATGAATGATTTATGGAAGTGCTAAATTATGTTTATAAGGTTGTTTCAAGTAAGTATTAATGGTTGTGAAAAGATTTCTTAGACATTCATGTAAGTGTGAAAGGTTTTGTCACCTACTCACCGATTCATAGAGGTGAAAGGTTTTCTCATACTTTTATGAATCATGATACTAATGAGCTACTCCTATGACTATTTTATGATGTGCATTGGTATTTATTATTTCCTTTTCTAATGTTATGTTATGATATTTTATGTATTCCATTGGGATATTGACTAAGTGGTGAGAGGACTTTGAGGTAGGGCTCGGTCAGGAAGCTAAAGTAACATTCTAAGGGAGCTCTAGTAGCAACCTCTAGTCCCAAACTATGTGCCCCCGTAGGTTTTCCTTTATTGGCCTAGCTAGTGGATCCACAAATAGCTAAATGTTAAATGATGTTTCTCATAGAGTATACCTTGGCAAGTAGCCTTTCTCTTCTTGGTATGGGAATAACACCAGATTTTATTTTATATGTCACATGGTCTGAAATGTCGGTTAAAGTCTATATCCCATAAATGAAATATGTTTTCTTATGAGTTCTTACTATGTTTTAGATGATGCATTGACCATGTTTTACTACTTAAGATTTTCCTCTCATGATCTTAATGATTTATGGTCTTGCATCTCATGACTCATGCTCATGATTTTCTCAAGTTCATTTCATGCATACTTCTCGCATTCTTAGTACTTTCCATGAACTAATGCATACTTTTGCCTATATTGTATCATAATGTAGGGCTCAACAACTATCATGCTCATCCTCCCACTCGTGGCTAGAGTTGGTCTATTACCATCATCACTTCATTAGTGATTTCTAATGCTTTAAGGGTGCAACCGACATGAATTTTTATTCTTTCATTATAACGTTATCTTTTATCTTACTAGTAGAGGTATGTTTAGACTATCCTTAGTATGTAGCCCCATTTATTCAGACATATATCCTTGAGTTTTCTCCTTATTCAAAATTCTAGTTCAGACTTATCTTCTACTTTACGCTTTTATTGATGTCTTTACTTACCTTATGTATACAATGTATGCTAAGAGGCTTGGTTGGAGTTCCTAAACATTTTAATCACTATTTCATGCCTAGGGTCTAGGTTAGATCATGAAAGTCTTTCCTAATGTTAATGATTTACTTACTCCTTTGAGATTAACTTAGCATCGAGAGGACTTTCAGGTGGATATTTGGTAAAGGAGTCTCTAGTAGCAAACCCTACTCCTTAACTACATTTTCCTTGTACTTTACCTTGATTGGTGTAGCTAGTGGATCCATATATATAACATGTTTATTATTAGGATATGGAGTCTACCTTGGCAAATAGCCTCTCTCTTCTCGATATAGGAGTAAAATCAAATTTCATGTTATAGCTCACATTGTCTTAAATGCCGGTTAAGATTAATATCCCACAAATGTATATGTTCCTCTTATAATGTCTCAAATGATGTTTTATGATGCATTTCCCTTAGTATATATTTTCATATTTTATTTCACATTTTAAGATATTTGGTCATGCATCACATGGTTATAATGATTATGTCCTCTCATTCATGTTTACGCATATTTTTCACACACTTACTACATTCCACATACTAACGCATATTTTCCTACATTATCTCATAATGTAGGGTCCGAATCTCATCCTCACATACGTGGCTAGTTGGTAATCTAGTCGAAATTAGGTATTGGTGAGTCCACATGTTTCAAGGGCTAACCCATCATGCTATTTTTATTTATTTTCAGACTTATGATTCTTTCTTTATGTTTGATGAGCTAGGACCTTGTTTGGCGTGGCTTAGAAGATGACAAAATCTGGCCTAATTGTTTCTAAATAAGCTTTATGGATATAGAATATGATTCAACTCTTTGATTCATTCTGAAAAGATCATTGCGTATCTCCTGAAGATTATCATTTGTTTCATCATACGGTTTCATCATCTTAGCCATCTTGTTTTAGACTCTTCCATGTCCGGATCCCCGATCTCAATTTTTGAAAAAGATGTATACACCATCATTGTTGTTTTCTCTCCTTCTCCAATCACCTTCTCGGTCTTGCACGCAATTTCAATTATTATATCCATTTTGGTTGTAATTGTTCTCGCAATTGTAGTTTCCATCATGATTGTAGTTGTTGTTGAGGTTGTAATATCCCTCTCGATTGAAGTTTTTATAGTCCCAACATTGATTTCCTTGACCTTGGATCCAAGAATCCTAATTGTATGCTTGGGCGTTTGTTCGAAACCCCCTTACTTGATCATTCACACAATAGGCATCTTCCATATATCTATAATCGTCATTACTTGGTGCCCTATTTTGATTGTCAATTGCATTAACTTTATCTTGTCCCATGCTTTTGACTACCAACCTGATGTTAGTCTTTAATTGATCCAGCTCTTGATGTATCTATTTGTTTTGTAAGTTAGGATTCTGATTTATGCGAAAAGAAAAAGAGTTATTTAAAGTTTATGTGTCTCTAGTGCTCCAGGCTCTAATGGTCTTTGTAACATGATCAAGTCTCTCTACGGCTTCTTGGAAAGTGTTAGCCAAAAATACTCCGCCAGTGATGGTGTTGGGAACAGACTTTCCATTATCATCAAGTACACGGTAGAATAGCTCAAGAAGTGATTCATCCTCCATCCCATGATTTGGCACGCTTCGTAGATACTTTACAAATCTCTCCCATGCTCCACAAATTGACTCTCCAGACAATTGCTGGAAATTATTGATTATGTCAGTTAGTTTCAACTTCTTGGATAATGGGAAATAATTCTCCATGAATCCTAGGTATAATTCATCCCAAGTTGTGATGGAGTTGTATGAGAGTTTGGACATCTAAATTGAAGCTTCGCCAGTAAGTGATAATAGAAAAACTCACAATCCAATGATATCCATATTAAAGCATGGGTCGCGAACAGTTCTTTGACAAATGTATGCCACATTTTGAAGATGAATGTGTGGATCTTCGGATGAAAATCTCGAAAATAGTCCTCTACTATAAAGCAATTGAATCAACCCACTAGTGATGCTAAACTTTGTCCCTAGTAGTAGTGGAGGTAACACAAGCGCATCCATAGTACCGACAGCGTAAGGATGGACCCCATTATTGTTCCATATACTGAATTTAGGGTGTTGTCTAAGTGGACGACGTTGCCTTGCTACTTATGGGTTATTAAGGACAATATGCAGTTGATGTTGCAGAGGATGTTGTGGTGCATTGTCATATTTCTCTTCAAGATTTTCCATGCCATCCCCAAGTTCGTGTCCTTCGTTATTATTGTTGTTGTTCGCCATCCTACGTAATGCTCTTTTAATTTCGGGGATTGAATGGAATCAAGGGATTGCCTTGACTTCTCGTATTTTGCATGCACTAGGAATCAAAACTTTTTTGAACACAAACTAAAAGAAAAGTAACGTAACATAAAATAAGGAAATAGCAACTACCAATCAAATAATAAAATTAATTTAATCTAAAAACCATATTCCCCGACAACGGCTCCAAAATTTGATACGCTCAGATTACACTTCCCTAAAAAAGCATAAAGCGATCGTTAATCATATATAGAACCTAACGAAGGTTAGGGTCAATCCCATGGAGAATATGGTTTAAACTTTAGATCAGTTTTTTATTATTTTCTTTAGTAATCAAGTTATTTCAGTAAAAAGAGAAAAATAATGGGGCTTTTTATAGACTGATTAATAAATTAATCAGCAAATGTCAACGAAAGAAAGTATGATTTAATTTGATTTAAATCAATAAGAAGTGAAAGTAGGTTTTTATGTGTTCCCTATGAATCCTAAACTAAGTAGACCTTTTTATTAGTAATTCTTTCCTAGTGTGTTACATGTAGATTCGATAAGTTAATTTCACCTAAGTCCTTGATCCGGCAAGTAGGTAAATTTTACTATGCAATTTGATCCTTCTACTAATGTATGCTTTACTAACCCTTACTAATGATCTCAAATTTAGCTATCCCTTGATCCGTTCAAGCTAATTAGATGAGGATTATTAGCCCAAAATCTCGTTGTTTAATAAATTTTCCCATTTATTATCTCCTTGATCCGGTAAGTAAGGATAAAGCGAGTTCTAACATTGGCCACCATTAAATATTAATCGAACCAAAGCAAAAAATAATGCATGCATGCACACTGTTCAAGAATTACTTTTTATTAAGTTCTACGTCGTTAATTCTTCATGGTTTCCACAACCCAAGTTATGGAATTAGCTACTCATAATTATATGTTCACACTTAATAGTATTTAAGTTAAAGAAAATCATAAACTTACAATGAGAAGTATGAAAGCTCAAAAAATCTTCAATAAAATCCAAACGTAAAATATCGATAACAAAAACCTTGAATTTAAGAATAAAAGTTCAAAAGTAGTTTAAGCTCTATTGTCAAACCCAAAAACGTCCATACAAAGATATGAACCTATGAAGTGTATTTATAGACTAGTTTTCCTAAATAAATATGGATTTGGAAACCATACGTGACTAAACTTTGGATTGGGTCTATGACTCGTTTCTACGGCTCGTAAGATTTCAAACTAGCCGTAGACCCAGCTCGTACTCTTTAATCTTGCACTAAGGACTTCTTATTCTTCTTCACGGACTCTATCTACGACTTACTATCTTGAGAATGACTCATCAATTGGGGTTGTAGACACTGTTCTTCTTTCACCACTTACAACTTCTAGACACGACTGACTGCTACGCCTCGTTGTAATGTCGACTAGTCGTATAACCTGCTTGTTTCCTTCACTTCTCCTTCCTTCCTTTACTCTTGCTTTGACGACTAACACCTACAACCTATATGTCCAATGATGAGTCATAGTCTGAGCTCGTAGACCTCAAAAATTACCTTCCTTTAGTGCTATGATTCCTAATTTAATTCTCTGACTTAGTTTCCTACAAAATATGCACAACCAACATCAAATATGCTAACATATGCTTAAAATACATGCACATTCTTAAGTTTTAAAGCATTAAAAGTATCATAAATACATGGTATATCAATAATGGGATCAAGGAATTAGACGAAGGGAAAGTTGGCATCGTCATTATGGGCAATGGAACTCTATCTGCAAGTTTCATAAAAATTTTGGTTAGAACTAAATATTTTAAGTGTAAAACAAGGGGTTAGGAGGGAAAGGTCCTCACATACGAGGCCACTACGGGGAAAAATCCTACCAGAGTGGTGGATCCTGCTAATGCGGCCTTGTCAGAGTGGGATGATGGCCATCAGAGCGGGCTTCATTCGGGAAGAACATCAAGTGCGATTCATGGCACCTCCCTTCCCTCAAATCACTTATTTCTTCAAATATTTTGTAGATCAATATTCCTAAGTATCCTAACACCCTTATTTACAAAAGTAGTTGGTTCAAAATATTTACAAAATATTTTGTGGATCCCGCTAATGCGGCCTTATCAGAGCGGGATGATGGCCACCAGAGCGGGCTTCATTCGAGAAGAACATCAACTGCGATTCATGGCACCTCCCTTCCCCCAAATCACTTATTTCTTCAAATATTTTGTAGATCAGCATTCCTAAATATCCTAACACCCTTATTTACAAAAGTAGTTGGTTCAAAAACTCCAAATAGTTAGCATTATCAAGGTTTGGGCCAAGAAAAACCTTTCAAATTCCACCCCCATATTCTAGTTAGATTTGGGTGAAATTAGTTGCTAACTTTACGCCCAAGACTTCAGGAAAACATTATGGACATTAGGAAAGGGTCCATGCTGCATTAATCTAACATTGCAAGTAGTCTATTTTCAAAAAAGGTTGAAAATTATGCTATGGGTCATTGATTCTTCTGATTCTTAGAACGTTATCATTAGAATGTAAGATTTAGCATTAATCTAAGTTAAGGACAAGTTTCTTACCATAAAACAGACGATCAGAGTAGAGAGTTTGAGAGAGTTTTGGGAGAATTTGAGTGAGGGAATGTGAAGAATGGGGAGAAACCATTCTTCTCCCTACTTTACACTGATAACGCCATCCCGCTAGAGCAGCAGGGTCCCTGCTCCAGCGGTGCTGCTTCAGCGGTGCTGCTCCAGTGGGAAGAGTCCTGCTAGAGCGGGATGGGGCAGGGCAGTTTTGTTTGAAAATGGGTTAATTTCTTGTAAATAGTCCTTGTCGGATGTGCATTTGAGAGATTTTCATTCGCACCGTAATTTAGAGTACACGAATTTTCTCATAGATTATGAACAGTAGTTGTCCCATATGTCACTTAAAGAAGAATGAAGGGTAAGTTGGTATCTATTGTAACGACCCGAATCATCGTTAATTTAAAATTAAAAGAAATCATAAAACTGGGTCCCACCATCCCACCAGAGCAGGATGGTCCTGCCTTAGTGGCACTGCCAGAGCGGGCCGGAGTAAGCCAGGTGCCGTAGGTAAGCTCTATTTGGCCTAGAGCATAGATTTCCCATAACAAATAGGCTAGATCTATCTCTCAATTACCTATCCTGATAGGCTTAAACACCAATTGTTTGACAGGTCCATTCAAGATTATATGAGCATTCTAGTGTCTTCTAAGAGCTTGAGAAGTGCAAAATTTGTCCACCCAAATGGGAGGACGTGGATGAAAAACTTAAGTCGCAGTTTTCTTATTTCCCCCACATATCCCAAGGCTAAGCTATAGGCGAGGGTTACTCCAAAAATTCTCCAAGAGATTGCTCTTTATTGGGGAAGAAGAGAGGAAGGAATCTCATAATTAAAAGGCTTTCAACCAGTGGATTTTAGTCCGATCTTGTCTGTGGAACATCTGGAGCCAAGGATTTAAACCGCAATATCTCTCCACAGTTGCTTAGTGCCTATGTAGGCTAGTCTTCCCTTTTATATGTAGTAAATCTATACATATTATGTAGTATATAATGAAATTTAATAAGCAATCATATAACTAAGTTATGGGTCATGGGTCACGGGTAGAAATTTAGTTATATTAGGGTTTAATTCGAATGTGACCTGGGTAAAAAGGTATTGTAATGAAATGGGAAGTTTATTCATTAGGATATTATTGAATATAGATAGTTAATTTATAACTGGCATAGTATTGTATACAAGAATATAAAACTATTAGCTATTGATGATAAACCTTAAAGGTTTGGTAGTGTAGGCATGGGTTTGTTTCCCGAAAATGTCTTATGTACTTGTTTGAGTTACTTATGATATGCATAGGTGTGTATGATTAGGTAAAACATGTCAGAACTTATGCAAATGATCCCTCACTTCCTTGTTTTGTGATGAACTATTTTGTTGTGATATAATATGGTCTTGTCGATAGTTTGTTGTTGCTTGTAAAATTGGATTGGGTGTCACTTTCCAATACATATTTGAAATGGTTGTCACATTTTGAAATATATTTGGATCGTGTGTCACATTTCTACATATTTTTGGATTTGGTGTCATATTCTAACATAAATATGACTGGATTGGGTCCCTTGGGAGGGCCAAGTATGTGTGTAGATAGTTCCATGAAAGGACCTGATGATATCTATATTTACATATAATAATAAGGTTAGAATTAAATGAGACATGGATTAAGGATATATAAAGGAAACCTTGAGTTGAGGTGTGTTAGTTATAAAGAATTGTGAGCGTGAATAAACTTATTTGTGGGAATGAGGATGGCTTATACTAGGCCTTAAGGTGACATATGTGTTATATAAAGTAGTCAATATTCATAGGCTTAGAGGTGGAGGTTTCTTATTGACCAAAAGTGGTAACATTACAGTTTCCACGAGTAACTGTGGTGGTAGTGGTGGTTATCTAAAATCGAGTTTAGTTAGAAAGTGTGATTATGGGATTGCAAAGGCCCCTATGTTGTGAGACAATTGGACTAAGACTATTGGTGATTGGGTGAAATCATCGAGTGGTTAAGGGTGTTAGGTTGACACTGTTAAGAGTGAATGGATAGTAAAATGATCGGCCCATAACCCACAGGCTTTACATTTTAACTAAAGTGGTTAGTGGAACTCTAGAGAGTAGAGTGTTGAAGACCTTAGGGTAAGAGTAATGAGTGTACTTATTTAGTTGGGAGAGGCAGTTTATAGAGTTCAATTATTATGATCTTTCTTATTTTTATGTTCATATACTATGCGGTGGCTATTAGATTAAACGTTGATGCCTACCAGTATGTGTTGCTTGTGCTGATACTAGTCTTTCTATGCCACTTGGCATAGTCTAGTTGCAGGGTCAGTTATGTCTGTTAGGTGAAGACAAAGACAATCCTCCAATAACTTTTATTTTTCCTTTCTTATGGTGGAAGCTGGGCCATTGTTCCTTTATTTATACTTTGTATCTTTAGAAACTCGTGTACATGTTTAAACTAGCATCCTTGTGATTTCTTTTATAAATTGTATAATCTAGATTTAGTATAGCTTTGTTTAGAACATATGGCTTAAATTACTCAAGTTTTGACTTAAATTTCTCAATACTTTTTATGAAAGAGATTAAGGGTACTCTTACTTAAGTCATAGAGTGGGTTTCCACATGACCCGGTGGGTTGATTCATAACAGTTTTGTGGTATATTGTGATGCTTCAAGGGTTGTCCTTGGTTGTGTTTTTATGCAACATGGTAAGGTGATAGTGTAAGACCCCGTAAAATGAAAATTCTAACGAAAGGAAAATCTTAAGAAAATACCATTGACCCTAAGTTTACGAGTTGATAAATAACTCATAGGGACTTGTATGGGTCATAGAACTGGGTCGTAAACATGAGTTCAAAATTTGAAATTTGGCTAAGGAAAAAAATTGGGTTGATGAGACTTTTAACGACCTGCAGAGGAAACGACGAATCATAGAAATGAGTCGTCAAGGCATGGTGGGATGACCTTCAGGTGTCACCCTCAAGACTTTATCTATGACTTAATAGGAAGAGTCGTATATATTTTTACGACTCGTAGAAATTATTCTTGGTGCAACTTGAGAGTTCCTCAACTTGTAGGTTTTTCAGGCCTGCAAAACGGGTTACTTTGACAACTCATAAAGATGACGACGAGTCATAATAAGGAATCATCATTGCTTTTACAGATCGTAGAGGCAAACTGTAGAACTGCCTGATCAAAATTTTAATGAATGGTAGTTTGGTATTTACCCTACAATCTAATATTGTATATGGACTCTTTTAAGACTTGATTTATTATAAATTATATCCTAAATACTCCTAAAACTCTTTTATTCCCTCATTATTTCCCCAAACAAATTTTAGACTTCTCTTCCAAGGTTCCTCAAGAGTTCATCAAGCTTTGATTAGGGTTTCTTCAAGATCAAGTCACCTTTCTCAAATTCTAGTCCAATTTCAATCAAGGTATCTCTGGATTGATTCATGAGTCCCTTCCACTCATGGAGCCCAAGGTTTATTTCAAAATTTTCATGAAATTTCATTACTTTTAATCTTCATTTTTTGATGAATTATGTTGAGTTGTTTCAATTTTATTTAAATCATTGTTTATGATCATTATATGTATCTTTCTAAGTAAATTACATGATTTCAAGATGAATTATGAATCCCCATGCATGATGTTGTTTCCTATGATGAATTTTATGAAGTTTGATTATGGAGCCCAATGTTTTCAATGTATTCTTATGGTTTTTCAATCAAATTGGTTATATATATGAGTTTTACTCTTAATTCAAGTATGAAACATGATCATAAATTACAAGTATATTCAAGATATGAATTTTATGCAAGTTATGAAGTAAAGTGACTTAGGGCACTATGTGGTGACCTAGGACTTTATGATATCAATTATGCAAGTAGGATATTGTAATGATGAAAGGCCAATTCTCACATTTCAACTATGTTATAAAATGATCTACTCTATGAATTATGAAATTTATGAACATGTATCATATATGCTCCGTATGTTTACTATGTTAAGTATTTCGTGGGATTTGACTTAGAAATGACTAGACTTGAGGTGGGGGACCTAACAAAAGCCTTAGTTGCAGTGTCATGTCTCATAAACTAAATGTCACCATAGTTTGACTTCATGGCTTAGATAGTGGATCCACATGCAACGTATGTACATGACCTGCCTAGTGGGGTAGAGTCTATTTTGGCAAGTAGATTCCTCTTTTCTTCGTTGTATGGGGACATGCTTCTATGTTATAGCTCTCATAGTCTTATTGTCGGTTATGGTTCCTATACCACATATATATATGAGTATTATGTTATTCTTTGATCTTCAACTACGTCTTAAAATAGGTTTGATCATTTTGGTATTCCTCATGGTTTCACATATCCTCTTTGTCATGTATATTCTTCATCATTGCATCTTCTGATTTATATTTCATGTCATGCCCACATACTTAGTACATTCAAACTTATTAACACATATTGTTGTCTATATTTTCTCATAATATAAGGGCTGAGGTTGACCATCATATCAATCTACGTGGCTAGCTTAGCATTCCCATTCAGGCGAAGTTGTGCTGAGTCCTGATCTATCAAGGACTAGTTATTGAGTTGGTTATTGTTTCCAAAGATATTTATTTTCTTTATATTAAGGGTTAGGTAGGGATATGTCTTAGCCCCCACCTATGTTCATGATTAGAGGCATTAATTGGACAAATATTGAGTCTATGTCGTCAAGTTACATTCTACGTTAATGATTTATGGTTTAGACTCTCTTATGATGATGTTTCTGCATTTACTTTACCTTATGTATGCTTTATGATATGACAAGAGTCTTGGTTGGAGCCCTTTGGGATTCCAATCGTCATGTTATGACTTGTCCTCAGGTCAGATCTTGACAAACTTGTTATCAGAGCACAAGGTTTAAGATATCCTAAGGTATCCAACATGCCACATCAAGTAGAGTCTTATTCATGGTTATGAATCATGTCGCAACTATGAATAGGTTGCTATAAGGTATTTTAGGAATTCTCACTTCTTTCATGATCTATATCGTGTTGTAGAATGTGTTCTAATACTTTTTTTTCCTAATGATCTTCCTTTGCAATTTTTATAAATATGCCTCTAGCAAGACCACCGTTGACAAGGGGAATAATGCTAATAAGGCCCAAGCTCTACCGTCTCTTCAAGGCAATGGCCCTTTGCCAGACCAAGTTACACCTACGGAGTTTTGGACCACCTTTACCATACTATCCAAAGTAATGGCCAACCAAGGGGTTGCGGCATCTCCCACTCCGACTTCTAGAGTGGGAGACGTTGCACGAATGAACCCTCTAGAGTTTCATGGCTCAAAAGTTGGTTAGGATACCCAAGAGTTCATTGATGCGGTTTACAAGATAGTATGTATCATGGGGGTGACTTCAAAAGAGAAAGTGGAGTTAGCGGCTTACCAACTTAAAGGTGTTTCTCAAGTTTGGTACACTCAATGGAAGTTGGAGAGGGTGGATGAAGGTCCTACTGAATGGGAAGCCTTCAAACTTGCTTTCCTTGATCGTTTTTTCCCTCTTGAGCTAAGGAAAGCTAAAGTGTCATAGTTCATTAATCTTCAACAAGGTAATATGGAAAGGAGGGACTATTCTCTCAAGTTTACTAAGGTGTCCAACTTTCTCCTTCATTAGTTGCCGATCTATGTGCCCAAATGAGCCAATTCATATCGATGGTGTTCGACTTGGTTGCTAATGAATTTCGTACCTCCATGCTTATGAAATAAATGGACTTATCTCGGCTGATGACTTTTGCCAAATAAATTAAAGTAGAAAAGCTCAAGGAGATGAGGATGAGGAATTCTAAGAGGGCCTAGTATGATGGTGTCACAACCGGACCTAGGGCCTAGTCATAACATGGTGATCGAAACCTCGAAGGGATCCAATCAAGCCTCTTGTATATATCATAAGCATACATAAGGTAAAATATAAAAGAGGAAATATCATAAGAGAGTCCTAAACATGAATAAAAATCTGAAAATGTCTTATCACAACATAGACTCGGATATATGTCCAACTAGATGCCTTTAAACATGACTATGGGCGTGGGTTAAGACATGTCCCTAGATCACCCTCAATATACAACGTAAACAAAAGTTTTTTGAAAGGAAAACATTAAGCAACTTGAAACTAGTCCCCGGTCAATGAGGACTCACCACAGCACAGTTGGATAGAGAACGCCTACTGGTTACGTGGATGATTAGGATCTATAACCTCAACCCCTATATTATGAGATAATGTAGGCAAAGAGTATGCATTAGTACGTTGGAATAAAGTAAGTATGAGGGAGTGACATGCAACGTAAATCATGGAATACAAAGGTCAAGTAAAAACACATGATAAGATGGAATCAGTAAAGTAATAAGAAAATTATATTAACCAAAGTATTTAAAAGCATAAATTCAAAATCATAACATACTTAAGAGATAATAAATATGTGGGATAGAAACCATAACCGACAATAAGACCATGCAAGCTATAACATGGAATCCAACGATACCTACATCGAGAAGGAGGAGCCTACCTTGCTAAGGTAGACTCCTGATCATGAACATGTGCTATTTGTGGATCCACTAGCTAGGCCATAAAGGCAACCTACGGTGACACGTAGTTTATGGGACATAAGGATGCTACTAAGGCTTTTGGTAGGGCCCCCACCTCAAGTCCACTCAGTGCTAAGTCAAATCCCATGAAATACATGCATAATATAAGATCATAATTTCATATATCATAGTAATGATCATAGGTTTGAAATCATAGAGTAACATATTTTCATAACATACTTGTCATGTGCAAATTATCCTTTTATCATTCCAATCATATTTGCTTAATTCATATCGTTAGGCCTTAGGTCACCACATAGGGCCCTAAGTCACCTTACTTTATAACTTGCATGAAATTCATACCTTGAACTTAGAGTAAAACTCAATTGCATAATCAATTGACTTTGAAAATCATGTAATTCACTTGAAATCATGCATAATCATAAAATTTATATCAGCCCATATATAATTCATATAGATAATATCCTTTGAAAGTATAATTCAAAATACTCATAATTTACACCATGAACCCTAGAGATCAAAATAGGAGAATTCATGGGAAAACTTTTCAATTCAATGCAATAACCATAAATTTATATCAAAATAAACTAATAATCATACTTTAAATCATAATTCATGCAATAGGAATAAAGATCATAAAACCCATAAAATACCATACTTTAATTTGATAGAAAACCTTAAGAAATTGATTAGGCTTCATGGATGAAAGAATCCATGAGTCAATATCCGCATACCTTAAGTGACAACACCAATTAATTTGAAAGGACTTGAGAGTTTGACGAAGAAATTGAGTAGACTACTTGAATTCTTCAATGGAAACCCTTAGGAGCCTTTTTATAGAGAGAGAAATATTTGATAGATAAATTGTAGAAGAATGAATAGAATTTGGGGTTTAGGTGAATTTATAGAGTTAGATTAGGCCCTAAAAACGTCTAGGTTCATGGACTAATAAATTTGAAAAGGTCTAAAATGCTATTTAAACAAACTCAACTCCGCCAGAAAACTCTCCCAGATCCTCAATGTGGACTTGTCCTAAAAATCCATCTTCCGATATACGGGTCCTAAAAATCTACTGAGGCCATTTTCCCGTAGATTTTGACCCCCTGATCGATATTTCAAAATTGGATTTTCCAAAAAGATTAAGGATAACGCATTATATGAGCGGCCTATTCTTAAGGCACTTGTGAGCATTTTGAGGGGTGTTACAATATCTCCCCCTTGGGAACATTCATCCTCGAATGAGATTCAACTAATATAGGAAAGACATGAAAAAGGATTTAGAAGCCCAATATGGACATGAGAACACTTTGAAAAATGCATAGAACATGTAAAGTTCATACTTAAAATAAAATATAGTCCTTGAGAGAAATCATTTTCATGAATCATGCATGCATATGAATGACATATGGAACTGAAGCGTAGAAGTTTAATCGATTTGATCATGAGAAACTTAGTACCTTTAGGTATGAGTGAAAGGAAAGAGATAAGGATATCAATTCATCATGCCTGATTCCGCTTCCCACATAGCACTCTCTACTTGTTGATTCCTCCATAACACTTTGACAGATGCATCGTCTTTATTTCTCAGCCTCTTCACTTATCGATCTAAAATCTCAATCGGGACCTCCTTATAAGTCAAATTCTCTCCAACTCTCACGTTCTCTATTGGCACAATAGAATTTTGATCACCCACAAACTTACTCTACATTGACACATGAAATACGGGATGAACTAAAGCCAACTCAAGTGGCAAGTCTAACTCATTTCTACCTTGCCAATGCGCTTCAATATCCTATAAGGTTCTATATATCTAAGGCTCAACTTCCCTTTCTTAATAAACCGCATTACCCCTTTTATAGGTAAAATCTTCAAATACATCATATCATCTACACCAAGTTCAAGCTCTCTCCTTCTGTTGTCCGAATAGGACTTTTGACGACTTTGAGCCATTTTCAATCTTTCTCTTATGATCCTTACATTCTCCATTGCATCAATTACCAAATCGAGACCAATAAACGCTATCTCACCAACTTCAAACCACCCTACTGAAGACCTAAATCTTCTCTCATACAAGGCTTCAAAAGGAGCCATTTAGATGCTAGAGTGATAACTATTATTGTAGGTGAACTCAATCAATGGAAAATGGTCATCCCAACTTCCTCTAAGGTCAATCACAAATTCCCTTAACATATCCTCCAAGGTTGGAATTGTTCTCTCGGCTTGTCCATTGGTTTGGGGATGAAAAACGTTACTTAGCTTGACTTTAGTGTGAAGACCTTTCTGAAATGACTTCCAAAAATGTGAACTAAATATAGTACCTCCATCTGGTATAGTCAACAAAGGAACACGATGAAGTTTCACAAGTTCATGAATGTACAACTTAGCATAATCTTCGGCACCATAAGAAGTTTTGACTAGTAGAAAGTGTGTTGATTTGGTCATTCGGTCAACAATGACCCAAATAGAATCATGTTGTCTTCTAGTATGAGAAAAACCCGTGACAAAGTCCATATTCACATCTTTCCACTTCCATGTAGGAATTTTGATTTCTTGACCTAGACCTCCCGGCCTTTCATGTTCAACTTTCACTTGTTGGAAATTAGGAAGCTTATCCATGAACTCTGCTATGTCTTTCTTCATGCCATTCCACCAATACAGTTCCCTCAGGTGATGATACATCTTGGTGGATCCTAGATGAATTGAATATCGAGAACTATGGGCCTTAATCAATATCACCTCTCTTATTCCATCAACATTTGGAACACACAACTGACCTTGGTAACGTAGTACCCCATCTTCTCTTAGGGAGAAAGCCTCAACAGATATTTTGGCCACCGACTTCTTCAATTTGACCAAAATTGGATCATTATCTTATTTGGCCTTGACATCTACCGCAAAAGATGATTCTGAACCATTATGTATAAAAACACCTGCATCATTGAAATCAACCAAATGCACTCCTAGACATGCTAATATATGGGCCTTTTTGACCAATTCCCTTTTACCTTCCTCAACATGTGCAACACTACCTATAGACAACCGACTAAGAGCATTGGCTACAATATTTGTCTTACCCGGATGGTAGAATACGCTTATGTCATAGTCTCTTAGGAGTTCAAGACACCTCGTTTGCCTAAGGTTCAAGTCCTTTTGACTAAACACGTATTGCAAGTTTTTGTGGTCGGTAAACACATCAACATGCACCCCATAAAGATAATGGCGCCAAATTTTCAATGCAAACACACCCACCGCAAGTTCAAGATCATGGGTTGGATAGTTTCTTTTATGTACTTTAAGTTGCCTAGAGGGATAGGCTATAATCTTACCATGTTGCATCAAGACACCCAAACCAACACGCAGAGCATCACAATAAATAATGAACCCATCTGATCCTTCGGGCAATGTCAAAATAAGAGCTGACGTAAGACGATCTTTCAATATTTGGAAACTTTTCTCATATTCTTCCGACCATTGGAATTTTGTCTTCTTTTGTGTCAACTTAGTTAAAGGTGAAGCAATAGATGAGAACCCTTTAACAAACTTATTGTAGTATCTGGATAAGCCCAAAAAGCTTCTAATGTTCGTAAGAGATAATGGTCTAGGCCAATTCTTAACTTCCTTCATTTTCTTTGGATATACTTTAATCCTATCACCAGACACCAGATGGCCAAGAAATGCAACCTCTCT
This sequence comes from Solanum dulcamara, assembly GCF_947179165.1. Classification (NCBI taxonomy): domain Eukaryota; kingdom Viridiplantae; phylum Streptophyta; class Magnoliopsida; order Solanales; family Solanaceae; genus Solanum; species Solanum dulcamara. The sequence continues at coordinate 54,911,189 of NC_077241.1, forward strand.
TAGCCAAAATTTGCACTTACTAAATTTAGCAAATAATTTCTTTTCCCTCAATATTTGCAACACAATCCTCAAGCAACCCATATGATCTTCCTTATTTCGAGAGTAAATCAAGATATCATCAATAAACACCACTATAAACATATCCAAATATGGCTTGAAAATATGATTCATCAAATCCATGAATATAGAAGGAGCATTTGTCAACCCAAATGACATTACTAAAAATTCAAAATGACCATACCTTGTCCGAAAAGCAGCCTTGGGAATATCACACTCCCTTTCCCTCAATTGATGAAAACCATAATAAAGGTCAATCTTAGAAAAGTAGTGTGTACCTTGTAATTAATCAAACAAGTCATCTATCCTTGGGATTGGATATTTTTTTTATGGTGACCTTATTCAATTGCCGGTAGTTTATACACATTCGGAGTGACCCATCTTTCTTCCTAGAAAATAACACAGGAGCACCCCATGGTGAAATACTTGATCTTATAAAACCCTTATCCAACAAATCCTTTAATTGTTCTTTCAACTCCTTAAATTCTACTGGAGTCATACGATAAGGAGGAATAGAGATAGGTTGGGTATCAAAAATGAGATCTATGCCAAATTCAATCTCCCTTTTGGGAGGAATCTAGGTAAATCATCGGGAAACACATCGAAGAACTCATTAACTATAGGGACCGACACAAGAGCAGGAGTTTTAGAATCAATATCCCTAACTCGCACCACATGATAAATGCACCCTTTGGAAATTAATTTTTGGGCCTTAATACATCAGATGAATCAATCCTTACCCACTGAATCATTACCCTTCCATTCAAGAATAGGCTCATTAGGGAAGTGAAACTTAACCAGACGAGTTCTACAACATATAGACACATAAGCGGCATGTAATAAATTCATACCAAGAATGATGTCAAAATCAGTCATATCAAGTTCAACAATATCACATGGAATAAGTTTATGGAAGACCTATGCGGGACAATTTCTATAATCCCTCTGGCTAATACCAAACTACCAATGGGAGTATAAACCAAAAAGGGCTTTATCAATACTTCGGGGAACATATCAAATCTCATAGGAATGTAAAGAGTAACAAAAGACAAGTTGGAAACCCAATTTAAGCTTGAGAACATATCAAATCTCATAAACATCAAAGTTAAATACTTGTAACATACTCATGACCACATCGGGAGCCTCATCAACCTCTTGCCTAGCATGAAGAGCATAGAATCGGTTGTTGTGCTGGCTACCCTTAATTTGAGCTTGGGAGCCTTATTGCACTTGGCTTCCTATAAGACGACCATCTCTACCCTTTTTGTCAACAAGAGGGCACTCGGATCTCTTATGACCCATGTTTCCACATCCATAGCAAGCACCCGTTCTGATCAAGCACTTTACTCCATGATTCCTTCCATACTTTGTACATCTTGGAAAAGAAGGGTTACTAGCATTTATACCTCCTTCTCCTTGAGCTTTAGGGTATGACACCCTATCTTTAGAAAACTTCTTTCCCGAGCTTTAGCCTTGATGAGAGCGTTCACTGCTGCCAATGGTCCTAGCATTGGACAAACTTACTTTCATACCTGTCTCTCTTAGAATCCCTCATCCTCATTTCCTTAAGTATTTCTCCTTTAATTTGTTTGGCAAAAGTCATGAGCCGAGATATATTTTCTTCTCCTTAACAAGCATAGTGGTACAACATTCCTTAGCAACTAAGTCAGACACCCTTGATATGAATTTACTTATTCGAGCACGTGGATCGGCAACTATTGAAGGAGCATACTTGGATAGCTTAGTAAACTTGAGGGCATAGTCCCTCATTCCCATATTTCCATGTTGAAGATTTATGACCTCCGACACTTTATCCTATCTTAACTCAAGAGGGAAAAAGTGATCAAGGAAAATAAGTTTAAAAACATCCCATTCGACAGGACCTTCATATATCCTCTCCAACTTCCATTTAGTGTACCATATTTGAGCAACACCCTTGAGTTGGTAAGACGCCAACTCTATTTTTACTTCTGAAGTCACCCCCATAATACTCACTATCTTGTAGACCTTATCAATGAACTATTGAGGATCCTTATTGAATGTTGAGCCATGAAACTTTGAAGGATTTATTCGTTCAAAGTCCCTTACTCTTGAGGTTAGAGTAGGAGCATTAGGAGGAACCAAAACACCTTGGTTGGTCACCACTCGATCTAGCATAGTAATAGCGGTTTGGAACTTTGCATTAGTCACTTGGTCTGGTAGAGGACCATTGTCTTGAGCAACTGGAGGAGCTTGGGCTTTATTGACATTATCTCTCTTTGGAAATGGTGGTATTCTTGGAGCCATCTTTATGAAAATCCAAATAAATAATGTTAGGGAAAATAAGTCCTACAGTAAACTCTATAGCACGACATAGATCATGAAAGAAATGAGAATTCCTAAATGCCTCATAGCCTCCTACTCATAAATGTGCCATGCTTCCATCCTATTAATAAGACTCTACTTAATGTGGTATGTTGGAAACCCTAGGACACTTGGAAAACCTTGTGCTCTAATATTAAGTTTGTCACGGCCTGACCTAGGGCCTTGCCATAACACGGCTATTGAAACCCCAAAGGGCTCCAACCAAGCCTCTTGTACATATCATAAGCATACATAAGGGAAAATATAAAAGCAGAAACATCATAAGAGAGTCTAAAACATGAATAGAAATCTTAAAATGTCTTATGACAACATATACTCGAACATATGTCCAACTAGATACCTCTAAACATGAGTATGGGCGGGGGCTAAGACATGTCCTAGCTGACCCTTAATATACAACGTAAACAAAAGTGTTTTGGAAGGAAAATAATAAGCAACTTGAAACTAGTGCCCAGTCAATGAAGACTCACCACAACACAGTCAGATAGAGAATGCCTACTGGTTACATAGACGATTAGGATATTGAACCTCAACCCCTAAATTATGAGATAATGTAGGCAAAGAGTATGCATTAGTATGTTGGAATGTAATAAATAAGGGCGTGACATGCAAGGTAAATCATGCAATGCAAAGGTCAAGTAAAACACATAATAAGATGGAATCATTAAATTCATTAGAAAATCATATTGGCCAAAGCATTTAAAAGCGTAAATTCAAAATCATAACATACTTAAGATATCACACATATGTGGGATAGGAACCATAACTAGCAATAAGAACATGAGAGATACAAAATCGAATCCAATGATACCCACATCGAGAAGGAGGAGGATACTTTTCCAAGGTAGACTCCTAATCATGAACATGTGCTATTTGTGGATCCACTAGCTAGGCCATAAAGGCAACCTACAGTGGCATGTAGTTTATGGGACATGAGGCTGCTATTAAGGCTTTTGGTAGATCCCCAACCTCAAGTCCACTAGGTACTAAGTCAAATTCCATGGAATACATGCATGATATAAGATCATAATTTCATCTATCATAGTTATGATTATATGTTTCAAATCATAGAGTAGCATATGTTCATAACATACTTGTAATGTCAAAATAATTTTTTCATCATTACAATCATATTTTCATAATTCATATTGTTAGGCCTTAGGTCACCACATAGGGCCCTAACTTACCATACTTCATAACTTGCATGAAATTCATACCTTGAACTTAGAGTAAAACTCAATTGCATAATCAATTGACTTTGAAAATCATGTAATTCACTTGAAAATATGCATGATCATAAAATTTATATCATCCCATACATAATTCATATAGATAATATCCTTTGGAAGTATAATTCAAATTACTCATAATTTAAACCATGAACCCTAGAGATCAAAATAAGAGAATTTATAGGAAAACTCTTCAATTCAATGCAATAACCATCAATTTATATCAAAATAAACTAATGATCATACTTTAAATCATAATTCAAGCAATAGGAATAGAGTTCATAAAACCCATAAAATACCATACTTTAATTTGATAGAAAACCTTGAGAAATTGATTGGGGTTCATGGATGAAAGAATTCATGAATCAATATCCACATATCTTAAGTGAGAACACCATTAATTTGGAATAACTTGAGAGTTTGATGGAGAAATTGAGTAGATTACTTGATTTCTTCAATGGAAATCCTTAGGAGCCTTTTTTATAGAGAGAGAAATATTTGATAGATCAATTGTAGAAGAATGAATAGAATTTGGGGTTTAGGTGAAATTATAGAGTCGTATTAGGCCCTAAAAATGTCTAGGTTCATTGACTAATAATTTGGAAAAGGTCTAAAATGCCCTTTAAAAAAATTCAACTCTGTCAGAAAACTCTCTCAGGTCTGCGACGTGGACCTGTCACGGACCCTACTATTTTATGAATTTCTTTGAAAATCTATCTTCCGATATATGCGTCCTAAATATCTACCGAGAATATTTTTCCTCGGGTTTTGACCCCCTGTTCGATATTTTGAACTCGGATTTTCCAAAAAGATTAAGGATAATGCATTACATGAGCAGCCTATTCCCAAAGTATTTTTTAAGGCACTTATGAGCATTTTGAGGGGTATTACAGAAGGTGGGTTCTCTAAGGATAGGACTGGTGGTGTTAGTAGTCTCCGCTCTCAACAAGGCCAAGGTTCGGGAAGGAACTATACTAAGGATAGGGTCCCATATTTTAAAGCTCAAGGAGGAGGAGGTGTGAATTCTAGTAGCCTTCTTTTCCTAATTGTGCAAAGTGTGGAAAGAATCATGTAGGGAAATTATTGATGGGAATGGGTGCTTTTTATTGATGTGGAAAGATGGTCCATAAGCAATCCGAGTGCCCTCATGTTGCCAACAAAAGGTGGAAAAGGTCTTTCTCAAAGAGGCCAAGTGCAACAAGGCTCCCTAGCTCAACCCAACGGTGGCCAATGCAACAACCGATTATATACTCTCAATGCTAGGCAATCTATGGATGAGACTCTCAATGTGGTCATGGGTATGTAATGGGTCTTTAACTTTATATTTATGCATTTCTTGATCTAGGTGTCAACTTGTCTTTTGTCACTACTTACCTTTATATGAGATTTCATATATGCACCAAAATATTATTAGAACCTTTTTTCGTTTTACACTCCCGTTGGTGATTCAGTATTATATAAGAGAGCTTATAGAAATTGTCCCATGTTGGTCTTTCACAAAGTTATTCCATTTTATCTTGTTGAACTTAACATTACCAATTTTGACATCATTCTTGGTATGAATTGGTTACATGTCTCTTCTGCATCTATATGTTATAGGACCCGTGTGGTTAAGTTTCACTTTCCTAATGATCCTATTCTTGGATAGAAGGGTAATGATTCGGTGGTTAAGGGTCGATTCATCTCTTGCCTTAAGGCTCAAAATATGATTTCCAAAGGGTACATTTACAATATTGTGTGAGTTAAGGATGTTGATTTCGAAACTCCTACTCTTGAGTCGGTCCCTATAGTTAATAAGTTTTTTGATGTGTTTCTCGATGACTTTCCTGTTTTTCATCTGAAAAGGAAAATTGACTTTGGCATAGATCTCCTTTTCGATACCCAACCTGTATCTATTCCTCCTTACCGTATGGCTCTGACGGAACTTAAGGAGTTGAAAGAGCAGTTGAAGAATTTGATGGATAAGGGTTTTATAAGGCCAAGTATATCATCATACATGCTCCCATATTGTTTGTTAGGAAGAAAGATGGGTCACTCTGAATATGTATAGATTACCGATAATTGAATAAGGTTACCGTAAACAACAAATACCTAATTTCGAGGATACATGACTTATTTGACCCATTGTAGGGAGAAAGTTGCTTCTGTAAGAATGATCTCCAATTTGGTTATCATCAATTAAGGGTGAGGGAGTGGTCATTTTGAATTTGTAGTAATGTCATTTGGTTTAACTAATGCTCCCACAATTTTCAAGGATTTGATGACCGTGTTTTCAAGACATACTTGGACATGTTTTTCGTAGTGTTCATTGATGACATATTAATTGATTCTCGAAATGAGAAAGATCATATGGGTCACTTGAGGATTGTTTTGCAAAAATTGAGAGAGAAGCAATTATTTGCCAAATTAGTAAGTGCGGATTTTAGCAAATGAAAATTGCATTTCTTAGTCATATGTAGTCTGGTGATGGGATTAAAGTAGATCAAAAGAAAATAGAGCCGGTTAAGAATTATTCTAGACCATTATCTTCTTCGGATATTCGAAGCTTTTTAGGCTTAGCCGGATACTATAGAAGGTTTATTGAAGGATTTTCATCTATTTCTTCACCTTTGATGAAGCTGACCCAAAAGAAGGTTAAATTTCAATGGTCGGATGAGTGTGAGAAAAATTTTCAAATATTAAAGGATCGCCTTACGTCAGCTCTTATTTTGACATTGCCCAAAGGTTCAGATGAGTTTGTAGTTTATTGTGATATTTCACATATTGGTTTGGATTGTGTTTTGATGCAACATGGTAAGGTTATAGCCTATCATTCTAGAGCTCTTAAGGTACATGAAAGGAACTACCCAACCCATGATATTGAAATTGTGGAGGTTGTGTTTGCTTTGAAAATTTAGCGTCATTATCTTTATGAGGTGCATGTTAATGTGTTCACTGACCACAAAAGCTTGGAATATATGTTTAGTCGAATGGACTTGACCCTTAGGCAAAAGAGATGGCTTTAATTATTGAAGGACTATGGTATGAGTGTGTTATATCAAATGGGCAAAGCTAATGTTATTGTCGATGCACTAAGTAGATTATCCATTGATAGTGTTGCATATGTTGAGGAAGCTAAGAGGGAGTTGGTTAAAAATGTCCATAAATTAGCACATTTTGGTGTGCGTTTGGTTGACTCTAAAGTTGGAGGTGTTCTTGTACATAATGGATCAAAATAGTCTCTTATGGAAGATGTTAAGACCAAACAAGACAATGATCCGGTGTTGGTAGAATTGAAAAAGTCAGTTGCCAAAAAATCCATAGAGGCTTTCTCCTAAGGGGGAGATGGGGTACTATGTTAATAAGGTTGTTTGTGTGTTCCTGATGTTGATAGACTAAGAGAGTTGATATTGAATGAGGCCATAGTTCTTGGTACTCAATTCATCCGGGATCCACCAAGATGTATAGTGATTTAAGGGAAGTGTATTGGTGGAATGACATGAAGAAGGGCATAGCAGAGTTTGTAGCTAAGCGTCCTAATTGTCAACAAGTTAAAGTTGAGCATCAAAAGCTAGGAGGTTTAGCTCAAGACATTGAGATTCCTACTTGGAAGTGGAAAGATGTGAATATGGATTTTTTAACGAGTTTACCTCAAACTAGAAGACAACGTGATTCTAGTTGGGTCATTGTGGACCAAATGACTAAATTGACATATTTTCTATCAGTTAAAACTTCTTATAATGCTGATGATTATGCTAAGTTATACATTCGTGTACTTGTGAAACATTTTTGTTGTTCCTTTGTTGATTATATCAGATAGAAGTACTAAATTCACTTCATATTTTTGGAAGTTATTCCAAAAGGGCCTTGGTTCTAGAGTTAAGCTAAGTACCGCTTTTCATCCTCAAACTAATGGACAAAATGAAAGGATGATCCAAACTTTGTAAGATATGTTAAGAGCTTGTGTGATTGATCTTAAAGAAATTTGGGATGAGCATTTTTCATTGATCGATTTTGCCTACAATAATAGTTATTACTCTAGCATTCAAATGACTCCTTTTGAAGCATTATATGGAACAAGATATAGATCCCCGATGGGATGGTTTAAAGTGGTTGAGATGTCATTGATTGTTCCCAATTTTGTAGTTGATGCAATGGAGAAAGTAAGGCTTATAAGAGAGATATTAAATATGGCTCAAAGTCGTCAAAAATCATATTCGAACACTAGAAGGAGAGAGCTCGAAAATGATTTAAATGATTGGGTGTATTTAAAGGTTTCACATATGAAGGGTGTTACGCATTTTGGTAAGAAAGAAAGTTAAGTCCTAGATATGTAGGACCCTAAAGAATATTGAAGCGTATTGTTAAAGTGGCATATGACTTGGATTTTCCATTTGAATTAGCTATGGTTCATTTGGTATTTCGTGTGACTATGATGAGGAAATTTGTGGGTGATCCAAACTCTATTGTGACCTTATAGATTGTGAACATTAAAGAGAATTTAACTTATGAGAAGGTGTCGGTGGAAATCAGAGACCAGCAAGTGAATAGACTAAGAAATAAAGATGGAATTTAACTTGTGAGAAGGTTTCGGTGGAAATCAGAGACCAGCAAGTGAATAGACTAAGAAATAAAGATGTTTCATCTGTCAAGGTGTTGTGGAGAAATCAACAAGTAGAGAGTGCTACGTGGGAAGCGAAAGTGGACATGATGAAGTTCTATCTGTATCTCGTTCCTTCCACTCAAGCCTAAAGGTACTAATTTGTTCATGTTTGAATCGATTAGGCTACTACGTATTCAGTTTCATATGTCATTCATATACATGCATGATTCGTGAAATTGATTTTTCGAAAGCCATGTTTTATGTTGAGTTTAAAGTTTACATGTTATATGCATTTTAGGGTGTTCTCATGTTCATGTTTGGTTATAGTCTTCTTTCCATATCTTTCCTGTGCTAGTTAATTCTTATTCGATGATGAATGTTCCCAAAAGAGAGCTATTATAAGACCTCGTACAATGAAAAGTCAAATAAAAGGAAAATATCAAGAAAAGGCCACTGAACCCATGTCTACAAGTTGATCAACGACTCATACGTACTTGTATGGGTCATAGAATTGGTTCATAAATATGAGTTCAGAATTTGCAATTTTGCTAAGGCCAAAAATGGAGTTGACGAGCCCTTTGACAACCCGCAGTGGAAATGACGACTCATAGAAATGAGTCATCAAGGCATAGTGGGATGACCTTCAGGTGTCACCCGTAGGACTTCTTCTACGACTTAACAGGACAATTCATACAGAAGTTTATGAGTCATAGAAATGAGCCATGGTGTAACTTCAGAGACCCTCAACTTATAGGTTTCTCAAGCCTGTAAGATGGGTCACTTTGGTGACTCTTAAAGACTACGACAAGTGGTAAACACGATTCATCACAAACTTTAGAGACTCAATTTTTAGTTTTTTACAGGACCTACCTTATGACTTGTCACAACATCTACGGATCGTAGAGGCAAATTGTAGAAGTACCCGATCAAAATTTTTATGAGGATAGTTTGGTATTTTCCCTACATTATAATAATGTATGTGGACATTTTAAGGACTATATTCATTAGAAATGGTATCCTAAATACTCCTAAAACTCATTTATTCCCTCATTATTTCCCTAAATAAATTTTAGAATTCTCTCCCAAGGTTCCTCAAGAGTTCATCAAGCTTTGATTAGGATTTCTTCAAGATCAAAAGTCTCCTTTCTCAAATTCATGTCTAATTTCAATCAAAGTATGTGTGGATTGATTCATGAGTCCCTTCCACTCATGGAGTCCAAGGTTTATTTCAAAAATCTCATGAAATCTCATTACTTTTAAGCTTCAATTTTTGATGAATTATGTTGGGCTCTTTCAATTTCATTTTAAATTATTATTTATGATCATTATAAGTATGTTTCTACATAAATTAAATGATGTCGAAAATAATTATGAATTCCCATTCATGAAGTTATTTCCTATGATGAATTTTATGAAGTTTGATTATGGAGCCCAATGTTTTCAAAGTATTGTCATGTTTTTCAATCAAATTAATTATGTATATGAGTTTTACTCTAAATTCAAGTATGAAACATGATAATTAATTACAAGTATGTTCTTTTTTTAATTGATAACACAAAAGTACAAGGAGAGGGACATAAACCTTACCTCCAAAAATATGGTGGTTCATAAGTCAAGTAACCTACTAAAGTTGTTCGACTTATCCCCAATTACAAGATGGAGCCAACTTAGACTATGTAGTTAAGACATGACTCCCCTCAATATAATAGTTCTAAGAAAGCGTAAATGAGAGAGACTCTCCCCTTACATAAATATAAGAAAGAATCTATACAATTATAGATAAGGTAAACTAGAATAGATAAAGTAACAATCCCTACAAAAGATCACAGTTTTGTAGTTGGTTGATGTAGTTGAGGATCTTGTTGACGAGAACACCATGCAAGCTCAAAGATATAATCTACTCCCATGATGTTCTTACTGAAAACTGCTCCTAGGTTTCTTAGTGTGTAACCAATATCTGCCTCCCAAAAGCCTTCTTGAAAGCTCTAGCTCTGTTGTGTACCTGCACAAGAGTAGAAAATAGAATACAATGGCCCCTAGGTAACTGTGCACCTATGAGAGGACTCCTCTCACTACAAAGTATCTAGGAAAGAAATAAACAAGGGAGACTCTACCCTTTACACTATAATCCTAACGAAGTATTCTTCAAAAAAGGTTATAACTACAATTATAGACAACTAGTGTGAAGACTACCTAGCATTAAAATAGAAAATTAGAAAAGGAGAGCTCATGGTGGTTTTTTTATCCTCTTGGGTCTTTTTCTACTGAAATTATCCATTCCAACTTTGTCTAGTTCAAGATAGGATCTTGCTTCTTTAGAAATATCTTGCTTAGTGAAGTAAATTTCAGGATTGGAGCATTTGTGACTGTGTTTGGACAAGGTATGAGCTGTACAGTTAGCTTCTCTATAGGTGTAATTACACTTGAAGTTCTAGTAATGTTGAGTGATGGTCTGCAACCTGTAAAGGTGCTCCTTAACAGACCAAAGGGGATTGGTTTTTTGTTTGATCCATCTTATGAGCATTTCAGAGTTAACTTCTAAGATGATATTGGTGTATCCCAGTTGAAGACACCAATACAAACCAAAGATGGAAGCCATTATATCTGATTGCTTGTTTGTGCCTTCTCCAAAAGGTACTGAATATGCAAAGATAAGGTCACCTTTGGAGTTTATGAGAAGTACTCCCCCACTATTTTTTCTAGTATTATGGAGTGCATTGCCATCATTTTTCAACTTCACCATATGTGCTGATGGTTTCATCCAATAGACAGTGTTAACCTTGATTTCATGAGTGCATTTGTCCACAAGAAGGATCATCTCCTTCCAGCTGACTATCCAACTGATATATGGGTATTTAGTACTCAGCAAGTTGGATGTATCTGTGGACATTAAATACATTACTCTTGCAAGATTAGATTATTTCCCACCATATTTGACAGCACTTCTATTCTTCCATAGATTCTAACATATGAAAATGGGGATAGATTGGAGGATCAGTTTATGCACATCATTCTTGTGTTTGGTAGACCACCACCTCTTTATCAAGTTTCTAAGTGGTGTGTAGTCCTTGTTAATTCCCAGGAAATCAACAAATACACACCAAATCTTCTTAGCAAAGTGTCCAGTAATAAAAACATGGTCAATTGTGTCCTGCCTAGTCTGTAGCAGCAGTAACATTGACACGGGGATTGTCCAAAACTGATGAGGATTTCATTGGTTGGTAACTTCCCTCTAAGTGATCTCTATAGCAGAAAAGAGCATTTAAAAGGTATGTGGTTGTGCCAAGTTTTAGAATTGATCCTTGTCTTGTTCCTTTTATCCCTAATAAAATCCCATGTAGAGGAGCAGTTAAACTTCCTACTGTTATTGTGTGTCCAGGATGCTTGATCAAGCTTGTAAGGGTGATAATTGATGTGAGTTCCCAGAATGTTAGAGACAAACTGAGAAGGAGCTTTTTTAATAACTAAGTCTACATTCTATTGGCCATTGATCAAGAAAAAAGAGACCTTAGTGTTGTTCATTCTAGTACTTGCAAATTCAAAGTTTGCTAATGGCCCATCCCCCAACCAATTATCCCACCAAAAGAGACATGAACCAGACTGAATTTTCCATTGGATATAAGGTTCAACTTTATGCTTGTTCTTCATCAAATGTTTCCAAGCTAGTGATTGTCCAGTATGCCATTTTTAGTGATAGGATTAGACCAGTGACAATATTTAGTTCTGAAGATCTACCACTATTTGTATTTGAACGACTTAGACACATATGAAATTTGTCTCACACAAATACCTCCTTCATTAAAGGATAACTTAGATTCTTCCAAGAGGACCAATGATATTTTCTCTTTTATGATATCCAAACATACTTGGAAAAACTTGCCATTCATACTATAAGGAAAAGCTGCTAAATTAGGTTCATAGAAAAGACCACATTCCTCAATTCCTCCATATTAGGGGTGGCTTGAAGATCTCTATTTTGATCATAATTGACCATCCTAGGGATACAGTGAACAACCTACTCCTGAATATATTTTTCCTCACCAATGAAGATGTGTTAGAAGTGCTCACATGTAGCTCTGGCTATAGCTTCATCACCCTGCAGCCAAGTACTTTCTTCATCCTGAATTGTATGGATGTAGAGTTTCTTTCTTCTTCCTCTGATCAAGGCATGAAAGTACTTGGAGTTCATATCACCTACTTTGAACTAATGAAATTTAGTTTTTTTCTTGAGCATGGATTACTCCATTTTCAAGTACTTAATATAATCTGTATTACTGGCATGTAGTTTTATTCTATTTGCTTGGGAGTTTATAGAAATTAGTTCCTCTTCTTCTTGTCTAGTATTGTCTTTATATTCTTTAACCTTGGCATAAATCTCCCCAAATTGCATTCTGGACCACTTACTAAGTGTATCTACTAACCTCTTCATTTTTTGATGAAAACTCCACATTGGATTACCATATATATACTTGTTCCACAAGTGTTTAACATTATCCATAAAGGAAGGTTGCTCAGTCCAACAGTTTAGGAATTTAAAGTATTTGGTGGGATGCTGATTCTAATCAACCATTTCTAAGAGTAGTGGACAATGGTCAGAACCCACAAAAGATAAATGAATAATGGAAGTATGAGGCATAATTTCTAACCACTTATCATTGACCATCCCCTTATCTAGTCTCTTTTATATTCTAAAAATTATACCCCTCTAATTGGACCAAGTGTATTTTTGACCCGAAAACCCATGATCCTGTAAACCACAGGCTTCAATAATGCTGATAAACTCCAAACTCTTTCTCATATTGTAGGTGACACCCCCAAGCTTTTACTCAGGATCGGTTATAATATTAAAACCACCTAATATACACCATGAGAGAGAAGTAGATGACTAATGAAACATGTTGTCCCATAGGGGTCTTCACCAAAATTCTACAATCCACATCTTTGGTCCAAAAAAGCCAAATCTTACCATTTGGAATATTAATAGCATGGTCCATGTTGAGATGGCTTCTGAAATGTTGAAGATGAGAATTATTAGAAAATGGCTCAAAAATGGCTATCAGGGAAAAATAATTGATATTCTCGAGAGACTTAATTCTTTCCATGGCTCCTTGGGTATTATTACCTCTCACATTCCAGTTGAGAATACTAATCATTGGAAAATTTTGGAAGTAAAAATCCTAGTATGATGTTTTCTTATGGGAGCAGAGTTAGTGAGACTACTAGGTTTGATATTGATTCTTGCTTTGTGAACACCTCTGTGTATGCCTCTAGATGATTAATCTTAAGAATTAGACACCTGTTGGATCACTTCTTCATAGACAATGTTATTTGAGGGACTGAATGCTCTGATTAACTACTCACTTACAGTATCATCTTCAGTTTGGTCTTTTAATATGTGGTTATCATCATCCTCTTCATTTTCAAAATCACACACAACATACTCATCAATATCAGAAGGGACCTTTTGGATCCCCTATCATGTAGATTAGTGATTTTCTCCTTTATTCTTCCATCCATACATCCATCAACTTCAGAATTAGTATAATTAGACATATATTAGGGGGTTTCAGGGGTATTGGGAATATTGAGTCAATACCTGAGTTCCTTGTTGCTTTACTCCCATGAGTATTACCTTTTAAAGTAGTACCTGTGCAACTAATATTGGGGGAGTGGGTCTTTAGGAGCACTGATTCAATACCTTGCCCTTGAGCTTTGGTGTTCTCCTGCACTGTTGGTGAACTCTTTTGTATAGAGTTCCTTTTGTTGATAGGTTCTCCTGCACTGCTGGTGAACTCTTTTATATAGAGTTTCTTTTGTTGATTGGTTCTCCTGCATCTTGATTAGTGATTTGATCTTATGTAATAAGATTAACATAATTATTAGAAGTGATTATGGCATGAGAAAGTTTACCTTTCCATGTGGTTTTTTGCTGAGGTTGATCAGTTTTTTTGTTAGTCTGTGGTGAAATAGACCTAGTCATTTTGTTCTATTGGGGATTGATGTGTCCCTTGGATTATTTCTTCTTCTGAACTTTCCATAACTCCTTAGTTGTATTATCAACAGTGATCTATGGATGTACATGGTCATCAGTTGCAATAACATTATTCCTCTTCTGCACATCAGTAGTGTGAGGCTCCTCTTGGTTTTTTCCTTGTATGTCCTTCTTAATTTTGTTCTTTTTTGCATCTTCTAATTCCTTTCTTCTTTTTTGTTCCTCATCCCTCTTCTTGACATTACAAACATGTATTATATGCCCCTGATGCTTACAATACATACAGTACTTAGGTACATTCTCATATTAGATTGCTTGTCATCTCTCTATGGTGGTATCTTCTTTGTCATATCCCATTCACACATGAGGTGGCCTTTTCTTAGTTAGGTTCACCTGTACCCTTACATTTGCTATACTTCCTCTAGTCTTGTGAATAGAGGCTACATCCAGGTGTAGTACTTTTTAAATAGGAGCTAGAAGAGCATAAATTCTTTATTGTAGCAGTGCCAAGGTAACTCTGGAAGGGCTATCCAAATTGGTACAATTGGTGTTTATTCTTCAGGTCTAAAAGTAGGTGTCCATGTCTGTATCCTCATGAGCTGGCCTTCAATGGTCCTTCTCTATTTAGGCCACATTGTGGTATAGTCAATTTCATTGTCTAAATCAATGTAAACATGTCTAGCATTGAAATGAGCATTTTTGACTCCCGTGAAAGCTAAGTCTGCAGTATGCAGCTCCTCCTTATCAACTCTACTTTGGGCGTGGTATTACTAAATTTGCCTATTAGAGTAAACTTGCCTCTTGCAGCCAATTTGATCATAAAGTCCTCTTTGTTGAAGATCACTGCAGGCAAGCCCTATTTGGTAGTAAAAGTAGGTATGGATAATTCAATAAGGACTTTATTCCTAACTTGATTGAGTCTAAGTTTGGTCGCAAAGGTTTGGATGATAGTGTAAGGTGATGGTTGAGGGACCTGGTCCTTCTTGTTAGGGAACTGGTTCTTCTGGTCATCTTGGTTGTTGTTATCAGTTGGTTGGGGTTGGTTGGGGTTGGTTAGGGACTAGTTTATTCCTTTGGTTGTTGGGTACAAGTTAGTAAAAGTTTCTAGAAATCTTAAGAAAGTTGTTTTGGTATGGAGTTGGATTAGGAAACTTCTGCAGTTTGGATTGTTGAGACTCTTCACTACTAGTCATTTTGGTTACTGATTCCAAGATATTATCAACCTTTATAGGATCAGATTGTATACCCTGCATTATATTAACTATAGAAATACCATGTTTATCCTTTGCATGATATTGCAAATGAGCTCCAATTGATGTTAACACATTAACATCATACATCATCAAGTTAGGGGAATTAGAGGTAGCTTTACATGTCCCTTCTCTCTACATATTTGAATGGTTTGCATCTTCCTCAGATATGTGCTGGCCTTGAGATTCTTGATCATATTCATTAGTGTAATCGACCACTTATTTTCCATTCATTTGTTGGTGCAAATATTCCTAAGTATTTATGTATTCTTGATTGCTATATTTGCTAGAGTTCCAATTGATATTCGAATTTAGTGGTGATGTTTCAGAGTGGCGATTTAGGATTGGGAGGTACTCTGTCGCCTGAGGATCATTTTGGAACTTGTATAGTTCAATTTAGGTGGCTAGAGCTTCGGAGCCGCCATCATATTCCACTCCGACGATGATACCTTCAGCTGAGTTGGCTGCAATTGTGCCTTCAGATGCATCCCGACTTGGGGAGTGACCCCTAGTGGTTTCTTTGTCTCGTTTCTTGTTAGGTATTGGAGATTTTTTAGTTGTAAATCCAACTTCACTTGAAATTACTACTACATTGCCTGTCCTTTTTTGCAGATTCAGAGTATTATTAGCTAGATTAGAAGATGAAGCTTGTTTAGCTATATTCGTAGTGTGCTCTGGTGACCTGGGGAGCTCCATTGGTGGCGCTGAGGCTATTTTTGTAGACCTGAGCCTCAAGGTTCTTTCTTACAATTCAATCTACGTAATGTAAAAAACCATAAAGCTGTATGGTTTCTTTCGTCATTGGCGGCGGCTATTCATCGATAGTGGTGGCGACGTACTAACTTACTCTTCCATCTATTAGAGGTAGTCCCCCATCCTCTACTCCTTACACTTTAAATTGATATCTTTGATATGTGTGCTACATTTGACTTGTGCTTAGAGAAGTTAGATTCCATCAAGTATGTTCAAGCTATGAATTTTATGTAAGTTATGAAGAAAGGTGACTTAGGGCCCTATGTAATGACCTAGGACTGTATGCTATCAATTATGCAAGAATGATATAGTAATGATGAATGGCCAATTCTCATATTTCAACTATGTTATGAAATAAGCTACTCTATGAATTATGAAATTTATGAACAAGTTATGATATATGCTAAGTATGTTTACTAGGTTATGTATTCTGTGGGATTTGACTTAGCACCGAGTGTACTTGAGTTTGGGACCCTACCAAATTTCTTAATAGAAGCCTCATGTGTCTTGAACTATATGCCACCATAGGTTGCATTCATGTCTTGGATTCGTATTTTCTTTGTTGTATGGGAAGACAATGGGATTCCATGTTATAGCTCTTATGGTATTATTGTCAGTTATGGTTTTTATCCTACAAATGAGTATTATGTTATTCTATGATCTTCAACTATGTCTTAAAAATTCTTTGATCATTATGGTATTCCTCATGGTTTTACTTATCCTCTTTATCATGTATATTCTTGATCATTACATCTTATGATTTATATTGTATGTCTTTACCACATACTTAGTATATTTTCAAACGTACTAACGCATATTGTTGCCTACATTATCTCAGAATGTAGGGGTTGAGGTTGAGGATTGTATCCATGCACGTGGCTAGTTGAGCATTCCCATTTCCGTGAAGTTGTGGTGATTCCTCATCTATTAAGGACTAGTTATTGAGTTAGTTATTGTTTCCAAAGACATGTATTTCCCTTATATTGAGGGTGAGCTAGGGACATGTTTTATCCCCCGCCCATGTTTATGATTAGAGGCATTAGTTGGAAAAATATTGAGTTAATGTAGTCAAGTTACATTTTACGTTTATAATTCTTGGTTTAGACTCTCTTATGATAAGGTTTCCGCAATTAATTTACCTTATGTATGCTTTATGATTTGACAAGAGACTTGGTTCGAGCCCTTCGAGGCTCCGATTGCCGTATTACAACTAGGACCTAGGTCAGGTCATGACAGATAGCCTATCCTTCTAGGCAACTTAAGGTGCATGAATAGAATTATCCAACCCATGATCTTGAACTAGCGGCAGTCGTGTTTGTTTTGAATATTTAGAGATACTATCTTTATGGTGTCCATGTGGATATATTTACCGACCATAAGAGTTTTCAATAAATATTTAAGCAAAAATATTTGAAACTTTGGCAAAGGAGGTGGTTTGAATTGTTAAAAGACTATGAAATAAGTTTATTTTATGATCTAGGCAAAGATAAGGTTGGTGCCTAGCACTAACTAGATTGTCTATGAATAGTGTGGCATATTTTGAGGAAGGTAAGAAAGAATTGATCAAAGATGTTTAAAGATTGGCATGTTTAAGTGTATGGTTGGTTGACTCCAACGATGGAGGTATTTTTGTTCATAATGGTTCAGAATTGTCTATTGTGGTGGAAGTTAAGACCAAAAAAACCATGATCTAATGTTGGTTGAGTTAAAGAAGTCGGTTGCCAAAAAAGACAAATTGAGGCTTTCTCCAAAGGGGGAGATGGTATGCTTCATTACCAATGTCATTTATGTGTACCTAATGTTGATGGGTTAAGAGAGTTGATATTGATGAGGCCCATAGTTCCCAATATTTGATTCATCCGGGTTCCGCCAAGATGTATTGTGATTATAGGGAGGTTTATTGTTGGAATGGCATCAAGAGGGACATAGCGAATTATGTAGCTAAGTGTCCAAATTGCAAAAACATTAAAGTTGAACATCAAAAATTGGGAGGTTTATCCAAAGATATTGAAAATCCTACTTGGAAGTGGAAAGATGTGAATATGGACTTTGTAACGGGTTTGCCTCGTACTAAAAAGCAATATGATTCCATTTGGATTGTTATAGATCAGATGAGTAAGTCAGCTCATTTTCTACCCGTTAAGACTTCTTATGGTGCCGAATACTATGCTAAGTTGTATATTCGTGAGTTGGTAAGACTTCATGGTATTTCCTTATCCATTATATCGGATCGAGGTACACAATTCCATTCACACTTTTGGAAGTCATTTCAAAAGGGTCTCAGTACAAAGGTTAAGTTAAGTACCATTTTCCGTCCTCAAATTGATGGTCAAGCTGAAAAAATTGTCTAAACTTTACCGGATATGTTGAGGGAATGTTTTATCGACTTTAAAGGAAGTTGGGATGAACATTTGCCATTGATTAAGTTTTCCTACAATAATAGTTATGACTCTAGCATCCAAATGGCTTCTTTTGAAGCATTATATGTGAGAAGATGTAGGTCCACGGTGGGATGGTTTGAAGTAGGTGAGATGGCCTTGATTGGTCCAGATTTGATAATAGATGCCATGGAAAAGATGAGACTCATAAGGGAGAGATTGAAGATGGCTCAAAGACATCAAAAGTCCTATTCGAATGTTAGAAAATAAGAACTTTAATTTGAGATGGACGATTGGCTATATTTGAAGGTTTCACCCATGTAGGGTGTAATGCGTTTTGAATAAGAAATGAAAATTAAGCCCTAGGTATGTTGGACCTTATAATATATTAAGACGTGTTGGCAATGTGGCATATGTTGAGAAAGTTTGATAGTGATCCAAATTCCATTATACCATTGGAAGATGTGAGTGTTGAACAGAATTTGACTTATGAAGAAGTCCCGGTGGAAATTTTAGACCGACAAGTTAAGAAGTTAAGAAACAAAGAAGTTACATCTCTCAAAGTGTTATGGAGGAATCAACAAGTAGAAAGTGCTATTTCAGAAGCGGAGGAGGATATGATGAAATGATACCCGTACCTGTTTCCCTCTACTCAATCCTAAAGTAGTAAGTTGTTCTTATACAAAGTTAATTGAACTCTTACGTTTTTCATTCCTCCTATGTAATTCATATGCATGCATGTTCATTAAAGATGATTTTGTGTTAAGTTGAAATTTTCATGTCCCATGCATTTCAATGTGTCATCATATTCATATTGGGTTGTTACTCCTCGTTCCATGTCTTTCCTATGATAAGTTAATCGATTTGAGGATGAATGTTACCAAGGGAGAGATATTGTAAGACCCCGAAAGTCGAAGAGTTGGAATGCAAAAGAAATCTTCAAAATTTTAGATTGACTTCAGCATTACGAGTCACACTACGACTCGTGGACAGTCTCATGACTCATAGTTTTCTTTGGGTTATTAACTGTCACGATCCAACTTTGTAGGTCGTGACTAGTGCTCGAGTTGGGCACCCATATGTACCCTTAGCCCCACTTAGCGCATTAGCAGAATAAACAAAAGTAAAAATCAAAAAGGGGTCGCTAGAGATCGCATGAGAATAGATATAGCACAAGAGGGTCGTTAAGGCCATCACGGAACACAAAGCCCAAAACATATATACATAACCCACATCACACATCTACATACCTCTACAGAATGATAGCCTAGTAATATAATAGGACAGGGCCCCATCGTACCCTTAACCAACATGTAAGAATGTACAACAGAAAAGTTAGTACCAAAGTATGGCTTCAGACAAAGGAGCACTGCCAACCAACAGGGTGGATATCCTAAGCAAATGGATCAGCAAACCAAGCATTTATTCCTGCGGGCATGTAACGCAGCCCCTGAAGAAAGGGGGCTAGTACGGACAATGTATTGAGTATGTAAAGCATGGACTGTAATAGATAAAACCATTGTCGGAACAGAAGGTGCAAAAATGAGAAAAATATCTAGAATATCAAAATTCTTTTCATAACTACAGATAATGTATGCAGAAAAACATATGCTATATCCGGCCCCATTATGGGACTCGGTGAACAAATCGTGGTCGTTGCCCCGTCACTGGTGCCACAGAACATCATAACTCTAGAGTAGGGAATATCTCTATATCAAATCATATCATATCAGATGGTCATATCAGATCATATCATATATATACATGGCACATCATAACTCTACAAATCAAACCCATGTATAGGGAATACCTGCCCCCTCACGTCAACGCACAGCGAAAGATGCAGAGAAGTACGCACAATAACAATGCATTAAGGTATCCATGAGTGGAGTAGTGAGAAACTAAATGCACTTTAAATCATTTTTGAGACTCGATGGAGTTAACAAAATGAGCTATTATTCAAAAATCAAGACATGAGTCGTATCAAGTACCTTTTGAATATCACTATGAGTTATATCCAAATAGAACTTTTGGAATTATATACACGTAACTAGGCACGATAAAATATCCTTTGGAAAATCAAGAAGTTGTCCATCCTAGCGGCTCTACGAATAGGAAGTTTCTTGGAATTATATAAATGGCATATACTTGCTTAATAAAAACCATACCAAAAAAGAAGATTAGGTATATATACTTATGTCAAAACATTCCAAGAGAAATAACGGTTAGCTTTACATACTTATGCTAAAGATATGCCAAAAGAAGGAACGGTTAGCTTTACATACCTCTTATGGATTACTCCTAATACATTCGCCTCGTCGTCTTTTGAACCGATTTAACATGAGAGTAATATACTAAGATTAATAACCTTTCACTTTCCAATTTCTAACTCTACATCTATGTATCCATAGGAATCATTACTTATCCATTTCCCTTAACTAGCTTATTACTAGCTCTGAAGTTACCTAAAATTGGGCAGCATCTCCCCTATAACTTCAACATCCCCGAGATTTCAACTCGGCAAAAATATCAACAACCATACCAACAACAACAACCAGAAGCATATATATAAATAAATCACTTCAATATTACCCAATACAACTCCAAACAACTAGCTCCGAACTACGATACCAAAATGGAGTTCTTAGCCTTTATTTTGTAAAATCGTTTACCATACAAAATGGAGGGTCATGTGGTTAAAACCAGAAGAAACCACACCCCTTTTGAGTAATTTCCATCCCTGCAACACGCAATTAAACCACCCTCAACCTACAGCACCACAACAATAACACACTACTCGACTTCGATTTACCTACTACGACTTCAATTTAGTTTATTTCTAACGTCAAACATCCTTATATATTTTTTCCACTTCCATCCTCACTGAACACATGTAATATACTCCATACAAATATCATAAATTTCAATTTGAAAGGGAAATCCTTACCTTGCCCAAAACTCGCCTCTGAAGTTCCTTTAGCATGACTAAAACTTTGCGGCTGCTTGTTGTCCTTTTGGTGCTTCCCTAAATCATATATTTATATTAATAACACTTTTATACATTTGTGGTATACCATAAATAACTAATTTATGGAACGAAATTAGAGAACTTACCTTTTTTTTCCTCCCAGAACCATGGCTCTCTTTTTCTTCTATCTAGAGGTTTCCCTTCTCCTCTTTTCTAGAATTTTCTTGATGAGGATACGTTAAAGGATAAGTATGAGCCTAAAAAGTCATAATATATATATATATGCCTCCTTAGGGGGTGACACATGTCAAGCCCCAAGTGGTGACATTTGTTAAGACCTTATAGGGCCAACACACCACACCTCCAACCATGGGCTACCACATGGCATATGGGGCCCACCACCCTTGCTCTAGGTATTGACATGTGGCATGCTCTTATGCTTCCATGTGACACTCTTTTTTTCCCTCGTGGGTTCGTAATCTTTTCTTACTTTACGAACCTATGTAATCCTTGCTACATAAGCTTGGTATGTACTCAAGTAGCTTAAGTATGTAACACATCCAAAGTAATAGCTTACACAAGTAAGTTGAGTCCTACGACTTACTACTTGGCCTCCAATTCCTTCTGAATTCTTATAACCCTATCTCCAATCTTCCTTCTTATAGGGTATCACATTCTCCTTTCCTTAGATTTATTTGATAGCGTTATAGCTTATCCGTCTCACATGGTAACTTCTAAGAAGCTTAAGAACCCTTCAAGAAAATTTGGAAGGAATTGAAGTTATTTGATAGAGTTATAGCTAATCCGTCTCACATGGTAACTTCTAAGAAGCTTAAGAACCCTTCAAGAAACTTAGGAAGTTTAAGAAGCTTAAAAAACTTTTCAAGAAAATCAAAACCTCTCATAGTACAAAAGTCTTTCAAGATACAAAAGTATGGGGTATAACATTGACTAAACACCGAGAAGACTTTTAGGTGGGTTCAGTACAGTAATGCAGTTAGTTACCCAAGGGAATCCTAGTAGAAATCTAAAGTCCCAAACTATACTACCCACATAGGATTACCTTACTGACCTAGCTAGTTGATCCACATAGAGCACAATTGAGTTGAGTTGATTACCATAATGGAGTATATCCTGGCAAGGTAGCATCCCCCTTCTCGATGAGGGTTCCATCAGATTCCATGTTATAGCTCGCATGATCTTAGATGTTAGTTAAAGGTCTTATCCCATACGAGTTGAATTTAAGTTATGCGTTAGATGATGAAATTTTATGATATGCGTTGATCATGAGTTTTCATATGTTTTCAAATGTATTAAGCCATACTCATGTTCATTATGATTGGCCATGCATCTTATATGAGATATTATTTGTGTTTCTTTACATGTCCATGCATATCTCACATACTTAGTACCTTGTATGTACTAACATATATTCTGCCAACATTATCTCATAATATAGAGGCAGAAGACACTCACGACCATCTTATTCATGGCTAAAAAAATTTAAATATCAAGAACTTGGTGACTTCTTATCTTATCAAGGGCAATGACTTTTTTTCATGTTACTACTATATTTACTTCTCCTATTTTTTGGGTGAGCTAGGAGTTTGTCCTAAGACCGCGTCAAAAACTAGACTAGAGTCATGTTTAGACGCTATATGATGTAGTCCGAATTGGACATCTATTGAGTTGATTACTTCCGCTTACTTTGAATCCTAGCTTGAAATTTAAAGAAGAGACTTGGATAATTGATTCCTAGCTTGATGAAGGAGATGGTCCTGAGAGAGAATATCTTGTGAGATTTTGGGTTTTTGAGTGAATAAGAGGGAACGAGGGAATTAGAAGGGTTTAGGTAATTATAGGTCTTAGGAAATAGTCTAAAATGACATAACTTAGGTATTAAAGGAATCAAAAGTAACTAAAATATTCCTAGAATTAAACTGTTGGAGGTGACCTACGGACCCTTCCTATGTGTCATAGATCCTCCTACTGGTCGTCGAGTAGGCTCGTAGAAATCAGGACAAATTTCCAAATCTCAAAAGTTCCCTTTACGACCCAGTCCTACAGGTCGTAGATTTTTCTATGGTCTATACACCTGCTTGTCTTGTACATTAGCAAATACCAATAATTAGAACTTCACTATATAAGGCGCCCTACAGTCCTTGGGCCACCCTAAGTGTAGGCCTTTTAGTCTTGTCAATCCTTGAATACCTCTTCTTTGAATCTCATTCTATGACCCTTATGGTTTGTAGGTCCCATCTACGGACGTTCATGTTGGTCTGTAGAAAATGTTCTTGTAAGACCCCGAAAGTTTGAAAGTCAGACAAATAAGGAACAAAAAAAAAATTTTAGAAAACTTAGCTTTAGGGCATCATGTGGTCTTCAAAGACCCAATACAAGACGTGAAAATGACCACAGGCCAAGAAAGGCAGTCGTGGTCCATACCTGGCAAAATAGTTACAGAGGTGAGGGCCACGAAAGGCAAACACAACCCTTGGTGTGGTTCATGGACCATTATGGCTTTTGTGGTGGACATCTCTGTAGACCCCTCTCAGAATCCCCCTCACGCCTCAAATCCATGGACCGTAGAAGCCTCTAAGAAATGTGAAGGTCTCCGTAGAGGAATTTTTGAAACATCCCTGCAAACTACAATAATTTGAAATTCAAGGAAACCACCACTGACCATGGTGCTTATGATGGACCGTGATGGTTCTTGCGGTGGGCATCCCTTTCAAAACCCACTTTTTCATAAATTCCAATTCCCTCACCATGAAAGGGACCACCAACCATGGTGGCTTTCACGGTTCATGGTGATGGCCCATTATAGGTCCCGAATTCTTTTCTAATAAAGGTTATTCTAGTCTTTTTTCGTTATGTCATTACTGATTATGGATGATTTTTAGGACTAAGTTTATGATATTAATTACCATAAAACATTATAACTCTCTCAAGCAAATTCAATAGGGTTCTTCGAGGTCAAGCTTTCAATCTCTATAATCTAGGGCTAATTAGGGTTAAGGTATGTGAGACTACATCCATGGATACCTTTCACCCATTGAATCCCAAAGATTTCTTCTCATTTCCTATTGTAAATTCTTCAATTAAAAGCCCTAATTATATGATTTTTATGAGGTCTTATCAATTATCATATTCTTCAATTTTATTAGTCTAATTATACATAATTCACTTCATATTGCATGATTTCAAGTTGAATTTCAATGATCCATGATATATGCTAGTTTCAAGTATGATTTTGAAATATAAACATGATTTTCATGTAATATTTTATGAAAGTTTTATGCTATGAATTATAAATGTGTTATTCAAAGAAGTTCATGAATGATGATTCTATGATGTTTCAAGAAAAGTTAAGTCCCTAAAGATGTTATCATCAAAGATATGTAATGATGGAAGGCCTACACCCATATTGCATGAGTTATATGATAGATTATCTAATCTTATAATTTTACTATAATGACGCTAGAAAAGTTATTTTTTGATATTTTGTAGAGATGGATTGATAGGTAGTTACTATCTTTCCCTATGATGTCTGTGCTCACATTTTATGAATTCCGTTGGAATATTGACTAAGCACTGAGAGAATTTTTAGGTGGGGTTCGGTCTAGTAAAGCATTTAGTACCCACCCAAGGAAATCCTAGTAGTAACCTTTAGTCCCAAGCTACATTGTCCACATAGGTTTACATATTACTATATGGTGAATCTAATGGATCCACATAGCCTAGTTAAATGAGGTACTTATAGAGTATGCCCTAGAAAGGTAGCCTCGCCTGTATCAATGCTGGAGTCATCAAATTTCATGTATTAGCTTTCATGGTCTTATATGTCGGTTAAAGGTTCTATCCCACTCGAGTATCATGAATTCTTATGACAGTTATGAGATTTTAATGTATTGACCAATGAGATAAATGCTTTAACTATTTTCATGACTTTATTCATGTTTTAAATATATTGGTATTGTAGCAACGATTCCTATTCATTATATCCTATGTTTATTGTTCATGCATATTCTTGCATACTTAGTGCATTCTATGTACTAGCACATACTTTTTGCCTATATTGTATCATAATTTAGGGATCGACAATCATGCTCATTCTCCTCCCGCTCGTGGCTAGATTCTACTATTATCTTCTTGTTGGTGCGTCCT
This sequence comes from Solanum dulcamara, assembly GCF_947179165.1. Taxonomy (NCBI): domain Eukaryota; kingdom Viridiplantae; phylum Streptophyta; class Magnoliopsida; order Solanales; family Solanaceae; genus Solanum; species Solanum dulcamara. The sequence goes on from NC_077241.1 coordinate 54,936,929, forward strand.
CACAGTTCAAGTACATGACATTTATTTTTCATTTGATAGTTATACTTCATTAATATATGTTGTCTGTTGGGTTAGCTGGGAGATTTTCTAATGCCCCATCTAATATTACAGTCACGTTAGATCGTACGAGTCTATGTTGTTGCTTTCTTATTTTGAGACTTACATTTATATAAGATTTTGTTTCCATATCATGAGTTTACTTTATCGCTTAATTTCCTCATGTATGCTCAAGAATGATATGTTAAGAGGCTTGGTTGGACTCCTTTGATATTTTAATCATCGTGTTACAACTAGGCCCTAGGTCAGGTCATGACAAATGTGGTATCAGAGCATATAGTTCAAGTTTCTTAGGGAGTCAAACATGTCATTTCAAGTAGAGTCTTGTTCATCAGTTGAAACGCGCCACATTTATGAATAAGAGGCTATAAGGCGTCTTAGGAAATACTTTACTTCTTTTATGATCTGATCGTGCTATAGAGTTGAACTCTAAGGTTTCCTACTCTAATGCTTTCTGTTTGCAATTTCAGAATTATGCCTCTACGATAATACCCTATTCAAATAAATATTATTGATGAGGAGCAACACGCTCCAAATGACACCGTGAATAATCAAGTGTTGAATATAAAATTTTGAGCGCCTCAAAATGTGGCTACTTTGTCTTTGAGAGTAAGAGACTTCACGAGGATGAACCCTCTCGAGTTTTATAGATCCAAGGTTGATGAGGAACCCCAAGACTTTGTGGATGAATTATACAAGATCGTGAGTATCATGGGAGTGTATTAGAGGAAAAGGCGGAGTTGGTGTCCTACCAACTCAAAGGTGTCACCCAAGTTTTGTATAATCAATAGAGAGCGGAAAGGGATGAAGAGGATCCCACGGGTTGGGAAGAGTTCAAGCTTGCTTTTCTTGATAACTTTTTCCCACTTAAGATAAGGGAGTCAAAGGTGTTGGAATTTATAAACCTCAAGCAAGGAAGCATGAGTATTAGGGAGTATGACTTCAAATTTATGAGGTTGTTCAAATATGTTTCTTCTTTGGTAGCCAACTCTCGTGCTTGAATGAACATGTTTTTTTAGAAGTGTTGGCCTTGGTTATGAAAGAATATCAAACCTTCATGATTATCAAGGAGATGGAAATCTCTAGGCTCATGAACTACGTTGAGCAAATTGAAGAGGAAAAGTTTAAGGAGAGAAATGCAAGGGATTCTAAGAGGGCTCAGTATGAAGGTGGGTTTTCTCAAAAAAAGTCCGGTGGTGGAAATGGTCATTTCCGACAAGGCCAAGAGTTTCAAACACAAGGTTCTTCCAACACTTCGGCTCTAAAATTTAAGAAAGACAAGGTTCCAAATCATAAGGCACAAGGTGGAGCTTAAAGTGGTTAAGTCACAGCTCAATGTAAGAAGTATGGGAAAAAACATAGGAGAGAGTTCTTAGCAAGTATGGATGTTTGTTTTAAATGTGGGAATCCCAGTCATAATGTTATGGAGTGTAGAGGTGGGGTTATACCCTAAGGTAACACTTAGTCTAATGGTTATCTAGATCAACGTGCTACTACTTTGAGTGGCGGTCACCACCAAAGTAGATTTTATGCCCTTTAGACTCGATAGGAGTTAGAGTATTCCCCCGATGTCGTGACTGGTATATTGAGAGTCTTTGACTTTGATGTTTATGCATTATTAGATCTAAGTTCTACTCTATTATATTTTACTCCTTATCTTTCTATGATATTCATTGTTAGTCCCGAGATCCTGTGAGACCTTTTTTGGTCTATACTCTGATTGGTGATTTAGTTGTGGCTAAAATAGTCTATAGAAATTGCCTAGTTTCACTTTTTCATAAAATCACCTCCGTTGACCTAGTAGAGCTTGATATGACCTATTATGATGTTATTCATGTTATAGATTGATTTCATGCATGTTATGCCTATATATGTTGTAGAACCCGTATGGTTAAGTTTCAGTTCCCTAATTACCTAGTCCTAGAATAAAAAGGTAGTAATTTCATGTTTAAGGTTATATTAATCTCATGCCATAAAGCTCAAAAACTAATTTCCAAAAGTTGCATTTATCATTTAGTTCGGGTTAGGGATACCTCTAAAATTCCTACTCTTGAGTCAGAATCAATCGTAAATGAGTTTCCAAAACTTTTCCTTGACGATCTTCCAGAAGTTACTCCCAAAGGGAAATAGACTTTGGTATCAATTCCTTCTCGATACCTAGCCTATTTATATTCCTCCATACTAAAGGATTTGTTGGATAAGGGCTTCATTAGACCGAGAATCTCTCAATGGGGTGCTCCAATTCTCTTTGTTAGAAAGAAGGATGGTTCTCTTCGTATGTGTATTGTTTATCGGTAGTTGAACAAGGTCACAATTAAGAATAAGTACCCTATTCCAAGTATTGGTGATTTGTTTGACCAACTTTATTGAGCAAGCTACTTTTCAAAGATTGATCTCTGATCGAGTTATCATCAACTCCAAGCGAGGAAATGTGACATTTCAAAAATGGATTTTAGAATATGGTATGGCCACTTTGAATATTTAGTTATGTATTTTGGACTAACCTATTCCCCTACAGTTGTCATGAATTTGATGAACTAGGTATTCAAATAATAGTTGGATATATTTGTGATCGTCTTTATTCATGATATTTTGATCTATTTATAGAGTGAGAAAGAGTATGCCGATTATTTGAGGATTGTGTTGCAAATTCTCTAGGATGGACAGTTGTATGCAAAGTTTAGCAAATGTGATTTTTGGCTAAGGTCAGTTGCTTTCCTTGATCACATTATTTCTAAAGAAGGAATTATGGTTGATCTAATGAAGACCAAGGTAGTCAAGAATTAGCCTAGGTTGTTGAGTCCTTTTGATATTCAGAGTTTCTTGAGCTTAGCAGATTATTATAGGCGGTTTATGGAAGGTCTATCTTCTATTGCCTGTACTTTGACTTCTTTGACTAAAAAGAAGGTGAAGTTTCAATGGTCTGAGGTATGTGAGAAAAGCTTCCAAGAGGTCAAGGATACACTTACCTCTGCTCCGGTGTTGACATTACTGGAAGGTTCCAATTGGTTTTTTATGTTCTGTGATGCTTTACGAGTTGGTCTTGGTTGTGCGATAATACAAAATGATATGGTGATAGCTTATGCTTCAAGGCAACTCAAGGTGCATGAGAAGAATTACCCAACTCATGCTTTAGAGTTGGCAGTGTAGTGTTTGCTTTGAAGCTATGGAGATACTACTTATATGGTGTCTACGTGGATGTTTTTACCAATTACAAGAGTTTGCAATATGTGTTCACTCAAAAAGACTTGAATCTTCAACAAAAGAGATGGCTTAAACTATTGAAGGATTATGAAATAAGTGTGCTATACTATCCAGGTAAGGCAAATATGGTTGCCAATGCTCTTAGTAGATTGTCCATGAACAGTGTTGCTCATATTGAGGATAAATAGAAAGAGCTAGTTTGGGATATACACAGATTAGCCCGTTGGGTGTTAGTTTGGTTGATTCTAAAAATAGTGATATTATTATGCAAAATGGTTCTGAATCATCTCTTATGGCGGATGTAAAGTCAAAACAAGATAGTGATCCCTCTTTGGTTGAATTAAAGAAAGCGGTTGCAAAAACGGCCATTGAGGGTTTCTCCCAAGGGTGAGATAGTGTTTTAAGATATCAAGGTCGATTGTGTGTGCCAAATGTAGATGGCTTGAAAGATATGATAGTGTCCGAAGCTCACAGTTCACAGTATTCTATTCATCCTAATTCCACAAAGATATATTGAGATTTGAGAAGAGTATTGATGGAATAGGATGAAAAGTGATATTACGGAATTTGTGGCTAAGTGTCCCAATTTTCAACAAGCGAAAGTTGAGCATAAAAAACTGGGAGGTTTGGATCTAGATATTGAAATTCCTACTTGGAATTGAGAAGCCTTAAATTATGGACTTTGTTATAGGTTTGCCTCGTAATCATAGGCAACATGATTCCATATGGGTGATTATCAACTGAATGACTAAGAAGACTCTTTTTCTCCTAGTTTAATACCTCATATTCCACCAAGGACTATTCTAGATTATATATTCAAGAGTTGGTAAAGCTTTGTGGTGTCCCATTATATATCATTTTGAATCAAGGAACTCAGTTTGGATCTCAATTTTAGAGATCTTTCCAAAAGGGTCTTGGTGCCTACGTGAAGCTAAGTACAACCTTTCCCCCACAAATAGATGGTCATGTGGAGCGTACCATTCGTACATTAGAGGATATGTTGAGAGCATACGTGATTGATATTAAATAAAATTAGGATGACCATTTTCCATTTATAGAATTTACTTATAACAACAGTTATCACTCGAGCATTAAGATTGCTTCATTTTAAGCTTTGTATGGTAGGCAGTGTAGATTCCCTACCAGTTGGTTTGAAGTAGGTGAAGTTGCTTTTATAGGACCTAAGTTGGCATTTAAGTCTATGGAGAAGGTTAGAATCATTAGAGAGAGATTGAAAACGGCCAAAAGCTGACTAAAGTCTTAGAAAAGGGGAACTTGAATTTGAAGTCAATAATTAGTTTTAATTGAAAATTCCACCCATGAAGGGTGTGATGTGTTGGTAAGAAAGGGAAACTAATTCCCCGCTAATTTGGCCATATCATATTTTGAGGCGAATTGGTAAAGTGTCCTATTAGTTGGATTTGCCTTTAGATTTGACATCAATGCATTCAGTGTTCCATACATCATTATTGAGGAAGTTTGTTGGTGATCCTATCTCCATTGTGCCATTGGACAGCATTGAGGTTAAACAGAGTCTTTCTTATGAAGTGGTTTCAGTTGAGGTCTTGGACCAGTAAGTTAGAAAATTAAGAAATAAATAAATAACTTCAGTTAAAGAGTTATGGAGGAACGAAAAGGCTGAGAGTCATACATAGGAGGCCGAGGCCAATATGATATCCTAATATCCTCATCTCTTTCCTTTTGTTCCTAGTTTGATATGTAGTTCCTTCTTAATCCAATTAGCCTAAATCATGCATTTCAGTTGCTTTCATGGTTTCATGTGTATTCATGTTTATGAAATAATTTTTAAAACCATGATTTAGCTTGAGATTAAAGATTTCATATTTTATGCATTATCAAGATGTTTTGCATTCATGTTGGGATATTATGTTCCTTTTCTATTCCATTCATGATAGCTTGAGTCCTATTTGAGGACGAATGTCCTCAAGGGGGAGATATTGTAAGACCCCGAGAGTTTGGAAGTCTGAAAAATGAGGAACAAAAGATGAAATTCTACAAAACTCAGCTTTTGGATATCAGGTCATCTTCATGAGACCTAGTATGGGTCATGATGAGGACCATGGGCTGTTAAAGACTACCATGGTCCATACCCTGCCAAATGTTTACAGAGCTGAGGGCCATGAGAGGCCACCATGACCCATGGTGTGGTCCATGGATCGTTATGGTCCATGGTGGACACCTATACAGAACCCTCTCAGAATCCCCCTCACGCCTCAAGTACAAGGACCATAGAAGACTCCATAGAAAGGTCTCCATGGAGGAACTTCTAAAACTTCCCTCCAAACTCCAAAAGGTTAAGTTCAAAGCAACTACCACAGAGGATTGTGGACTTTTGGGGACTAAGTTCATGCCTATTAACTACCCTAAAAAATTATAACTCTCTCATTCTCTCTATTTCCCCCAAAACCCCAAATTATTTTCTCCCAAGTCTTCTCTCAAGGTTTTCTTCTCTCTCAAACAAATTCAATAGGGTACTTCAAGGTCGGTCTTTCAATATCTACAATCTAGGGATAATCAAGGTTAAGGTATGTGAGATTTATTCCATGGATACCTTTCACTCATGGAATCCCAAATATTTCTTCTTAATTCCTATTGTGATTTCTTCAATTAAAATCCCTAATTGTATGATTTTCATTGAATCTTCTCAATTATGATATTCTTCAATGTTATTAGTCTAATAATGAAAAATACACATTATAGTGCATGATTTCAAGTCGAATTTCAATGACCCATGATATATGTTAGTTTCAAGTCTGATTTTGAGATATAAATATGATTTTTAAGTTATATTTTAGGAAAGTTTTATGCTATGAATTATAGATACATTACGCGAAGAAGTTTATGAGTGATGATTCTATGATATTTCAAGTAAAGTTAAAGATAGGAAAAGTTAAGTCCCTAAAGACGTTATGATCAAAGATATATAATGATGGAAGGCCTACACCCAAATTGCATGAGTTATATGATAGATAAGCTAATGTTATGATTTTACTATGATGACTCTAGATAAGCTATTTTATGATGTTTTGTAATTATGGATTGATATATAGTTCCTATCTTTCCCTATGATGTCTTTGATTAAATTTTATGAGTTTTGCTGGGATATTGAATAAGCACCGTTAGGACTTTTAGGTGTGGTTGGATTTGGTAACACAGTTAGTTACCCAATGGAATCCTAGTAGCAACTTTAGTACCAAACTATATTGCCCATATAGGTTTACATATGTCAATATGGCGAAGCTAGTAGATCCACATAGCCTAGTTAAATTAGTTACTTATGTAGTAGGACCTGTCAAGGTATCCCCTGTATCTCGATGCAGGACTCATCAGATTTCATGTATTACCTCGCATGGGCTTATATGTCGGTTAAAGGTCCTATCCAACACCAGTTTCAATTGAGTTAAGAGTTTTTATGATACTTATGAGATTTAATCTATTGACCAATGAGATAAATGTTTTAACTATCTTCATGACTTTATTCATGTTCTAAAGATACTGGTCTTGCATCCATGATTCATATTGATCATGTCCTATGTTTATTTTTTATGCATATTCTCACATACTTAGTATATTCCATATACTAACACATACTGTTTGAGTACATGTCATGAACCAAGCTTAGGGCCTAGATATGATATGGCGAATGAAGCACCCGGAGGTACCTCATCCAAGCCTCTTAACACTCATTAAGATTTTCATCAGTAATGATAATAAAAAAACAAGCGGAAATATAAAGAATAACGGGACTAAGGGATTCCACCTAGAATAAAAGTCAAGTAATTTGAACATCATACATTTTTTCGAACCATTCCTTCTACTTTAAAGACTTGGCGGGCTAAGACAAGTCCCTAGCTAACCCTAGAGATATAAGTTAAAAATACCAAAAGTAACTCAATAGTTTATACATAACACAATCTAGAAATATAGGAGTGTTGTTCCAAAATATGGGAACTTACCAAAATAGTTGTAGCATTCAACAACCGAACATAGCCATAGGGAGGAGAGTGTTTAGCAACAACTCTCCCTACATGGTGATAACATGTACGTGAGCATGTTATACAATAAAAAATATTAAGGCATTTATAAGCTATATTCATAAGTGAATACATGCATGAGAAATCATCATATGAAATCTTAACACATTCATTTTGGGGGGAATATGACTGTAAACGATATTTAAGACTATGCGAGTTATTACATGGGATCCAACATAACACCTTACGTTGGCAAGGGGAGACTACTTACTGGTGGAATTCCGTCAACTTTAATTATTTATTTATCTTTAACTTCAATGGATAATAGTGGATCCACTAGCCTAAATAGCCTACAATGGCTCCTATATTGGCGCATAGTTAATGCAATATGAGACTTTACTTAAGGACCCCTTAGGTCGAGTCCCATCTACATGCTATATATGGTGCTAGATCAATCCCACGGAATATAGTTAGATATCATAAAAGCAAAAATATCTATATAACTTTAGACAGCAAATCATCATTCGGTGGAATAGCTCATTAAAATATTTCATTTGATTCAAATATGTGAGAATTGTCCTTTTTTATTGAATTATTTCTTTGGATAAGAAGTCATTTCATCATCATTCAATCATTTCATAAGACTCCCTTAAATATAAACATTTGCTTCATAAACGTTCATTCGGAGTCAAGATTTCAATGAAACTTTAGTTCAACATGAGGAAACTAGGTGGGTTCATTTCATATATCTTTTAAATACATGTAAAATAATACTTGCATGCATGAGAGCGATGAAAATGCATCAATTAAAATATCTTAAAACATCCCACCATTTACACTTTAAAGATTCTCTCAAGTCTTAAGAAAAGAGCCTTGATAAATCATTCATTTCATGAAATTAAGAGTCAATGCATATCAATTTTGGTAAGTAAACTTCAAATAACGAATAAACAATGCATTGTGAATCATCATGTAAAAGCCCATAAGATTTCATCATTTAGAATTTAAAATACTAAGTTGAGAAAACACTTGGGTGCCATGGGGGAAAAACCCCATGGATAAAACCCATATACCTTGGGGAAATAAAATCCCTAATGAAAGCTTGATAAGGAAAGGAGACTTGAAGATGACTTGAAATAAAACCCTAGCTAAGCTTGAAGTTTTGGGGAGAGCTTGACAGGAGAGAATTTATGTGTCTTGAGTCTAAGTGTGAAGAATGAGGGTTTTTGGAGGGTTTAGGGTCTTTAGATGAGAGAATTTGGCCCTCAAACTGACACTATTTTGAATTAAAACTCAGGAAAGGACCAAAATGTTCCTTTAAAATTTGATCAGAACTGACTTCACAGGGACCCTTCATGGTCTGTGGTGCTTACTACACCCCGTGGTAGGTTCCCGTTGTGTTTAACTTGGGAAACATATTTGAAAATCATGCAGCATAAGACTTTGAACTTTCTTCATGAAGCACCTTCACCATCTGTGAAGGGCATGATAGCCTGTGGAATGTCGCAGTGATGTAGGCCCCACAGGAGGCCTATAGAGTAACCACCATAGAAACATACCATGTTCTGTGGAGGGTTCTACAATCCGTGGTGGGCCCTTACCTTGGGAAGTTTCCATAGGGCCTTGGGGAGGTGTCACCATGAAGGGATTTACGGCTCGTGGTGCTCACCACAGTCCGTGGTCCCTTCCCTGGAGTTCTGAGCCTTTGAATATTTTCCAGGGGTGCTCACCATAGTCTGTGATGCTTACCATTGCTTGTGATGTCTTTTGGGGTCAACTCCTAGTGTCAGTATCTGCAACTTCTGAGATTTCCTCTTTTATTCCTTGGTTTAGGACTTTCTGAATTTTTGGGGTCTTACAATATCTACCCCTTGGAAACATTCTTCCCCGAATGAGAATCATTAGAATAGAAAAAGGAATGGCACATGGACTAGCAACCCAACATGAATACAATGACACTTAAAATGCATCAAACATGACATCTTTAAACTTTGGCATAAAACATAACTTTAAATTCAACTTCATCAACATGGATGCATATGAAGACTTTTGAAAACTGAATTATAAGAGTCTTAAACACTTGAGCAAGAACAACTTAATACCTTATGCTTGAGTAGAATGAAAGATATGAAGGTATCATTTCATCATATCTGTTTCAGCTTCCCATGTAGCACTTTTGAGTTGTTGATTCCTCTAAAGTACTTTAATGGATGCAACTTCTTTGTTCCTCAATATCTTGACTTGCCCATCCAAAAGTTCAACTGCAACCTCTTCATAGGTCAAGTTTACTTCAACATTTACTATCCCCAAAGGCACAATGGAATTAGGATCACCCACACATTTTCTCAACCTAGACACATGGAACACCGAATGAACCATGGCTATTTCCAAAGGCAATTTCAACTCATAAAAAACTTTGCCAACACGTTTCAAGATTCTATAAGAACCTACATACCTAGGGCTCAAATTCCCTTTATTAACAAACCGAACCACACCTTTCATGGGTGAAACATTCAAATACACTCAATCATCCACATTAAATGCAAGATCTTTTCTCCTAGTATTGGAATAGGTCTTTTGACGACTTTGGTCCATTTTCAACCTTCCTCTAATAACTCTCAACTTCTCTAAATCATCCAGCACCAAATTGGGCCCAACATGGTCATCTCACCTACCTCAAACTAATTAACTAGATACCTACATTATCTGCCATACAAATCCTCAAATGGGACCATATCGATGCTTGAGTAGTAGCTATTATTATAGGCAAATTTGGTGAGCGGTAGATGATCATACCAACTCCTTTTGAACTCTAACACACAAGACCTTAACATATCCTCTAGTGTTTGAATCGTACTTTCATCGTGCCTATCAGTTTGAGGATGGAATGTGGTTCTTAACTTCACCTTAGTACCGAGGCCCCTTTGACATGATTTCCAAAAGTGAGAAGTGAATTGGGTACCATAATCCAAAATAATTTACAATGGTACACCATGAAACCTTACCAAGTCCCATATATACAACTTAGCATAATTTATGGGCACTATAAGAGGTCTTGACCAGTAAGAAGTGAATCGACTTAGTCATTCTATCAATAATTACCCATATCAAATCATGACTTTTGTGAGTATAACGAAAACCCACTATAAAATCCATATTTACATCTTCCCACTTCCAAGTAGGTATTTCAATATCTTATGCTAGGCCATCGGCCTTTGATGTTTGGCCTTCACTTGTTGTCAATTTGAACATTCAGACATGAACCTTGCTATGTCCTTTTTTAGGCCACCCCATCAATAAAAATCTCTTAAGTCTTGGTACATTTTTGTCGAATGAGGATGAATTGAGTATGAAGTATTATGAGTCCAAAATAGTAGTAGCCTTTAACGATCGAACTTAGCCATGGGGAGTAGAGTGTGGACCAATGTCGGTTCCTACATGTAGGAGAAAGTATGTGTTAGTAGTTTGAATGTACTAAGTACATGAGTATGCTACACAATTAAAAATATTATGGCATTTATAAGCAATATACATAAGTGAATGCATGCATGAGAAATCACCATATGAAACCTTAACACATTTATTTTTATGGGAATATGACCTTAACCGATATTTAAGACCATGCAAGCTATTACATGGAATCCAACATAACCCCATATTGGCATAAGGAGACTACTTGTCAGGTAGAACTCTGTCAACTTTAATCATTTCTTTATCTTTAACTTTAATGACTAATTATGGATCCACTATCCTAAATAGCCTACAAGATCTCCTATGTTGGTGCATAGTTAATGCAACATGAGACTTTACTTAAGGATCTATTAGGTCGAGTCTCCATCTACAGCTATATTTTGTGCTAGGTTAATTCCATGGAATATATTTAGATATCATAATAGCATAAGAATCTATATAACTTTAGACATCAAATCATCATTAGGTGGAATAGCTCATTAAAATATTTTATTTGATTCAAATATGTGAGAATTTTTCTTTTACATTGAATTATTTCTTTGGCTAAGATGCCCTTGCATCATCATTCAATCATTTCATAAGACTCCCTTAAATATAAACACTTCCTTCATAAACTTTCATTTGGAGTCAAGATTTCAATGAAACTTTAATATAACATAAGAAAACTAGGCGGGTTCATTTCATATATCTTTCAAATATATTTAAAACAATACATGTATGCATGAGAGTGATGGAAATACATCAATTTAAACATCTTAAAACAACCCACCATTTACACTTTAAAGCTACTCTCAAGTGTTCATATAAGTGTCTTGATAAATCATTCATTTCATGAAATTGAGAATCAATACATATCAATCTGGGTAAATAAACTTTAAATAACCAATAAACTATTCATCGGGTATCATCATGTAAAAGCTTATAAGATTTCATCATTTCGAATTTAAAATACTAAGTTGAGAAAATAGCTGGGCTCCATGGGTGGAATAACTCATGGATGAAACCCACATACCTTGGGGAAGTAAAATCCCTAATGAAAGCTTGAGAAGGAAAGAAGACTTGAAGATGCCTTAAGATGAAACCTTACCTTGGTTTGAAGTTCTTAGGAGAGTTTGAGAGGAGCGAATTTGTGTGTCTTGAGTCTAAGTGTGAAGTATGAGAGTTTTGGAGGGTTTAGGGTCTTTAGATGAGAGAATTCTTCCCTCAAAATGACTCAATTTTGAATTAAAATGCAGGAAATGACCAAAATATCCCTTTTAAAAACTGATCGAAACTGACTTCACAAGGACCCTTCATGGTCTGTGGTGCTCACCATGGATCATGATGGGGTCCCATTGTGTTTTACTTGGGAAAGATTTTCAAAAGACTATAGGATAAGTCTATGAACTTTTTTCACCTAGCACCTTCATGTTTCGTGAAAGGCATGAAAGCTCATGGATCATTGCTGTGATGCAGGTCCTGCAGGAGGGTTGCAAAGTAACCACCACGAAAACATACCATAGTCTGTGGAAGGTTCCATGATCAGTGGTGGTCATCCGTGGCACTTGCCTTTGGAAGTTTCTTGAGGGAATTAGGGGGGGTCACCATAGAGGGCTTTATGGCCCGTGGTGCTCACCACGGTCTGTGGTCTTCATCGTAGTCCTTTCCCTACAGGTCTGAGCCTCTGAATCTTTACCATGGGTGATCTCCACAATTCGTGACGCTTACCAAGGCCCGTGATAGATCATTGGTCAAATCTTGGTACTAGTTTCTGCAATTTCTGAGATTTCCTCCTTTTTTCCTTAGTTTAGGACTTCCTGAATTTTTGGGGTCTTACACTACATTATATCATAATGTAGAGATTGATTATCATGCTTATCCTTCTTCTGCTCGTGGTTAGAGTATCTATTATCTTCTTGTTGGTGAGTCCTCATAGTTCGAGGATATGATATTTATTTTTTATTTGACAGTCATACTTCATTACTCTATGTTTTCTATTGGGTGAGCTGGGAGATTGTCTCACATCCCTATCGAGTATTAGAGGCATATTAGATAGTATGAGTCTATGTTGTAACTTTCATATTTTGAGACTTACGATTATATGAGATTTTTCTTCCATAGCATGAGTTAGCTTTATCGGCTAATTTCCTTATGTATGCTCAAGAATCATATATTAAGAGGCTTGGTTGGAGTCTATCAGGATTTTAATTATCGTGTTATGACTAGGCCCTAGGTCGGGTTGTGACAGTTCTGAAACTCATCATTTTTCAACTTTAGGATCCCTACTTATGATGGACTTTATGGAACATAGGACCTTGTACGATCCTTAGGTAGGACTCGTGTAATCATCTTATGAACTATATTTTTTTCCAAGTCCTAAACTCATTCCATGACTAGTTTCTATAGCCCGTAAAACCTTCTACGATCCATACATGGGCCCGTCGGACTAGTGCACCAGTAACATTTTTGAAATATTTCTTTCAAAATTGACTTTATGACTTTGAAGGTGTTATAATATCTCCCTTTTGGGAATATTCGTCCTAAAATGGGACTCAAGCTAACATAAATAGAGTAGGGAAAGAGATCTAACAACCTAAAATTAAATGCAAAACATATTAAAATGCACAAAACCTAGGATTAATCAACCCGAAGCTAAAAATATGACTTTAAAAATCAATTTCATGACATGCATGCATATGGAAATATGAGAAATACTAAGACGCATGAATTTGAAAGAATAAACATGAGGAACTAATACCTAAAGTTGAAATTAAAAGGGAGGGAAAGAGATGAGGATATTGGGACATCATATCGGCCACGGCCTCCCATATAGCTCCCTCAACTAGTTGATTCCTCCAAAGAACTTTCACGAATTCAACTTCCTTATTTCCCAAGTTTCTAACATGACGATCAAGAAAATCAATAGAAACCTATTCATATGAGAGACTTTCTTTTACATAAACACTCTCTAATGGCACAATTGAAGTAGGATCACCAATACACTTCTTCAATAATGAAACATGGAATACCAGATGCACCTATGTTAATTTCGAAGGCAAATCTAATTCATAAGTCACCTTACTAAAATGACTCAAATTATGATATGGACCTTTATAATAGGTACTAATACTTCCTTTCTTACCAAAACACACCACAGCCTTCTTATCTAAGATTTTCAAGTAAATTTAATCATTAAATTCAATATTATGTTCTCATCTTCTTACATCCGCATAAGATTTCTGTCGGCTTTGGGAAGTCCTCAACTTCTCTATAATTAGTATAACTTTCTTTGTAGCTTCATGGATACATTTGGGTCCAATCAAAGCGACCTTACCAATATCAAACCAACCAATACAAGACCTATACCTCCTACCATAGAGAGCTTCGAGCTGACCCATTTGAATATTCGAATGATAGCTATTATTGTACGTAAACTCAATTAATGGAAAATGGTCATACCAATTACCTTTGAAGTCATTCACACAAGATCTCAACATATCCTAAAAAGGTCTAAATAATCCACTCAACTTGACTATTGATTTGAGGGTGAAATTTATATTAAGCTTAACTTGAGTACCAAGACCCTTCTAAAATGATCTTCGAAGTTGAGAAGTAAATTGGGTACCTCTGTCCAAAATGATAGACAACAGAACACCATAAAATTCAACCAACTCTCAAATGTAGAGGATAGTGTAATCTTCGGGAAAATAAAAAATCTGAATGGGAAGAAAATGCATCGACTTAGTCATTCGATCTACAACAACCCAAATAGAATCACATTTCCTTCTAGTACAAACCCGTTATAAAGTCCATAGTCACATCTTCCCACTTCCTAGTAGGAATCTCAATATATTGAGCCAAACCTCCCAATTTTTTATGCTCAATCTTCACTTGTTGGCAATCCAGAAACTTCACTAAAAATTTTGCAATATCCTTATTCATGTCATTCAACCAATAAACTTTCCTCAAATCATGATACATCTGATTGGATCCTGGTAAATAGAACACCGAGAACTATGAGCTTCTAACAATATTTGTTCCTCAAACCATCACATCCGGAACATATGAACGATCTTGGTAATGAAGTACACCATCTTCCCCTTGGGAGAAATCCTCTATAGATATTTTTGAAATTATTTTCTTCAATTCAACCAAATTTGGGTCACTATCTTGTTTTTCCATCATATCTGACTTCAGAAACTATTCAAAGCCATTTTGAACAATAAACCACTATCCTCGAAATCAACCAAGAAAATACCCAAATGGGATAGTCTATGCATATAGCATTTCAACTACTTTTTCTCATGTTCAAAACGGGAAACATTACTCATGGAGAACCTATTAAGAGCATCGGCAACCAAAATTTTCTTTTTCGGATGGTAAAGAACACTCATGTCATAATCATTCAACAATTCAATCCATCTTCTTGGGAAAAGATTCAAATTATTTTGTTTAAACGCATATTGCAAACTCTAATGATCAATGAGCACATCCATATGAAACCACAAAGATAGTTTTTCCATATCTTCAAAGCAAACACACCGCCGCTAACTCCAAGTCATGAGTCAGGTAATTCTTTTTATAAACCTTAAGTTTCCTACAATCATAGGCTATCACTTTACCATTTTGCATCGAAAACACAGTCAAGACCAATCCTTGAGGAATCACAATACACAACAAAACCATCAGATCCTTCCGATAAAGTTAAAACAAGGGTAGAATTGAGTAAATCTTTCAATTCTTGGAAACTCTTCTCACATGCTTTGGACCATTGAAACTTCACCTTCTTCTGAGTCAAAGTAGTCAAAATTAAAGCAATTGAGGAAAATCCTTCCACAAATCGTATATAGTAACTGGCTAAACCCAAGAAAGTTTGAATATCAAAAAGATAAAGAGGTCTAGGCCAATTCTTAATTACCTCGGTCTTCTTAGGATCAAATCTAAGACCATCAGTGGAAACAATAAGGCCAAGAAACGTAAGCAACCTCAACCAAAAATCGCATTTGCTAAACATAGTAAACAATTGACAATCCTTGAGAACTTGAAAAATAATCCTCAAATACTCGACATGCTCATCCTTCTTAGAGAATAGATCAAAATATCATAGATAAACACAATAATGAATATATCCAAGTATTGTTTGAACAATTTGTTCATCAGATTCATAAAAGTTGTAGGAGCATTCATTAGTCCAAAAGACATAATCAAAAATTCATAGTGACCATACCGAGTTTGAAAGATGTCTTCGGAATATCACATTCTTCACTCTGAGCTAATGATAATCGAATTGATTATCAATCTTTGAAAAATAACTAGCACTTCGAAGCTTATCAAATAAGTCATTAATCCTTGGGATGGGATACTTATTCTTGATTGTGACCTTATTCAACTGACCATAATTAATACACATACAGAGAGAACCATCCTTATTTCAAACAAAGAGAATTGGATCACCCCATGAATAGATACTCGGTCTAATGAAACCCTTATCCAAGAGATCCTTTAACTATTCCTTTAGCTCCTTAAGCTCTACCAGAGTCATTCTATAAAGAGGAATACAAATAAATAGGGTATCTATAAGAAGGTCAATTCCAAAGTTGATTTCCCTTTCGGGAGGAATACCAGAAAGATCATCAGGAAGCAGTTTTGGAAACTTATTTGTAACCAGAACTAGCTAGGTAATCTCTTTGATGGTTCTTCTAACGTTTCTTACATGTGGGGATTATCTAACCACTATAAGGTCCTCCTTAAGGCTTAGGGTTAGACACTCAATCTTTGTTAAACTTCTTATTAGGAGTACTACATTAAGTCGAGTCTAAGTACTTCTATCAAAATGGAGAATGAACCCCATTTTCAGACCTCAAATGAGAAAAGCCATCACTATCAGTCCTTGCCCTCTTAATCTCTCTGGTCCTCTCTTTAAGCTTTTCTTTCTTAATTTTTCCAGCATGGTTCATCAACCTCAAGATACCATCCCATTGATCAATATTGTGATTCTATGCTCTTTGACCACCATATTCAAAACACCAAAAAAACTTGCTCATACGAGCTCTCGAATTGACTACCATTGCCGAAGAATATTTGGACAATTGAGTGAACTTCAAAGAATATTCCATCACACTTATATTACCATATTTCAAATTAATGAACTCTTACACTTGAGCTTCCTTCATCTCAAGGGGAAAGAAATGGTCTAGAAAGGAACCCTTGAACTTGTCCCAATCCAAAGGACCCGCATTGATGGCTCTCTCTTCCTTCAATTAGTTGAACAAAACTTGAGCAACTCCCTTTAATTGATAAGCGTCCAAATCTACCTTTTTCACTAGATTCACGCCCATAATGGCCACAATCTTTTGGATTCCCTCAATAGACTCTTTTGGATCTTCATCCACCTTGGAACCATGGAATTTGGGAGGATTCATCCGAGTAAAGTATCGAACCTAGTCATCATCGTACCCGTATTTAGGGTCAAAGGAGATACAACCTCATGGTTCAGTCGTGCTGCCAAGGCTTGGGAAAATAATTGAAAAGTAGTCCTAAACTCAACATGAGTGACTTGCTCAGCCAATGGTTCAACTAGAGTTTGAGGTACTTGATACTTCTCACCTTCCTTCTCAATAGAGCTCCTCTAGGAGGCATGATTATGAAATGCATAAAACATGAGTTAAAAGGGAACCTTATAGATTTTAACTTTATCACACAACTTAAGAGTGATAAAAGAAGTGAAGTTCTTTAAACATTTCATAGCCTCTTATTCATAGATGTGGTGCGCTTCACACCTATGAGAAAGACTCTACTTACTATGACTTGTCAGACGCCTTAGGACACTTAAACTTGATGCTCCGACACCAAGTTTTTCACTATCCAAGATACACCCTAGATGTGACACGATGAATAGGATCTCAAAAAACCCTAAATAAACCTCTTACCATAAGCATGATACTAAGACAATCAAGAAAGCCAAATGAATCAAAAAGCGGATAATAGTCTCAACGTAGTCTAATATGGAAAAATTGACAAAAGAATCATATACAAATCAACATATGTGGAATCATCTAATGTCTAATAACTTGTCATAGACGAGATGCTAGAACATGTCTGTAGCTATCTCAAATATAAAGAAAACTAAAATAAATATAAACAAGTCTAATATGAATGTCCTTGTAATGTAAGGACTCACCAACACTGTAAAGTTGAGGGACAAGTCTGTACTAACCACGGGTTAAATGAGAAGCATTGTGACCTATAATATAAACAATATAGGTAAAAGAAGTATGCGGTCAGTATTATGGAATACACTATGCATGGAGAATGTGCAATGCAAGATATAAAATATGATAATGCAATGACCGAGCTAAAACATGATTCAATCCTTTTAAACATTATTAGAAAGGTAAAACATTATCAATGTAAATATTCGTAAGAAAATTATAAGCTTAATATAACATAAGTGAGAGAAACTGTAACCAACATAAACTATGTGAGTTATAACATAGAGTCCGATGTCATCCCTTCCACACCAATAAGAGATTGTCCTACTTGTTAAGGTAAGGCCTATTAACATGAGCTCTTTGTGGATCCACTATCTAGGGTCAATTAAGGCAAATCCTACAAGGGCACATAGTTCTGAGATCTAGGTAATTGTCACTCATCTAACTCGGTGCTAGGTAATACCCTCAACAAGAATAGTCATAATCATAGCATAATCTTTGAAGATAGTAATAATCTTGTAAGACCAAATTCATCATATCATACTAGAAAATCATAAGAATAGCTCCTTTAACAGATCATGATATCATAGCATATTCATAGAAATTACTTATCTAAGCATATAAATCATGATAGGATTATTCATAAAAAATCATGAAAATCCTTCATGGTATGAATACTTCACATTGTGAGGAAACCTTGTTTTCATAAAATCATCATTGATAATTTATCTACAAGCAACCTTAAAGTCATAATTCTTCAAATTCATGATGCATGCATTATTCTCAAACATAGTTCATGATCAAAAATTAGGTATAATGCATGGGTTCATGAGAAATTCAAAATATGTAATTAAGATCAAACCATGCCTAATAAGATCAATATAAGTGAAATAAACCATAATTGATTAAACCCAATGAAAGATCATCAAAATAAAACCTAGGATTACGAAGAAATCAAAAGGAGGAATTGAAAATACTTTTGGACTCCATGAATGAAAAGGATCCATGGATGAAATTCCCATATACCTCAGTGGAATTCTAGCTGGAAATTGAAATAATAGAGTGGAATCCTTTAACCCTAACTTGATAAAGGAGATGACCTTGAGAGAGAAATTATTGATAGAGTTTTGGGGTTTTGAGTGAATGAGAGGGAATGGGCAAATTTTAAAGGGTTTGGGTAGTTATAAGTCTTGGTAAATAGTCTAAAATAACATAGTTTTGGTATTAACAGAATCAGAAATGACTAAAATATTCCTAGAATCAAACTATCGGAGATGACATATGGACCCTACCTATGGGTCATAGGTCCTATAGATCATTGAGTGAGCTCGTGGAAATCAGGATAAAATTCCAAACCTCAAAATTTTCCTCTCTCCTATGGGACATAGATGCTTCTATGGTCCATAGACCTGCTTGTCTTATACAACTCCAAACACCAACCCTCTAAGCTTCACTTTACGAACCACCCTACGGTTTATAGGCCCTTCCGTCTTGCCAATCCTGAAATACTTATTCTATGGATCTCATCTTGCGACCCTTCCTACAGGACGTAAGTCCCATCTATGATCATCTTGCGACCTTTCTTATAGGAAGTAGGTCCTATCTATGAACTGTCATGTTCTTTTGCAGAAAATATTCTAAAACTTATCATTTTTTTAACTTCAAGATCCCTACCTACGATGGCCTTCTACGTACTGTAGGACCTGGTATGATCCGTAGCTAGGCCTCATGCAATCATCTTTTGAAACTAGATTTCTCCCAAGTCCTGAACTCATTCAACAACTGGTTTCTACAGCCCATAGAACCTTCTACAGTATGTACGCTCATAGAATGAGTGCACTAGCTATATTTCTGAACTATTTCTTTCCCAATTGACTTTCTAACTTTTGAGGTATTATAGTATAACTCTTTATCAGAAATATATATACATCTATATACGATGTTTATATAATATTTATATATCATGATAGTATTTATGATGTATAACTATATACCAAAGATGTATATATATTTATATATATTATTTATACATCGCAGTGATTCGTATTCCTCAACTACCTTTTTTCAATTTTGAACATCTCAAATCAACTCTAAACAGCCCCAAATTACATATTGGAGCTCATCTCGATATTTTTAGTCTTTTATACTATATTCACTCAAAACAATTCACATCTACAATAAGTATATTTCATCAAATTAATTCACATTTGCAACAAGTCAAATTTAAAATTTGAGTCTCGAAACTCTTCAATGGTAGATTGTTCCCATTTTTCTTTCTCATACTCTATCTTTCTTCATCTTCTATGGAGGATAGTGGCAGGTTCTTTGTAATTCATAGAAGATAACAACAGTAAAATGAAGATGATCTTATTAATCAAGTTTTTTGGTCGAATGGGGAGTTAAAAGTTTTTATCACGACCCAGGCCTAAGGCCTAGATGTGAAATGATGATCAGTAATCCAAAGGATCCCAACAAGGCTATCTTAGCATATATTGCATACAAAAGGTAAAGAACATAACAAGATAAGTGGAAGAATCCATTCAACAAGAAATCAAAGGAAAGAAAACTCCAAACAAATGTCCAAAATGGACTTACATCAATTTAAAATATCTAAGCATGCCTCTATTCTAGACTAGATAAGGGTTTAGGACAAGCTTCTAGCTTACCCGAATTATAAGAGAAAGTCAAAGTACCAAAATGAAAGGAAATTCATGTCCTCGATGAATGAGGACTCACCAACTCTTGAGAGTTAAGCAACTCTAGCCACAAATAGGATAATCATCGTCTACCCCTATATTATGAGCCAATGTAGGAAAAATATGTGTTAGCACATAGAAGGTACTAAGTATGTGAGGTATACATGAACAAGTAATAGGACATGAGCAATATGACATAGGATGCATGACCAATCATAATGAACATATGTAAGGCTTAAAAGCATTTGAAAACATAAGACAATTTTTGGTCAACACATTATGAACTTCATAGTAAATCTCATATCTTTGCTTTCAACTTGTGTGGTATAAGACATTTAACTGATATCTTAAGACAATGCGAGCTATAATATAGCATCCAATGTAACTCCCACATCGATAAAAGAGAAGCTACTTGCCAAGGTAGACTCTATGAGAAATAACTTTAACTTTGTTAGCTATATATGGATCCACTAGATAGGCCATAAAGGCAACCTACATGGGCAACATAATTTCGGAATTTAGGTTGCTACTAGGATTCCCTTGGATAACTAACTGCGTTACCAGACTAAAGTTAACCTAGAAGTCCTCTCGGTGCTTAGTCAATATCCCAACGGAATTCATTAAAACATGATGATAAATATTGGAGGGAAAGATAGTAACTACCTATCAATCCATCTTTATAAAACATAATAAGAGTAGCTCAATAACTTTAGTAATTCATAGGAATCCATAAACTTTGGTGAGAATCGTTCTTATCACCATATAAACATGATTGTGTGAGAATTGTACTTATCACATCATAATAACTTTCTTGGATCATAATTGATCATCATCATAAAATCATAATCTCAACTTTATCCATGCAAGCTTTTCTTTAAAAATTATTTAATTCATAATCAACTTACTAAAATAATCATTAAACATCATAATCAAAATTGAAAGTAACTTTATGCATGGGCATTCACAATTCAACCTGAAATCATGCAATTCATGTAGAAACATGCTTACAATAATCATTGATAATAATTAAAAATAAAATTGAAATAGCTCAATGCAATTCATCAAAATTACGGTTAATAGACAAATGAAAATTTGAGGAAAACTTGGAGAAAACCTTGGAAATCTTGGGTGAAAGAAACCCGTGGATCAATCCCCACATACCTTGGTGAAATCTACTCAAAATTGCAGAAAAACCTTGTTGAATCTGAAACCCTAGCTTAAAATTTGGAGAGGAACATTGAGAGAATTCTTTGATCTTGCCTTAGAGAATTTTTGAAAAATAATTTAGAATAGAGGGAATTTTGTAGGTTTGGGTAGTTATAGGCTTGGACTTGGCCATAATAATTTCTAGATACATTGAACCAAACTTTGAAAAAAGGCGAGATTGCCCTTTATTAAAACAGAATTTTGAACCTACGAGCCAACTTCTATAAGTCGTCCACAAGTCTAGGACTCGTAGACTTGAGTCATAGTGTAGGCCTGAAGAAACTCTGAAAATAAGGGCCTCTAATGTTTTCTTACAAGTCATTCTTACTACTTGTAATCTTCCTTATGAGTCGTAAAATTCAATTATTCTGCAAGTCTAAAACCTGCAGGTTTTCTAGGCTATGAACACTCTTTAATACTATAAGCTACGAGTAATAATCAAGCCTACGACTCATCCTAGGGTTTGTTCTGAAAGACATTCAAGGGCTCCCTATAAGACTCATCCCTACAAGTCGTAGAGATGACTACGAGTCGTAAAGGGACTCATAAACTCTAAGGTCAGTCAAGATTAAGATTTGAGGATTTTCTTTTGACTCTAACTCTTCGGCTTCTAGGGTATTACAATTTTTGAGTTTGTGTTGAAGCCTGGATAATCGCTTATTATTAAAAGAGAAAAAATATTTAAAAAAAGAAGAAAAGGTAGGATCGGAAGTGCACTTCCCTTGTAGAAAAACTTGAGCAAATGGCCATTTTAAGTATCTCTTTGAATTGGCTTATTATAGGTGTTTTTAAGGCAAAATGGCTTTTAAGCATTTTTAAAGTATTGGAAAAAGTTAAAAAGTGTTTATAAACACTTATTTTTAATAAAAAATAACAAAAATAAGTCAAAATTCATAAATTAAAAATCTTAAATTATGGCTTTTGGCTTCAAACAGTGTCACGACATAAGCTAAGCACAAAGAGCGACATGATGAGTAGAATTTCAGAGGACCCTCATCAAGCCTCTTAGCATATCATTCAAGAGCATACATAAGGTAAATAATTAAAATAGTTAAAGCATAGACACGGGAGCATAGTCTCAAAATAGAGCATAAGTCTCAAAATATGGAATGAAAGACAAGACAAACTAGAATATCTGATAAGCCTATACTACTAGATGGGCACATAAGAAAGCTCCTAGCTCACCCATGATAACATAAGAGTAATGAACTAATAAACTGGTAAAGTGAAATAGGTGTCATTCCCTCGAACTATGAGGACGCACCAACAGTACAACATAATAGCTCTACCATGAATAGGAGGATAAGAGTGATTATTGGACCCTACATTATCATACAATGTAGGTAAAAGTATGTGTTAGTACATGGAATACACCAAGTATGTGAGAAGTATGCATGAATAATAAACGTAGGACATAATCAACATGAATCATGAGGTGCAAGACCAATATCTTAAAACATGAGTAAAACCAAGAAAACGTTAAAACATTTAAACTCATTGGTCAATGCATCAAACCATCATCATCATGAGAACTTCATAACTTTACTTTAACTAGTATGGGACAGGACTTTTAACCAACACATAAGACCATACGAGCTATTACATAGAATTTGATGATCCCCACATCGAGAAGAGAGAGGCTACTTGCAAAGATATACTCCGTCCAACATTATCATCATTAAGCTCTATACGTGGATCCACTAGATAGGCCATTTTGGCAAACCTATAGTGGCAATGAATTTTATGAAACTAGAGGTTATTACTAAGGCTTAGGTCGAGCTCCCACCCTAAAAGTCCTTTTCGTGCTAAGTCAATATCCAACGGAATACATGTCATATCATAATCATAAATCATACTTGACATCAATCATAAACCTTTCATAATAGTGTTTCATAGAAACTTGTTCATAAGAATAGTTCACTGTCATGTGATTCATGTAATGTGGGTGTAGGCCTTCCATCATTACGAATCCTTTTCATAGAAGCATCATTAGGGTCTCAAATCACCCTCACTCATAAAACATGCTTGCATACTTGAATTTTATGCTCATAGCTTATACTTGATATTAGGGTAGAAACATGAATATATGATCAATTTACTTAGAGATCATGTAATTGGATTGAAAATATGCATGATCATATATTTTATATAAACCCATATTCAATTCGTGAAAATAATATCAATTGAGTGTATGATTTAACTAATAGTCATAGAATATATCATGAAAAAGAAGACACAATGCAGTCATCATAAAATTAGGGCTTTTTGAAAAGAAATCATCGAGAGAGTATGGGGAAAGCTTGGAACTCCATGGATGAAAGGTTCCCACAGATGAAGTCTCATATACCTTAACCTTTAGGAGCCCTAGATTAAAGTGAATTAAGGCTTGACCTTGAAGATTTCCGTTGAACATTATTTAGGAAGAAGAAGACTTGGAGAGCAAACTTCCAGAGAGAAGATATCAATTTAGAGTGGTAGGGTGAGAATAAGAGGGTTAGGAGAACTGAGGTTAGTTAATAGGTTAGAATACAGTCCCAAAAACCGTTCATACTTATTAATTAAAATATAGGGAATGAAAAAATACCTCCAACTTAAAATTGGATTCGGCAGCCAAATAGACCTCTACCACGGCCCGTGATGGACAACATGGGCCATGGTCACCGTATTAGTGATGGACTTAGCTTTTGGATAGGGTTCTTTGCAACTGTTCCTCTCCACGAGACCCACCATAGTTTGTGAAGAGAACTACAGCTTGTGGTGTTCATGTGTGGTGAGGGGACTATCTAGGGGTTTAGGAGACTTTCCACCATGTAGGGCACCATAGCTTGTGGTGCTCACCACGGACAACTGTCCCTGTCATGAACCCCTCTACTGCACACCTGAGTTTCAAGATCTCCACCAAGGAAGCTCACCATAAATAATAGTGAAGATTACATCCTGTGGTGGCCTTTGTGGCCCTCAACTATGCCAAAACATTAAGTTTTCTGGCGAGACTTCTTTCGAACTTTGTTTTTCGACTTCCCAATATCTGGGGTCCTACAATATGTCCCCCTTGGAAATATTCATCCTTGAATAGGAATTAACCAGCATGAATAGTGTAGAAAAGAAACATTGCAATCCAACATGAATGCAAAATATCTCAAAAATTCATAAAACTAGAAATCCTAAATCTCAATCTAAAACATGACTTTAAAACTCTTTCCATGATCATGAATACATATGAAAACATCAGAATGACTGAAACAATTTATTTGGGATGAATGGATCATGAAAGAACTAAATAATTTAACTAGGCACAGAAGGAAAGAGATGAGGATATCGGTGATTCATATACTTCGAGTAGTACACAAAATGCTCCGGCGAGGAGAAAATGCTAGGATTTAAGAGTGTTTATTAACTCCTTCAATTCTGATTAACACTTCGGATTCCAGGTATATAAGGCTTGAATGAGAGTATTCCTTCCACTCTCATGCTTAAAATATTTTGATTATATGATAAATTATGTTTATTTTCTTTAAGCTTTACTCTAAGTTATGTGGGTGTTTATCCATGGGTTCTTCCACCCATGCAGTCCAAAAACTCTTTCAATTAAATCTCTTGATTTCAAGTAATACATTTTATAGACAAAGGCTAAACATTTTTATCCAGCATCAACACAGCATCCAAGCCTGAATGTGAAACATCACAATAAATAATAAAATATTTACCTTCAACTGGCAGGGTAAGAATAGGTGCCATGGTTAGAAGAGTCTTGAGCTTTTGGAAGTTCTCTTCACATTTATCAGTCCACTCAAATGGTACCTCCTTATGAGTCAGCCTTGTTAAATGGGTGGTAATAGAAGCAAAGTTCCTCATGAACCAACGATAGTAGCTGGTAAGCACCATAAAACTTCTAACTTTAATAACAGAGCTAGGTCGGCCCTAGTTCTTGACTGCTTCAATCTTTTGGGGCTACCATTACCTCTTCATTCAAAACCACATGCCCCAAAAATTCAACTGAAGATAGCTAGAATTCAAACTTAGAGAATTTTGCATACCATTTTTATTTCCCCCAAGAAACCCAAAATATTACGAAGATGGTATGCATGGTCTCCCTTACTCTTTGAATAGAAGAGATGTCATCTATAAGTGTAATTACAAAAGAGTCCAAGAAATGCTTGAACACCCGATGCATCAAACTCATGAAGGTTGCAGGTTAATTGGTGAGCCTAAATGACATTACCAGAAACTCATAGTGCCCATATCGAGTTCTATAGGTCATTTTGGGCACATCCTCAGGTCTAATCTTCAGCTTGGGCATATTCCAAGCTCTTGTGATCAGTGAAAACATCCACATGGACACTATACAAGTAGTGTCTCAACAACTTTAAAGCAAATACTACCGTCGTTAACCCCAATTCATGGGTTGGGTAATTCTTTTCATGCACCTTGAGTTGCCTTGAATCATAGGCTATCACTCTACCATTTTATATTAGCACGCAACAAAGACCAACTCGTGAAGTGTCACAATACACAACAAACTCATCTGAACCTTCTAGTAAGGTCAACACTACCACAGAATTAAACCTATCCTTCAAATCTTGAAAAATCTTCTCATATGCCTCAGAACATTGGAATTTCACCTTTTTTGACTCAAAGAGGCCAAGGTGATGTAATAAAAGAGAAACCTTCTAAAAACCATCTATAGTAATCGACTAATCCCAAGAAACTTCAAATATCGAAAGATGACAATGGTCTAGGCCAATTCTTAACCACTTTGTTCTTCTTAGAATCAACCATGTTACCTTCATCGGAGATAATATGGCAAAAGAAAGCAACTGACCTCAACCAAAATTCATACTTACTAAATTTTGCAAACAACTGACGGTCCTTGAGAATTTACAAGACAATCCTCAAATAATCGGCATGTTTTTCCTCACTCCGAGAGTAGATCAAAATATCATTAATGAACATAATAATGAGCATATCCAAGTACCTGTTAAATACCATGTTCATCAAATCCATAAAAGTTTCAGGAGCATTCGTTAGTCTAAAAGACATAACCAAGAATTCAAAGTGATCACACCATGTCCTAAAAGTCCTCTTCAGAATATCACACTCCCTTAGTTGGAGTTGATACTAACTCAATCGAAGATCAATCTTTAAAAAGTAGCTTATCCCTTGGAGTTGATCAAATAATTTATCAATCCTTGGAATGGAATACTTATTCTTAACTGTGACCTTGCTCAATTGTCCGTAATCAATACACTTAAGAATAGAACTATCCTTTTTTCTAAGAAAAAGAACTGGAGCACTCCATAGAGAGATACTCAGTTAAATAAAATCCTTATCCATCAAATCCCTCAACTGATCTTTTAACTCTTTCAGTTCTTTCGGGGTCATTCGATAAGGAGGTAAAAAGATAGGCTGGGTATCGGCAGAGAAGATTGATAGCAAAGTCTATTTCCATTTTGGGAGGAATGCTGGGAGATCATCGAGGAAAACTTCTAGAAACTCATTAACAACAGAAATCGACAAAACAATAGAAGCTTCATAATTTGTATATCTAACCCAAACTAGGTGATAAATGCAACTTTTGGAAATTATTTTCCAAGCTTTAAGGCATGAGATGAATTGACCCTTAATTATAGAATTACTACCTTTCCATTCTAGGATAGGCTCATTTGGAAACTGAAACTTGACCACATGGGTCCTATAACATATAGAAGCAAAACATGTATGAAGCCAATCCATACCAAGAATAACGTTTAAATAAATCATATCGAGCTATACAAGATCAACTGAGGTGATTTTAGGAAAAAGTGAAATAGGGCAATTTATATAGACTCTTATAGGCACAACTGAACAATAAGAGTATAGATTGTAAAAGGCTCTAGCAAGATCTCGGAACTAACAATAAATTGCATAGCAAGATAAGGAGTAACAAATGATAGAGTAGAACCAGATCTAATAATGCATATGCATTAAAGTCGAATACGTTCAACATACCCATGACAATATCAGGAGACTCTTCCATCTCTTGCCTTGCCTGGAGGGACTAGAACCTATTTTGACATGGGCCACCACCTTGTGGATCTTGTACTCCTTGAGTATTTTGATCTTGTTCCCCATTTTACCGCACCCGAAGCATGCATCAGCACCAAGCAAATATTTACCTCTATGGTTTCTCCCAAACTTGATACACTTACTAAGAGTGGACCCTCTAACACCATCACCTTGGGCCTTATGATTAGAGGCCCTATCTTTATCAAACATTGGACTCGGAGCTTGTGAAGAACATTAGCCTTGAAATCTTTGACTTTGTTTGAAACGACCGTTACCACCACTGAATTTGGATTGAGAAAACCCTCCTTCAAATTGATCTTTCTTGGACTACCTCACTTTCCTCTCCTTAAGTTTATCCCCTTGAATTTGTTCGACATATGTCATGAGCCTAGAAATATCCATCTCCTTGATTAGCATAGCGGTTTAACACTCTTTCACCACCAAGTTCGAGACACCCAAAATAAACTTACTCATTCGGGCATGAGATTTAGTTACTAAAGAAGGAGAATACTTGGACAACTTTGTAAATTTGAGGGCATAATCCCTCACAATTATTTTTCCTTGATTAAGATTGAAAAATTCCAACACTTTTGCCTCCCTCAACTCAAGGATAAAGAAGCGGTCAAGAAACGTAATCTTAAAATTTTCCCAACCTATGGGACCTTTTTCAACCCTTTCAGCCTTCCATTGATTATTCCACACCTAAGCAAATCCTTTGAGTTGGTAGGCCGCCAATTTTGCCTTCTCATCCGAAGACACTCCCATAATAGTGTAAATCTTATATACTTCTTCAAAAAAGTCTTGGAGATCCTCATCAACCTTGGATCCATGAAACTCAGGAGGGTTCATCCTTCTAAAGTCTCTAACCCTTGAAGCTAGTGTAGGCACATTTGGGGGAACAACTACTCCATGGTTCACTTAAGTTGTCATGGCTTGAGAAAGAGCTTGAAAAGTGGCTCGAAACTCTACATGAGACACTTTTCATTCAAAGGATCATTTGGAGCTTGTTTCTCCTCCTCAACATTCCTTCAGACAAAGTATCTTTGTGGAGGCATGATTCTATAATCGTAAAGAGAAAGCGATAGAGAAAGAAGCCTTAAGGTTCAACTATATTGCTTGATGAGATCATGAAAGAAATAATGCTTTTCCTATGACACCTCATACTCTCCTATTCACAGATATTGTGTGCTTCACACCAATGAACATTGTAAGACCTCAGAAGTCAAAAAGAGGGGACTAAGGAGAAATTCCTTAAAATATTGACTGGATTCAATGTTATGACTCACTGTATGACTCATTGAAGAGTCTACAACTCGTTAAAGTAATTCATTGAGGGAGCCTTTACACTTATTTAGGACTACCCTCAGGAAAAGTCCTATGACTTAATAGGATGAGACATCATCCTATTGACAAGTCGTTACAATGACTCATTGCTAAAGTTCATATGCCCTCAATTTACAGGATTTCTTAACCCTATAGAATGAGTCATGTTTATGAATCATAGTCCTTTATATAATTCATAGACACAACTCATAGGTAAAGATCAAAGACTCCAAATTCAGGGTGTTCTCAAACTTGCAATATGAGTCTCATTGGAAACTCATAATTTTGAAGACAAGTCATAATCACGACTCATAGAATTAAAATTAGAGGCCCTGAAATTAGACCTTCCTCACACCTGAAATGACAATTCAATTCTATGAGTCATAGACTTGAGAATGATTCATACAAATGCACTCATAGGGTCAAAGTCTAGTTTTAATTAAGGTCTTGTTACACCCTACACTTTTAAACTCAAAATGTCTCATAAGTTCCTTAGACATTATCATGTGAGCCGAATACGCTACGACACTATCAAATAACTCTAAGGAAGGGAGAATGTGATACCCATAGTAGAGAAGACTGGAAATGGAGTCATAAGAATCCAGAAGGAATTGGAGGCCAAGTGATGAGTCATATGACTCGACTTACCTACGTAAGCTACTAGCTTAGAAGTCTTACATACTTGAGCTACTTGAGGACATACCAAGCTTACGTACCATGGATTACACAGGCTCTTAAAATAGGATGAGATTACGAACCTATGAGGAAGGGAAAAAGACAACACGTGGCAGCCAATGGAGGAGTGACATGTGGCAGCACCTCAAGCAAGTAGGTGAACCACCTGCTTGGGTTCAAGTAGGTGACCCACTTGCTTGGGGGGAGGTGGACTCTACGCTATGTGGCAGCCTCTTATTGTCAGCATGTATGTGTTGGCCCAATGGGGGCCAAACACGTATCACCCTTAGGGGATGACATGTGTCACCCCCTAAGAAAACATATATCTACATGTTAAATGACTCAACAACTAAGAACAAAAATGTAGAGAAGAAAAGAGAGGCAGCCACGGCTTGAAGAAAACTAAGGTAAGTCTCTAATATTTCTCCGTGAATTAATTATCTAAGGTATTCCTCGGACATGTGGAGGTGTATATATGTGTATTAGGATGAATAATGAGTCGTTAATTCAGCCTTACATTTGGAAACGTGAGAGAAAGTTGAAAGAACAAAGAGAGAAAATGTTAAGAGCTAGTTAACAAACCCATTTTTGAATGGGACTGTTGTTAGTAATATTAGTACAACTTCTTGTGTACAACTTCATTTCGAGTGATTCAGTATGTTTTGGAAAGTTATTTCATAGTTATATAACTTTCATTTATCCTTTAAAATCTAGTTTTGCCTTTATCTACTCGAAAAAGGGTGACAAAGTATAGAGGAGGTACTGCCCAGATTTTGGTTTTGGACATCTTACACGGATTACTGTTGGTGTTTCGGGCATATCCTTTTGTACAAAATTGATATAGGGGTTATTGGAAATTGTATGCAACCCTAATAAACATGTATATAACTTTCATGACGGACGTAAATCCTGTTTCCCTCCATTACCTCTTCGAAATGAAGCGACAAGGTAAAACAGTAAGCTGTCCAGAATTCATGTTTTGATAGTTTTGAGTGAGTTGTTGCTACAGGGGTGTAATGTATTGTTGTGGGGCCTAAATGCATTCTAAAAAGGATGTGGATGCTTCTGGTTGCAGCCACACGACCCCTCGGTTCATATAGTTAAAGGCGTTACAAAATAAAGTCTAGACGCCCTATTGTGATATCATATTTTTGAATAAGTCGTTTGGAGTTTATGTTGTATATTGTTGGTGTGAATTGCTGCAGGTTGTTGTTGTTGGTTGGCTGTAGGTCTTAGGGACCTAATTGGAAATTTGGATAGATCACATTATAGGGGAGGTGCTGCCCAATTTTCGTATCATCATGTATTTTATTTCATCATATCATCGTATATGGTATCATATCATTGTATACAGTATCATATCATCGTATACGGTATCATATCATCGTATATGGTATAATCTTATCATGTATGTCATCGTATTACATCTGGTTCACTACAGGGCTCAGGGTAGCAAATATATCACTCTAATCTCATATGCATGCCTACATAAAGTATCTGGCCCCTTTAGTGAGGGACTCGGTGAATGGAGTGGTGTACTTTTATAGTGTACCATCATAATATACATACCGTACCCATCCCTCTAAGGAGGGACTCGGTGTTCATTCCTTATTTCGCCACATATACTATCATATTACAGCCGGCCCGAGACTCAGTGAATAATCATATCGTTATAACGTATAACATATATCACACCTCACGTACTGAAGCGTCTCCTCGTGCGTGGAACTGTACAAATCCGGCCTGGGACACGGTGAAAGATTTCCAAAACCAAAATTTAGGCAGTACCTCCTTTACACTTCATCACCCTTTTTCGAGAAGCTAAAAGCAAAACTGGATTTGAAATCTAAATTACAGTTATAGACCTATGAAATACCTTTCAAAAACATATTGAATCACCCGAAACGAAGCTATACACAAGAAGTTATACCAATATTACTAACAACAGTCCCCTCCAAAAACGGGTTTGTTAACTAGTTTTTAACATTTTCCCTCTTTGTTCTTTCAACTTCCTCTCAAGTTCCAAGCTGAAGAATTAATTCCGTAGACATCGTAAAATACATATATACACCTCTACATGCTTAGGGAACACCATAGATAATTAATTCACAGAAGAAAAGTGAAGAACTTACCTTAATTCTTCTTGAACCATGGCTGTCGTAGTACTCTATTCCTTTCACGTTTTCTCTCTATGTTTAGCTGATGTTTTTGGACTCCAAATGACTTAAGAGTCATTAACACACACACATATATATATATATATATATATATGGTCCCTTAGGAAGTGACATATGTCATTCCCTAAGGGTGACATGTGCCAAGCCCTTATTAGGCCACGGATCAACCCTTAGCCTCCAAGGCTGCCACGTATCCTTGGTGGGGCCCACCCCCAAGTAGGTGGGTCACCTACTTGACCCCAATCAGGTAGGTCACCTGCTTCCATATGGCACTTCCCTAGGCTGCCACGTGGTACCTCCTTTTGCTGCCATGTGTCGCCTTCTCCTCTCCCCCGTGGGTTCGTAATCTCGTCTTATCTTAAGAGCCGATGTAATCCGCACTACATAAGCTTGATATATCCTTAAACAACTTAAGTGTATAAGACTCTTAACTTTGTGTCTTACGTAGGAAAATCAAGTCCTACGACTCATTACTTGGCCTCTAATTCCTTTCGGATTCTTATGACTCCATTTCCAACCTTTCTTCTCATGAGGTATCACAATCTTCTTTCCTTAGAGTTGTTTGATAGTGTCGTAGCTTATCCGGCCCAGATGATAGTGTCTAAGGAACTTAAGAAGATGTTCCAAGCTCGACAGTGAGGGGTGTAACAGATATGAGATGATATTGAAAGCCCGGTGTGGATGTGATATAATACGAATATATATATGTGTTGGCCCTATGAGGCATTATTGGTATTTTCTGCGTGCAAGTTGTGAGATATTAAGAAGTGTAGAGGAAACTCTGCCGAAATTTTCCCAGAACAAGAAAAAGGGAATAGAACATAGCTTTATAACATATCTTGGAAGTTGATACCGAGTACCCATATTATGCCAAATTAAAGCTGTAAGAGGTACTCTTCATATCGCTAATAAGGGATACCCTTTTTACTCGGAAAAGTTTATTACGGAGAAACAAAAGTCTGTCTGAGTAGTACAGTTCAGACCACAGTATCTCCAACCGTAATTATGTTGTACAAAAAAAGAGAAGCTCAGGTTGAAAGGTAAGATGTCCAGTAATTGAGCTTCACTCATTTTCAAAGTACCAAGCCCCCAACTCCTAATTGTAAATTAGATAAGTTGGTCATAACTCGAGGATAAACTTAAAATAAGACTAGGTAGGTCAAGTATTAACAAAAGTACTGTGATGTTTAAGAAATTCTAGTTTCTTCCAACAATGGTTGGAAAATGGTTTGCGATTAAAGTTAATAGTCCTCCACCGACTAATTGGGGAAAGAACTTCTAACAGAAGCACCTAAAAAAGATGTTAGGAACTGAATATGAGTACGAACAAAAAGGGGGATATGTAAGTATGAATTGAACGGGGTGATACAATTATACAGGGATAAAGTAGGACCACTAGTAAGGCGCACTTAGTATATATTGACTAAGTTAAAAGCCTGTGTTGAGTATGCAGTAAGAGCATGGAGCTTAAGATACAAAGAAATGAAGCGTGTACACAACGTCGCCCTAAAAATAGTGGAACCCTTAAGGGATGAAGATGGAAACCTTAAGGAATAATTGGTGTAACCTGCATTCACCCCAAGAAATAAAAGGCGTAGCTTCTATTCATCTCAAGAAACAAAGGATATAAGTTGGGAAAGCCACTACTCCAAGAGAACATGGAACAATGAATGCCGGAATACAAATGTTGCCTAGTTAAAAGAAAATTTAGAATGGCTATAAGTGTATATATTAACTTTTTATAAAGACAAGTAGAATGTGGCCTCGGATGAATTGTTCTATGGGTCCTATTACTTAAGTACAGATTAATAGATGAGGTGTCGCACTATGTGTGGGAAGGATCTGGAAGTCTTCAATAATTGGATAGAAGTTAGAATGCTATGCAGGATAGTGTTAAGAAGTTTCCAACAAGACCTGGAATAACAGAACGCTAGAAGGTGGGTACATATAAAAACAAATATAAAAGCAAAAGAATATAGCAATGAAAGCATATAAAATAACTCAAAGGACACTACAAAAGATAATGACAGCATGCTAGATCAAAAGCCAAAATGTTAGATATAGAGTTGGTCGCAAATGATGTTACAATAGATGTATAACCAAGGACAAAAGAATAGAAAGCCTCCTGTGGTAGGAAATGAGAAGAACATAGAGTGAATAGGGGAAAGGAAAGAAGTGCGATAAGATGAGACCTAGCGAGATGATTATATGGTATTTCTCAGGTTAAGTTGAGCACCTTCTCACAGTTTCATAAAGGTAAAGGAAGACACGAGATAACAGCAATAAAGTGTTATTAGCTGGGGTAAGGAAAGTGTAAAATAGTTTAAGTAAGATAGGCAGAACTAGCTGGTTACTACAGGATGGCAAGCTCATATGCCAAACTTTTTCGGGACTATACCAACTAAGGATAGACGAAACTCAAAGAGGCTCTAAAGTTCACTATATGAACGAACTTTAGCGCTACTTAGTAGCCAACCCCAGTGAATGGGTACGTACAAAAGGGGCGAATACAATAGGAGGAGTTAAACCAAAATGACCAAAAAGGGACATGGTCGTAGTGGAACTAAAGATCTACCCCCATACTAGTTGTGAGATAATAGAGGAAAGGGCAAGGCAACACATAAAGGCTAGTGAGATAACGCTAAGATATATTTTAGGCTAAGTTGAGTGCCCCGCACATTATTGCAAGGATTACCATGAAACACGACATGAGGACTTCCCAAGAAGGTCACCTATCCCAGTATTTCTCTCGTCCAGGCACGCTTAACTTCTAAATTCTGGTGGAATTTAGTGCGATAGTATGGGTATGGTTGCGCGAGATGGAAGGATCTGAACTAGCGGCGGAGGAACGACATGAGATTATGTTCCTAGAGTACTATAAATTATGTTGAGGGTATTGTTAAAAGGATTTAAGTAGGACAAGAAGGATTAGCTAATTGCTAACTGACGACGCACTCGAATGCCACAGTTCTTTAACATAGTACTAGTTAATGAGAGGCAAACCACAGAATGGCTATACAGGCCAGTGGGCGAGAGAATTTTGACACCACTTGGCAGCCAACTCTTAGAGAAGAAAAAAAAGCAAAACCCAAAAGGTAAGGGTACCAGTTGATGTAATTTACGGAAGATAAGAAGTAATACATGAGGTCAAAAATCCCACAATATGACCAGGGCTACAAGACTCACTTCGCACTCCAGCACCAGATGACTCTGGCGGGAATGTTACCTGTGGATTAACGATATTATCCCATGCTCCTTCAATCAAAGGCTACCTATTCAGTAGAGAAGGTGTAAAATTATAAGGTAAAAAAGTGGTAGGACCTTACGGAGTCCCCATAGCTATTATCCTAGATGAAGGAGCCCAAGTTACAGTTAACTACCGAGGATCAGTCCACGAAGAAACTGGGAAGACAGATAAGTCTTCGTATACTACTTTACCCTCAAACCTGATGAATAGGCTAAAGTGTACCACTTAAACAATAGAAGATATGTCATGAGCTGGTATTGTTAACTTTAAAGATAGCTAGGATGATTATCTATCACTTATCAAGTTGCCTATAATAGTAATTACTACTCCAGTATCCCAATGGCCCCGTACAAGATGGGTAGAGCAAGATGTGTAAGTCCCCTATTGGATGGGTTGATGTTAAAAAGATTAAGCTAAAAAGGTCCTGACATGAGTAAGTAAGCTATTGACTAACAGCCCGTAGTTAACAAAAATGATATACAGATAATCGTCATTAACATACAGAGTTCAAATTGATGATTGGATGTTCATAACAAGGTCACCCAGAAAAGGAAACTTAACCCAAAATACATTAGACGGTATCAAGTGGCTCGTAAGATGGGCAAAGTGGTCGGTAAGTTGAGCTTACCACCTTATTTGGAAACTATACACCCAATCCATTAGATAGGGATGCTTCGCAAGGGTGCTGCCGAGCCATCCAAGGTATGTTCTATAGATGATGTCCAGGAAATGGAATCCTATGAGGAAAAACCTATCGCCATCTTAGATCGGCAAACTGGAAGATTCTAGACCAAAGATGTGCCTCCCGTTAAGATATTGTGGCAAAACCAAAACTAGAAAGGGGGATGACCTGAGAAATTGAAGAGGACATAAAACATAAGTATTCATACCCATTCCCGATGTCTACAGGTAACCCCAACTCCTGAAACTCGTATATTAAGTACTTGGATAGAAGTATATGTTATGGAAATAGTAAAGAATCTCCCTACGATTTGTATAAGGTGCTAAGGGAAGTTTTGTTTAACATTCGGGGACGAATGTTCTAAAGGGAGGAAGGATGTTACACCCCACACTTTTAAACTCAAAATATCTCATAAGTTCCTTAGATATTATCATGTGAGCCGGATATGCTACGACACTATCAAACGACTCTAAGGAAGGGAGAATGTGATACCCCATAGTAGAGAAGGTTGGAAATGGAGTCATAAGAATCTGAAAGGAATTGGAGGCCAAGTGATGAGTCGTAGGACTCGATTTACCTACGTAAGCTACTATCTTAGAAGTTTTACATACTTGAGCTACTTGAGGACATACCAAGCTTACGTACTATGGATTACATAGGCTCTTAAAATAGGATGAGATTACGAACCCACGAGGAAGGGGAAAAGATGACACACGGCAGCCAATAGAGGAGTGACACATGGCAGCACCTCAAGCAAGTAGGTGACCCACCTGCTTGGGGTCAAGTAGGTGACCACCTGCTTGGGGGGAGGTAAACCCCATGCCAAGTGGCAGCCCCTTATTGGCAGCATGTATGTGTTGGCCCAATGGGGGCCGAACACGTGTCACCCTTAGGGGATGACATGTGTCACCCCCTAAGGCAACATATATCTACATGTTAAATGACTCATAGGTCATTTATTGGATCAAAACTTTAGCAACAACTAAGAACAAAAATGTAGAGAAGAAAAGAGAGGCAGCCACGGCATGAAAAAAACTAAGGTAAGTCTCTAATTTTTCTTCGTGAATTAATTATCTAAGGTGTTCCTTGGACACGTGGAGGTGTATATATGTGTATTAGGATGAATAATGAGTCATTAATTCAACCTTACACTTGGAAACGTGAGAGAAAGTTGAAAGAAAAAAGAGAGAAAATGTTAAGAGCTAGTTAACAAACCCATTTTTGAATGGGACTGTTGTTAGTAATATTAGTATAAATTCTTGTGTACAGCTTCGTTTCAAGTGATTTAATATGTTTTGGAAATTTATTTCATAGGTATATAACATTCATTTAGCCTTTAAAATCCAGTTTTGGTTTTATCTACTCAAAAGAGGGTGATGAAGTATAAAGGAGGTACTGCCAAGATTTTGGTTTTGGACATCTTACACGGACTGCTGTTGATATTTTGGACATATCGTTTTGTACAGAATTGATGTAGGGGTGACTCAAAATTTTATGCGACCCGTAAGACACATGTCTATAACTTTCGTGGAGGACGTAAAGCATGTTTCCCTCAATTACCCCTTTGAAACAAAGCGACAATGCAAGACAGCAAGCTGTCAAGAATTCACATTTTGATAGTTTGGAGTTAGTTGTTTGGGGTTTGTATAGTGTAATATTGGTGTGAATTGCTTGTATATATGTTGCAGGTTGTTGTTTTTGGTTGTCTATGGTTATTAGGGGTGTGATTGGAAATTCGAATAGGGCATATTATAGGAGGGGTGCTGCCCGATTTCCGTTAACTCTTTAACTAGTTAAGGAACTAGTCAAGAAGACCAGTAAGTAAATGAGTTCTATGAATACTCGTGTATAATTAAAGGTGTTGAACAGTCAAGGGTTGTTGATATTCATATTTCTTTCGTATTGAATAGGTTCAAAGGACGACGAGGCGAACGGGATAAAGAGTAACTAATAAGAGGTATGTGAAGCTTCTCTTGGTATATTTTTGGTATAGGTATGTAAAGCCTATCTTTTCTCTTTTTTTTGGCATGTCTTAGATGTAAGTAGGATATGATATGAGCTTTGGGGGTAATTCCATTCCCAGGTTCTAAATATGACTTTAGGACCCTCACTCACTTTTGAATATTAAACTTTAAAGTAGTAAGCTACTATCTTTGAGTCTTCGATAGGTTAAATAGTAACTGGAGGTATAGGCCTCTATCCTTAAGGGCTCCACGAGGACAGACGTTTGTATCCTATAAGTTGTTTGGCAATATTGTGACACATTTCTATGGTTCCTGACGCTCCATACAGTCCTACGTGACACTTAGCAGGTACTTCAATTACTTCCAAGTGATGGATCACTTGATGACTTCATTGAGTCTCAGATAATGATTTAAATTGTGTTTTGTTTCTCACTAATCTACTTGTGCATACTGTAACACTTCTTTCATCGACCCCAAGGCCGAGAATAGTAATCATGCATAATTGCACTACATTGTTCATCGCGCCCTCACTAGAGGACTGGGTACGTATGTATATATATGATGATGTGATAATGTGTTACAATAAGAAGGTGATAGTACTATATATATGATTCACCGGATCCCTGATAGTGCCGGCTATATTGAAAATTTAAGCATGCATGATTTTACTTTTCCAGGTACAAGTTTCTAATTTGACATTTTATCCCCTACTTCTCTATTTCAGATATGTCTCTAGTCATATTGTGTTATGTTTTACATACTCAGTACATATGTCGTACTGACCCCCCTTTTCTCGGGAGGGATGCATTTTATGTCCGCAGGTACAGGTATAGGATTTGGGAGTCTGTCATCTTAGGATCCCGCTCAGCTCAGCTGGAAGAGGCTCCATTGTATCGAAGCCTACTTTTTGGCATTGGCCGTTGA
Source organism: Solanum dulcamara (assembly GCF_947179165.1). Classification (NCBI taxonomy): domain Eukaryota; kingdom Viridiplantae; phylum Streptophyta; class Magnoliopsida; order Solanales; family Solanaceae; genus Solanum; species Solanum dulcamara. The sequence goes on from NC_077241.1 coordinate 54,975,785, forward strand.
TGCATAGTATTGTTTTGTTATTCAGGGGTACGGCGGGGGCCCTATCCCGCCATATGTTGTTATTGATATTGTTAGAGGTCTGCAGACATGTATATATGGGTTGTGTATATTAGTTTGATTCAGCTGGGTCTACATGATGTATGGTATATGCTATTATGTTGTGGCAGCCTTGTCGGCTTGCATGCCCTTTCATGTTATGACACAAATGAAAAGGGATACAGGTTTATAAAAATATTATCACCCAATGGGGCTCTGTTGTATGATATTATTTTATTTACAGTTCAATTTGACCATAGCTGATAGTTAGGTATACGGGGGGTCCAGGTCAGACTACAGTCGTGGCCTACGGGGTTGGGTCATGACATTTCTGAAGGTTTGATTCAATTTACCTAGACACTATTATGTCCATGTTCAAAGTCTCTCTCTCTCTATATATATATATATACCTAACCTTTCAATTCTCCCGCTATTCAAAATCACCCTTCAAAATTCTCTAAGGCAAGAACACAATTCTCTCAAGGTTCTTCTCCAAGCTACAAGCTAGGGTTTTTTATTTTCATCAAGGTTTCCTCTCCAATTCTAAGGTATTTCAATCAAGGTATGTGATGATTGATCCATGGGTCCCTTTAACCCATGGAGTCCTAAGGTTTTCACTCAAAATCTCATTAATTTTAATTAGGTTGTAACCCAGTTTTGATAAATCATGTTGGGTTATTTCAATTACGTAAACAATTGTTATTAATGATAATTATAGGTATGTTCCTACACTAATTTCATGATTTCAAGATAAATTATAAATGCCCATGCATGAAGATATTTTAAATGACAATTTACACAAATTATGATCATGAAGTTCAATGATTATGCATTTGGTTTTCTTATTTATGATAAACTCTACGATATTTGACTAAATTACGTACCTCATTGATAATATATTCGTGATTTATATGTGGTTTGATATGAGTATTGTGACCATGCCTATCTTCAATCCAACTCTCATGGTTTTTAATCAAATTTACTATGTATTCAAGTTTTACCCTAATTTCCAAGTATGAGTTATGATTATATACTTCAATTATGATCAAATTGTGAATTTCATGCAAATCATGAAAAAGGTGACTTAGAACCCTATGCAATGACCAAGAAACCTAATATCTTTTTTTACAAGTATGACATGTAATGTGGAAGGCAAAAACGCATATTGCAACTATGTTATGAAAATGAGCTACTCTATAAACTTCAAACCTATGATCATGCCTTTGATATATGTTTATTATGATTTTTATGCTATGTATGTATTCTGTGGAATTTGACTTAGCACCAAACGGACTTGAGGTAGGGGCACTACCAAAAGCCTTAGTAGTAGACTCTTATTGCTTAAACTAAATGCCACTGTAGGTTGCCTTCATGGCTTAGCTAGTAGATCCATATATAGCATATGTACATGACACCCACCTAGCAGGGTATATCATACCTTGGCAAGTAGATTTACCTTTCTTCCATTGTATGAGGAGACATTGTGTAAGACCCCGAAATCTGGAAAGTCAGAAAAAGAGGATCAAAATAAGAAAATTTGGAAAACGTTGCACTTTTGGCACCATATGATGACCGCAGAGGCCATCACGAGTTGTGGTGATCTCCACGGACTGTGAAGCCTTCCGTGGTGACTCTTTCTCTGAAACCTCAAAAGCATGACCCCAATGCAAGGACCACGACTAGCCACCACAAGCTGTGTAGCTATTCAAGGACTATGTTGGGTTCTGTGGTCGTCACTCCTGCAAACCCACTTGCAGGGCCTACACCACGCCTATGATTCATGGACTGTGATCAACTTCACGGACCATGAAGGGTCTCATGAAGAAATTTCTGAAACTTTCCATACAACCCTTAAAAATCCAAGTTTAAGTCAAACATCACGAATCATCACGAATTGTGATGAGCATCACGGGCCGTGATGGGTCCTCCATGGTGATTCCTAATCCCAGTTAAATGAAGGGTATTTTAGGCATTCTCTATTCTTTTATCAATGTATGTGGATATTTTTTGGACTAGATTCATTATGAAAATATCCTAAATACTTTTTAATCTATTATTTTCCCTCATTAATTCTCAATCAACTTTAAGACTTCTCTCTCAAAGCTCTTTATAAGTTCATCTTCTTCATCAAGATTTTGGCTAGGATTTCTTCAAGAACATATCTTTTTTTTAAACTCCAAGGTCAAATTCAATCAAGGTGTGTAGGGCTTGATCCATGGGGCCCCTTCACCCATGGAGTTCCAAGGTTTCTACTCAAAAACACATGAATTTCATTTGGGTTTGTAAACTTAGTTTTTATGAATTGTATTGGATTGTTTAAATTATATTTTTAATCATTATATTTGATCATTATAAGTCTTTGCTCATGAATTACATGATTTTAAGTTGAATTATGATTGTCCGTGCATGAAGCCTATTTTCTATGATGATATTATGAAGTATGATTATGAATCCAATAATTTTAAGGTATTATCATGATTTTCATTCAAATTAATTATGTATATAAGTTTTACTCTAAATTCAAGTATGAATTGTGATCATGAATCACAAGTATGTTCAAAGTATGAATTTCATACAAGTTATGAAGTAAGGTGACTTAGGGCCCTATGTGGTAACCTAGGACCTAACCATATGAATTATGCAAGTATAATTGTAATAATGAAAGGACAATTCTCACATTACAAGTATGTTATGAAATGAGCTATTCTATGAATTATGAAGTTTATGAACAAGTTATGATATAAGCTAAGTATGTTTACTATGTTATGTATTCTGTGGGATTTGACTTCGAATCCAGTGGACTAGTGGCGATTACCCATGTCCCATAAACTATGTGCCACAGTAAGTTGCCTTATGTCTTAGCTAGTAGATCCACATATACCGTACGTTATGACCCACCAATTAGGGTAGAGTCTACTTTGGCAAGTAGATTCCCCTTTTTTGGTTTAGGAGTAACATCGGCATTCCATGTTATAGGTCGCATGGTCTTAATGTCGGTTATTGTTCCTATCCCACATATGTATGATCTCTTCTATACTTTAATGATTTCAACTATGCTTTTCAAATGCTTTGATCATTTTGATATATTCATGGCTTTACTTATCTCATCTTATCATGTACTTTACTTAATCATTGCATCTCATTATTTATGTTGCATGTCATACCTTCATACTTAGTGCATTCAAAGTACTAACGCATATTATTGCCTACATTGTCTCATAATGTTGGGGTTGAGGTTGAGGATCACTTTCCCCTGTGTGGCTAGTAGAGCTCATTCGAAAAAGTTTTGTGAGTCCTCATCCATCGAGTACTAGCTATGAGTTGTTGTTTTCCTTACTTCGAAAGACATTTATTTCTTCTATGTTTGAGGGTGATCTAAAGACATATCTTAGACCTCGCCGTGTTCATCTAGTAGAGACATTGTTGGAACTATGTCACGAAGTCTATGTAGTCAAGCTACTCTTATTTCTATAATCATATTTAGACTCTTATTATATTATTTTCCGTACTTACTTTACCTTATGAATTCTTTATGATATTTCAAGAGGCTTGGTTGGGGACCCTTCAGGGTTTTGATCACTGTGTTAAGACTAGGCTCTAGGTCGGGTCGTGACATATCGAGATTCCATGTTATGACTCGCATGGTCATATTATCGGTTATGGTTCTATCTCACATATGTATGGCCTTTTTATATGTTTTAAATGATTAATCTAGTCCTGCATATGTATATTCGTATTATGTTATCATTATGATTTTCAACTATGTCCTTAAATGCTATGATCATTATGATTCTCTCATGACTTTACTTACCCTCTTATCATATACATTATTCGATCATTGCATCTTATGATTTATATTACATGTCATGCCCCTACTTAGTACATTCAAATATATTAATGCATATTATTGCCTACATTATCTCATAATATAGGGGTTGTGGATCACGCTCCTATCATATGTGGCTAGTAGAGTTTCCTTATTGGCGAAGTGATTTTTGGTGAGTCATCATCTATCGAGGACTAGTTATGAGTTATTGTTCTCTTACTTCCAAAGACATTTATTTCCTTTATATTGAGGGTGGGCTAGGGACATATCTTATCCCCCACCCATGTTCATTTTTAGAGGCATTATTTGGACATATATTAAGTCTATATCGTCAAGTTATATTCTACTTTTATGATTCATGGTTTAAACTCTCATATGATGATATTTCCGCATTTATTTTACCTTATGTATGCTTTATGATATGCCAAGAGGCTTGATTGGAACCCTTTGGGGTTTTGACCATCGTGTTACGACTAGGACCTAGGTCGAGTCATAACAAACATGATGCGGCATATTGGATTCCCTAGGACACTTTAAACCTGTTGCTTTAATACCAAGTTTCTCATGACCCATGCTAGGAACTAGGCGCGACACGGCTATGAGATTCCCGGAGGACCCTAATCAAGCTTCTTAGTATATTATTCAGGAGCATACATAAGGTAAATAAGGAAAATGTCTAAAGCATAGACACGGGAGGATAGTCTCAGAATAGAGCATAAGTCTCAAAATATAGAATGAAAGACAATATAGACACAAACATCTGACATGCCTCTACTACTAGATGGGGGTATAAGACAACCTCCTACCTCACCCATGACAACGTAAGAGTAATGAAGTAATCAACTAGTAAAGTGAAATAGGTGCCCTCATACCATGAGGATTCACCAACACTACAACGTAATAGCTCTACCACGAATAGAAGGATAAGAGTGATCATCGGACCCTACATTATCATACAATATAGGCAAAAGTATGTATTAGTACATAGAATGCACTAAGATGTGAGAAGTATGCATAAATAATAAATGTAGGACATAATCAACATGAATCATGAGGTGCAAGACCAATATCTTAAAACATGAGTAAAACCAAGAAAACATTAAAACATTTAAACTCATTGGTCAATGCATCAAACCATCATCATCATGAGAACTTCATAACTTTACTTTAACTAGTATGGGATAGGACTTTTAACCAACACATAAGACCATACGAGCTATTACATAGAATTTGATGATCCCCACATCGAGAAGAGAGAGACTACTTGCAAAGATATACTCCGTCCAACATTATCATCATTAATCTCTATACGTGGATCCACTAGATAGGCCATTTTGGCAAACCTATGGTGGCAATGAATTTTATAAAACTAGAGGTTATTACTAAGGCTTAGGTCGAGCTCCCACCCCAAAAGTCCTTTTCGTGCTAAGTTAATATCCAACGAAATACATGTTATATCATAATCATAAATCATACTTGACATCAATCATAAACCTTTCATAATAGTGTTTCATAGAAACTTGTTCATAAGAATAGTTCACTGTCATGTGATTCATGTAATGTGGGTGTAGGCCTTCCATCATTACGAATCATTTTCATAGAAGCATCATTAGGGTCTCAAATCACCCTCACTCATAAAACATGCTTGCATACTTGAATTTCATGCTCATAGCTTATACTTGATATTAGGGTAGAAACATGAATGCATGATCAATTTACTTACAAATCGTATAATTGTATTGAAAACATGCATGATCATATATTTTATATCAACCCATACTCAATTCATGAAAATAATATCAATTTAATGGATAATTTAACCAATAGTCATAGAATATATCATGAAAAAGAAGACACAATGCAGTCATCATAAAATTAAGGGTCTTTGAAAAGAAATCATCAAGAGATTTGGGGGAAAGCTTGGAACTCCATGGATGAAAGGTTCCCATAGATGAAGTCCCATATACCTTGATCTTTAGGATCCCTAGATTAAAGTGAATTGAGGCTTTACCTTGAAGATTTCCGTTGAACATTATTGAGGAAGAAGAAGACTTAGAGAGAAAACTTCTAGAGAGAAGATTTTGATATATAGCATTAGGGTGAGAATGAGAGGGTTAGGACAACTTAGGGTACTTAATAGGTTAGAATAAATTCTAAAAAACCATCCACATTCATTAATGAAGACATATGGAATGAATAAAATACCCCTAAATTAAAACTGGATTTGGCAACCAAACGAACCTCCACCATGGACCGTGATGGCCAATGCAGGTTGTGGTCACCATCGAATGGCTGGTAATACCACTTCAGGGTGGATAGACAATCCACCCAATGCCGCTACCGATCAAAACTTTAATATAACTTTTTATGATCCTATTGGAAGGGGAGACCCCATATTATACCAACATCTCTTTTGGTTCTTTGGTCATCCAGAGGTGAATATTCCCATTCTTCCTGGATTCAGTATGGTGATTGACTTGGCTTCTGGACAAGGGTATTCACGAAGGTTCCTATCTACGAGACCCACTACAGTTCGTGAAGAGAAATACAATTCGTGGTGGTCGTGCGTAGTGAGGGGGACTGTCTAGGGGTTTAGGAGAGTGTCCACCACGGAGGGAACCATGGCTCATGGTGCTCACCACTAACCGTAGTCCCTATCGTAAACCCCTCCCCTGTACACCTAAGTTTCAGGATCTCCACCACGGTAGCTCATCATGGGCAGTGGTGAAAAGTAAGGCCCATGGTGGCCTTTGTAGCCCTCAAATGTGCCAAAAAGTTGAGTTTTCTGGGAAGACTTTTTTCTAACCTCGTTTTCCGACTTTCCAACTTCTGGGGTCTTACAAATAGGTTGTTTTGATTCAATAGACATTTTTCCTAATTAAATTGTCCATCTTGGTCTAGCCCATTCAACCCAAAATACATTTTTAGGGTGATTAGTAACTCGTCCATTTATTAACTTAACTCATTTAAAATAAAATAAAAACAATAGGATATAGCAAACATCAATATATATTTAATATAAATAGCTATAGTTTATCTTTTTTATATTATATTAATATAATTAAATATTAAATAGCAAGATTAATTATACACAAAGAATCATTTCTTTTTAATTGTATAATTAAGCAAATATTTAATAGCAAAATAATTAATGCACACCTAATCAATTAATGTATTTAAATTTGTTGGATTGTCCAATGTATCAATTTTTTTATAACAACAAGGATATTCACATGTATATGATATAGGTGTATTCATAAGATTGATATATTTAAATTGTTGTGTTCATATGCTAGACTAACATACTTTTCCTTGTTTGATATATTAATACATTAAATTTTATATATATGTACCCTTGATATATTAATACATTAAGCTATATAAATACTTGTATTTATTTGAAATCAAAATATTCATATGTTAGTATATTTGAATACAAGTGGATCTTATTTTGTGTTATGTTCTATTTTTGTTTTTCTAGGTTGTCCGATGTATCAATTTTTTGTTTAATACCAGGGGTATTCATATGTACATTGTATTATTATATTCTTAAGAGTATTTAAATTGTCGCGTTATATGTTAATATGATATACTACCTTATTTGATATATTAATACATTAAGTTTCTATAATGAGTTGCATCTTTGATATATTAATCGGATATTCCAAATTTTAATAAGAACAATGAAAACAGTAGAAGAAGAGATTTATCCAAAAATTTGCGTTAATATATTTGGATTCCAATTGGTTATGCCTTCACTAGGTAAAGAGTAGTTGTTAATTTAATAATGGAAAGTTGAGAGTTTCAGAAATGTAAATAAAGGTGTGTTAATTATAGTAAAATATTTTACCTTATTTAGTGCATTATAACTGTATTACTGTATAAATAAATAAAAAATCTGTCACGACTCGATTTCTCAGATCATGATTGTAATGACCCATTAGGTCATTTCGAGAATGAGTCCTCCTCCTTTCATAAAAGACCCTTTCCATAAATATTTAATGGGTTATTTGGACTATTCGATAACTACGGTTATTTAATTGAGGGGTAACTTTAGATAACTAATTTAATTAGTGGGTTAAATTGATAATTTAGTTAATATACTATACCACTTGGTCCATGTATAAGAATTATTAGAGTTTAATAGAGTTGACATTATTTTGAGTTCTGAAAAAAAAGATAGGCAAAACATAAATCTATGCAGCGGCATCATCCAATTTGAACGACGAAGAAGAGCATACGGAAGTTTATACAAGTAAGAAATTTTGGATTTCAACAACTAATAGTGCACTTCATTAATTGGTATGCTACACTTTTTTTCAATGATTTTTATAAAGTGAAAAGAAATCATCATACTAAACTAATATCAATGCCCGTGTCTTTTGCCTTGCTATTGATTGCTTTTGAATGAAAATGTATATATTTTTTAAAAGGTAAATTGGTAGCATTTTGTGAAGGAGGTCAATATCAGTTTTTTGGATAGAAGGTATGGCTTGTTATTTGAGGTCTAATGTTATAGTATAATGATGAGGTGATGATTGGAGAAGACAAATCAAATTGATAAATTGCAAATTAAAATAAGGTGTGCACACTGTTTTCGTGATTGACGTCACTAGTTCGAAATTAGTTGACTGATTTTAGAATATATTTTTTAGTATATGTTGTTAGGTGTATTGTATTATATAAACACCATTAGATTTATATTATTTTGAGGAATATAAACTTAACCCTAGTCTTGAAACTCAGAAAAATATGGGAGTTGGCATGTTAAATGGCATCAAGATTAGAAACTTGAGTATAAATTTGTGTGAGTTTTTGGGTCTAGGCTAGACATAAGGCAATACGGATGTTTTTAGTTTCAAAATATTATTGTGATTATCTATTTGACGATATTACATTGATTTGGAATGTTATATTCCGTATTTTTGCATATTGGACTATTCATGAGCTAACGAATATAAATTCAACGACTTTTAATTTTGAGTTTTAAAATGGCATGATTCATTGTAAATGACAAGTTATATGGATAATATATATGAAGTTAAAGACATCTTAAGAAAGACCCTTGAGCCAAATCAAAGCGGAGGCCATCAAAAATATTTTTTTAAGTCACGTTTTTGGGTAATCTGACTTTGGGAGACCATAACCTATATAGCATTTGAGAATTTGGGAAAACTCTCAAAATAAAAGTTGTAGACAATTGCAAGAGATTTCTAACCATAGGTGGTAGGTCTAAATAATACATCGGGATAAGGAGTTATGGATGTCTTAAGTCAGAAGGGTCAATCTAAATAGTGAATTCGGCCCAACTCAATTCCAACTCGGATCAGGCCCAATACCCACACCCTATAAGGTGAATTTTCAGCTTTCTTCCTCATTCTCAAAATAAGAAACATCCAAAACATTTTAGAGAGAGAGGAAGAGAACCCTTAGGCTAAGAAAAGCCAATTCGACCAAAATTTGAATCCCAGAACTCGAAGCTCGTGAAGAGAAAAGTGTTGTACATCACGTTGCCTTCAATTTGAGCTAAACATCAGCCTAGAAGAAGAGTGTTAATGTGATTTCTACATACTTAAGGTAATATTCAAGTCCTTTTTTTATTTTTAACAAGTTCATTTAGATTTTTAACGGATTAGAACAGAGAAAATAATGTTATAAATTCGTTTGTTATTTTATTGAGATTTATGGATTAAGGGGCTATTTTGGGTGGATTAAATGGATGCAATTAGCTGATTTATGATGTATAATAATTATTGATATTTTTTGATATTTTTGATGAGTTTTTGTTCTTGAATTTGAAAAAATAAAGTGTACGAAGATATTTTACATATTTTAGAGCTGTTTGGTATGATATGTTGGGGACTGTTTCGTGGTTGTTACTAACTATTTTGTGGGATGGAATGTCGGGGGATTGGCTATAGTTGTTGTTGTTGTTATACTATAGATATACGAAAGTAAAGAGGTGAATACAAGCATTGTCATCCGAATGTAAATTGGGCTATTTTGGAAGTAACTTAAGGATGGATTTAATTCTATATTGATATGGAATTGTTGGTATTATTATTGTTGATGTTTTAATTGGTGTTTGCCTGAATTGAAATTTTGAGGATTATTACGTTTGCAGGGGAAATGCTGCCTGAATTTTGTTAAGTTTTATTTGTACTTGGATTAGTTAGTAAGTGATGTGGATATCTAATTGTGGCCTATGCTATCTTAATTTTAGACCCGCGAGCTCGAAAATTAGACGTTGGACATTTAGATAGAGTTTAAGGTATGTAAAGTTATCCCTTCTTTCTTTTTGGCATGCCTTAGATTTAAGTAATGAATGATATGAATTTAGGGTAATTCTATTCATAAATTGTGAATGTAATTCACGATCCTTATTTAATTCTTGATGTTAGAGCTCCTAATGTGATTGAGCTATTGCCCCTTAAATCCTCTATATATTGGATAGTTGTTGGTGTATAAAAGTCCCTATTTTTACAGACTTTATCATAATTAGCGTCCTTAACTAACAATAGTTGTTCGCATCATCTAGTTGCATTACCCACACCCAGGTCCACGACGCGGACTTGTCGCGGACCACACTATCTAGCAAATTATATTCAAGCTTCAGTTTTGATCGACAGTCTATGATACAGACTTGTCGTAGACCACACTGCCTCATAGATTAAGTTCAAGTTTCAATTTGGTCTCTACATGTCAAAAGTCTGCGATGTGGACTTGTCGTGGACCATACTGCCTCATGCTTAAATTCTTGATGTTACTTGGGTTATTCCTCATGGTCAGATCGCAGTCCTGTCACAGACTACACTGCCTTGGCTAATAAATTCCATACTTTAGGCATTCGAGTGCTACTTATTCTATTGAATTTCAGACGATGATTTAATTATATATGGTTGCTCATGATATTCTACTCGTGCATATTGTTGTTACATCTTTCACCGAGTCTCAAGCCGGGTATGCTCTCATGCACATTTTTACTATATTATTCATCGAGTTCCTTACTATTGGACGGGTACGGTATATGATGATATGATGATATGGTTATGACACTGAGTCCCATAATGGGCCAGGTACGATAAAGTGTACACTACTCTATTCACCGAGTCTTTTGCTAGAAGGCCAGGTACGGTATATATATATATACTGACAGCGAGTCCCATAATAGGTCGGGTACAATATATGATGATGATATGTATGACTTCATTTCATAAGACGCAGGTAAAGTGATTTATTAATTATCATACTTGTGTCCTGAATCTTTATTTCAGATGTTATCTCTTTTATGGTATTTTATGCTTTATATATTCAGTACGTATTTCTTAATGACCCCCTGTCTTCGAGGGCTACATTTCGTGCCCATAGGTATAGATACTTATTTTGGGAATCTGCCATCTTAGGATTTCCACTCAGCTATTTTGGAGTGCTCCATTGTACCGGAGCCTAGATTTTAGTACCGATCCTCTTAATGTATATATATGTGTTTATTCAGGGGTAAGGCGGGGGTCCCATCCCTCCATATAATATTGTTGATACTCTTAGAGGTTTATAGACATATGTGTGGGTTGTGTATAAGTTTATTCAGTTGTGTCTATACGATGTGCTATGGATATTAATATGTAATGGCATCCTTGTCGGCTTGCGCCTCCTTTCATAATATGATAGCAGTGACTCCTTAGGAGATAAATGATAGGGATGTATTATATGGAAATATCATGAACCATTGGAGTTCTTATGTAAGTTATCATATTGTTCGTAGTTCAGCTTGACTACATCTGATAGGTAGGTATATGGGTGTCCAGGTCGGGCCTAGTCATGGCCTACAGGATTGGATCGTGACAAAAGTGGTATCAGAGTAGTTCATCCTCGGAGTGTCTACAGACCATGTCTAGTAGAGTCTTGTTTATCGGTGTGATGTGTACCACATCTATAAATAGGAAGCTACAGGACATTTAAGATGTTGACTTTCTTTCTTACTCTTGATTATGCGATAGAGCCATGTTATTAGGAAAATCCCTCACTAACTAATTATTATGCCTACAGCTATGCCTTCAAAGAAAGCGACAGCTGCCCAGAAGGGTAAATCAGTAGCAGGAGAGACTAGTCATACTCGGAGAGTCACTAGGGCCTGTACCCAGTCTATGCCCGAGATTATACCTCAGCCAGCGAGCTCTACTACACCACATCCAGATGAGCTAAGAGCACCAACAGCTGCAGATTAAGGGGCGGTTCCATTGCCATCTCTAGTGCCTGAGCCTCCAGCTCCCCAACCAGGGGCAGAGAATAGGGACTTGAGAGATGCAGTTTAGTTACTAATTAGGTTAATGGCAGGGAAGACTCGTAGGTATGGTCTAGGAGTTGATTATGCTGGTAGACATGATAGTTTAAGGGTTCGTGACTTCTTAACTTGTAACCCCCCAAAGTTCTATGGGTCGAGGCCCACGGATGACCCACAGGAGTTTATCCGATAGATGTAGCATACGTTGAGGATAATTAGGGCTTCTGAGATTAAGTCTATTGAGTTGTCTTCATATCGGTTGTGTGATATAGTCTTTAATTGGTATGAATCTTGGGAGGTTTCTAGGGGCGAGGGTGCTCCTCTAGTAGTATAGGATGAGTTTGAGGAGGCTTTCCTTGGCTACTTTCTACCTCTAGAGATAAGACGAGCCCGAGTTGATAGGTTCTTACATTTGAGGCAGAATGGCAAGAGTGCTTGAGATTATAGCCTTGAGTTTGATTCGTTGGCGAGATATGTGCCCACTATTGTAGCCGATATGGCTGATAGGGTACATCATTATATGATAGGGCTAGATCATTATTTGATTGATAGATATATAGCAATGACTTCTTAGCCAAGTATGGATATTGCTCGGGTACAAGCATATGTACAGCAGGTAGAAGATCATCATAGGAGGGGTCAGCCTGATAGAGAACATGACAGAGGTCAGTGTAAGAGAGCAAGATGGACTGGTTATTCTAGTGAATTTCGAGGTGGGCTGCCTCAGCAGTATAGTAGATATCCTTCAAAATCAGCCCAGAGTGTACCCCCATAGTTCACAGGAAGGACATTTGATAGCACAGGATATTCAGGAGCCGGTTAGAGCTCTAGGGTTTCAGGTACACAAATGAGCAGGGATTCACGCCAGTCGATACCACCTTTGCCTCAATGTTCTTGTTATGGTAGGTCCTATTTTTGGTAATATTGTTATGCCACAGGTTCTTTCTTTACTTGCGACCTTCAAGGTCATATGATGAGGGAGTGTCCATTCGGGGGTAGTCTAGGTGATGCAGCTCAGCCTACTGGGTCAGTTTCTAGTTCTTCTTCGGTGGCTATGAGCCCCATGGGGAAAGGTATTCATACATCAGGAGGCCGTGGTAGAGGTCGTGGTGGATCTTCCAGTTCTAGCGGTCCCTTGAACCGCATTTATGCTTTGACCAGTAGAGAAGATTAGGAGACATCACCAAATGTGGTTACAGGTATATTATCGATCCTTTCTTAGGACGTATATGCATTGATAAATCTAGGCTCCACCTTATCATATATATCTTCCTTTGTTGCTAATAGAATTAGAATAAAACCTGAATTGATAGAACCATTTGAGGTAGCTACGCTAGTAGAAGATTATATTATAGTCAAGCAAGTATATAGAGATTATTCAGTGATTATATATAGTCGTCACACAAAGGCAGATTTGATAGATCTAGATATGACCAAGTTTGATATCATTATGGGCATGGATTTGTTAGCTTTTTGCTATGCTAAAGTTAATTGTAGAGAAAAAGTAGTTTGGTTTCAGTTCCTAGGAGAACCAATTATAGAATGGCTAGGGAATATGGCATCGCCAAGGGGTAAGTTTATTTCATACCTCAAGGTAAGGAAGATGGTTAGAAAGGGGTATATTTATCATCTGGTTCATGTGCATAACTTAGAAGCAGAAGTACCGATTCTTCAATCAGTTCTGGTAGTTAATGAATTTCCAAATGTATTTCCAGATGAGCGAGACATAGAGTTTCCCATAGATGTATAGCCAGATACTCAACCAATATCTATTCCTCCCTACAGAATGGCACCCATAAAGAATTGAAAGAGCAACTGAGAGACTTGTTAGAAAAGGGCTTCATTAGGCCCAGCACATCACCTTGGGTAGCACCAGTATTATTCGTGAGAAAGAAAGATGGGTCGCTGCCAATGTGTATTGATTATAGGCAGCTGAACAAGATAACAATAAAGAATAGATATCCTCTCCCCAAGATTGATGATTTATATGACCAGTTGCAGGGTGTTAAGTGTTTCTCAAAGATAGACCTACGGTTAGGATATCATCAAGTACGGGTGAAGGAAGCAGATATCTGAAAGACTACATTTAGGACCCGATACGGGGATTATGAGTTTAGAGTGATGTCTTTTGGGATGACCAATACTCCAGCAGTGTTTATGGATCTAATGAACCGAGTGTTCAAGCCATTCTTAGACTTGTTTGTGATTGTATTTATTAATGATATTCTGGTATATTCACGATCTAGAGAGGAGCATGTAGATAATTTAAGGATGGTACTTGGGGTGCTCTAGCACTAGAAGTTATATGTTAAGTTCTTTAAATGTGAATTCTGGTTGATTTGTTTTTTTTGGGGGGGGGAACAGACCCTACACGAGGCTCCCACCTCTCGTGCACAGTCAGGGGTTGAGCAACACCCCCAAGCCTTAACATAAATAAATAAAGTAAAAATACATGGAGGGGGACATAAACCTTACCTCCGATCCTATGTTGGTTCATAAGTCGGCTAACCTACTAAGGTTGGCTAACTCATTCCCATTACAAAATAAAGGCTAACTAAAACTAGAAAGCATTAAACCTATGGGAGGACTCCTCCCGGTACAAGTCGACTAAGTAAGCATTAATGAGGAAGACTCTCCCCTTCCATGAGAAAAAACAAGAAAGTAACCTACACTAGTCCTCTTCAACTACGCGATGATTCACATAGTTAAACTGAAGCAGAATAAGTATACGAAACTTGTATCTTGTGTGGGATGAGAAAGTTCTATTCATCTTGCCCTTTTTAGTCTTGTCATACCAAGTAAGTCCAAATGGAGAGATGCATCAAATTTAATATCATGATTATAGCAGCTATGGAGGATGAAAAATGGAAGGAAGTGTATCAGTCAGCCGTTTTGGATCTGTATTAGTCAGCATGTTTGGAGATGTTGTGGATTGGGGATCCAGCTGCAATCTTGTAGTAGGTTTAAGGGAGGCTTCAACTTCCTGTTGCCTTTCTAAACTGTAGTATCCTGCAGTAGAATTTCACATTAAGAGGTGCAATTCTATTGATTCATGCTGCAGTTCTGCAAGCTTCTTAGATGCTGCATGTTGCTGGAGATGTTGTGTATTGAGGCTTGTATCCCCAAATGTTCTCCAGCTACCTGCAACTGTATAACACCAAGCCAACAAGACCAAAAACAAAGATCCACAAACAGAATTGCTGTGGATGGACCAATTGTTGTGGATGTAGCTCTTCATGTTGTTATTGTTGTTGAAACAGTTGTACCTGTTGCACCATGCTTTTGCTGTTGTATATTGCAACCTGTAGGAGAAGTAGCCTTGTTTTGAGTGTTTAACTGATGGAGTCTTGCCTTTTGGAAGGTTCCATTGCTGTTGTATTATGTGTCTGCACTCCAATAAATAATCAAACAAGGAGTTCCAAGTAGCTTGGATGTAATGGTGTTGATGCAGGTAATAAAGGATGGAATCTGGCATGGTTGGATTATTGGTGAAGGCTGGTGATGCTCCTGCATCTCTAGAATTTGTCTCCCTTTGTTTGGATCTCTGTATATCTTCAGGAGAATACCTTTCCTCAGTTCCTTAGAGAACCTGCACATACAAACAAACACAAAGCATTGAAAGTAACAGACCACAAAGAGTGTTTTGGAGCTTGTTAGCTTTAAATCGGCTAACTTTTTCAAGGCCGCTCGACTAACGTCTCCAATTATCCGATCGAGGTGAAACTTCTTGGGCTTTGCAATTACTATATTTGTTGTATTCCTGCAACATTTGGGTGTCTTTTGTACAAGATGGGGACTCCAAGTTGTGAAGTGCATCAGTTGGAGACTTAAGTCGACTAACTTTTTCAAGGTCGCTCGACTAACGTCTCCAATTATCCGTTGGAGGTGAAACTTCTTGGGATTTGCAAATACTGTATTTTCTATATTCTTGCAACATTGGGAGGTCATTTGGATAGGCTGGAGTCTCCAAGTTGTGAAAAGCTCCATTTGGGGACTTAAGTCTGATAACTTTTTCAAGGTCGCTTGACTAACATCTCCAATTATCCATTTGAGTTGAAACTTCATAGGATCTTCAGGAAGTGTATTTGCAGTAATCTTGCACAATATGGAGGCATTTTGGTGATGCCTGATGTATTTGTTAAGTACTGCTGGTTGCTTTTGGTCTCTTGTGCTGCTGTTAGAAAGCTGCTGTTGTTTATCAATTGGAGCCACTGCTACTTCTGTAGTGTGGCTTGTGCAAAGTCTGCTAACATTTGAATTCCTATACCTATTAAGCCAAGAAGGAAGAGAATACAAAATACAAACTATTCTACTTCTTACCTCTAAGGTTAGACTGGTTATTCTAAGAAAATAATAAAGATAGTAATAAGGAAGGGAGATTTTCCTTTTGTCAGGAGTTCTAACTGTGAGATCTTCAAGGTATTTATAGTTATGCATAGATAAAAGCATGTTGAAGTTTGAGCTAGAACCAAAAGTGGAATGAGTTAGGGAGGTTTCTTTAGTCTCCTGAGTTTCTTTCTTCTAAAAGAAGGCATTTCCAGCTTGTCCATCTCAAGGTATGTCTTAGCTTGTTTGGGGAGATCATGCACAGTGAAATAGAGTTCAGGAGATTTGCATTTGTTGCTGTGTTTGGATAAGACATCAGTTGTGTAATTTGCTTCTCTAAGGATGTGTTTACAGCTGAAAGTTTGGAATTGGTTGATGATGTTGTTTAAATTGTCCCGCAGCTCCTTTATTGACCAAGGGGGTTTTGCTTCTTGTTGTAACCACCTGATTAGTAGTTGAGAATCTACCTCTAACTCTACCTGTAAATAACCAAGATGAATACACCAAGATAGACCAAAGATAGCAGCCCTGATTTCTGCTTGGTTGTTAGTTCCTTCCCCCAATGGAACTGCATAGGCAAAGATAAGGTCACTATGAGTATTTCTCAGTATTACTCCTCCACCAATGTTGCCTGGGTTGTTTAGGGCACTACCATCTGTATTTAGCTTTACCATGTGATCAGCTGGTTTGATCCAGCATACAGGGTAATTTTGGTGTCATGGTAGCATTGTTCCACTGAAATGACTAGGTCCTTCCAGTTATTTGGCCATTCAATATATGGAAAAGCTGTGATTAGCAGGTTAGAGATGCCTTTGTACACAGAAAATTTGACTCTTGAAAGGTTAGATTTCTTCCCACCATATTTGGAAGCACATTTATTGGAGCTGATGGTATTCGAGTAAATGCACAAAAATTGAGGCTGTAAAGACTTGGTCTGGACCTATGACGCCTACTGAGGAATATAGTTTTCTAGGGCTAGCAAGATATTACAGGAGATTCGTAGAGAAGTTTGCTTCAATTTCAACGCCTTTAACAAGGCTAACTCAGAAGGCAGTTAAGTTCCAGTGGACCGATAATTATGAATGAAGCTTTCAGTTGCTGAAAGATAAGTTGACTACAACCCCAGTCCTAACTCTTCTTGAGGGACTAGATGGCTATGTCATTTATTGTGATGCTTCCGGTATTGGGCTAGATTGTGTATTGATACAACATGGCACAGTCTTAGCCTATGCCTCCCGGCAACTCAGAAAGCACGAAAGAAATTATCATACTCATGATCTGGAGTTAGCTGCAGTAATTCATGCTTTGAAAATATGAAGGCATTATCTATATGGTGTGCATGTTGATACCTACACGAATTGTCAGTTGATGATATGGTTATGACATCAAGTCTCATAATGGGTCGTGTACGGTATATATATATATATATATGATATAATGATATAATTATGACACCAAGTCCTATAATGGGCCGAGTATGGTATATGATAATGATATGCATCACTTTATTTCATAAGATGCAGGTACAATGATTTATTGATTATCATACTTATCTCTTGAATATTTATTTAAAATATGATCTCATTTATGGTATTTTATGTTTTATATACTCAGTACGTATTCCGTAATCACCCCCTCTCTTTGGGGAGCTGTGTTTCATGTTCATAGGTACAGATACTCATTTCGAGAATCCGCCAACTTAGGATTTTCACTCAGCTATTTTAGAGTGCTCCATTGTACCGGAGCCTAGATTTTGGTACCGATCCTCTTGATGTATATATATATATATATATATATATATGTGTGTGTGTGTGTGTGTGTGTGTGTTTATTCAGGGGTACAGCTGGGGCCCTGTCCCTCTATATGATATTGTTGATACTCTTAGAGGTCTGTAGACATATGCATGGGTTGTGTATAAGTTTGTTCAGCTGTGTCTATATGATATGCTTTGGATATTGACATGTAATGGAAGCCTTGTTGTCTTATGCATCCTTTCATGATATGATAGTGTGACTCCTCAGGAGATAAATGATAGGTATTTATTATATGAAAATATCATGAACCATTGGATTTATTATGTAAGTTATCATATTGTTCGTAGTTCAGCTTGACTACATCTGATAGGTATGTATATGGGTGTCCAGGTTGGGATCCAGTCACGGCCTACGAGGTTGGGTCATGACATGGAAGTCCAACAAAAAGAGAAGGCTCAAGTCCTAGAGTGATTGCTTGATTTTTTTGAAGCAAGTAAACTTCGAAACCTCAGTTTAAGCTTGTAGATTCTAGTATTTCCTTGTTATGTGCATTGAGAATAATGAGAATTAGACTGGATTATTGACTATCTAAGTGATCTTTAAAATAGAGATAAATGGTATTAAATGGAAATCTAATGATGTGTATTGGAGTGATCGATGTGATGAGATTATTGACTTATTTTGGACCTATGAAGTGACTATATTGATATGAGATGTAAACATTATTATTGATATCATGCTATTATTATGAATTATATGAACCTTAATTGATTGCATTGGTTCTGATATACTGTGTTAAGACTGGAAAATGATATAAAATAAAGGGCTTCGTCCACACACTCGGTGGCGGGTATTATGAAATAAAGGTGTTGGGCTACACGCTCCATGACAGGATATATATATAGAGAGGGGATGGGCCACACGCTCAGTGACAGGTTACATGGACAAGAATGTCCCCCATGGGTTCCGGACTGCGATTCAGTGAACATGTACTGATAGGACAGACATGTATCATTTCATTGCACTACAGTATATTTTTTTGTTTTGATATTTGTGAATTTGTGTTTACCACTTATTTCTCTGTATATGCTAAACTTGACTTGATATGATTCACTTGGTGAGACAATTGATGAGTATTAGTGGAGTGTATTATTATTATTGTGCAAAGTGTAGAGTTGGACTGGTTTTATGCAGGTTGTAGTTATGGAGGTTCGGTTGAGATGATAGGAGTACTTTTATCTATTGAGCTTTGCTTAGTTTTAGTTGTAAACTTGCTAAATAAAGTGTTGTTTGGTACTAACCTCTTGCTTCTACACTTATGTAGGTTGTGAGCCCAAAACTTCTTGATCTCTTAGTGTTTTCTACCACATCCTAGGCTATCATTTCGAGTGTTGAGGTAATTGTTATATCCATTTAGCAGACACCTCTTACTCTTTTATTAAGTTTTAGTCCTATTCTAGAGAAAAAAATAGTGTCACTGTATTTCCTTTCATACTTTGGTAATGTATTAGTGGCTTGTATACGTGACAACCAGTCTTGGAGGATTTTGGGATTATTTACTTGTTTTTTACTAAGTTAAACCTTATTTTATCTCATTTACTTCTGTAATTACTTTTCATTGGGTTTTAGGCTGACTTATCTTGGTGGGTTGAGATGAGTGCCATCACACCCGAATTTGGGTCATGACAATGATGGCACCTACTACAACCCACGAGTAGCCAAGCTGACCCATATCCCTAAACTGTAAGTAATGGGATGCCAGGGTAGAAGATCAACAAATCTATCTAAAATAGTAACGAAAATAACAGGAGCATACATGAATGGCAGAAGTAGCTAAACATATACAATACAAAATAAATCTCTCCCAGAACCTAAAAGTCACCTGTATAGTTGAAGGAGAAAACGAACAGAATTGAAGGATTCCATTAATATCACCATTTCCCAAACTTGAACCGAACCATATCTAACTCTAACACCTCAACCCACAATTGAGAGTAGACGAAGACTTAACCAAATGTTCATCAGTAAATCAAGAATTTAACCATGTGCGAGCTGGACCATGAACTGTAATTGGGTAACTATAGCTAATGAGTCGACATGAGTGAGCTAGACCACAGACTTTAACCAGGTAGCTGTAGCCAAAGGTCGAGCATGGGTAAGCTAGACCGCGGACTGTAACTGGATAACTGTAGCTAAAAGCCTAAACACAGGTAAGCTAGAACACGGACTGGAATCGAGTATTTATAGCTAAGCCTTAACACCAGTAAGATGGACCACAGAGTGGAACCAGGTATATGTAGCTAAGGAACCAATAAAAAGTAAGCTGGACCACGAATTTTAACCGGGTATCTGTAGCTAAAGGATCAAACCAAGTTAGAATCAACGTCCAACTATGCATCACGGAGAGTACCCCCAAACTGAGTGCCATTAATATATCATTCCAACCCAAACCAAATATAACCCAATCGCCGAGGAAACTTCCAAAGCCAAAAGCCGAGCGACACAGGACTGATAGGAGAATATGGCATTATGGAGATAAAATCACAAGCTGAGTTACTGCCTAGCTAAGGCTCAGACTATTAGACTCAAGTCTTCTATATCAGTCTACAGGGAGCTAATCACCCGAAATGACGTCGGAGAAGCTCTAACACCCTACGACACCCAAAATCACGCAACTCTAAGGAAACACTAGTCTAAGTCTAGACTAAGGCCAAACATGCTTAACATATAACCACAGGCACAGTATTCACCACAACGCATGGATGATTAACAATAACAGGAGTCATACTTATACAATCCAATAGTTACCCAAAATATGGCCTAGGACATAGATTTTAGGAAATTAGCATGCTCGACACCCAAACCCCTCTATACTCATACAATCAATGTACAATTGCCTAAACATGATCAGTCTTACAAGGGAAAAACTGTAGCCTACCTGAAAAATGACCACACGTGCTCCAACTCACAAAATTGGAGCTTTTTCCTTCTGAGTGGCCTTTGAATGTTGCAACGCTATGAATAATAGAACCAGAACGTTAATACGATCATTATGACACTAAAACCATAAAATTTGGAGATGGACCAATTTCGGAATCTAAAATGGGAAAAGTGGGATCCGCATCTAAAATTCTGAAATTGACTCTAAGAATAAGCTCTAACTACTACACTCATCTCATGCTCCAAGAAGGAACACAATTCACACACCAAAACAACCCCAACACTAAACATGCATTAGTGATCAATCTCAAGCTTTAAGAACTTAGAAATGCTGGAAAACAGAGAAATTACCTCAAGGGAAGCCTCAACTCCTAAATCTAAACACACCACTAGATTCTCCTCAAAAATCTACGCAAGATAGGCTTTAGAATCGCACAAATCGTCCAAAAATTAAAGAAGAAATCGCACTTTGAACTTTGATTCAAATTCTAAAAATTAGGACTTAAGAACGACACCCGGAGATCGCTTAAGCGACACCTACCTAAAAGGCCATCCTCGCTTTAGTGACTACTTGTCGCTTAAGTGACCAGTTTCTTAAGCGACACCCGCCCAATAGGGTTGGTCGCTTCAGCGAGCTCCTGGACGCTTAAGCGATACCCGCTTTAGCGACCAGGGGTCGCTTAAGCGACGCCACCAGACATAGCTAGTGCAAAAACAAGCTTAATATGCCAAAACCTCCAAAGGGGTGCTCAAAATTCGTTCGGAACCCCGTGCGTGCAAACCAGATATGTTACCCCACCAAATTCGACATTTCAGAATCAATGAAGAAATCGAAATTCCCATATGAGGTTGTTACTACTGAAAGTGGGTCTCGCACCCAAAGGCCATTTTGAGTCAAATTTCACAATAGGCCCCAAGATTAGACCAGAAGCCTTAGGAAGCAAAGAAAGGGTCGTTCTAGACCAAACTCGATAATTCTGAACTAACTGCGCTGTTAGAATTTTTAGCCAAGTGCATTTTTCAAGAACGTTGACCAAAGCCAACTATAGGCCAAATTTCAAAGACAAAAGAGCCAAATGATCCTAAACTTGCATTGATTTCCTCGGTACTCATGTCGACCATGCCACTAGCCTAATTTGGCCACTCCGGAGCTGATGGAACCATTAGAATTCCTTTCTGAGATCATTTTCTTGAATTTATGATCGAAGTCAACTTTTTAAGTTATAAAAGCTCCAAAATAGGGAAATAGGCCTAAAACTAAATGAACGATTAGGCGATCGAACAGTCAGTACCAACAAGTCTTAAATGACTTGGGATCGCTATAGGAACGCTCGAAATGATGGAATGAACGATTAAATTCAAAAATGACCTGGAGGGTCATTACAAAAACATATTTATACAAATATTCAGCTAATTATAGAGATAAACTATAGTCATTCTTAGTACATAAAAAGGTTTAAAATGCCTTCGAACTATTGAAAATGGTACAAAAATATCTCTCATCCATTTATTGGACCTAAAATACCCTTGCATCCACCTTTAAATCCAAAGATGACATTTTCTTTAACAAAAAAGACATTTTAGGCCTAATAGAAGAATGAGGGGCATTTTTGTACCATTTTTAACAGTTCAAGGGCATTTTAGGCCCTTTTCTGTAATTAAAATTATGTTAAATAAATTTGATTTATAATTAATTTTAAATAATTAAACTATAACCAACAGATGGCTGACACATGTTTAAAAAAATTATTCAAATTATTTAATTAAATTTCTTTTAAATAAATTTTCACTTATAATTAATTTTAAATAATTAAATTGTAACCAATAGATGACCACCATATGTTTAAAAAAAATTATTTAATTAAAATTCTAATAAATAAATTTTGATTTATAATTAATTTTAAATAATTAAATTGCAACCATTAGATGACCGCCATGTATTTAAAAATATTATTCAAATTATTTAATTAAAATTTTGTTAAATAAATTTTTTTTTTAAAATAATTAAATTGTAACCAATAGATGATCGCCACATATTTAAAAAATTATTTAAATTAATTAATTAAAATTTTGTTAAATAAATTTTAATTTATAATTAATTTTAAATAATTATATTATAACAAATAAATGACTGTCACGTGTTTAAAAAATTATTCAAATTATTTAATTAAAATTCTTTTAAAAGAGCCTAAAATATCCTCGAACTATTGGGCCTAAAATATTTTTTTCTGTTAAAGAAAAGATCAATTTTGAACTTAAAGGTGGATGTAAAAGATATTTTAGGCCCCTTTCCATTCTTAGTAACTAACATATTTATAGTTATTAAAATTCAATATCTCTATAACTATAGCTATTTTTGTAATTTGCTCTAAAATAAAACTAAATCCACGTCAACATGAAAACCCAAAGGTGAAATCTTGATTTGGACGTGCTTGATTAGAGCTGTATAGTACTATTAAACGAGAAGTAAGAGAGTTTGTCTATTCAATGAACGGTGCCATTATTTATTTGGGACTCGTGTACCACACTATATATAAACAAATATAACAATTGGACGGCACCAACTCAATAATTGTGTTGATATTTCTTACATACACACAGCCCACAACAGCAAAGTGAATAATTTATTATCAAAATTGGCACACGTCATATAGAGTCAGATTCGGACTCCTTTTTCTTCCTTTGCTACTTTCCTAGAAAAGAATGACACAGAAAGCAAACATTCAAAATTTTGTATGGATTCAGTACTTGAATCTTTTAATTTCTTTTACAAAATAGCTGATATAGTTAGAAACTACATCGAATGTAAAACAATTTATAATTCTTATATCAAAAATATTTATTACATGTTTTAAAGTCCCACGAGATATATTATGGAGATGTTTGGAGGCTAAAGATGTACCTGTATACATAAGGGTGATCAAGGACATGTACGAGGGTGCCAAAACCAGGGTAAGGACAGTAGGAGGGGATTCAGAACACTTTCCAGTTGTGATGGGGTTGCATCAAGGATTAGCTCTTAGTCCGTTTCTATTTGCCTTGGTGATGGATGTATTGACGCGACCAATTCCATGTGAGGTGCCATGGTGTATGCTTTTGCAGACGACATAGTCCTCATCGATGAGACTCATAGCGGAGTTAACGCTAAGCTGGAAGATTGGAGACGCACCTTGAAGTCTAAAGGGTTTAAGTTGAGTAGGACCAAGACAGAGTACCTAAAGTGCTAGTTCAGTGAGACTCCTCAGGAGGTTGGCGCGGAAGTTAGGCTCGGGGACCAAGCCATCCAAAAGAGAAGTAGTTTTAAGTACCTTGGTTCTATCATGCGAGGCAGCGGGGAGATCGATGAGGATGTCACACATCGTATTGGGACAGGATGGATGAAATGGAGGCTCGCCTCCGGTGTGTTATGTGACAAGAAGGTGCCACCACGACTTAAGGACAAGTTCTACAAAGTGGTGGTTAGACCAACTATGTTACATGGGGCGGAGTGTTGCCAGTTAAGGTCTCACACGTGCAAAAGATGAAAGTTGCCGAGATGAGAATGTTGAGATGGATGTGTGGGCATACCAGGAGCGACAGAATTAGAAATAAGGCTATTCGAGACAAGCTAGGAGTGGCCCCGGTGGAAGACAAGATGCGTAAAACGCGACTGAGATGGTTTGGGCATGTGAAGAGGAGAGTCTGAGAGGCACCAGTGCGGAGATGTGAGAGGTTGGCCATGGATGGTTTCAGAAGAGGTAGGGGTAGGCCGAAGAAATATTGGGGAGATGTGATCAGACAGGACATGACGCATTTACGACTTACCGAGGACATGACCTTAGATAGGAGGGTGTGGAGGACATATATCAGGGTAGAAGGCTAGTACATAGTGGCATTATCCGTAGGCGTATTAACGCACTATGATTTCTTGTACTCTGATTTATGTTATTTATGTTATGTATGTTATCTTATCTTATGTTATTTATGGTATTTATGCTATTATTTGACGATATCTACTGTTTTTTGATGCTTTGACTATACTATTGTTTGCAACTCTTCCGTTATCTACTTTCCTACTATTAATATTCTTGTCTGACCTTTTTTCCTATGCTTCTATTGAGCCGAGGGTCTTTCGGAAACAACCGTCCTACATTGGTAGGAGTCAGGTCTGCGTACACTTTATCCTCCCCAGACCCCATGACGTGGGATTTCACTGGGTTGTTGTTGTTGTTTTAAAAATCTATACTAAAATGCTATTATTTATTTTATTATCGAACTACAATATGTTTGGTCAATTTTTTAAAATCAACTTATTTTGAAAAGTATTTTTTCAAAAAATATTTTTGATGAGAGCCAATTTGTATTTGGTCAATAAATTTAAAACGGAAAAGGATCAAATATACCCTTGTACTATTGAAAGTAGTTTAAATATACCCTTCGTTATACTATCGGGATAAATATACCCCTCATGTTATATTTTTGGTTCAAATACACCCCTCTCATTATATTTTGGTACAAGTTCACGCTTAATTTTAACGGAATAACACTTGCAAAACTCAAAATTAAATAATTCATTTCCAATTTTAAATATCTAGTTTTTTTAGAATTAAATAATTTTTTAAAATACTAATTTGAGTTTTTTTCTTTAAAAATGACAGTACAAAATGTATTGCATAAATTTAAGTACTTATACATGAAATTTCTAAATACTATTTTGAGTCTTTTTAAACAGTAATTTGTTTAGACTAAGCACTTTTGAACAGTAATTTGTTTAGACCAAACTTTTTGAGTGATTTTTTTTCCCAAACATACTTTTCCAAGTGTTTTTAGGGAAAAAAAACTACATTTATCTTTGAACAAATAAATTCTGCTACTCCCCAAAAGCACTTATTTTCTCCCAAAAATATAACCAAACACCTTATTATTATTATTATTATTATTATTATTATTATTATTATTATTATTATTATTATTATTATTATTATTATCATTATCATTATTATTATTATTATCATTATCATCATCATCATCATCATCATCATTATTATTATTATTATTATTATTATTATTATTATTGTCATCATTATCATCATTATTATTATCATTATTATTTTTATTATTATTATCATTATTATTATGATTATTATTATCATTTTTATTATTATCATTATTATCATTATCATTATTATTATTATTATTATTATTATTGTTATCATTATTGTTATCATTGATATTATTATTGGTATTGTTATCATTATTATTATTATTATCATTGTCGTCATCATCATCATCATCATCATCATCATCATCATCATCATCATCATCATCATCATCATCATCATCATCATCATCATCATCATCATCATCATCATCATCATCATCATCATCATCATCATCATCATCATCATCATCATCATCATCATCATCATCAAAACACTTTTAAAAGAAAAAAAAGGACTCTTGATAAAAATAAACTTTGGCAAACAAGCTACTAATAATATTATTATCATATAAATGAGATGCCCCAATAAAAGATATAACGCATTAAACATAAAGGGTGTATTCAGGGTGGAGAAAAATATTTTAAAGAAATTTTTGATTTTTCATGTTTGATTAATGAAAGATTTGAAAAATACTCTTCTCTATAAAAATAAGTTTCTTAAAATTGAGAAAAAGAACCTTCCTAGTTAAAATAAGGAAAACAAGTTTCACAAATATTTTTTAAAATAATATTTTTACATACCAAACACAAAAAATAAGTAAAATATCCACTTATTTTTATAATTACATTTTGTTATGAAAAATATTTTCCTCCACTACTGAACACACCCAAAAGGTCATAAAAATATCAAATAAAACGTCATGAGCTACTTAAAGGAGGAAGGAATTTGTTGTGGGGTCACGTAGTTTTTTGAAGGAATTTGTAGGGGGGTCACATAGTTTTTTGAATGAATAAAACGAATGGATGGACATAATTATGTTGTGGGAAAGTAGAAAGATTCCCAATTTCCCCCACTTACCAAAAATCTCAAATGGTGAACATGACCAATTGACCATCCCCATACATATTCTCTTTTTACTGGAAAAGAATAATAATATAATCAGTGTCCCTCTTTTCACCATTACTAAAACAACATTAAGCTTATTAATCTAGACAGCAAGTTTTGAAGTTTATTAAATTTGCAAACATATAATAATTAAACGTTTGGAAGATGCAGGGTAGCTGCCACGAAATTGTATAATCTAGACAAGTCATTTTGGTAAGGTCTTGTGTTTTTGTTTGTGTGTGTTTAACCACTATTTGTCTTCGTACATCATCCATGTGCTAGTTTCCTCTAGGAAAAAGACAAAGGAACTAAAGCAAGCACACTACTTGTTGGTGTATATATCATGGATTACAATAAATTATAGTTGAAAATAAAAATAAATAAAAATGAATAAATAATTAGGCTAAGACACAGATATCTCGCTCTCTTTAAGGAATTTCAAGCCAACTGCGGCATAATCTACACCGATCCAGCAATAATACTCTTGACTTGTCCCTTTCAGAATACGACAGCCCAACAAAGTCGTACAACTCCGGATTAGTTGAAGAGTTCAAAGCTCCACATAAGAATGTCTTCCTTCAACATATAATTACTCTATTTTATATAGTGAATATAGTTGAAAACTTAGAATATTTTCTTTGTCTCAACTCTCTCTTTCGCTACTACACATTTCAATATTTTTCACACTTAACATATTTCATCTCATACTTATTTTACATCCATTTCACGAAAGAAGAACCACCATTATTAATAGGTGAAGAAGTCTTTCATGTAATCAATGGGTAGAATGAGGGGTAGTAATGTGGGTAGATGAATGCGATAGATGTTACATAAGTTACAAAAAACTAATGGTCATATGAGTTACAAAAGACTAATGACCATAAGAGTTACAAGAACTAATGACCATAAGAGTTACAAAAACCAATAATCATCTTCTACCACAATTTATACCACTAACATATGCATTTAATATTTTATTTTAATAATAAAATACAAATACACTAACACTATTTCTTAAATGATAGCAATAATGTTATTTTCTTAAATAATAATGGTATGCTGTTGCACGTTTCTTAATTATTTCATTCAATATATATCTGCTAAGCACATATATTTAATTAGCTAGGCCACACGTTTAGATAAATTTCCAACGAGTGCATTGAATCTAGACATACATAGAAAAATCAATATAAATAGAAGTAATATTGTATTGAAACACTATTAAAACCTTAAACAAACAAGGAATCATTACCTTCTGACCGATCGAGCAAAAACTAACAATTCGTGACATGGTCTTTAATTTAATTAATGGATTCAAGTTCGAACTCAATTGCATTATCAAGTTTGAATATAGAATGAACAGGCATAAATACATCTGAATTATGATTGAAATTCTGGAGTTAATGGAGATAAAAGCACTGATGTAGTATCCTTAGGTTCCAAAAGATACAAACTCAGATATTATTACTTTTCTTTTTATCCATTTCAAAAAGAATATTTATTTTCTTTGACAACTCTTTAATTTCAATTTTATATATGACATGTTTAGAATCACTAGATTAAAAGATATTTTGATACATTACACAAAATATTTTTATGACCACAAGATTCAAATATTTATTTACTTACTTAAACTTTGTACCAAATCAAAATACTACAACAAAATAGTCTTTTAGTGGCAGTTATTTAATGGCAATAAGATAATTGCCACTAATTTATCTATATATAATATATAAAGGAGAAACATAGACAATGTTATGTGACACCTCTTTATGGCCTCCATTTCTATTTATCTTTTTTCTTCTTTTTTAGATTTTTTTTAAAATTTTAATTTCACAATTCATTAACTATATGGTTTAAAAGATCCTCACATAACAAATGTATTAGCCCAAGTAGCTTGACCTTAATGCTAATTTAATTAAAACTATTACTATTTATCACAGTTGTTATTTATTTTCTTAAGCTCCCGTAGTGTATCAATAAATTGATATGCTATATTGGCCTCTTCTTTATTTGTCTTTTTCCATCATATTTATTTTAATATTTTACCTTCATAACTCATTTATTTAATTTCTACTCTTAATAATATTTATAACTCATAATTTTCAACTTTCATATTCATAACTCTTAAATATTAAAGTTACCTTATGGTATTCCTTCATCTTTTTCTATATAAATTTATATTTTTTGTTCATTGACATTCTATCCAAAGTTACTCTTCATTTCACTATAGTATTATACCCATGCTTTTGTTTGACTTGAAAAAGAAGAAGAAAGCTCTTGAATAGTGTTTGGCTTGTGTATGGATATCAACAAGAGCTTAGACAATTATGTATTGATTTCGTTTTTGTTGGGTTTTAAAGTGAATGGAAAATGAAAGATTGTCACCTTTTCGAAAGGTTGTGACTTTTTGAAAAACATTGTGATTTTTTTAAAGAGTTGCGACTTTTGTGAAATGTTGTGACTTTTGTGAAAGATTGTGACTTTTCTGATAAGCCACAATAAACACTTATTCACACTACCCTTTGTTGTCTATAAATAGAGGATTTTCCTCTCATTTTAATTCATTGAATTCTCCTTCTTCTGCATATATTTTCTTACAAATAAAATTGAGTCTTTGTGATTTTGTTGCTGGCTTTTGAGTTCACTGAAATTATTGAAGTTTGAGGTACCGCTTCTTCTTTAATAGTTTATCCATTTTATCTTGGGAGGAAATAATTCTTAACCTCGGATACAGTGAGGGGATTAAATTTCTTAAGGACACACAATGAATTCTGTGGACTCGAATACTATTTTTTTTTTATTTTCATATTTATTGTTTCTGGTTTGCTAACCTTAATACATGAGGGATAACAATCTTAAGGAATTTAATAAATATCAACATTGATAATCTCTCATTATGAAAATTGCATCTTAATGACAACAAAAATGGTTAATGTGGCAAAGTTGTATGGTGAAGCCACTGGAAACTTTTCTAATTGTGTCATTTAATTTTACTAGTAATTTTTTTTCTGGCTTTTCAAATGTCACTGGTATCTTTCAAAGGATTGAAATTAGTATTTAAGAAATTTGGAACAAGTGCATTTTGTTGCTAAGAATGAGAATTTACAAAAACAATTCGTGACTCGTCATATTTCAGAAAGAAAAAAAAAATAAAAAAATTATATATATATATATAATATTGATGGTGGTTCAATATTTTTTTATTGGTATCAAAAATGGGCTTAAAATGGCAATAGTTTTATATATTTTTCCTAGAAAGCTTTTTATCCAATAAGAATTCTTGTTCTTGTTGTTTGGTTTCAATTAGATTGAAATAATTAGGGACTTTTATGATTTTCTACTCTGTTTGAATCTAATACTGATTTGAAGAGTATAAAAACTTCATCAGTGTTCAAGATTCATTCAGTTAATGATTGGAAGAACGTAAAAACTTCATCGTTAAACTAGAAATAAGTTATATATTTTTGCTTCATCTTATATTCTGTTTGGAGGGCTGGAGACTAAAATCAAAAGAATTTTTACTCGAGTGATTAACTTGGTTCGACGAAATAAAATCTTCATCAATTTAATTGAGTTTTTATTTTTCTTTTCGGTTTGAAGAATATAAAAGCTTCATCGAGTTAAACAAAAATCCCTATTTGGTTATTCTATTGTTTAACACTACTTTTGTTTTGTCAAACAGAATGGATGATACAAATGTATCAAGTTTTGAAGCAAACATAATGCCTTCAACCAGTATGTAATATTCGCTAAAAACATTGTATACGATGTTTCAATTTTTGCCTAAACATGATACAGCCTTTGTATTTTGGTCATAACTCTTTATAGAAATATCCAAATTGAGTGATTCAAATTTCTGAGTAACCACAAGATCATTACCTACAACTTTTATGAAGAACATATTTTAATATTCGGAGGTTAAATAGGTCAAATAAATTAATCTTTGTAAGGCAGGATGCTGTTACGGAAATGAGTGTTTATAGAAGAAAAATCATATCTCACTGTAGGTTTATCCAAATTGGTTGATTCTTGAACGATATGAAACTAGACTTCCATATCTACAATTCTTATGAAGACACTAAATCCTAATAAGAAATTTATCTTATTCAAACGCAGCTCCCAAAAAGAGTATTCTGTCAAAGATAACTCATTTCACCTACCATAGAAAGATCTAGATACATTTGACATCACTCATGACATAAATTGTCCTCCATTTAACATCATCCATGACATCAATATATTCCACTAAATTTTCAGATTTTTATTTTATAATTATTTTATTTATTGTTAGGTCATTTTTCCCACCTATAAATACCCACCTTATTTCCTCATTTTATTCATCAAGCTTTCTCAAGCAAATCTTCTCTCTATACACTTCTTTACACATTCTCAAATATAGTTTTAGTTCTTAGTAGTGAAGAAATACTATTCCGGTGATTCATATACTTCGGGTAGTACACAAAACGTTCCGGCGAGGAGAGAAGCTAGGACTCAAGAGTGTTCATTAAGTCTTTCGGTACCAACTAAAGCTTCGGTCTCCAGGTATGTAAGGTTTCAATGAGAGTATTCCTTCCACTCTCATGTCTAAATTATTTTGATTATATGATAAATTATGTTTATTTTTTTTAAGCTTTACTCTAAATTATGTGGGTGTTTATCCATGGGTTTTTCCACCCATGTAGTCCAAAAACTCTTTCAATTAAATATCTTGATTTCAAGTAATATTTTCTTATGTTAATTCTTAATTTTACTTAATAGTATGAATCATGGTTAAACTAATGATTATTGCTCTATTTTGATGCAACATAATTTCATATGTATGAATTGATGGTTTACAAGTAATTCTTTTATTTATCTATTTAAAAGTTCTTGAAATTCATGGTGGGTTGTTTAAAGCATGATTTTTAATTAATGGATTTCAAAGTATTTATGAATATTTATTTACATACATATTTGCAAGTTGAAGTGATTTGAACCCACCTAGTTTTACTATGTTTTTAATAAAGTTTGACTTAAAAGCTTTGACTCCAAATAAATATTTATGAAAGTAATATCTATGATCAAAAAGGGTGTCTTATGAAATGAAAGAATGATGAAATGATATGAATCATAGATTCTTTATGCAATAAGGACAATTCTTGCATATTTGAATTATCAAATGTTTTAATGAGCTATTCTACCAAATATGATGTTTGAATTCTCAAGTTATATGCTATGAATATTTTGAAGTATTAAACTATTCCGTGGGATTGACTTAGCACCGAATGAGGCATTGAGGTGGGATTCGGTAAGGGAATCCTAGTAGCAACCCCTTGTCTCATTAACTATGTGCCAACATAGGAGCCCTTGTAGGCTTAGGCTAATGGATCCATAAATAGCCCTTAAAGTTAAAGTTAAAGAAATGAATGAAGTTGACGGAGTTCTACCTGGCAAGTAGTCTCCCCGGCCAACGTAGGGGGTTATGTTGGATTCCATGTAATAGCTCGCATGGTCTTAAATGTCGGTTATGGTTAGCTTCCCACAAAATGAATGTTTTAAAGGATATCCATATCATTTATTATGCATGTATTACATTATGTTCCATATTACATAAATGTTATAATATTTTCTCAATGTTCATGCATCCTTACATACTTAGTACATTCAAAGTACTAACGCATACTCTTTTGCCTACATGATATCACCATGCAGGGATCGGTGCTCCTCCTCGTTCTCCTCCACGTGGCTAGTTGATATTCCACTGAAGATTACTTTTGGTGAGTTCCCATGTTCCGGGAACAATACTCCTTTGTCTTTCTAGCTTATGATATGTTAAGATATTTTATTATGACATTTCTTCTATTATAATTGAGGGTGAGCTAGGAACTTGTCTTAGCCCCATTAAATCTAATAGTTAGAGGTATTGTTGGACATATGTAAGTTGAAGATTTATTATTATTATTATGATTTCCGCTTTTCTATTTATCATCATTACCTATGAAAGGCTAAAAGAATGCTAAGAGGCTTGTTTGAGGTACTTTCGGGTTCCTCATTCGCCATGTCACGTCTAGGCCCTAGGCTTGGGTCGTGACAAAACTTGGTATCAGAGCCCGAGGTTTTGAATGATCCTTGGAAGTCCAACATGCCGCGTCGAATAGGTTCTTGTTCATGGTTGTGAAGCGCGCCACAATTATGAATAAGAGACTATGAGGCGTTTAGGAAAATTTTCACTTCTTTCAAATTCATGTCGTGCCTTAGAGTGTCCTAAGCTTTCCTTTAACTAACGACCCATTTTGTGTTCTCTAGATAATGACTCATGCAAGACCACCTCAAAGAGCAAGGGTTGACGATGAGGACCAAACTCCTCCAATTCCTAATGCCCAACATCATGAGGATGGGGTAACTCATGCCGAGTTTCGCAGTGTTATTACTTGGTTAGCTCAAGTCGTAGCTAACCAAGGGAATCTAGGTGTTCCTCCTCCCCAAATGCAAAATCCAGCCTCTAGGATTCGGGACTTCCAAAGGATGAATCCTCCCGAGTTCGATGGTTCTAAACTAGATGAGGACCCTATGGAGTTCATTAATGAGGTGTACCGGATTGTGGCTATCATGGGTGTGCCACCAAATGAGAAGGCCGAGCTAGTGGCCTATCAACTCAAAGGTGTGGCTCGAGTGTGGTACGAATAATGGATTGTTGAGAGGGATGAAGAAATAGGGTCGATAGGATGGGAAGAGTTCAAAGGTGCCTTCCTAGACCGCTTCTTCCCATTGGAGCTAAGGGAGGCCAAAATTCAAGAGTTCATCAACCTCCGTCAAGGAAGTATGAGTGTGAGGGAGTATGCTCTCAAATTCACTAAGTTGTCAAAGTATGCTCCCTTCATGGTCTCTGACCCAAGAGCTAGAATGAGCAAGTTTATTTCCGGTGTCTCAAGCTTGGTGTCCAAGGAGTGCAAAACGGCCATGTTGATCAAGGAGATGGATATCTCTCGATTAATGACTTACGCAGAACAAATTGAAGAAGAGAAGCTTAGAGAGTGATCAAGGGGGTTCAAAAAGGCTAGAGTGGATGGTGGAGGGTTTAAACCTCAAAGGTCCGATTATGGTAACAATGGCAAAAGCCAAGGTGGGCAACGATTTATAGGGCAAGGTTCCACCAATAATCCTCATCCAAGGTTCAACAAGGACAAGAGTGGTAAACCAATGATTCCAAGAGAGAATGTTGCTACTCAAACTTTCCCTGCTTGCAAGAAGTGTGGAAGGACTCACAACGGGGAATGCTTAGCTGGCTCCAATGCATGCTTTAAGTGTGGCAAGCTGGGCCACCATGCTAAGGATTGTAGAGATGGTGGTGGTAGGACTCAAGGCCAAATTGTTCATGGTCAACAAGTCCAAGGAGGTGTCCAACGCACCAACCGCTTTTATGCCTTGCATGGGAGACAAGAGGTTGAGGATGCACCCAATGTCATTACCGGTATGTTAAAGGTCTTTTCTTTTGATGTGTATGCACTATTAGATCCGGGTGCAAATTTATCTTTTGTTACTCCATTCCTTGCTAATAGATTTGATGTTTTACCTGAAATGTTATTAGAGCCTTATTTGGTGTCTACCCCTGTTGGTGAGTCAGTTATTGCTAGAAAGGTCTATAGGGGTTGCCTTGTGTCTATCTTGCATAAAGTTATTCCTTGTGATCTCATTGAGCTTGATATGATAGATTTCGATGTCATTCTTGGGATGGATTGGTTACATACATCTTATGCTTCCATAGATTGTAGGAATCGTCGAGTCAAGTTCCAATTTCCAAATGAGCCTGTTATTGAATGGCAGGGTCGTGATTCGGTGGTTAAGGGTCAGTTTATTTCTTATCTTAAGGCTCGCAAAATGATTTCTAAGGGATGTATTTACCATATTGTGAGGGTTAGGGATGTCAACACCAAAAGTCCTTCTCTTGAGTCAGTTCCTATAGTCAATGAATTCCCCGATGTCTTTCCTGATGACCTTCCCGGTGTCCCTCCCGAAAGGGAAGTTGATTTTGGTATTAATATCCTCCCCGATACCCAACCTATCTCTATTCCTCCTTACCGCATGGCCCCAGCAGAATTGAAAGAGCTGAAGGAACAATTAAAGGACTTGTTAGAGAAGGGGTTCATAAGACCAAGTATTTCGCCATGGGGTGCTCCCGTTCTATTTGTAAGAAAGAAGGATGGGTCACTTCGAATGTGCATAGACTATCGGCAATTAAATAAGATGACCATTAAGAACAAGTACCCACTCCCTAGAATAGATGACTTGTTTGATCAATTACAAAGGGCAAGTCACTTCTCCAAGATCGACCTTCGGTCCGGCTACCACCAACTACGGGTAAGGGAGTGTGACATTCCCAAAACAGCCTTCCGAACAAGGTATGGTCACTATGAGTTTGTGGTGATGAGTTTTGGGTTGACGAATGCACCGACGGTGTTTATGGACTTGATGAATAGGGTGTTCAAACCTTACCTTGATACCTTTGTAGTAGTCTTCATCGATGATATTTTAATTTACTCTCGGGGTGAGGAAGAACATAAAAATCACTTGAGAGTTGTGCTTCAAACATTGAGGGATAAACAATTATTTGCAAAATTTAGTAAGTGTGAATTTTGGTTAAAGGAGGTAGCATTTCTTGGTCACGTAGTGTCCGGTGATGGAATCAAGGTTGATCCTAAGAAAATAGAGGCAGTCAAAAATTGGCCTAGACCATTATCTCCTTCAGACATTAGGAGCTTCTTAGGTCTAGCCGGGTACTATAGACGGTTCGTCAAAAGCTTTTCTTCCATCTCATCTCCTATGACAAAATTGACCCAAAAGAAATCCAAATTCATATGGACAGATGAGTGTGAGAAGAGTTTCCAGACCTTAAAAGATCGACTTACCTCTGCTCCTATTTTGACTCTCCCAGAAGGATTAGAAGGGTTTGTAGTTTATTGTGATGCTTCAAAGATTGGTTTAGGTTGTGTCTTAATGCAAAAAGGCAAGGTAATAGCTTATGCTTCTAGGCAATTAAAGGTGCATGAGCGCAACTACCCTACCCATGACCTTGAATTGGCGGCTGTTGTTTTTGCTCTGAAGATTTGGAGGCATTACCTTTATGGGGTGCATGTGGATGTCTATACTGATCATAAGAGTCTTC
Organism: Solanum dulcamara; assembly: GCF_947179165.1. Lineage (NCBI taxonomy): Eukaryota > Viridiplantae > Streptophyta > Magnoliopsida > Solanales > Solanaceae > Solanum > Solanum dulcamara. The sequence goes on from NC_077241.1 coordinate 55,012,119, forward strand.
AATATGTGTTTACCCAAAAGGACCTTAATCTAAGGCAAAGGAGGTGGCTAGAACTCCTTAAGGACTATGACATGAGTGTGCACTATCATCCGGGTAAAGCCAATGTGGTTGCTGATGCACTTAGTAGAATATCTATGGGGAGTGTGGCCCATGTGGATGAAAGGAAGAGGGAGTTGGTGAAAGATGTTCACCGATTGGCTAGATTAGGGGTGAAGTTGGGTAGTACTAATGATGGGGGTATGGTTGTTCAAAATAGTTTTGAATCCTCTTTGGTGGTGGATATTAAATCAAAGCAAGATCTTGACCCAAAGTTTATCGAGTTAAAGAAGTTGGTAAAGGAAAAGAAGATAGAAGTCTTTTCCCAAGGGGGAGATGGGGTTCTATACTACCAAGGTCGGATATGTGTTCCAGATGTTGATGGCCTAAGGAGTTTGATCTTGATGGAAGCTCATAATTCTAGATACTCCATTCATCCCGGTTCAACAAAAATGTACCAAGACTTAAAGGAGTTGTATTGGTGGGGTGGCATGAAGAAGGACATAGCAAGGTTTGTGTCCGAATGTACAAATTGTCAACAAGTGAAGGCCGAACATCAAAGACCGGGTGGCCTAGCCCAAGACATTGAAATCCCAACTTGGAAATGGGAAAATGTGAATATGGATTTTGTAGTGGGTTTACCTCATACCCGGAAACGTCATGACTCGATTTGGGTAATTATTGATAGAATGACTAAGTCAGCTCACTTCTTACCAGTTAAAACTTCCTATAGTGCCGAAGACTATGCCAAGTTGTATATTCGGGAGTTGGTGAGGTTGCATGGTGTGCCATTATCCATTATTTCGGATCGTGGTACCCAATTCACTTCTCACTTTTGGAGATCATTTCAAAAAGGCCTCGGTACTAAGGTAAAGTTGAGCACAGCATTCCATCCTCAAACGGATGGGCAAGCCGAAAGGACGATTCAAACACTAGAGGATATGTTAAGGGCTTGTGTGTTGGAGTTTAAAGGGAATTGGGATGATCATCTACCTCTCATCGAGTTTGCCTATAATAATAGTTACCACTCAAGTATTGAGATGGCACCGTTTGAGGCTTTGTATGGGAGGCGATGTAGATCACCGGTAGGTTGGTTCGAAGTAGGTGAGATGACCTTGTTGGGCCCCGATTTGGTACTTGATGCTTTAGAGAAGGTGAAGATCATTAGAGAAAGGTTGAAGACGGCTCAAAGTCGTCAAAAGTCCTATTCTGACACTAGAAGAAGGGATCTTGAGTTTAATGTGGATGATTGGGTGTATCTGAAGGTTTCACCCATGAAAGGTGTGGTTCGATTTGGTAAGAAAGGGAAATTGAGTCCTAGATATGTAGGGCCTTATAGAATCGTAAGACGTGTTGGTAAGGTTGCATATGAGTTGGAATTACCATTGGAAATGGCCATGGTTCATCCGGTGTTTCACGTGTCTATGTTGAAAAAAAATGTGGGTGATTCTAGTTCCATTGTACCTATGGCAGTAGTGAATATTGAAGAAAACTTGACCTATGAAGAAGTTCCTGTGGAAATTTTGGACCGGCAAGTTAAGAGATTGAGGAACAAAGAAATTGCATCTGTTAAAGTCCTTTGGAGGAATCAACAAATAGAAAGTGCAACATGGGAAGCGGAAGCGGATATGATTAAGAGATACCCTCATCTTTTCCCCTCTACCCAAACCTAAGGTATTAAGTTGTCCTTGCTTAATTACTTGAAATCCTTACATCTCAACTTTTCTTGTCATATGCTTGCAAAATTATGAAATATGTTTTAAACGATATTTTAAATTACATTGTTGTATTAATGATAGGTTGTTTGTTAAAACTCTACTCTACTCAAGCTAAGTCTTTTATCATTCGAGGACGAATGTTCCCAAGGGGGAGATAATGTAATATTCCCTAAAAACATTGTATACGATGTTTCAATTTTCGCCTAAACATGATACAGCCTCTGTATTTTGGTCATAACTCTTTATAGAAATATCCAAATTGAGTGATTCAAATTTCTGAGTAACCACAAGATCATTACCTACAACTTTTATGAAGAACATATTTTAATATTCGGAGGTTAAATAGGTCAAATAAATTAATCTTTGTAAGGCAGGATGCTGTTACGGAAATGAGTGTTTATAGAAGAAAAATCATATCTCACTGTAGGTTTATCCAAATTGGTTGATTCTTGAACGATATGAAACTAGACTTCCATATCTACAATTCTTATGAAGACACTAAATCCTAATAAGAAATTTATCTTATTCAAACGCAGCTCCCAAAAAGAGTATTCTGTCAAAGATAACTCATTTCACCTACCATAGAAAGATCTAGATACATTTGACATCACTCATGACATAAATTGTCCTCCATTTAACATCATCCATGACATCAATATATTCCACTAAATTTTCAGATTTTTATTTTATAATTATTTTATTTATTGTTAGGTCATTTTTCCCACCTATAAATACCCACCTTATTTCCTCATTTTATTCATCAAGCTTTCTCAAGCAAATCTTCTCTCTATACACTTCTTTACACATTCTCAAATATAGTTTTAGTTCTTAGTAGTGAAGAAATACTATTCCGGTGATTCATATACTCCGGGTAGTACACAAAACGTTCCGGCGAGGAGAGAAGCTAGGACTCAAGAGTGTTCATTAAGTCTTTCGGTACCAACTAAAGCTTCGGTCTCCAGGTATGTAAGGTTTCAATGAGAGTATTCCTTCCACTCTCATGTCTAAATTATTTTGATTATATGATAAATTATGTTTATTTTTTTTAAGCTTTACTCTAAATTATGTGGGTGTTTATCCATGGGTTTTTCCACCCATGTAGTCCAAAAACTCTTTCAATTAAATATCTTGATTTCAAGTAATATTTTCTTATGTTAATTCTTAATTTTACTTAATAGTATGAATCATGGTTAAACTAATGATTATTGCTCTATTTTGATGCAACATAATTTCATATGTATGAATTGATGGTTTACAAGTAATTCTTTTATTTATCTATTTAAAAGTTCTTGAAATTCATGGTGGGTTGTTTAAAGCATGATTTTTAATTAATGGATTTCAAAGTATTTATGAATATTTATTTACATACATATTTGCAAGTTGAAGTGATTTGAACCCACCTAGTTTTACTATGTTTTTAATAAAGTTTGACTTAAAAGCTTTGACTCCAAATAAATATTTATGAAAGTAATATCTATGATCAAAAAGGGTGTCTTATGAAATGAAAGAATGATGAAATGATATGAATCATAGATTCTTTATGCAATAAGGACAATTCTTGCATATTTGAATTATCAAATGTTTTAATGAGCTATTCTACCAAATATGATGTTTGAATTCTCAAGTTATATGCTATGAATATTTTGAAGTATTAAACTATTCCGTGGGATTGACTTAGCACCGAATGAGGCATTGAGGTGGGATTCGGTAAGGGAATCCTAGTAGCAACCTCTTGTCTCATTAACTATGTGCCAACATAGGAGCCCTTGTAGGCTTAGGCTAATGGATCCATAAATAGCCCTTAAAGTTAAAGTTAAAGAAATGAATGAAGTTGACGGAGTTCTACCTGGCAAGTAGTCTCCCCGGCCAACGTAGGGGGTTATGTTGGATTCCATGTAATAGCTCGCATGGTCTTAAATGTCGGTTATGGTTAGCTTCCCACAAAATGAATGTTTTAAAGGATATCCATATCATTTATTATGCATGTATTACATTATGTTCCATATTACATAAATGTTATAATATTTTCTCAATGTTCATGCATCCTTACATACTTAGTACATTCAAAGTACTAACGCATACTCTTTTGCCTACATGATATCACCATGTAGGGATCGGTGCTCCTCCTCGTTCTCCTCCACGTGGCTAGTTGATATTCCACTGAAGATTACTTTTGGTGAGTTCCCATGTTCCGGGAACAATACTCCTTTGTCTTTCTAGCTTATGATATGTTAAGATATTTTATTATGACATTTCTTCTATTATGATTGAGGGTGAGCTAGGAACTTGTCTTAGCCCCATTAAATCTAATAGTTAGAGGTATTGTTGGACATATGTAAGTTGAAGATTTATTATTATTATTATGATTTCCGCTTTTCTATTTATCATCATTACCTATGAAAGGCTAAAAGAATGCTAAGAGGCTTGTTTGAGGTACTTTCGGGTTCCTCATTCGCCATGTCACGTCTAGGCCCTAGGCTTGGGTCGTGACACAGTAGAACACCAGTTTCTACAGCAATGGCTACTGCAGAAAAGCCTGGAAAGTTAACTGATATTGACTTCAAACGTTGGCAGAAGAAGATGTTCTTCTATCTGACTACACTCAGTCTACAACGATTTATAAATGAAGATGTTCCTGTGTTAGAAGAAGGAACTCCTGACAACAAAAAGTTTATTGTGACTAAGGTATGGACACATTCTGATTTCCTTTACAAGAACTGCATACTCAATGGATTGGAAGATGGCTTGTATAACTCTTCAGTGTTTGTAAAACCTCGAAAGAACTCTGGTATGTTCTTGAGAAGAAATACAAAACTGAAGATGCAGGCTTAAAGAAGTTTGTGGCTGCAAAATTTTTGGACTATAAGATGGTTGATAGCAAGACTGTGATGTCTCAAGTCCAAGAATTACGAGTCATTATTCATGATCTCTTGGCAAAAGGTATGATCAAATTCAATAGGTATATTGATAAAATTGTTCAATATAGTAATGATTTTAAATTATTCATTGTAGGTATGGTCATAAATGAGACATTTCAAGTAGCAGCGTTTATTGAAAAACTACCTTTTTCATGAAAATACTTCAAAAATTGTTTGAAGCACAAGCGAAAGGAGATGACTATTGAAGACTTGATTGTTCGTCTTAGGACCGAGGAAGACAACAAGGCTGCCAAAAGAAGGCTAGAGGAAACTCAACAATTATGGGAACAAATATTGTTGAAGATGGTCCAAATAAATCAAAAAAGAGGAAAAAACCTTTTGGACCAAAGAACTATCCTAGCAAAAAGAAGTTCAAAGGAGACTGCCACAACTGTGAAAAAAATGGACATAAGGCTATAGAATGTCGTGCTCTCAAGAAGGAAAAGAAGAAAGGTCAAGCTAATATGGTTGATACAAATGGGGATGTTGAAAACTTATGTGCAATGATGACTGAATGCAACCTGGTAGGAAATCTCAAAGAATGGTGACTTGATTCAGGAGCTACGTCGTATGTTTGTGCAGTCCGAGAAGCCTTCGCTACTTATTCTCTTGCCGCACCTGATGGGACTATCTATATGGGAAATTCTGCAACGGCTAAGATTGAAGGATATGGTAGAGTATTCCTAAAAATAACATCCGGCAAGGTGGTGACGCTGAACAAAGTTTGTCATATTTCAGAAATGAGAAAGAACTTGGTTTCTGCCAGTCTTCTTATCAAAAATAGATTCAAGTGTGTTCTAGTTTCTGACAAAGTAGTTGTCAGTAAGAATAAAATGTATTTAGGAAAAGGCTACCTCACTGAGGGTCTTTCCAAACTAAATATAATGGTTGTTGATAATAATAAAGTTCAAGCTTCTTCTTACTTATTTAAGTCAAATAATTTATAAAATTCACATTTAGGACATGTCAATCATAAAATCTTGTGAAAACTGATTAACTTAAATGTATTGCCTAACTTTGAGTGCAATAAATGAAAATATCAAGTATGTGTTGAATCTAAGTATGCTAAGCATCCTTATAAATCTGTTAAAATGAATTCCAGTTCCTTAGAATTGATGCACACAGACATTTATGATATGAAGTTAACACCAACTTGTGATGGGAAAAAGTATTTTATAACTTTTATTGACGATTGCACTAGATATTGTTTTATCTATTTGTTAAATAGTAAGGATGAAGCAATAGAAGAATTTAGACAATACAAAACTGAAGTTGAAAATTAGTTGAATAAAAAGATAAAAATGATAAGAAATGATAGAGGTGGAAAGTATGAATCTCCTTTTACAGAAATATGTTTGGAAAATAGAATCATCCATCAAACTACTGCCCCTTACTCACCTCAATCAAATGGAATTGCAGAAAGGAAGAATCGAACTTTAAAGGAAATGATGAATGCATCACTTATAAGTTCAAGTTTACCAAAAAACTTGTGGGAGAAAGCCATCCTTACAGCAAATCGAATACTCCATAGAGTTCCCCACATCAAAACACAGTCTATTCCATATGAGAAATGGAAAGAAAAAAAACAAACTTGAAATATTTCAAAGTGTGGGGGTGTCTAACCAAAGTTCAAGTTCCTAAACCTAAGAGAGTCACAATCGAACCTAAGATGTGGACTGTATTTTCATTGGATATGCTATAAATTGTAAAGTATGTTGATTTTTGGTTCACAAGTCCGAACATCAGGATATTTATGAGAATACGGTAATAGAATCAGATAATGCTAAATTTTTTGAACATATCTATCCGTATAAAACTAGATTTGAAGTAACTAGTGAACCGTCTAAATGACCTCGACAAGAACCAAAGGAGAATGTACCTAATAAAGAGAATCCAAGGTGAAGTAAACGTCAAAGGACATCTACTTCATTTGGATATGATTTTGTAACATTTCTTCTTGAAAATGAGCCTCAAACATTCAAAGAAGCTATGTCTGCTGCAGACTCATCTTTTTGGAAAGAGGTTGTCAATAGTGAGATTGATTCAATCTTGAGCAACCATACTTGGGAATTGGTTGATCTTCCTCCAGGAAACAAACCTTTGGGTTCAAAATGGATTTTCAAAAGAAAAATAAAAGCTGGTGGAACTATTGACAAATATAAGGCAAGACTTGTCGTCAAAGGATTTAGACAGAAAGAAGGCCTTGGTTATTTTAATACATACTCACCTGTAACTAGGATTACATCCATTCGGATGTTAATTGCACTACCTGCAGTATATAGCCTTGAAATTCATAAAAAATGAATGTAAAAACAGCTTTGTTAAATGGAGAATTAGAGGAAGAACTTTACATGGAACAACCCGAGGGTTTTGTGGTTTCTGGTAAAGAAAATAAAGTTTGTAAACTTGTCAAGTCACTTTATGGACTAAAACAAGCACCTAAACAATGGCATGAGAAGTTTGACCAATTCATGTTGACAAATAGATTTAAGATTAATGAGTGTGATAAATGTGTTTACATTAAAGACACTTCAAACAAAGTTGTCATTGTTTGTTTATATGTGGATGATATACTAATAACGAGTAACGACATTGCAAACATAAATACTACTAAGCGTATGCTTTCTAGTAAATTTGATATGAAAGATCTAGGAGTTGTCGATTTGATATTGGAAATTAAAATTTACAAAACTCCTCCAGGTCTAACATTGTCTCAAACTCATTATATCCAAAAGGTACTTGAAAAATACAAGTACTTAAACTTCAAAAGTGTAAAAACACCAATTGATGTGAACCTTGATCTTGCTAAAAATAAAGGTGAAAGTCAAGCTCAGTTGGATTATGCAAGAGTGTTGGGAAGTTTGATGTACATTATGAACTGTACATGGTCAAACATAGCTTGTGCTATAAGTAAATTGAGTCGATACACGAGTAATTCCAATCAAAATCATTGGATGACAATGAAATGAGTTTTGGAGTATTTAGAACATACAAAACTTTGCTTTACATTACAATAAGTATCCAGCAGTTGTTGAAGGATATATTGATGCAAATTGGATTACTGGATCAACTAAAACTAAGTCCACTAGTGGATATATTTTCACCATTAGTAGAGCAGTGGTATCTTGAAAATCTTTCAAACAAACATTTATAGCTCTCTCTACAATGAAGTTTGAGTTTATAGCCTTAGACAAGGCCGGTGAAGAAGCAGAATGACTCCAGAATTTCTTAGAAGATATTTCATTTTGTCCTAAACCAATGGCTCCTATATGCATACATTGTGATAGTCAAGATGCAATAGAAAGAGCTGGGAGCGTTATGTATAACGGTAAGTCTTGTCACATACGACGAAGACATAACACCGTTAGGCAATTACTCTCTAGTGGAATTATCACAATGACTATGTAAAGTCAAAAGATAATGTCTCGGATCCACTTACAAAAGGCCTAACTAAAGAGGGAGTTGAGCGATCATCAAAGGAAATGGGACTATGACTGAAGACAAATCATTGTGGCGGTAACTCTATCTAAAAGACTGGAAATCCCAAGATCTAGGTTCAAGGAGATCAAACAAAGTGATTGATGACGGTTCAATATTGTCAAAATAATTTTTATGATCCATTTTCATGATGCGACAATGTTCAATAACAAGAATAAGGCATTAAGACCTTTTAATGATATCTAAGTTTGATACATGACATATCAAATGGTGTTTCTATGGGATAACACATTTAGATATCACCTATGTAAGTGTGAAGTATAAGCCGCTTCAAGGAGAATCCGGTAAGGCCAGTTCTCTACGCACTTATGAACCAAGAATGTTCATGGCGGAAACGAACAAAACAATGAGAACCAAAAATAGTTAAAGGGTTGATTGTGTGACTTATGTTATCTAGGTATACACCAAAGCTCAACGGTTCAAAGATATCAAATTTACCGATTGATCGAGTATATTCGATATATATTCACTACGGAAAGTTCAAATGAAAACCTACTTATCCAGATGCAATTAATTCTTACTTACAAATCACAGTTTTTTATGCATATGTTTTAACAATAGTCATTTCCCCATTCATGTGGGGGATTGTTACATTTTAAAGGTGTGAATAGAAAATAAAAGGTTGTCACCTTTTCGAAAGGTTGTGACTTTTCTAAAAAATTGTGACTTTTTAAAGAGTTGTGACTTTTGTGAAATATTGTGACTTTTGTGAATGATTGTGACTTTTTCGATAAGTCAAGATAAATACTTGTTCACACTACCCTTTGTTGTTTATAAATAGAGGATTTTTCTCTCATTTTAATTCATTGAATTCTCCTTCTTCTGCATATATTTTCTTACAAACAAAGTTGAGTCTTTGTGTGATTTTGTTGCTGGCTTTTGAGTTCGCTGAAATTATTGACGTTTGAGGTACCACTACTTCTTTAATAGTTTATCCGTTTTATGTTGGGAGTAAATAATCCTTAGCCTCGGGTACAGTGAGGGGATTAAATTTCTTAAGGACACACAATGAATTCTGTGGACTCGGATACTATATTTTTTATTTTTATATTTATTGTTTCTGATTTGCTAACCTTAATACAGGAGGGATAACAATTTTTTCTTATATTTTTTAATGATTAAAATTATAATGATATGCGTATTATATTACTTCTTCCTTTCTTTCTCTTTTTCTTAGATATATTTTTATATGAAGAAAACTCTTGAATAGTGATACACTTGCGAAGTGGATGTCAATAAGGGTGATGTCTATATGCTTTTGTTTGACTTGAAAAAGAAGGAGAAAGCTCTTGAATAGTGATAAGCTTATAAAGTTGATAGACAATTATGTATTGATTTTATTTTTCTTCTATTTTTTAATAATTAAAGTTGCAATGATATATATATTGTATTCTCTTTTTTTTTTCTTTTTTTCTTATGTATCTCTACGACACCTCTTAAGGTTAATTTTCATATAAACTTCTAATTGTTGTAATTAAGTTTATAATTTCTTTTAGTTCAAATTAGTATTAAGTAAATCTTAAGAGATATCACTTTCTCATGAATTTATCTTAATATGGTTGAAATTATCAAGCACCTTTCACTATTTCGGATAGTATTTATGGTTCTACCTGTTTCTTAGCAACTCGCTTCAGCTATAAGTACTTATTAAGTTTAAAATTTATAAATACTTTCTTTTGATTCAAATTAGTAACTTAATTTTGTTTGGAAGTCTATTAATTACTAATAAAATTTTACAATTTACAATTGATTGGAATACACAGTCGTTGTTAAATTGATATTATAAGAAAGAGTATAACATAATTTTTCATCATAGGGTCGAGTTGTATTAATTTTCTAGACTCCGCAATAATTGTTTAATATTTTTCCTCAAAATTCAATTTAATATATATAATTATGATTCATACTTGTTTAGAGGAAGATGAAAAAGATCGAAATGAACTGAGTCAAATTCAACAATAAAAATAAATAGTAAAAAGTATTTAGTTTTCTATTCGAAAGATTATAAATCAGTGTAAATTTATCACTAAATTCATAATAAGAAGATGATGTATGTTTATATAGTCAAATATATATCCTAATATGGGTAAATAGTCTAAATATAGAGTGAATATGATAAAGGTCATTTTGGATCACAGTTGTTTGAGGCATTTGGCCTAATGTTTTGAAATTAATAGCAATTAATTAGCTGACTTTTTAAGAGCAAGAACGTTACATATATTTTTTTCACATTATAAAAATATTACTCCCTATTTAATTGTAATCATTACTTATTGATATTAAAAGTATATTAATTGTAATTAACAAACCTAAAATAACTCATCTATTCTTAACTTTGAAAAATAGTATATTTATGTAGTTTATTTTATAATCATTATAAATTACAAGAATGTTCTTTCACTTCTAAAGAACATGATCACACATGTAATTTTTTTTCCAGTCGATTTTCTCTGGTTTTTTCTTTCTCGTAGCTTCACCATGGTATTTATGGTATGCGGAAATATGTAGCACATTTACCGAGATGGTCAGACGAATTTTGAAAGAGTTTCGATTTTGAAAGTTGAAAAGTTTGAGCGAAGTCAATATTATATGCAGTTAACATGATGAAAATAATCAATAAATCAATAAATTTATGCCAAATTAGGTTACCTATAACACAAGGATCCTAAATATACTTTTTTCATCAAAAAAGAAGTCCAAATCAATAAAACCTCAACTTTTTCGAGGAAATTTACGAATAAGGAAAGAAAAACAGATGAAGAAATCATAAAAAAATATCGATTTGAGGATTGTACACTAACCCCCATATTATATCAAGAAACAATTGCAAGAATCACTCCATTTCGAGCTCTAGAACTCCCGATATGCTCAAAATATCAAATGAATACACTCTAAATTTATATACTAGTACAGCTCCGTTTGCACCAGAAAATCTATAACTTATATTTTCACTAAAAGAGCCGTAAATCCCTCATACGATAGCGAAATGATCCGATTATTTTTCCTAAATATCTTAAATAATGATACAAAACTGCGCCTTCAATCGAAACTCAATTTTGAACTCGTTCACCCAGTCAAATATTATTTCTTATTTTGCGATAAAAATCCAATCTTGACTTAGCGAAAATGCACCAAACTTTGTAGATAAGTACTATAATTCATGTTCAAAATTTCAAAAATTTTGGAATAATTTTTCGATCCTTAAACAAATAATGAACCTTTTGCTTGCCACAATTCGTTGAAACAGCGCCAAAACACCCAAGAAGCTTAAAAGCTCACCAAAACTCATCTTGAACTTTCCGAACACAAACCAAATATCCTACTAACTTGAAAATGACATTTTAGATTCAATGGAATCGATGAAATTCAAATTTGAGGTCTCCTTGACCTGAAACTCAAAAAGTCGTAACTAAACCAATTTAAACCTCCAAAAAACAAAAACGATCTCGGAACTTCCAAAAATTACAACGAAACCCCTTATAGCATTAAAATCACCTCCTGAAACCATTAGTACCATCAAATATCCAATCCAAGCACCCGAATCCCAAATGTTGACCAAAGTTAAACTTAGATCAGACTTTAACTCAATTTTCAACTTAAGACCTAAATTCCACGTTTTAACTCCAAATCTGATTCCAACAACTCTCCTAGAACAATCTCAACCAAAATTGATGGAATTGGCCCTAAAAAGGCCATTCAGGTTCGTTATCGATTAGGTATTAGTGGAAACATAAAGTATTTTCACATTTTGGAACTGATGGAATTGACGAAATTCTATTTCGAGACTCAAAATTTCAAATGACTTTGAAACTCAAAATTTGACAACTTAAGCCTTCAAAATTCATTTCTCCTGCAAAACCTCAACTTTTCACAAGATTTTCAAAATCCAACTTTTAAACCCAATAAAAAATAACTGAATACGAGGATAGAACGAAAGGAGAGTGTATAGTGATATATTTAAAAGGATAGTACTACAACATAGTGTTAAGGTAGACCTATTATTGAGGCAAGCTCGATATGCTGGTAAGAAAGTGAGCACCGGGCGCACGGCAATAATGAAAGCTCATGAGGCATAAAGAAGTATTCTATATACATTACTTGAGTACCAATGTTCAAGACTGGAGTTGGTAATGTATATTGAGGATTCTAAGCACCTCACGCTTGTATTAAGGTTTTGTACAGGGGTAACCTAGAGTATAGGTGATGTAAAGGAAGATAGAGAAATAGCGCAATATACTAAATAGGTTGGAAAGGACTCATATGCATTTGGAAAGTTAGAAATAAACAGACAATGACAAGGGTACACCCTAAAGGGGGGAAGTGGACAAGAGAAGTACAAGCATAAGAGAAAATCAACTTACACTATCGTATGTAAATGGGAATGCTTAAAATTTAAATGAGACCCCATAAGGGATGGATGCGATCATACCCGCACTAATGCACTAGAATCCATCAAAACACTGAAGTTAAGCGTTCTTGGGTGAGAGTAGCACTGGGATGAGTGACCCCCTAGGAAGTAAAAAAGGAAACGAAACAAGTATGACAAAAAGAGATTATAAGTGCATGTTAGTACAATGACACATATACAACAGAGTAAGCCAAGAGCAGAAAAGGTTGTGACTAAATTGGAACACACCTTGTGTAAATGGCACAAGAATAATTATGCAGCTTATGAGCATTGGCATACTAAGAGTAAGATCAAGTGATTACTCGATAAAAAGAAGTCAGTAATAGCAATGTGATTACTATATTTAGAATCTATTAAAGAAAAGTATAAGATGGTTCGAGGAAGAACTATTAGGATATAATCGGTATTAAGGATAAAAACCATAATGGAGCCCTGACCTCGACTAAAGGAGGTAAGCCACTAGTATAGCGACACTAAGGCATTTTCTGAATTGCTCTAAGTACCTACACATGGTTGTGTAAGGATTACAATATAATGTATGGTAAGAAAACTGGAGAGAAGATCTGAGTAAAAGCGTAAGATAACATACCTAAAGTGTTACAAGTTGGATTAAGAGGAGTTGTATAATAGCTTAAACGAAGTGGAGCATCAGAAGCTTGATAGCCTATCATAGTAAATGGAAATCCCAACTCAGACATGGAAAGCAGTTAATATGGATTATAGTACAGGCTGACTTTGCGTTCTAAGGAGCTATGAGTTCATACGGGTTATAATAGATAGGCTAACAGAAATAACCCATTCCCTTCCATTTATGAAGGCATATTCATCTGAGAGTTATGCGAGATGACATAGCAAGGGGAAAATGAGATTTCACAAAGTTCCCACATTTATTATTTTGAACAAGGGAGTTCAATTTATAGCTAACCGCCGGAGATCATTCCAGAAGGGATTGAGGACACAGGTTCCCTATATCTACAGGAAGTCTAAACTCCTAGATTAGTTGAGTTGATGAATAAAGGACTATGGATGGATTATGAAGAATTCCTAAAGTCCTCGCAAGACCTTATGAGACTAGTTAACATTCTAGGGCGAATGTTCTAAAGGGGGAAAGGATGTTATATCCCACACTTTTAAGCTCGGAATGTCCCTTAAGTTCTTAGAAGTTATCGTATGAGCCGCATAAGCTATGAAACTATCAAACAAATCTAAGAAAGGGAGAACGTAATACTCCATAGTAGGAAAGGTTGAAAATAGGGTCAAGAGAAGTCGGAAGGAGTTGGAGGCCAAGTGCTGAGTCATAGGACTTGAATTAGCTACGTAAACTATTAATTTAGAAGTCTTAATACTTGAGCTACTTGAGTACATACCAAGCTTACGTAGCACGAATTACATAGGCTCTTAAAATAGGATGAGATTATGAACCCACGAGGAAGAGGAAAAGAGAACACATGGAAGCCAATGAAAGATTGCCATGTGAAAGTAGGTGACCCACCTTCTTGGGGTCAAGTAGGTGATCCACCTACTTGAGGGTGGGCCCCACCAAGGACACGTGGCAGCCTAGGATCCTTGACAGGGCTATGTGGCCCAATAAGGGCTTGACACGTGTCACCCTAAGGGGATGACACATGTCACCTCTTGGTAAGACCTATATATGTATGTTATGTGACTCACAACTTCAGTTTCTATCCAAATTTCAGCCTAGAACCAGAGAGAAAATGTGAGAAAGAAAGAGAGAAACCCTAGGGCTAAAGAGAGAGTAGTGGCGGCCTTGGCCAAAAGAAAAGGTAAGATCCGATTTCATTCTGTGAATTAATTATTTAAGGTATGCTATGGTGATATAACGGTGTTTAATAATGGAAATTTCGGATTTGGGGCAGCAAGAAGCAACGCAAACATCCCCTTAATTTTAGCCGCGTCGAGGAGTTCCGAAGTTAATTTTCAGCAAGTTTGGAAAGGCGTTTGTTAAGGTATGGCTTGATTATCTTCTCCCTCATTTTGGTAAAGGTTTCTACACATTATGAAGGTGTTATTAACGTAAAGTTATGGTTTGGAGAAGCAACAAAAAGATACAAATAGTCCGCTAAAGTTTCTGCATGTTAAGAAACTTCCGAGGTGAATTTTGGTGAGTTTTGGCCAATTTTGGGAAAGGTTAGGTATTTCCTTTTAATTTGAACTTTATGGTGTTTTTATAGGTTTTATTATACATCTTTTATGCTTCTGGAAGTGTACGAACTTCGTAGAAATGCTCGACGTTAGAAATAATTTAAATTGAAGTCGTCGTAGCTAAATTAAAGTCGAATAGTGCGTTGTGTTGTGATGCTGCAGCTGCTGGTTGTGTTGTGGTATGTTTAAGGGATGGAACTTGGTTTATTTAGGGCGTGGTAGCTTCTGTTTTCAGATACAAGACCCTCCGTTTTGTACAATTAAAGATTTCACCAAAGAAAGGTTAAAAAAAACCCTATTTTGGTACCGTAGTTTCGAGCGAGTCGTTTGAAGTTTATATTGTGTAATGTTGTTATGTTTTATGTGTGTATGAGCTTATGGTTATGTTTTTGGTTGTCTTCTAAGGTTAGAGGATGAAATTGGGAGTTCGGATAGGGCAAGTGATAGGGGAGATGCTGCCCAATTTTTGTTAACTTCGTAATTACTTAAAAGACTAGTCGAGAAAGGCGAATAAGGAATTGATTCCTACAAGTGCTTGGTTGTGGATTTAGGGGCTGGAAAGTTGGAAGTCACTAACATTAGTATCACTTTCGTATTAAATAGGTCAATGGAGTAACAAAGCAAGCTGGGTTACAATTGAATTACGACAGGTACGTAGAGCTATCCTTCTTTTCTTTTGGCATGTCTTAGCCGTAAGTTATTAATGATATGTATATGATATTTGGGATTCAATCCATTTAGAAAGCCCTGAGCATGAGTCGAGACTCTCGTTTGCTTCTTGATGTTAGAACTCCTGCAATAGCTGAGTTGTTGCCTTTAAGTCGTCTATGTGATGAAAAGTGGTATATGTTAAACTTATCTCTTCTTTACCTTGGAATATCTTAATCTTAAGTGAAATGATATATGACATGTTAGAGGTAATTCCAACTATGAGCTCTGAGAATATAACCCATGACTTGTAGTCATTTCTGAATATTTAAAGTATTAAAGTAGTTAAACTACGACCCTCGAGCTTTCTATATGATGAATAGTGATTGGATGTGTAAGCTCCTAGGTCCGGAGGCTCTTAGGCATACTTGTGATAATGGTTGGAGGATGTTTGATATTTTACCCAGTTTTACGTGCACGTATATGCATATTACATTATATATAGATAGGGCCATCGTACCTCAGCATTATTATGCATTATACGGATTGGGCCGTCGTACCTCGACATTGTTATGCATTATATGGATCGGGCCATCGTACCTCAGCATTATTATGCATTATACGGATCGGGCCGTCGTACTTTGGCATTATTATGCATTATATAGATCGGCCCATCTTACCTCCGCATTGTTATATGAGATATGGATCGGGCCATCGTTCCTCAGCATTATTATTATCATTATACGATATGTGGATCGAGCCATCGTTCCTCGGCCGGTACTCGCTATATACATGGATAGGGCTGTATGTTCCACAGTGCTAATAACATATATATACCTATCATGATAAATGATGTGTTTGTACCATTGAGCCCTCTAGCGAGCTGGGTACAGGGTTGATGAGGGTATACAACTCTATTTTGTAAGATGCAGGTATAGTGCTTTATTAACTGGTATACTTGTTTTCTGCATCCCTATTTCAGTTGTTGTCTTAATTATGATGTTTTATACTTTATATACTCAGTACATATGTCGTACTGACCCCCCATTCTCTGGGGGGCTGCGTTTCATGCTCCTAGGTATAGATGTTCGTATTGGAGATCTGCCATCCTAGGGTTTCCACTCAGCTATGTTGGACATGCTCCGCTGCTCCGGAGCCTAACTACTAATGATGGTTATTTGATGGATATGTTTATTTATTCAAGGGTACGACGGCGGCTCTATCCCGCTATATGATACAATTATCACTCTTAGAGGTCTGTAGACATGTGTATGTGGGTTATTTGTAAACTTGTCTCAGTTGTGCTCCTACGATGTATTGCAAATGTTTTTATGTTATGGCAGCCTTGTCGGCTTGAATGCCCTTTCCTGTTATGATACAGGTGAAAAAGGCTACAGTTTTATGAATTTTTTTTTGACCCATTAGGGTTTTTGTGTATAGTATCACATCACACGCGGTTCAACTTGAGTATAGCTGATAGATAGACATAAAGGGGTCCAGGTCAGACCCTAGTAGCGGCCTACGAGGTTGGGTCGTGACAATCTTATCCTACCAAAAAGGGCAAGGAGCGGTATATACAATCCACCATTAAGAATCCATCCATAGAAGTGAAAACACGCCATAAATCATAGATATATAATCATACACTAAAACATGTCTGAAACAAAGTAGGTGGTCATGTAAGAATATACAGAACTGAAGTCAAATATCATAAGATATTCCTTCCATAGTTTCCATAACACATATTTCTGTTCGCCTAACTCCACAATCAGCCAACCTGGTCTCATAATAATCATAGACACACTCGATTTATGAACTTTCTCATACTCTCTACAATACTCCAGTGAAACTAACACTATCAACACTACTAAAACATCATAGTCACACCGGCTAGTTACTTTACTCTCAGACCGCCACTAGCATCCAGGTTTTCTGAGCAACACCTTGTTTTTCCCAAGATTTAAAACTATGGACCTCTCTCTTTCCATTTAAGCATCCCATGATAGGCACGGGGTCTCAACCAATTGTTAAAACTCTAAATTTCGAATCTCATTAAGATAAAATTATTGAATCATGACCAATATCAATTTCACGCAATCTTACACTTACCAAATTTCAACTACTATTCAATAATCATATACATCATTCCATACTTAGAGGAACCTTTCCTCACCTCGATAATTCGGTATACTATGAACACATGACTCAATACCAAATGCTTTTATCATCATTATTTTCTTGGCCAAGTATCCACAACATATTTCCTTTTAACTTAAATCAAGCTTGTCAAATAAAACATTGAAATCTTTTACAACCAAAAATAGTAAACTCCACAACTCAACCATGCACAAGTTCTTCCAATTCATACTGTGACAAAAACCAACCACCACAAATATAAACTTACGATGAAAAACTTGAAATTTCAATTCAAATCGTGTAAACCAATCCCTTTATCAATCGACATTACCCCGTACCTTGAAGATTTTATGCAATCATATACCTTAGCTTATTATTAGACACTTATACGTCGAACTTACTCTGTCCCTCATTAGGAACCCAAATTGTGCCAGTTGTTAGAATCGAGATCACTATAGAACTTACCACAATACTAGAATAGAATGTCTATAGACTCCTCTCTCGAAGCATGTTCAATTCAACTGATGAACACCAGATACTATTTCCATAACCAGAACAAGACAGATGAAGCCATATGTTCCTGAACCCAACTTTAGATATAACTACGCTACTCATCAAGTAGTAGCAACTAAAATCTTAGATACTCGCAAGCTATCATTGTCATACT
Organism: Solanum dulcamara; assembly: GCF_947179165.1. Classification (NCBI taxonomy): domain Eukaryota; kingdom Viridiplantae; phylum Streptophyta; class Magnoliopsida; order Solanales; family Solanaceae; genus Solanum; species Solanum dulcamara. The sequence continues at coordinate 55,030,311 of NC_077241.1, forward strand.
GGATCCCCTTAATCGAAAGCCATCACCATATAGTTATATCCTAATCAGAGTCCATCCCAAACTACTATTACCATGCTCGGCCACCCGTTCCATCATCACAGAGTTAACCTTATCATCCAGGTGATACCTCAAACTTGTTATACTATCTAATCCCATAAATTAACCAATTTCCATATGTATTTTCTTGTTGGTACACTCACTTGCCTTCATGCAAGTATACTTGACAGAACTTTCTCCACACATAAGCTTATCCTTTCAATGTCAATCCACTCCTTTTGGCTCATAAAGGACTCACCAATACCTAATTATATCCTCAAAATACACGTTACCATTCAAACATATTAATTCCCCACTAAAGATCCAACACTATAATTTTTCTTATAAATCATGCCTAACTCCAACATCCGTAGTAACAACCAGTTGGTTTCTCAAATGTGAATGCAACATTACACTTCATTGACCGAGTAGGTAAAACAACTGATAACACCTCAATAACTAGTATTCGCACTTGCCAATGTATGTCTCTGTTCCCATATATCACTAGTACCATACCATGAGAGCCTGACAGATCCACCATTAAAATACATCATACCCACCAAAGAGATCATTCCCAGATGGTCTATATCTTTCTATCCATTACGTCACTGCCATAAATTATCAAAATATTTCAGTCTCTAGCCGAAAATGATATGCATCTTTTTGTAGGCCAGGTAGATACCAGATGTAACACAACCTATAACGTCACCCAAGTAAATACAGGTATCGCAGAAATATACTTATCATAACCCTTCCTGATATACATCCACTCTATATAATCGCCGTAGAAATTTTGATCTCGATTGGCACGATGTTATCATCATAATACAGTATGCAACATATTCCTTTATGATGAATTTCATAGTCTGTAGTCCCCAAAGTCACAGTGCTCTCGCATACTCATTCCTCTTATTATACCATTTTTCATTGTCAAACCACTTCAGATGTCGAATAAGCCACCCCAATGCTATTTTGTTGTTACTGAATAACTAACCAAATAGTATGAGATGTTCATGAAGTCTCTTAAAAATTGTTCATCTTTCAATGCCATAACCTCGAAACATATCATTGAACAACAACTTACTCATCCCTTTTGAGTCGTAGAGCATTCCAAGTCTGACTACATATCCTTCCCATAATTATATCACTTCCACCTTAATGCCATATCTGACACTAACACTAAGTGATGAAACCTCAATTTCTCACACGGAGGACCAAGCATGATTCATCACTATAAGAGAGAGGATATAGTGAAATAATAGAAATTACATCGAATCAAGGACATACGATAAAGAATAAACAAGTGAAGGTATTTTCCAACAATCTTCAAAGACTCTCGAAGATAAGTACAAATGTCTCTGTAACATTCCTCGAGACTCTACTTAGACTTGGCTTATACACGTGAGACCTATGAACTTGGGGATCTGATACCAATTTGTCATGATCCAAAAATCGGATGTGATGATACTTGTCCTTACCCACCAGACAAGTCAGCCTAAACTCAATAAATGCGGAAGGTAAAAATAAAAGACATTTTGGATAAATAAATATAGATAAAGAGGTAACTTAGTCAACTACAAAATCTCTAATGGACTGGTTATTTCATATACAAGCCTTCTAATTACAAGATATGAATTCAATACAAATCTCAATATTTGTCTCTAGAATAGAACAAAGTAATAAGTAAAGAGAAATACGAAAGATTGCCAGCATCAACAACTACTTCTCGAATCACCTTAGAAACCTCAGATTAAAATAAGAAAAGATGGATCACTGTCCGGGCTTAGAACCTGCACAAATATAGTTAGAAAGGAGTGATTACCAACAACGCGGTACCCAATAAGTAAACAACTAAGACTTTGCTTAAGCAAAGCTAATAAAATACACGTACTCCTTCCACACCATCAAACCCCCAGACAACAACCTTTATAGAAATCAACACAATCTAATAGTTCTAATAACATAGTATACATATACCTCAACAACAGTACTATTCAATTCGCAAGCAAATCAGCATAATCAATAATACAGATCAGGAAAATATCAGAGGTAAAACCATCTACAATGACAAAAGATGTATAACGCAATGAAATGCAATGCAATATCACATATCGTGATGCATGTCTTCCCTAATGATACACATCCAATGAGACAAGTGACGCTTGCTCAGTTGGTTAAGCACCTCCACCCACGACCGGTAGGTCCTGGGTTCGAGTCACACTAGAGGAGAAGTGTGAAAACACTATAAATCCTCCAAAATGGGAAAGAAAAAAAAATAAAAAATAAAAAAATACACATCCAATGATTACCTCAGATAGGAACTCATGAGGGCCTCATATAGACCATGTATCTGTCGGAAAAGACCTCGTCTATAACATCCATCAAAAAATACCTTGATAGCCGAAAAATACCTCAACCATAATATGCATCAAAAAATACATTGACCGCCAAAAAATAGCCCGAATAATCATCTCGACCAGTAGAAACCTCGGTCCCAATATCCAGTATCTAACTCATATCACTTCCTTAGCCTTCACAGATAAGTGTATGCACAAGGAATAAGTGAAAATAGAATGGATATTCACATATAATGTCATATAGTCCAAAATCACCCAATTAATCAATATTATATCAAAAACATATAAATATATCCAAATATTCATAACAAGTACAAGGTTCTATCACATTGAATACCACATGTCATCTCATCTCCATTTTTTCATTTATTACCCCACTCTTTATCATCAAGTTCATTTGAATATCAATAGTTCTTAACACAACTTTCTATCATTCCTCAACACGTAAGATGCGAATACATGATCCTACAAGCTTTAGAATAGGTTTAGAATTTCACTTGTCTCAAATTCGATCCCACTAGTCTAAAACTTGAGCCTTGCCCTTGTATTGGTGCACCAAATCAAAATAATCTATTCAAATATGCAATTCCAATAAGGACACAAGTCTAACAATACCCAAATCAATATTTTTGAAAATCTAGTCGAAACTGATCTGAAATACCCAAAAAATCCAATTTCAAAAATGATAAGAAATTTTTACATGAAAATGATCCTTGAAGTATTTAGAAACTAATGTTGAAAACCAATTTGAATTTGGGGTGGAAATTAGCCCTTAAACACCAATTTTACTAAATTTCACGTTCTTGAGAAAACCCAATATCTGAATGCGAAATCCCGACTCAAATATGAATTATTTTTTTAAAAAAATATCTTACCCATGTTTAGTAAAGTTCAAATATGAAATTTCATAAAAAATGGAGTTAAAATCGACTTTGAAATCCTCAATTTAGCAAACTTTAGCTTTAACGGAAAAATTCAAATTATACACGGTTAATATGATGAAAATAATCAATGAATCAAGAAATTTATACCAAAATCATATTACCCATAACACAAGGATCCTAAATATATACTTTTTTCATGAAAAACAGAGTCCAAATCTATAAAACCCCAATTTCCCCAAGAAATTTATAGATAAGGAAAGAAAACCAATTGAAGAAATCATGAGAAAATGTCGAATTGAGGATTGCATACTAACCCCTATATTATATTGAGAAGAAATTCGCAAGTATACTCCTAGATCTAGAACTCCAATATGCTCAAAATACCAAATGAACATAGATTGAAATTTATATACTTGTATAATTGTATTTGCACAAGAAAATCTGCAACTTATATTTTCTCTAAAAGAGCCGCAAATCCCTCATACGATAGCAAAATGACCCAATTCATTTTTTATAAATATCTTAAATAATGATACAAACCTTCTCCTTTCATCGAAACTCAATTTTGAACTCATTTTCCCAATCAAATATCATTTCTGCTCGATAAATAAATATTTCTTATTTTGTGATAAAAGTCCAGCCTCGGCTTAGCGAAAATGCACCAAACTTTGCAGATAAGTCCTATAATTCATGCTCAAAATTATAAAGTTTTGAAATATTTTTTTAATTTTTCAAACTAATAATGAACCGTTTAGTTGCTACAATTTGCTGAAGCATCGCCAAAGAACCTAAAAACTCACTCAAAACTCATCATGATCTTTTCTAACACAAACCAACTATGCTACTAAACTGAAAATGACATTTTGGACTCAATGAAACAGATGGAATTTGAATTCGAGGTCTTCTTGATCGGAAACTCGAAAAGTCACAACTAAACCAACTTAGGCCTCAAAAATACCAAATTGAGCTCGGGACTTCCAAAAATTATAAAGAAGCCCTTTCTAGTGTTAAAATCACCTCTTGAAACAATTGGAACCATAATAATCCAATCCAAGCAACCGAACCCCAAACTTTGATCAAAGTCAAACTTGGATCAAACTTTAATTTAATTTCCAATGTCAGACCTAAATTCCACATTTAAACTCCAAATCTGATTCTGAAAACTCTCCTAGACCAATTTCCATATTTAGGAATTGATGGAATCGACGAAATTTTATTTCGAGACTCGAAACTCCAAATGACTTCAAAACTCAAAATTTGACAACTTAAGCATTTAAAACTCATTTCTCTAGCAAAATCTTAACTTGTCACAAGATTTCTGAAAATCAAATTTTAAACCCAATATAAAATAACTCAGGACAACTGATGGGATGGGTAAAATTATAATTTTATCTAAAATATCAAAAATAACCTTTAGGGTAATTACAGAGGCTTAGCCACATCAGTGAGAAAGGACTTAATGTTACCCAAGAAGAAATTATTGTCATATTTCTAAAGTGATAAACTAGAAAAGTCTGAGCACTTCTTGGATGGAAAACTAAATAGAGTTCCTTTAAGTCTAACCCTCCTTCAAGAGAGACAAAGCTACTTGAGTTGGTGCACTCTTATTTATGCGGTCCAATAAATACAAGGACTCTGGGTGCTGTACTCTGTTTTGCCACTTTTATTGATGACTGCTCAAGAAAGCTTTGGGTCTATGTATTGAAGATTAAAGACCAAGTGTTAGGTGTCCTTAAGAAGTTTCAGGCTTTAATTGAAAGAGAAACTGGAAAAAAACTAAAATATATTCGTACTGATAATGGTGATAAATATTGTGGACCATTTAATGAATCCTACAAGAATCAAGGTATAAGACATCAAAATATTTCTCCTAAGACTCCTTATCTTAATGGGTTGGCTGATAGGATGAACAAGACCTTGATGGAAAGAGTTAGATATTTTCTTTCTAAAGCAAAGTTGCCAAACTTCTTTCGGGGTGAAGCCTTATTGATCGCTACACATGTTATTAGTTTATCTCCTTCAGTTATTTTGCAAAGTGATGTTCCAAATAGAGTTTGGCATGGAAAAGATGTTTCCTATGACCATTTGAGAGTATTTGGTTCCATAGCTTTTGTACATATGCCGAAAGATGAGAGGTCAAAGTTAGATGCCAAGACAAGGCAATGCTTCTTTGTTGGATATGGCCATGGTGAATTTGGTTACAGGTTATATGATCCAATTGAGAATAAGCTTGTGAGAAGCCCTGATATCGTCTACATGGAAAATCAAACCATTAAAGATATTGACAAAGCGGAGAAGTTAGAATCTTCAAGTTCTGATGGTGTAGTCCATCTTGATCAAGTTCTTGTATGATGTTGGTGGGCTTGATGATCATGGTGATGCTCAAAATCAAGTCCCTAATCAATATATTAATGTTGATGATAACAATGATGTTGTTATTGATGATACTCCTACTCATAAAGTCGTGGATAAATCAAATATTCCTCTTAGGAGATCCACAAGATAACATATTCCTTTTTCTCGTTATTTACCTAATGAATATGTGCTACTCACTGACGGTGGTAAACCAGAATGTTATGAGGAGGCCATGGAAGATGAGCATAAGGATCAACGAATTAAAGCCATGCAAGATGAGATGAAATCTTTTTATGAGAACCACACTTATGAGTTGATGAAATTGCCTAGGGTCATGAGAGCTTTAAAGAACAAGTGGGTGTTCAAAGTTAAAGTTGAAGAACACAGCTTGAAGCCCAGATACAAAGCTATATTGGTTGTTAAGGAATTTAGTCAAATAAAGGGTATCGACTTTGATGCAATACTTTCTCCTATTGTGAAAATGTCCTCGATTCCTACAGTTCTTGATTTGGCTGCTAGTATTAATTTAAAGGTTGGACAGATGGATGTAAAGACAACTTTTCTTCATAGTGATCTAGAGGAGGAGATTTATATAGAACAACCTGAGGGTTTCAAACTATATGGCAAAGAAAATTTTGTGTGCAAACTCAAAAAAAGTCTCTACGAGCTAAAGAAAGCTCCTAGACAGTGGTATAAGATGGTTGTATCTATTATGGGGGAGAAAGACTACAAGAAGACTTTCTCAGATCACAATGTTTTTGTATAAAACTTTTCTAACAATGATTTTATCATCCTCTTACTATATGTGGATGATATGTTAATTGTGGGCAAGAATATTTCCAATATTGACAAGTTAATAAAAGAGCTATGTAAGCCTTTTTCCATGAAAGGCTTGGGTCATGAAAAATAAATTTTAGGCATGAGGATTACTTGTCTCAAAGATGAAAGGAAGATTTATCTGTCTCGAGAGAAGTACATTGAATGTGTACTGGAGCGCTTCAACGTGAAGAATGCTAAGTCTGTTAGTACACCTCCTATTGGTCATATGAAATTAAGCAAGAAAATGTGTCCTACAGCTCAGGAAGAAAAAGAGAGAATGAACAAATTTCCATATTCCTCCGTCATTGAAATTTTAATGTATGCAATGGTATACACTTTACTTGATATTGCTCTCACAATTGGTGTTTTCAAAAGATTTATCGACAATCTAGAAAAATAATATTGGGAAACTGTATAGTTGATATTCAGGTATCTAAGAGGAAACTCAGATGAATGCTTGTATTTTAGAGGATAAAATTCAATATTGAAGGGCTATACAAATGTTGATATGATAGATGACCTTGATAATAGAAAATCCACTACTGTATATTTATTTACTTTTTCAAGGGGAGCTATATCATGGCAGCCAAAATTGTAAAAGTGTGTTGCACTGTTTGCAACTGAAGCTAAGTATATTGCGGCTACTAAAGTTGGCAAAAAGATGATATGGCTCAAGAAATTTCTTCAACAACTTGGCTTGCATCAGAAAGAGTATGTAGTCTATTGTGACAGTAAAAAGAAAATAGACTTGAGAAAGAACTTTATGTACCATAAGAGGATAAATTTCATAGACGTGAGATATTGCTAGATTCTAGAAAAGATAGAAGACGAATCTATGAAGGTTGAAAAAATCTCTACGAATAAGAATTCCGTTGATGTGCTGACTAAGGTGGTAACAAGAGACAAGTTTGAATTATGAAAAAAATTATTGGCATGCACTCAAACTAGAAGCTTGGTGTTAGCTCCTTTTGGTTAATGAGTCTGGAGGCAGAGATTTGTGGGGTCCATCCCCATTTATTGAAGTCAAACAATACTGCAACTAACCAAAGCAAATAATATATTTAAAAATGAAAATCTTACCAAAGAAATTTGCATAGTTGAAAAGGTTGATACTTTGGTGTCTTTCATGATGTCACTAATGACATCATAGGAACAATTTTTTCCTAGAAAAGGATCACTAAAATCTCATTGTTACATACACCAATTCACTAAGAAAGTAAAGTATTTTGAGAGCTGTGAGATTTTCTTAGAATATATATAATAAAATGATATGTGAAGAAAAATAGAGTGTGAGCGATATTTTAGTAAGGTGCTAAATTAAAAGAGTGTTATACTTTTTGAGTGTGTAGTAGTCATTTTGCGTATTGTGTTATGACTATACAGTGTAAAATTCTTTTACTATAGTAATATCGGTTGCTACTCTTGGTCCATGGTTTGTCCCTTATTTAAAAGGGTTTTCAAGTAAAATTTTTGGTGTTATTATTTTTTCATTTTATTTCATTATTTTGATAAAATATATTTTTATTTTTGTCCGTATTTTCTCAACAACCTGGTATCAGAGCAAGATTTTATCCAAGTAAACTCTATGGTTGCAGCGCATTCAAAACTTTCACATCAGAAAAGATTTACTTTGGTTTGTAATAACCATATATTTTTAGGAGAAAACAATGAAAGCCAATACTAATAGAATGGTTACTTTGAATGACGTTAATTATTCCATTTGGAAGGGGAAAATGGAATATGTACTTTATGTCAAGAATTTTTATCAACCAGTCTTTACCACTGTAAAGCCTAATAATAAAACAGATGAAGAGTGAAATCTGTTGCACAGAATAATTTGTGAATTTATTTGGGAATAGGTAGACGATAATGTGTTGAACCATATTTCTGAGGAGACACATGCTCAAACCCTATGGTAGCATCTTAAAAATTTGTATGTTCGAAAGACTAGGAACAACAAAATGTTCTTAATAAAGCAGATGTTAAGTTTAAAAATCATGATGATTTTCTGATGATAGATCACCTAAATAATTTTAAGGGAATCATGAACCAATTATTTGCTATGGGCATTCAATTTGATGAAGAAATTCAAGATTTGCTTCTACTTGGTTCCCTACCAAACGCTTGGAAAACATTTAGAATTTCATTATCAAATTCTACTCAGGATGGGTATGATGTCTATGGATTCTGCCAAGAGTAGTGTCTTGAACGAAGAGATGAAAAAAAAATCTCAAGGTTCTTCTTCGTCGAATGTCCTGGACCGTGGCCTAGTGTGATCTCTTTAGTGATATCAGTTGGTCCTTTTGGCCCATGATTTTTTCCTTAGTTAAAAGGGTTTCTACGTAAAATTCTTTGTGTCATTATTTTCTCCATTTTATTTTATTATTTTAACCAATTATATTTTTTTGTGTTTGTCTGAATTTTTTCTAACACCTAAGAAATTAAGATGAGATTCAATTCATTTGTTGGAAATTTAAAAATTTAGAAGGTAAGAGTTGAAAAAGATCAACATTTGATCAAATATGATTTAAAATTGGTATTTTGATGGTTCCAACATATCCAAAATGTCACTTATGATCTAAGTTATAGCATATTTGGGTTATCTTCACACCATTATGAACGAATCACACAGATCCATTCAAAAATTCAAAGGTTATTGCATTTTGGTGTCACAACTTAAATTTGGTGTATGATAATTGACTCTTCGTGTTTGTGATGGGTTGTTCGCGATCGTGAAGATCCATAATTCGGTGCATCGCGATTACATAGGCTCATTATTAGAGTCGAGGCCTAAATTTGTCTTGTATTTCACATTCTCGAATGGGTTCGGATTGGTTGATCATGATTGCAAAGATGAGTTCCGCGATCGCGATGATTAGTGTATTTGGCAGAGTGTTAAAACCCCAAACTTTAAGTTATATTTTTATTTTTATAGCTTGAAAGGAAGTATGGTTTGAAGAAGTCAAAAAGGAAATTATTAAGATTTTTTCATTTGGTATGAATCTAGGCCATTACTTTCGCACTCCTCATTATTTAATTATCAATTTAACCTTTAAATCATTGTTTAAATTGTCAAAATAGTGATTTTTGGACTAAAGTTATGAAAAATATTTCAATAATTTGAAGGTCGATTTGAGCTCTTTTTTGGATGAAATTTTAGATCTATATTTCTTGCATTATGGGTAACATGATTTTTTCTTTTAAAAATAGTTTTGCCCTTGTGGGTTTGGGGTTGACTTTTGAATCCAAAATAAAAGTATAAAAATATGAGTGTCTATAAATTTGTTTTCTTATGCAGATTATGTACTTGATTAGATTGATCTTGTTCGAAGGCTTTGAGGAAGAGAAAAATCATAATTTAACTTTTCAAGCTTCATTTAAGACAAGTTGAAACTATCTTTGACTCTTTATGGTGACTATGTATATGCATAAGAGGTACTGAAAGTTTATCTATAAATGAGATGATGGAAATTTATGTCGGGTACCTATGTCATGTAATTGATTTATCTGATTATTAAACTTGCTTGGATTGATTTCTTATCTTGATATTACGTTTTACATGACTTTTTTGCCATGCTGGTTGATGATTTTACTCCCCTTTATAGATTTGTAGTCAATTTATGATTATATCTTGTTATAATGGTTGTTTTAGCTATATTTTGAATTGATATGAGGTATTTATATGGATCGAGTGATTGAAATAACTTCCAATGATAATGTCATGACCCAAGACTAGAGCTTAGATGCGACACGACGAATGATACACCCGAAGACACCTTACCCAAGCTTCTTAGCATTCATTATACTTTTCATAGGTGATGATATTCAAATAATAAGTGGAAGTAAAAAGAGAAATGTGAATAAGGGAGAACATCATAAATTAAGAGTCACTTCAACTTCAAAACATCATATAACTATGTCCAAACATACCTCTACTAAAGCCTTGGCGGAGAGCAAGACATGTTCCTAGCTCACCCTCATAATAAATGGATATAAGTACCGTAATAAGATTCAAAAAGTCTTTACATACCAAGCTAGAAAAGGAAAGAATGTTGTTTCCGAAATATAGAAACTCACCGAAAAGTGGCCTTCAATGATCTCTACTAGCCACGTGGAGGAGAATTAGAAGGAACGCTAGTCCCTACATGGTAATATCATGTAGGCAAAAGAGTATGCGTTAGTACTTTGAATGTACTAAGTATGTGAACATGAATTATAATGAAAAACATTAAGACATGTATAAGTAAAGTATATAAGTGAGTGCATGCATAAATAATCAAGTAATAAGCATTTAAAACATTCATTTGTGAAAAAATGACCATAACCGACATTTAAGACCATGCGAGCTATTACATGGAATCCAACATAACCCCCTATATTGGCAAGAGGAGACTACTTGCCGGATAGAACTCTGTCAAATTCATTATTTCTTTAATATTTAGGGTTATTTCTGAATTCACTAGCCTAAGCCTACAAGGGCTCCTATGTTGGCACATAGTTAATGAGACAAATGATTGCTACTAGGATTCCTTTACTGAATTCCACCTCAATTCTCCATTCGATGCTAAGTCAATCCCATAGAATTTTTCATATAATAAGAATATAGTCATTTACATAGCTTTTGATCATGAAAACATTAGTCGGTAGAATAGCTCATTAAAACCTTTTATTTGATTCACACAAGTGAGAATTGTACTTTAACAAGTCGAATACATCATTTTATGTTCATTTCATCATTTTTTTCATTTAATAAGACTCCTTTTAATCATAGACATTTACCTTCATAAACATTCATTTTGGAGTCAAAACTTTCAATTCAAATTTCATCGAGAATATAGTGAAACTAGGTGGGTTGTATTCAATCCACCTTTAAATGATTTAAAACAATGCTAGCATGCATGGGAGTATTGGAATGCATCAATAGAACATATTTAAAGTAACCCACCAACATACTTCTTAAACCCTTTTCATACTTCCATATAAGGACCTTTTACTTAGCCAACCATTTCATGAAATTAAGAGACAACATAAGCTAAGATATGTAAATAAACTTCAAATAATCAAGAATTTATACATATGGAATCATAATATGAAAATCCATAAAAATCCACCATTCAAATAGAACTACGGAGTTTAGAAAATATTTGGGATCCATGGGTGAAATAAACCATGAATGAGATCCACATACCTTGGGTAATAAAACCCTAATGTAATCTTGGAAATAATAGAGACTTGAAGAACCTTGAATGAAACCCTAGACCTTAAAGAAGAAACCTTTGGGAGCACTTGAGAGGAGAGGATTTTGTGTTTGAGTATATGTGTGAGAATTAGAGATTGGAATAGCTTATGATCCTTAGATATAGTCAATTCAGTCCCCAAAAATACCACACTTTGGTTATAAAACACAAAAAAACCAAAATGCCCTATTAAAACTGACTAGACTGTGCTTCAAGGAGGACCCATCACGGTCCATGGTGCTCACTACGACCCATGGTGGTGTCCTATGGTAAATTACTTGGGAGAGGAAATATTGTGGTTTGTAGAAAAGTCTCTAAATTTCCTCCACAGAGACATTCACGGTCTGTAAACCATATCCATGGTGCAGGACCAATAGGAGGACTTAGAGGAGTGACCTCCATGGAATATACAATGGTCCATGAAGACCTCCATGGCTAGTGGTGTTTATTCATGATCCTTGACTTAGGAAGGTTTTTGAGGCCTTAGGTGAAGGTTCACCACGGAGGGGACTACGGTCCGTAGTGCTCAGCATGGTCCCTCGTCGTGGTCCCATCCCTGCAGGTCTGGGTTTCTACATAACCACCACGATGGCTCCCCACGAGGCTTAGTGCATACCACAACCAGTGATGGTAGGAGTTTCCAACTTACAGATTCTTACAATATCTCTCTCTTAGGAATATTCATCCTCGAATAAAAACCAATAGCATAGAAAAAGACACGTAATGAGGACTAGTAACCCAACATAATACAATGACACTTGGAAATGCATAGAACAAGAGATCTTTAAACTTAGCATAAAACATGACTTTAAAATTTTAAATTTATGAACATGCATGCATATGAAGACTTAGGAAAATCTGAAACGTAAGAGTCTTAAACATTTGAGCACGAATAACTTAGTGCTTTAGACTTGAGTAAATGGAAAAAGATGAGGATATCACTTCATCATATCCACTTTCTCTTCCCATGTAGCACTTTCAACTTATTGATTTCTTTAAATGACTTTGACATAGGCAACTTCTTTGTTCCTCAACATATTAACTTGCCGGTCCAAAATTTCAACCAGGACCTCTTCATAGGTCAAGTTTTCTTCAATAATCACTACTTCCAATGGAACTAGGATCACCCACACATTTTATTAACAAAGACACATGGAATACTGGATGAACCATGGCTATTTCCAATGGCAACTCCTACTCATAAGAAGCCTTTCTAACATGTTTCAAGATTATATAGGGCCCTACATACCTAGGGCTCAATTTCCCCTTCTTACCAAAATGAAATACAACCTTCATGGGTGAAACCTTCAAGTACAACCAATCATCCATATTTAACTAAAGATCCGTTCTCCTATTATCGGAATAGGACTTTGGGCGACTTTGAGCCAACTCTTCTATAATGAATCTCACCTTCTCAAAATCATGAAGTACCAAATAGGGACCCAACAAGGTCATCTCACCTACTTTATACCAACCAACGAGAGATCTACATTATCTTCCATACAAGGTCTCAAACGGTGCCATCTCAATACTTGAGTTGTATCTATTATTATAGGTGAACTCAATAAGTGGTAGCTGATCATCCCAACTTCCCTTAAACTCCAACACATAATCCCTTAACATATCCTCCAATGTTTGGATTATCCGATCAGCTTGCCCATAGGTTTGAGAATAGAATGCGGTACTTAACGTCACCTTGGTACCAAGATACCTTTGAAATGACCTCCAAAAGTGAGAAGTGAATTGGGTACCATGATCCAAAATAATTAACAGTAGTACACACAACCTTACCAATTCCCGAATATACAACTTAGCATAATCCTTGGCACTATAAGAAGTCTTGACCTATAGAAAGTTAGCCAACTTTGTCTTTTTATCAACAATCACTCAAATTGAGTCATGATGGTTCTGAGTATAAGTCAAACCCAGTACAAATTCCATGTTCACAACTTCCCACTTCCAAGTGAAAATTTTAATGTCTTGTGCTAGTCCACCCATTCTTTGGTGATCGGCCTTAACTTGTTGGCAATTTGGGAATTCTACCACAAACCTTGGTATATCCATTTTCATGCCACCTCACTAATAGAGTTCTTTTAAGTCTCGATACATTTTTGTCGAACCAGGATGAATAAAGTATGAATTATTATGAGCCTCATTCAAGATCAAGCCCCATAGGCCATCAACATTCAAAACACATAACCGACCTCGGTAATGTAGTACCCCATCTCCCCCTTATGAAAAGACCTCTACTTTTTTTATTTTGCCAATTTCTTTAACTCTACTAATGTCGGGTCAAGGTCTTGTTTTGACTTAACATCCACTACCAAAGATGATTCAAACCTGTTATGAAAAAACTACGACACCATCATCAGAACCACTCAAATTCACTCTTTATCTTGCCAATCGGTGAGGATCCATCACCAATTCCCTCTTACCTTCATCAGCCTGAGCCACACTCTCCATAGATACTCTACTAAGCATATCGGCAACAACATTGGCCTTATCCGGATAGTAATGCACACTCATGTCATAGTCATTGAGGAGTTCAAGCCACATTCTTTGTCTTAGATTGAGGTCCTTTTGGGTGAATGCATATTTGAGACTCTTGCGATTGGTTAACACATCCACATGCAACCCATGAGGTAGTACCGCCATATCTTTAGAGAAAATACAACAACCGCTAACTAACGATCATGGGTAGGGTAGTTATGTTTGTGCACCTTCAATTGCCTAGAAGCATAAGCTATAACCTTGCCATTTTGCATCAAGATACAACTCAAACCAATCTTTGAGGCATCATAATAAACCACGAATCCCTCTAAGACTTCTAGTAAAGTCAATATAGGAGTGGAGGTAAGTCGATCTTTCAAAGTTTAGAAACTCTTTTCACACTCATCCATCCATAGGAACTTTGCCATCTTTTGAGTCAATTTCTTCATAGGAGATGGGATAGAAGAGAATGCTTCAGTGAATCTTTTATAGTGCTCGGCTTGACTCAAAAAACTCCTAATGTCTGAAGAGGACAATGGTCTAGGCCAATTCCTCACCGCCTCTGATTTCTTAAGATCAACCTTGATTCCATCACCGGACACTATGTGACCAAGAAATGCCACCTCTTTCAACCAAAATTCTCATTTACTAAATTTGACAAACAATATTTTATTCCTCAAGGTTTGAAACAAAACTCTCAAGTGATCCTTATGTTCTTGCTTACCCTGAGAATAAATCAAAATATCACCGATAAAGACTACCATAAAATTATTAAGGTAGGGTTTGAACACATTATTCATTGGGTCCATAAACACCATCGATGCCTTCATCAACCCAAAAGACATCACTACAAACTCAAAGTGACCATACATTATTTGAAATGTCATCTTGGGAATATCATACTACCTTACCCTTAGTTGATGATAGTCAGACTGAAGATCTATTTTAGAGAAATGACTTGACCCTTGCAATTAATCAAATAAATCATCTATCCTAGGGATTGGGTACTTGTTATTAATTGTCACCTATTGAGCGTGTTGTTTGAGTGCTGGGGATGATATACATTGCATTGGATCATTATTTTCTCACGAATATAGTCAACCCTGGTGTATGTATTGGTTCGTGGATTGGTTTGAGAAAGTTGGGTTGTAACCTAAATTATTTCATATTAATTTTTGAATGGGGGTCGTACTACCTTTATTACTACTATTTTTAGTAGACTAGACGCATCAAGGATTCGCTCATTTTATGATATTTATTCGAGGCATCGAGGATGAGCTCATTTAACTATATTGATTCGAGGTATCGAGGATGTGCTCATTTTATGATACTGGCCTGATCATAGAGATTTATGACCCTTTTTATACTGATTTGACTTTTTATCTTTAATCACCACAACAAAGCAAACTTTGATGATCATATATATAGATTGATATCTATATTGATAAAAGACCTAGATCGGGACTAGACAAGTATATAAGGACATTTTTAATCCACCCATGGCAATCCCAGAGAGGTGTATTGGTCCTACTTCCTGACCTAGAATAGAAGTAGGTGTATATATCTTGGTGTGAGGCACTTGGAATTAATGGTACTACTGGTTTATTTTCATAATTATCATCCATATATGCATTGCCTATCACCAGTATAGTTGTTTGTACCTGTCGGTAGTATGGGATGTTGTGCGAGTTTACCTATTTATGAGTGAACTTCCTGGACACATAGGGGCTTGGGAATTATTGTCTTACTATTTGCGAACTTGTGGCGGTATAAAGGGTGTTCTTTTGTTTGAAGGTAGTTATTGCTCTTGTTCTTATTTAGCTAACTTTTATGTAGGGATTTAGTTGATATGGTCCTTTGGGCCTTTATGTGGTATCTGTGCTTACTTCTATTAGTAGGGTTTCACTAATGGTTCCCCTTTCATAGTGTTTCGTCGTGTTTAGGTCTTGGGATGGCACCACCAGGTACATCCTTGGTTTTCTTGATTTTTCCTTATCTCTCTGTTTCTTATATCTGATGCTATTTATTATAGGCTTTCGTATTATTCTTACTAGTTACTTGTGATATATACTCCTTGCTTATATGTTCTTTATACTTGCTTTATCTTTGGAGCTCAGTTGGCCGATGCCTACTAAGTGCCACTTATTTGTACTCATACTATACTACTGCACCCTGCAGATCATAGTAGGGTTTTTACTACTGCTTTGGATATCATGCGGAGTAGCCCTTGGAGTTTGGAGACTTGGGTGAGCTCTTGGTGTTCGGAGTTGCCTATCTCCTTGTATCTTTGCTTGGACTGGTCTTTATTTTATATTCAGAGATAGTTATGTAAATATTATATTTGTATAACCTTATACTTCCATATTTGGTTTAGTAGCTCGACTATTGACTGATGCCAGGTGTTGGGGTTTATCTTATTGTATTGGTACTATTCTTTCTTAATTATTATTATTATTACTATTATTTACTTCTTTTCTTCTGCTTGTGATGGTCTGTTTCCTATGGTTCTGAACTGTGGGATTAGGCTTACCTACTGGTGGGTTGATAGTAGGTGCCACCATGACTTGAGAAATTAGTTCGTGACAATTGCTCAAACTAAACTCTTGCCACGCCCTTGAGTTGATAGGTCACTAGCTTGGCCATTTTATTTGGAGGCACACTCATGATAACCACAACTCAATACATCTTCTCAATAAACTCCATAGGGTCCTCATCCACTTTCAAACCATCAAACTCGAGCGGATTCATCATTTTTGAAGTCTCGAATCCCAAAAGCCAGAGTAGGCACTTGAAGAGGAGGAACAATGCCTTGATTAGTTTGGTTGGCTATGGCTTGAGCCAACAAAGTGATGATGTTGCAAAATTCCACAAGTGTCACTCCTTTCTCATGATGTAGAGCTTTAGGAACCGAAGGATCTTGGTCCTCATCATAAGCTCTTGCTATAGATTGAGGTGCTCTTCTTCGAGGCATAATCTAGAGAATACAAAATAGTTCATTAGTTAGAGGAAGTTTTAGGACACTCTAGGGCACACCATGAATTTGAAAGAAGTAAAAACTTTCCTAAATGTCCCATAGTCTCCTATTCATAATTGTGGCACACCTCGAGTTCTGATACCAAGTTTGTCACGACTCAAACTTTGGGCCTAGACACAACACGACGAATGAGACACCTGAAGGTACCTCACCCAAGCCTCTTAGCATTCATTATGCTATTCATAGGTGATGATATTCAAATAATAAGTCGAATTAAAAATGGAAATGGTACTAAGGGATAACATCATAGATTAAGAGTCATTTCAACTTCAAAACACCATACAACTATGTCCAAACATACCTCTATTAAAGAGTTGGCGGGGTATAAGACATATTCCTAGATCACCCTCATAATAAATAGAAATAATCACCGTAATAAGAATCCAAAATTCTTTAGATAACAAGCTAGAAAAGGAAATGATGTTGATCCTGAAACATGGGAACTCATCAAAAGTAGTCTTCAATGATCTCTACTTGGCATGTGGAGGAGAATGAAGAGGAACGCTGGTCCACACATGGGATATCATGTAGGCAAAATAGTATGCGTTAGTACTTTGATTGTACTAAGTATATGAGCATGCATTATAATGAAAATCATTAAGACATTTATAAGTAAAGTACATAAGTGAGTGTTGCATGAATAATCAAGCAATGAACTTTTAAAACATTTATTGGTGGGAAAATGACTATAACCAACATTTAAGACAATGCAAGCTATTACATAGAATCCAACATAACCCCCTACATTGGCATGGGAAAACTACTTTCCGAGTCAAACTCCATCAACTTCATTCATTTGTTTAATATTTAGGGCTATTTATGGATCCACTAGCCAAAGCCTACAAGAGCTCCTATGTTGGAATGTAGTTAATGAACAAGGGGTTGCTACTAGGATTCCCTTACCGAATCCCACCTTAATGCTCCATTCAGTGCTATTTCAATCCCACAGAAGTTCATGTAATAAGAACATAGTCATTTAGATAGCTTTTGATTATCAAAACATCATTCGGTAGAATAGCTCATTAAAACCTTTAATTTGATTCACACAAGTAAGAATTTTCCTTTCGTAAGTGGAATACATCATTTCATGATCATTTCATTATTCTTTCATTTCATAAGATTCCCTTTAATCATATATATATTGACCTTCATAAACATTCATTTTGGAGTCAAAATTTTCAATACCAACTTTATTGAGAATATAGTAAAAATAGGTGAGTTCTATTCAATCAATATTTAAATCATTTAAAATAATTCTAGCATGCATGAGAGGTTGAAATGCATTAATAAAACATCTTTAAAGCAACCTACCAACATACTTCTTAAACCCTTTTCATAGTTCCATATAAGGACCTTTTACATAGCCAACCCTTTCATGAAATTAAGAGTTAATATAATCTAAGATAGGTAAATAAACTTCAAATAATTATGAATTTATACATTTAGAATCATAATATGAAAACCTATCAAACTCCACCATTCAAATAGAACTATTGACTTTAGAAAATACTTGGGCTCCATGGGTGGAAGAACCCATGAATGAGACCCACATACCTTGGAAAATAAAACCCTAATGCAAGCTCTGAAATATTGGAGACTCGAAGAACCTTGAATGAAATCCTAGACCTTGAAGATGAAACCCTTAGGAGAACTTGAGAGGAGAGAATTTTGTGTTTGAGTCTAAGTATAGGAATGAGGGTTTGGAATAGCTTAGGGTGATTAGATCGACCAAAATGTCCCTATTAAAACTGACTGGACTGGGCTTCATGGAGGACCCATTATGATATGTGGTGCTTACTATGGCCCATGGTGGTTTCACGTGGTAAATGATGCGAGGAGGAAATCTTAGGATTTGCAGTAAATTCTGTGAACTTCCTCCAAGTGTACCTTCACTGTACGTGGAGGTAATCACGGTCTATGAACCGTGGCTGTGGTGCAGGACCCATAGGAGTGACCACCACAATTTTGGAAGAGCTCCACAACCCATGATGGTCATTTGTGGTCCCTTCCTTGGGAAGTTTCCTAAGGCCTTAGGGAGGTGTTACCATGGAGTGAACTACGGTCCGTGGTCCCTTCTCTACAGGTCTGGATTTATGAATCACCACCACAATGGCTCACCACGAGGCGTGGTACATACTACGACACGTGATGACCATCCGTGGTCATCACCTAGTGCTAGTTTTCTGCATTTGTTTAGAATTTCATCCTTTGTTCCTCATTTTTGGACTTTCCAACTTCGAGTTCGAGGTCTTACAGATAATAGAATTAAGTTACTCAATGAGATTGTTTCCTTGAAATATGTATTTGTTATTTGGTATTGGCACTGCACGCCCGCACATTAGTATTACATTTCACTATGATGAATTTTCACTTCTACACATTATATACAACAAGAACAACAACCCAGTGAAATCCCACATCGTAATTTGCAGGCCTACACATTATATATCATCTATTAATCGGTGATGCACGCCTGGACAATATTATAGATCAATCACAGTGAAATACCATATAGTATATAAACCTCTTGAGTCCCTCATGGATTTCATCAAGCTACATTATGATAGTGAGTGTATATACAATATTTGCGTTACATTCATTCATCATGCTTTACTTGGTTCTTGTTGAGATTGTTGAAATTATGTTCTTAAGTATACTGTTTGCTAATTTGACATTGATTGAGAGTCTAATATTGTATAAAATACTCCATTGTTGATTATAGTTTTTGGTTTAAGTTGACTGTAACTATTGATCTTGAGATGTTAACTAAGCATTGATATTGTGTTGAGCCTATTGTTGTTGTCTTTAGCTACTAGTATGTGTTTTCATATGATTGACATGATATTTGGAATTAAGTGTCCAACATGGCAGTATGAGATTGATCCTCATCATCACTTCATTTCAGACTAATTTGATGATTTTATTGTGTACATCTATTTTTTCACTCACTCTATACTTATTTTTTTATGCAGGTTCTCTGGTCTAGGTTTGTGTGGTGATTGAGTATCAACCTTGAGAAGATTTTTTGAAGTTATGAGTGAGCTACTTTTGTTTGGCTATATTGGAGTCTAGTTTTATTTCATGTTACTGTCTTTTTTTTGATAGCTTATAATATTTTGACTCATAAGTTTTGGATCTTAGCATCTCTTGTAGTTGTGTAAGTTATATTTAGATTTCAAATTTTTCAATGTTTACTTTAAAATTTTATATAATTTTATTCTATTCTCGTCTTAATGATTAAGAACTAATGGAGTTTGCCTATAAAAGAAGAATAGGTGCCCTCATAGCTATTTAATGTTTTTGAATCATAAAAGTTGATGTAGTATGTAATTTGAAATGACATTGAAGCACCTCATGATTTCAAGTCATTGGTCATCTATCACATGTTCATATGGATTATGTTCGATTATTATTGTTCATTCATATTTTTCATATACTTAGTGCAATCCATGTACTAACACATACTTTTTGCCGATATTGTATCATAATGAATGGTCCAACGATCATCACTCATACTTCACTCGTGGCTAGATCTTGAGATACTATTCCTATTTATTGGTGAGTCCTCCTATTTCGAGGACATAACATTTATGATATTCTTTTATGTCTGTGACTTTTTTATTATATTGGTATGCTTGGAACTTGTCCTATACCCCGTCTAGGCTAGTAAGGGCATGTTAGATATTTGATGTATCGCTAAAATACGACACTTACTATATTGAAAACATGGAATTATTGTAAGTTCTCAACCACATTTTGATAGTTTGATAGGTGTTTTTAGTTAGTTTTCAGGGAATTGTAGTACACTTGGGTTGATAATCTTTGGCTTGGTTTATGTGGGGATTTGATTGATTTTGGAGTAAGTTAGAAGCTTGGTTTTGAGGAGAGATCCCAAGGAAAACAAATTATGGAAGAAGTGCTAAATTGACTTGAGCTTGGCAAGGATTTGCAATAACTTGAAAGGAGAACTCAAAGAACGTACTCTACCGGGCCTTGACGTATCTTGTACTGGACACTTGGAGGTGAAAGCTGCATGCTTGAACTAAGGGTGCACACTACGAGACCTTTCAAGGGATTTGGTGAACACCACTGGCCGTGAAGGGAAGCCCTCCATCTATGAAGAAGGCAGCCACCAAGAAAAAGCCATCAAAATGGCCAAAGCAAACTTCACGGACCTCACCACGAGCTGTCGTTTTCACCACTGGCTGTGGTGGGTGCCATGGTGGGGTGGTATTCCATAAAATACCAAGGAAAACACCAAGGAACACCACCAAGATCCATGGTTCTCACCACTGGCTGTGGTGGTGCCCGTCCAGAGCAATCCGAGCCCAACAAAGTTTGATACTCCTAGTTAGTTAAAGATTAGAATTCAACTTCTATAAATACCCTATTTTGTTCTAGTTTTAAGGAACACTTCTTGTATTCTTTTCCAACATTTTTACTACTTATTGAAGGCTAGAATACACAACCAAAAACTATAATTTATAGTTGGATTCATTGATCAAAAGCTGCTGGATAGATTTGGGAGCAAGAATACACAACTTGGATTCTTTGAGTTCTAGTTTTCTGATTTGAATCTGTCTTATTATTCAATTGTTAGTTTGATTTATTGGTATTTGTAAGCCTTGTAATACATATTTCATTCATATTTTGTAGATTTACTTATCATAATTATACAAGGCTAATCCCACAACTAGGGTTGTGGGAACCATGATGACTTAACTAGAATAAGCAAACGTAGGATTGATATTCGTGATTTATTTTTGAATGTATTGTGATTTCTTTGTTCAAAATTATTTCTTAGTGAGTGCATGCATTAAAAACTTTCCTGTATTCATTTCTTTCTCGGGAGGGAGTTACTGATTAGTAAAAGAATATCACAATATAAATTCAAAGAGTCTGGCTTCGAAAGAAGGGATAAACTTCTTTTGAGAAACTTGAGACAGAGAGGAGATAATACTCTGGGATCCAGGGCGAGGGTTAGTATAGTGTAGATTCTAAGACTAGGAGAAAATGAAGGAAATACAACTAAGAAGGACCGGGAGATGAATTATATGTTACCTAACTCGCTAAATTTTGCATGCAATACATTGAATCAATATCATGAATAAGAATTGTCTAGTAGGTCAAAAGTCTTGTTTACTTTTTATTAATTTATCGTTTTTTCTTAAATCACAATCAAAACCCTCACTTTTACTTTATGCATCTTTATTTTCGGGAAATGGCTACTAGGACTGAATAAGTGATAGCTAATAGTTTTGTTTCAACCTATTCCATGTGGGTTCAACCCCAACTCTTATTTGGATAAAATATACTACTAAAGATCGCCTATATTTCTTTTGAGAGGTATAATTAAGTGTTAACAAAATGACATCATTGCCAGGGAATAGGTCTTTGAAATAGTCTATTAGTTGCTTGTTCAGTTGTAATTCTATTTTCTAATTATACTTTTGGTTTCTTGTTTTTGATTTTGAAGGAAACAGATAGTGCATGCCAAAAACTCATAGCGTGGGTGAGCCATTCCTTCCATACGATCCTGAACTGCAAAAGTCCATTCACAAAATAAATGCGCAAAAACGTGAGGCGCAAAGGCTGAGAGAGATTATTGAGAATCAAGTTAGGAAAGATGCCCAAGTTGATGATGATGATGATACCAATGGAACATGAACTACTGGAGCTATAGTTCTCCCACCAATCCCTCATGGCATTAAGTTCACTATTACTAGCACCATGCTGCAGATGTTGAAACTAAGAAAAGGGTATTTAGTGGAGTAGAAAGTAATGATGTTAACCAACACTTAATGAATTTCATTGCCACTTGTAAGTCATTCGAGATTCTTGGGGTTAGCCAATCAGCTATACGACTATTTCTATTTCCAATGTCTTTTTTTAGGGAAGCAATAAAGTGGTTGAATGAGATTCCTCATGACTCTATCACCACCCGAAGGGAGCTGCGGGAATAATTTCTAGAGAGGTTCTTTCCATCATCTAAAAAGTTACAATTCAAGGATTAGATTAGTTATCACAAGTAGTTACCTACCGAAGCAGTGCACGAGACTTGGGAGAGATTCAGGCAGAAGCTAAAGCAGTTTCCAAGCCACAACCTAGCTGATGAGCACTTGAAGGAGTTATTCTACAAGTCTTGCAACTTTGTGACCAAACCAGTTATAAATATTGCTTGTGAAGGTTCATTCATGTCCAAGACATTCTAGGAAGCCATAGCTATATTGGATCAACATGCAAATAACAAATGGGCCTAGTATACTAGAGATTCAGACTCTACAGGGTTCATCTTTGAGATGTTAGTAGAGCAGATGAAAGAAGAAGAAGAGTATGACCAAGACATAGCTCACATACGGCCTTAGCTGGATCTATTCACCAACTGCTTGTTAGATGGAGGTCTACAAAAGGTAAAAGTTGTTGATACTGTAGGTCTCTATGATAATCTACCAAGTAAGGAAGATGTAAAGTACATGAATAACCAAGGGGTTTTCTGAACCTACAACTCTGGAAACCAATGTTAGAGATTTCAAAGGGATGGATACTATGATAGGGTAGAACAATACGATATAGGTAACTAGCACAAAAAGGATTAATACAAAAATGATCAGAGCGGTATTTATGTTCATTCTAGAAACAGAGATAGAGGTGGAGCTGGAGCAAGCAACTCAAAAATGGTAGAGATAATGACCAAAGTGTTAAAGAAAATTAAATCTACAGAAGCTAGTGTCAAAGAGCTAAAGGGAAATATATCCAAAATGACCCAAGTGTTAGAGTCTTAATCAACCTCTATCAAGTAGTTGGAGGAGAAGATTGGGAAATTGTCATCCACGATGAATCAAAGGAAGAATGGTGCACTACCAAGTGACATTGTTCAAAATCAAAGAATCGAGAAATAGTGCAGTTTGAGGATGTCATGCCGCGACACTAAATCAGGTGCTTTATGTGAGGCAACCCATGTGGATAATTGATGAAGTCTGAGTAGGCAGGTAACCTACTACTGATGCCTAGGGTATCACAGGTATGATCACTTTCCTTATTTTCAATTTTGGTATTTTTGAGTGCATTGGGGACAATGCACAAATTTTAGTGGGGAGTGGGCCATCTTGAAACCCTTTGGAGTTTTTCTTGCCATGTTTCTTTTTGCTAAAGGTGTATTATCTATTAGAACTGGTATGTTTAGGTTGTTTTTGTGAATGCAAGTGTCTATATGAGTTTATAGTAGACTATGAATTGAATAAGAAAAGGTCCTTATTTAAAATTTTTGAGTAATTGTGTGATTGCTTCTCAATTGTGATAAATGATTTGCTAGTATCTTTGTAACATCGTAGATAGTGATTTTTTTGGTCAAATACTGGTTATGATTATGGTGATTAGTACCAAATATCGTAAGATCAGTGCCATATGTGTGTGAGCTAAATTTGTGTGGTTTGATTGATGTATTTATAAGGTAGAACTTGCCTGATTAGTCTCACTAAAATAATTTGATAGCTGGATTAGGACATGATCATAGGACTTTGTTGATAATGAGTCACTTAGACTAAAATTAACCGACCAAATAAAATTGTACCTTTGAACCAAAAGCTTGAGCTTTAAAACCCTTCACCAAGGATAATGCGTACCTCAACTTAGTCTAAAAACCTAAGTTGAGGGTGGCTAGTATAAGGGGAATCAGTTTGTGAACATTTATCTTGGCCTTGGTCCCTCTTAGGAGATTATGTACTTCAACTCAGTCCAAAAACCTAAGTTGAGAGTGAATACCATAAGGAAAAATAGAAAAGTTAGGGTATGAAAATAATGGCAGGACAAGAAGAAAAGATAAACATAGGTTGTGGCCGTGAGTGAAAAAGAAATTAAGTGCAATAATTAGTCAAAAAGATAGAATGAGATTTAACAAAAGTGGAAACCACTCCCAAGAAAAAAATATGAGAAACTATGGGAACAACAAGAATTTTGGGGGTTGAAAAAAATAGCTAAGCCAAAGTAGCGTTTGGAAGGGCAATACAGTCACTTTTATCCTAAATGTACCCAACCTGATCCCAAGCCTATGTTACAAACCAAGAAATTCCTATTGTGATCCTAAAAAGATTATTCGAGAATTGAAGTGTTAAAAATAAGGGCAAGCCTATGGTCTTTACAGTTTCATTATTTAAACTTCTTTTGAAAGTGTGAGTATTTCTGTTCCAATCTCTGTTTACCCTTTATACACTGTGTGAGAGACTTCTTTGTGGTAAGGGCACTATGATTGTGTTGTTTGGTTGCTATATTGAGTAGTATGTGATTGTTCACATTGATTTGGTTAACTAATATTGGTACAGTCTTATGAAGTAATCCTTGCGAGATTGGTTAGAGATGAGTGCATTGCATAAGTGAAGTTGGGCATGAGATTTATGTTATAGGGATGCTATATATTTCCTATGAGTTACTTGTATTTGTACATCATTTGGTTTTATGTTGTGTTATTGCTTAAGGACAAGCAACAATTTTAAGTTGAGGGTGTTGATGTGTCACCAAAATATGACACTTACGATGCTCAAAACATGGAATTATGGTAAGTTCTCAAGCACGTTTTGTTAGTTCGATATGTGTTTTTGGTTAGTTTTCAGAAAATTGAAGTACACTTGGGTTGATGATAGTTGGCTTGGTTTATGTGGGGATTTGATTAATCTTGGAGTAAGTTGTAATCTTGGTTTTGTGTAGATATCACAAGGAAAACAAATTATGGAAGAAGTGCTAAATTAACTTGAGGTTGGCAAGGATTTACAACAACTTGAAAGAACTCAATGAATGAACTTCACCGAACCTTGACGTATCTTATACTGGACACTTGGAGGTGAAAATACATGCTTATATAAAGGGTGCACACCAATAAATCCTTTAAGGGCTATGGTGTACACCACTTTCTGTGAAGGGAAGCCCTCCATTCGTGAAGAAGGCAACCACCAAGCAAAAGCCATCAAAATGGCCAAGGCAAATTCCACGGACCTCATCACCAACCGCGGTGCTCACCACTGGCCATGTGGGTGCCATGGTGGGGTGTCCTGATAAAAAAATGCCAATTCAAACACTAAGGAACACCACCACAACACATGCCATGGAGTTTTCCGTCCAGACCAACCCGAGTCAAGCAAAGTATACTTCTCCTAGTTAGTTTAGGATTATGATTCAACTTCTATAAATTCCCTATTTTGTTCTAGGTTTAAGGAAAAATTTTCCTATTCTTTTCCTTTGTTTTTCATAATGTTTGAAGGCTAGAATACATGACCAAAAACTATAATTTATAGTTGGATTCATTGATCAAAAGCTGTTGGAAAGATTTGGGAGCAAGAACACACAACTCAAATTCTTTGAGTTCTAGTTATGTGATTTGAATCTATGTCTTCTTGTTCAATTGTTAGTTTGATTCATTGTTATTTGTAAGCCTTATAATACATGTTTACTTCATATTTTATTGATTTATTCGTCCTAAATATGCAGGGCTAATCCCACAACTAGGGTTGTGGGAACCATGGTGACTTAGATAGAATAGGAAATTATAGGATTGATATTCGTGATTTATTTTTTCATGTATTGTGATTTCTTTATTCAAAACTCTTTCTTAGTGAGTGCATCCATTAAGAACTTGCATGTATTCATTGCTTGCTCAGGAGGGAGGTAGTAATTAGAAAAAGAATATCATAACAGAAATTCAAAGAGTCTGGCTTCAAAAGAAGGGATAAACTTCGTCTAAGTTATTGAGACTGGGAGGAGATAGTACTCTGAGATTCAAGGCGAGGGTTAGTATAGTATATATTCAGAGACTGAGAGGATATAAGTCAAATACATCTAGAAGGTTCAGGAGGTGAATTAGTATAAGACTCTAGAAGTTGGAGAGTTGGAATCTAAAATAAATCCTCAAAAAATATTGACTGACTTTAGCCTTTGAGTCACTACGACTTATAGACAGTTCTACGACTCGTAGGAAGAGTCCTGAGGCTAAGTTTCAGAAGTCCCTCTGGGTTAAGTGAATGATTTGATAGGATGGTCCATAGAAGATGTTACATGTCGTAAAAATGACCTATTAGCAAAGTTCAGTGACTCAAAAATTAGGCCTTTTCCCAGACCTATAGGAAAAGTCATTTTGACGACCCGTCAATCCTTCTACAACTCGTAGAAAAGGGACTCGTAGGGTCAAGTTTCAGATTTAATGAGGGGTATTAGTGTTATTTTCCAAGTTCAGTTCAATGAAACTAGAAACAATTAAGGCCAAGTTCAACCCTATAAATGCCCAATTCCTTACAATTCCCTCAGTCACAAGTAATTCTCCTAAAATTCTCTAAGGCAAGACCAAAGAATTCTCTCAAGGTTTCTCTTCAAATTTAAACTAGGGTTTTTAGATTTCTTCAAGATTCTTCTTCAATTCTTAGTGAATTCACTCAAGGTGTGTGGGGATTGATCCAAGGATTTCTTTAACCCATGGAGTTCTAATGTTTGTTCATGTTTTTATTCAATTTCAATTGAGTTATGAACTCTACTTTTGATGAATTGCATTGGGCTGATTTAATTCTATTTGTAGATGTTATCAAGGATCATTATATGCATGTTTTCATATGAATTACATGAATTTAAGTTGAATTATGAATGTCCCTGCATAAAGCTACTTTTAAGTTATGATCATGAAAGTTAAAGATGACTTTATGAGTTGATCATGAGTTTAATGATTTTCAATAAAAGTCTCTATGATTGAAAGTAGAGATTATGATTGTATGATTAAATTTATGATGATGATCAAAGTTAAGATCAAAAAATTTATTATGGTGTGATAAGTCCAATTCTCACACAATCATGTTAAAGATGGTGATAAGTACAATTCTCACCGAAGTTATGAATTCTTATAAATGACTAAGTTAATGAGATATTCCTAATGTTTTATAAAGATGGATTTGATAGGAAGTTACAATATTTCCCTATTATGTTATGATCATTTTTTATTAGTTTCCGTTGGGATATTGACTAAGAACCAAGAGGGCTACTAGGTGGGGTTTGGTTCATTAATACAGTTAGTTACCCAAGGGAATCCTAGTAGCAACCTAAATTCCCAAACTATATTGCCTGCATAAGTTGCCTTCATGGCCTAACTAGTGGATCCTCATATAGCATAATTGAGTTGAGTTGATATAAGTACCATGATAGAGTATATACTGGCAAGGTAGCCTTCCCCTTCTCTATGAGCGTTTCATCGAATTCTATGTAATAGCTCACATGGTCTTAGATGTTGGTTAAAGGTATTATCCCACACAAGTTGAATGTCAAGTTATGAGTTCATGATGAGGTTGTATGATAGGCATTGACCATGACTTTTATGTGTTTTTAAATGTTTTAAGCCTTACTCATGTTCATTATGATTGGTCATGCATCTTATGACATATTGATTATGTTCCTTTACTTATTCATGCATACCTCACACACTTAGTACATTCAAATGTACTAATGCGTATTTTTCCTACATTATCTCATAATGTAGGAAAGGACGACACAAATGACCATCCTATTTATGGCTAGAGTTGCCCTAGATTCTCAAGGAGTTGGTGAGTCCTTATTCTATCAAGGACATGAATTTTATTCTTGTTGTTGACTTGAATTTATTCTATTTTTAAGGTGAGCTAGGGGATTTTCCTAAGCCCCCATCAACGACCAAACTAGAGGCATGTTTAGACGGCTTTATGATGTAGTTTATATTAGAAGTCTATTGAGTTGATTTCCCTTAGGACCACCCCTTTAAATTAATTGATTCTAATTATATATTATTATCATGCTCTTTACCTTATGAATGCAATAAATGATAAGATGGCTTGGTTGGGGTCCTTCACATCCCGATCACTTATCACGGCTTGGTCGTAGTTCGGGTCATCACAAACTTGATATTAGAGCATAAGATTTAGAATAGTCCTACGGAGTCTAACATATCACATTAAGTAGAGTCTTATTTATTGGTTTGAATCGCACCATATCTATGATTAGGATGCTACGAAATGTCTTAGGAAAAGTTTAACTTCTTTCATTATCTATGTCGTGCGGTAGAGTGGTTAAGTCTTTCCCTCTAATGCTTATTCTTTGGTATTTTCAGAATATGCCTCTACGAATATATATCTCTAGAAGGAATGTGGTTGAAGAGGAATAACAAGCTCCGAATGACTGTTTTAATGATCAAGTTTCTAATGTAGAGCTCTTAGTGGCTTTCCAAGTACTTGCATAAGCCATTATGGCATAAGTTAACCGTGAAGTGGTTGTTCCCATGAACTTGAATATTGGTACAGTGGCCACTAGAGTTCTCAATTTCATGAGGATGAATTCTTTAGAGTTTTGGGGTTCTAAAGTTTATGAGAATCCACAGGAGTTTGTTGATAGCATCTATAAGATTGTTGAGATCACGGGGATTAGCCTAGTTGAGAGGGAAGAGTTAGTTACTTACCAATAGAAGGGTGTTGCTTATATTTGGTATGACCAATGGAAAAGTGAGAGGCCTAGGGAAGCGGATCTTATGACTAGGGACAAGTTTAAAGGTGTGTTCCTTGATCGCTTCTTCCCATTGGAGTTGAGGGAGGCCAAATTGCAAGAATTATCAACCTTAAGAAAGATCGTATGAGTATGAGGGACTATGCCCTCAAGTTTACTCAGTTGTCAAAAATGCTACATCTATGTTTGTAGACTCAAGAGCATGTATGAGTAAGTTTGTATTAGGTGTGTCAAATATGATCTCAAAGGAGTGCAATATGGCTATGTTGATTCGAGAGATGGATATATCTAGACTCATGACCTGTGTGGAGAAAATAAAGGTTGAAAAGATAAAGGAGAAGAATAAGGAGTCCAAGAGGCCAAGGATAGATGGTGATGATTTCTTACATGGTAAGTTCAAAGGTGGTGGACGTCCTCATTTTCACCCAAAGTACTTCGGCCAAGGGTCTTCTAATTCCACAACTGAAAGGTTTGACAAGGATGGGGTGCCCAACCCTAAGCCTCAAGAAAGTGGTCCTATTAGCTAAGTTACTCCCGTATGCAAAAAGTGTGGTAAGAACCACAAGGGTGAGTGTTTAGCCGGTTTGAATATATGCTACCGATGTGGTAAGTCGTGTTATCATGCTAAGGAATACACAGTCAAAGATGGTCATCATAAAGTCCATGTTGCTCATAGAGGCCAAGTTGCTCAAGGTGCTCAAGTTCAAAAAAAGGGTGGTCAACAAAAAAATAGGTTTTATGCTCTCCATAGTAGGCAAGAGGTGGAGGAGACTCCCAATATTGTTACCCATATGTTACGGGGTCTTTCACTATGATATTTATGCTTTGCTTGATCTGGTGGAAATTTATCTTTTGTTTCCCCTTATGTGGCCATGAGATCTAATATTAGTCCTGAGACATTGTTAGAGCCTTTCTCTATTTATACACCCATAGGTAAGGTTGTTATGGATAAAAGAGTCTATATGAGTTATCCGGTTTTGATTTTCCATAAAGTTACTCTATGTGATCTAGTTGAGCTTGAAATGACCGATTTTTATGTTATCTTTGGTATGAATTAGCTATATGCATGTTATGCTTCTATTGATTGTAGAACCCGAATGGTTAAGTTCCAATTCCCAAATGAGCCAATCCTAGAATGGAAAGGTAGTAATTCTGTGTTCAAAGGTCAATTCATTTCATGCCTTAAACGTCGGAAAATGATTTTCAAGGGTTGGATTTATCATCTTGTGAGGGTTAGGGATGAAAATTCCAAAGCCCCTACTCTAAAGTCGGTCTCCATTGTGAATGAGTTTTCGGATGTGTTTCCCAATGATTTACCTAGTGTTCCACTAGAAAGGGAAATTGACTTTGGCATAGGTCTTCTTTCAAGTACTCAACCTATTTCCATTCTTTCTTATCGAATGGACCCGGTGGAGTTAAAGGAGTTGAAAGATCAATTGGAAGACTTGTTAGATAAAGGTTTCATTAAATCAAGTATATCCCCATAGGGTGCTCCCATTTTTTTGTTAGAAAAAAAGATGGTTCGCTATGTATGTGCATTTACTACCGACAATTGAACAAAGTAACCATCAAGAATAAGTATCCAATTCTGAGGATAGATGATTTGTTTGATCAATTACAAGGGACAAGTTATTGCTTAAGATTGATGTCCATTTTGGTTATTATCAACTAAGGGTGAGGGAGTGTAATATTTCAAAAATGACATTTTGAACAAGGTATAACCATTATGAATTTGTAGTTATGTCGTTTGGTTTGACCAATACCCCCGCAGTTTTCATGGACTTAATGAATAGGGTGTTCAAGCAATATTTAGACATGTTTGTGATTGTATTCATTGATGACATTATGGTTTACTTTCGGAATGAGGAGAAGAATTCTAATCACTTGAGGATTGTGTTGCAAACTCTAAGGGACAAACAATTATTTTCCAAGTTCAATAAGTGTGAGTTTCTGTTTAGGGAGGTGGATTTTTTTTGTCACATTGTGTCCAGTAAAGGGATTATGGTTGATCCTAAGAAAATCGATGCAGTTAAGAATTGGCCTAGACCATTATCTTCTTCGGATATTAGAAGTTTCTTGGGCCTAGTAGGATACTATACGAGATTTGTGGAAGGATTTTCATTGATCTCATTACCTTTGAACTAGTTGACTTAAAAGAAGGTGAAGTTTTAATGGTCGGAGTCTTGTGAAAAGAGTTGAAAGATCATCTCACTATCACTTTTATCTTGACCTTGCCGGAAGGGTCTAATGGTTTTATTGTGTATTATGATGCTTCAAGGGTTGGTTTTGGTTTTGTATTAATGCAACATGGTAAGGTTTCGCGCGAGAAGGAAAGCACTTTTGGGGGCTGACGGTACTCCTTTGGGAAAGAAACTCTTTTTCAATCCATATGGCCAAAAAAGGCTATCTACCCCCATTCTACCAGCAAACCCTTTCTTTTAGTCAGGCAAGGACTCTTGGTTAGCCCTCTTTCGACCAAATTGAAGAAACTCTTGTTTAGTCAGGACGTCGTTCCCGTCCCTTGTGGTGTTTTTTCAACCCCTTGCTTTGACTTGGTAAATTAATAACCTATTCTTCTAGAAAACTTAAGGTGCATGAACAGAATTATCCAACCCATGATCTAAACTAGTGGCGGTTGTGTTTGACTTAAAAGTTTGGAGGCACTATCTTTATGGTATCCAGTGGATGTGTTGCACTATCTAGGCAAGGCCAATGTAGTTGCTGATGCCCTTAGTCGATTATCTATGGATAGTGTTGCACATGTTGAGGAAGGTAAAAGGGAATTGAACAAAGTTGTTCATAGATTGGAACGTTTAGGTGTGTGTTTGATTGATTCTAATGATGGAGGTATTCTTTTGCATAATGGTTCAGAATCATCTATTATGGTGGATGTTAAGGCTAAGCAAGACCAAGATCCAATGTTAGTTGAGTTGAAGAAGTCGATTTCCAAAAAAGCCATCAAGGCTTCTCCCAAGAGGGAGATGGTATGCTTCGCTATCAAGGTCGGTTGTGTGTACCTAATGTTGATGGGTTGAGAGAGTTAATATTGAATGAGGCCCATAGTTCCAAATATTAATTTCATCTAGGCTCCACCAAGATTTATTGTGACTTGAGGGATGTGTATTAGTGGAATGGTATGAAGAAGGACATAGCAGAATTTGTAGCTAAGTGTCTAAATTTCCAACAAGTTAAAATTGAGCATCAAAGATCGGGGGGTTTAGCCCAAGATATTGAAATTCCTACTTGGAAGTAGGAAGATGTGAATATGGACTTTGTAATAGGTTTACCTCGTACTAAGAAGCAACATGATTCCATTTTGGTTGTTGTAGATCGAATAGCTAAATTGGCTCATTTTCTACCGATTAAGACTTCTTATTGTACCGAATACTATGCTAAGTTATATGTTGGTAAGTTGGTAAGACTTTACGGAGTGACCTTGTCCATTATATCAGATAAAGTTACATAATTCACTTCACACTTTTGAAAGTCATTTCAAAAGGGCCTCAATACAAAGGTTAAGTACCAATTTCTATCCTCAAATCGATGACTAAGCTAAAAGAACGATCCAAAATTTAGAGGATTTGTTGAGGGTGTGCGTTCTTAATTTTAAAGAAATATGGCCTTGATTGGTCTAGATTAGTGATAGATGCTATGAAGAACGTAAAAATCATAAGGGTGAGGTTGAAGATGGCTCAAAGTCGTCAAAAGTTCTATTTCAATGTTAGGAAAAGATACCTTAAATTTTAGGTGGAAGATTGGGTCTATTTGAAGATTTTACCCATGAAGGGTGTAATGCATTTTGGAAATAAAGGAAAACTAATTCCTAGGTACATTGAACCTTATAAGATATTGAGACGTGTTGGCAAAGAGGCTTATGAGTTAGATTTGCCACTTGAGTTAGCTATGGTCCACCCAGTATTTCATGTATCTATGTTGAGGAAGTTCGTGGGTGACCCAAATTCCATTATTCCATTGGAAAATGTAAGTGTTGAAGAGAATTTTACTTTTGAAGAGATTTCGATAGAGATCTTAGACTGACAAGTTAAGAAGTTAAGGAACAAAGAAGTTGTATCCATCAAGGTGTTATGGAGGAATCAATAAGTAGAAAGTGCTATATGGGAAGTAGAGGTGGATATGATGAAACGATACTCGTACCTTTTCCCCCCAACTCAAGCCTAAAGTAGTAAGTTGTTCTTAGTCAAGTTAATTGAACTCTTACATATTCATTTTCTCTTATGTCATTCATATGCATGCATTTTCGTGAAAGTTGTCATGACCCAATCCCATATGCTGTGACTAGTGCCCGAGATGGCACTCGTATACATATCAATTCAACATCATCAAACTGAAACCAAACACAATATGGAGGCTTTGTGAAAACATGATGTCATTTCAAGCATTACATATATGTATCACAGTAACCTGTCTCTTGAGGAGTCACAATCAATTGAAATATTCTAATACATGAGATGACAAGGCTATCACTACATACAACATCTCAAAATATATATACGCAGGCCGACAAGCCTTCCACTATGAATAGGAATATCTCAAAGTATAAGTCATAAACATACAACTGAACATATATACACACACCCACATATATATCTACAGAACTCTAAGAGTATCATCAGTATCATATGGTGAGAAATGTCCCCACCGTACCCCTGAATAAACATAGATGTACATCAAAGGGTCTGTACAAAAAGTCTAGACTCCGGGAAAAGAGAGCACTCCAATATAGCTGAATAGGAATCCTAGGATGGTGAATCACCAAAGTGAGTGTCTATACCTGCGGTCATGAAACACAGCCCCCTAGGAAAAAGGGGGTCAATTCCAGATATGTACTAAGTATATGAATCATGAGATACCATAAAAAAGATCATAACTAAAGTAGAGAGTCCAGGAGACAAATACGATAGTCAAGAACTCACTGTACCTGTGCCTTACGAAAAAATCAAGCATATCATTGTCATATACCATACCCGGCCCATTATGGGATTCGATGCCATAATCATATCATCATACTATTATATTATGATATACATATACTATATCATACCCAACCCTCTAATAACAGACTCGGTGAATAAAGTTGTGTACACATATATCGTACGTGGACCATCATGGGACTCAGTGCCATAACCATATCATTGCATCATTATATCATCATATAGAATAGTGAGGAACTTGGTGGATAATGTAATAAAGTTGTGCATGATAACATACCCGACTTGGGACTTGGTGAAAGAAGTAATAACAGTATGCACGAGCAGAGTAGCGAGTAACCATATGCAAATTAAATCATCATCTAAGACTCAACATATGCTTCTTATACGATACCTTATACGCTTGCTTTCTTCCGAATTTACAAGCCATATTAACAAAAATATGACAGCAACACCGACCTCTATCCACACACAATAAAACTACTTCAACATCAGTTTAATACATGTTCTGAACAACCTACCAAAACTACGACACCAAAATATGATTTTCGATCTTTATTTCACAAAATTACAAACATACGGAAAAGAGCATAGCATTGTTGTGAACAACAACACCCATACTTATCTATATACTATTTCCATCCCTTTAACGTAAGAAAACTACCTTTAAATACAATACCATAATAATGACAACACCAATTAAACTTTAATCCAACTAGAATAACTTCAATTCTGTCCATTTACAACGTCAACAATAACCATCTAATTTTCCTACTTCCAATTCCTCTTAATACAAATTAATCTCTCTATTACAACCTCATTAACTCTAATTTTAAAAGAAGAAACCCTACCTTAGCAACTTGGCTGAATTTGTGGATTCAAGTTGTACCTTCTTACTATCTTAATGATTAGTTTACGTTGTGAATCAACTCTAATTGATAAAAAAATATCTTAAATAATTAATTTACGAATCAAAATTTGAGGTCTCACTTTACTTCAGTCGTGGCCGTGAGTTGCAATGGCTTGAACTCTTTTTCTTTCTCTCTCAGGTCCTTAAGGTTGAAGATGAGAAAATGAAGCTCTTAGTCATCAAGTTAAATATATATAGGCTGCCTAGGGGTTGGAAATGTGTCCACCCCTTATGACATGTATCCCTCTATAATCCATGAGCCAATCAGCTATTGCCACGTGTCTTGGAGGGCCCCGCTTAGTGGTCAAATTAAGTTAATTAATCATGTTTAATTGCTAATCTCCACTTAATAATATTTCTAGACCAAATAAAAGTTATAACTAATTCGTGTATTAATTCAAATAGGGAAAAAATCTCTATCTCGTATCCTAGAATAATCTTGTCCATTACTTTAAGAAAGTAGGTGCATCACCTCCTTAATTCCTGACATAAATTCGTAAGTAGTTGCATCACCTACTTGCCTGTTTTTTTTTAAATGTAGTCCACACATTCTAAGTAGGTGCATCACCTACTTATTCTTTTTAGTAGGTTAGCAATTAGTCTCACCTTAAGAACCTGTGTGATCCTTGCTACTCAAGATAGATGTGTACTCAAGTAGCTTAATTATGTAAGAAATCCAAACAAGTAACTTAAGTAAGTAGGTTTATTACTATGAAAAATTATTTGGCCCCGAATGTCACGACCCAACCCCGTGGGCTGCAATTGGGGTCCGACCTGGACCTCCTTATATGTATCTATCAGATATAAAAACCAAACACATGAACCCAGTGGGTGATAAAATATTCATACACGTGTAGCCTTTTTCATTTGCATTGTGTCATGATAGGGAAAGCCAGCCGATAAGATTGCCATAGTATAGTAACATTTATAGCCCATCGTACAACTACAATCGCACAAAACTCACACATTACCTACATACATATGTCTACAGACCTCTAAGAATAGTAACAGTAATATATAGAGGGACAGGGCCTCTGCCGTACCCCTAAATAAACAAATATATATATATATATATATATATATATTTATCAAATGACCAGTATCAAAGGCTAGGCTCCAGAACAGTGGAGCACTTCTAACATCGCTGAGTGGATACCCTAAGCTGGCAGATCTCCAAAATGAACATCTGTACCTACGGGCATGAAATGCAGGTCCCCCCAAGGAAAGGAGGGTCAGTACGATATATGTACTGAGTATATAAAGCATAAAACACCATAACTGAGACAACAACTGAAATAGGGGTATAGGGGGCAAGTATAACAGTTAGCCATCTACCATACCTGTATTTTATAAAATAAAGGCATACATGCTATCATCGCGTACTGTATCCAGCCTATTCGGGGACTTGTGTAATAACTACATCATTTTTTCATCATAAGAACATATATACCATTAGCACTGTGGAATGCACAACCCGATCCATGTATAAACAAAGTACACACCGAGGAACGATGGCCCGATCAATATATCTTATAAAAATATCGAGGAACGATGGCCCAATCTGTATATTGCATAATAATGCCGAGGACCGACAACCTAATCCATATATCATGTAAAAATGTTGAGGTATGACGGCCTTATCCATAAACAGGATAACATACCATGGAATGTACATCCTGATCCTTATATAGAAAAATATGCCGAGGTACGTTCGGCTCGATCCATATATCATAATGCATATACGTGCATGTAATACTCTGTAACGTATCAAAAATCCCTTAGATATCACCATAAAGCATGTTGAAGAGCACCTAGGTATAGGAGCTTACACATACCAACACTATTTAACCTATAGGAGGCTCGAGGGTCGTAGTTCAACTACTTCAAG
This sequence comes from Solanum dulcamara, assembly GCF_947179165.1. Classification (NCBI taxonomy): domain Eukaryota; kingdom Viridiplantae; phylum Streptophyta; class Magnoliopsida; order Solanales; family Solanaceae; genus Solanum; species Solanum dulcamara. The sequence goes on from NC_077241.1 coordinate 55,067,765, forward strand.
GCCCTTATCATTCCAAAGTGAGTACAAATCCTGAGTTATACCTGAAACCTATAATGGAATCACCTCTAGCTCATATCATATCTCACTTCACTTACCTTAACTATTTCAAGAGAAGGAAGGAATAGGCTTCACGTGTACTACTGTTAGTCATATAGAAGACTTATAAGTCCATAACTCAACTATCGCAGGAGTTTTAATATCGAGAAGTGAATAAGAGACTTAACTCACACTCAGAGTTTTAAGAGTGGAATAACTTCACTTCATATACGTAATACTTACATCTAAGTCATGCCAAAAGAGAATAAGAATAACTTTACATACACTACTTTTCAGCATATAGAAGACTTGAGGAATGGGAGCTTAACTACTTTAATAGTCTTAACATTCAGAAGTGAGCACAAATTATGAATCATGAATCATGTTCAGAGCTCATGAATAGAGTTACCCCAAGCTTCATACATATATCATTTGTCACTTAAATCTAAGACATGCCCAAAAGAAAGAAAAGATAGGTTTTACATACTTATGCCAAAACATGCCAAAAGAAGGAAACGTTAGCTTTACATACCTCTTACGGGTTACTCTTAACACGTTCGCCTCGTCGTTTCTTGAACCTATTTAACATGAAATCAATCCGAGCATCAAAAATCCTTGACTTTCCAGCATCTTAAGTTACATACGAGTATTCATAGGACTTATTTCCTCGCTCGTCTTCTCAACTAGTCCTTTAGCTAGTTAAGGCGTTAACAAAAATTGGGCAGCATCTCGCATCTCCCCTATATTGTGCCCTATCCAAATTTCTAATTATACTCCTAATAGATACTTACAACCAAAAAAAATAACCTGCAGCATATATATATACAATTTGCATCAATCTTATACTACATAAACTCCAAATGACTCGCTCGAAACCACGATACCAAAATAAGGTTTCTAGTTTCCATTTTGCAAAACCTTTAACCGTATGAAGCGGCGGTCATGTGGCTGAAACTAGAATATCCCACACCTCTTTTAGAACACACTTAGGCCCTTCAACACACACCAAACAACCTGAATCCGCCTCCAAACACACAATGCCTTACTTCGACTATAATTTAACTACGACGACTTCAATTTAGATTGTTTATTTAGCTGAGCATCTCCACGAATTTTTTATACTTCCAGCAGTATAAAAGGTAAATAATAGGCTCCATAACAAGCCCACAAATTCCAAATTTAAAAGAGAAACCTTACCTTACTCGAAATTGGCCAAAACTAGCCAAAATTGCACCTCGGAAACCTCTTTAGCGTGCTGGAAGTTGCGTGGACTATTTGTTGTCCGTTTTGGCTGCACCAAGTCATGATTTTATACTTCTAATACCTCCATATTATCTTGGTATACACTGGATAATTAATTTACGGAACAAAATTGGGACTTACCTATTTCTTTTCTCCAAGTCGTCCTCTTTTTCTCTCTAGGCTTAGGGTTCTTTTTTTCTGGTTGCTGCTGAAGTTTTCTGGATAGAAATGACCTTAAGAGTCATGTAATACATATATATACATTGGATTAGGAGCTGACACATGGAAGCCTCCTAGGGGTGACATGTGGCAGCCCCTTAGGGTGCCACCCCATCCGAACTTCCAACCCAAAGCTGCCACATGGCAGTGTAGGGTCCACCCCAAGTAGGTGAGTCACCTACTTGCTTCAAGTAGGTGCATCACCTTCTTGCTTCAAGTAGGTGCGTCGTCTCCTTATTTTCTTCCGTAGTTTCGTAATCTCATTTCACTTTAAGAGACTATATATTCCTTTCTACTTAAGCTCGATGTGTACTCAAGTAGCTTAGTATGTAAAATGTCCCAAATAATAGCTTTAACAAGTAAGTCGAGTCCTACGACTCACTACTTAACCTCCAACTTCTTCCGGATTCTTATAACCCTATTTCTAATCTTCTCTCTTATAGAGTATCTCCTTCTCCTTTCCTTAGGATTATTTGATAGCGTTATTGGTTATCCCACTCACATGACGACTTCTAAGAAATGTAAGAGCCTTCCCAGAAACTTAAGAAGCTTACGAAGCATTCCAAGGTACCAAAGTACAGGGTGTAACATCCTTCCCCCCTTTAAAACATTCATCCTCGAATGTAAACCAAAACCTTCTTTCGTACCTTATACTGATTATATGGAGAGGTCCTCTATCCCATTGCCATAACATATACTTTCATCAAGCAATCAATATCAGAGTTCCAAAGGTTAGGATTACCTGTAGTCATAGGAAATAGGTACGAATACTTGTGTTTTATTTTCTCTTTCCCTAGTACTCTTGTCTTACCCATATTGTTACTTTTTTTAACTGCAGGTCATCATAGTTTATCCCTGTGTATCCATTTAATTGGTGCCTTAATATCATTTTATTTAGATCTATCAGTCTTTTCTAAACCATCTTTTTTGGATTATAAGTCTTTTCCAAGTTCGTTTTACCATACCAGTATCAACCTCCTAGTTTCTATTGCCATCAATTCAGCAATTAACTCATTTCTCGAGGTCAACCACACTCGTAGTTTAATCAAATCTCATCATTGTTGTGTGCACAACCTTTCAAGACATACTACAACCCTATATCTCATTCTCTTCTTATTTCTAGGAAAATTTGGGAAGAGTTTCCTTTGTATTTCTCATAGCTCAACACCTACACACAGGAAATGCCAACAGTGCCTTATAAGGCACGCATGTATATATTCAGATCATATTATATCGCAGCCACACAGGGCGCCTAATATCAACAGTATGAAAATGGACTTACCTCATATGCCCACTCGAACTGCACCTGTTAACTTTCCTGGCTACTTTTCCTTTCAAATTCAACTTTATATTCCAATTGTACCTCAATACCTTACCTGATATTCATGCCTTTGCTTACCTGCATGCTTTGTAACTTCCAATATCATCAGTCACCTTCTTCTATCAATGTTGTCCTTCTACTGAAATCACAAGTTAGTATGAGGAATTTCATTCCCTATGACTCAGCTCTATCACACGATCTTAGATATTAAAGAAAGGTAACATCCTAAATGTCCTATATCCTCTTGTCTATAGATGTGGTACACAACACCAGATAAACAAGACTCTACTAGACACGGTTTGTAGACACTTCAAGGACGAACTGCTCTGATACCACTTCTGTCATGACCCAACCCTATGGGCCGCAACTGGGGTCCGACCTGGACCCCCGTATATATCTATCAGATATAAGAACCAAACACATGAACCTAGTGGGTGATAAAATATTCATAAACGTGTAGCCTTTTTCATTTGCATCATGTGATGATAGGGAAATCCAACCTATAAGATTGCCATAGTATAGTAACATTTACAACCCATCTTACAACTACAATCGCACAAAACTCACCCATTACCCACATACATATGTCTACAGACCTCTAAGAATAGTAACGGTAACATATGGTAGGACAGTGCCCCCGTCGTACCCCTAAATAAACAAACATATATATATATCAAATGACCAGTATCAAAGACTAGCCTCCGGAATAGTGGAGCACTTCCAACATCGCTGAGTGGACACCCTAAGCTGGTGGATCTCCAAAATGAACATCTGTACCTGCAAGAATAAAATGCAGGCCCCCCGAGGAAAGTAGGGGTACAGGGGGCAAGTATAACATTTAGCCATCTACCGTACCTGCATTTTATAAAATAAAGGCATACATGATATCATTGCGTACTGTATCCGGCCTGTTTGGGGACTTGTGTAATAACTACATCATTTTGTCATCATAAGAACATATATACCATTAGTGCTGTGGAACGCATAACCCGATCCATGTATATACAAAGTACACGCCGAGGAACGATAGCCCGATCCACATATCTTAAAACAATGTCAAGGAACGATGGCCCAATCCGTATATCACATAATAATGTCGACAAACGATAGCCCAATCCATATATTATGTAACACTACCGAGGTATGATGGCCTAATCCATAAATAACATAACATGCCATGGAACATACAACCCGATCCTTACATAGAAAAATATGCTGATGTACGTTCGGCCCGATCCATATATATTATAATGCATATACGTGCATGTAAAACTCTATAACATATCAAGCATCCCTTAGATATCACCATAAAGAATGTTGAAGATACCCTAGGTATAGGAGCTTACACATCCCAATACTATTCAACTTCTAGAAGGCTCGAGGGTCGTAGTTCAACTGCTTCAAGGCCCTTATCATTCCAAAGTGAGTACAAATCCTGAGTTATACCTGAAACCTATAATGGAATCACCTCTAGCTCATATCATATCTCACTTCACTTACCTTAACTATTTCAAGAGAAGGAAGGAATAGGCTTCACGTGTACTACTGTTAGTCATATAGAAGACTTATAAGTCCATAACTCAACTATCGCAGGAGTTCTAATATCGAGAAGTAAATAAGAGCCTTAACTCACACTCAGAGTTTTAAGAGTGGAATAATTTCAACTTTATATATGTAATACTTACATCTAAGTCATGCCAAAAGAAAATAAGAATAACTTTACATACACTACTTCTTAGCATATAGAAGACTTGAGGAATGGGAGCTGAACTACTTTAAGAGTCTTAACATTTAGAAGTGAGCACGAATTATGAATCATGAATCATGTTCAGAGCTCATGAATATAGTTACCCCAAGCTTCATACACATATCATTTGTCACTTAAATCTAAGACATGCCCAAAAGAAAGAAAAGATAGGTTTTACATACTTATGCCAAAACATGCCAAAAGAAGGAAACGTTAGCTTTACATACCTCTTACGGGTTACTCTTAACACATTCGCCTCGTCGTCTCTTGAACCTATTTAACATGAAATCAATCCGAGCATAAAAAATCCTTGACTTTCCAGTGTCTTAAGTTACATATAAGTATTCATAGAAATCATTCCTCGCTCGTCTTCTCAACTAGTCCTTTAGCTAGTTAAGGCGTTAACAAAAATTGGGCAGCATCTCCCCTATAATGTGCCCTATCCGAATTTCCAATTTACATCAATCATGTGGATGCAACCAGAAGATTCCCAACCTCTTTTAGAACAAATTTAGGACCTGAAACACACACCACACAACCATCAGCCTCCAAACATACAACGCCTTACTTCGACTACAATTTAATTACGACGACTTCAATTTAGATTGTTTCTTTCGCTAAGCATCTCCATGACTTTTTTATACTTCCATCAGTATAAAGGGTACATAATACCCTCCATATAAACTCCATAAAGTCTAAATTTAAAGGAGAAACCTTACGTTACTCGAAATTAGCCAAAACTAGCCAAAATTGTGCCTCGGAAACCTCTTTAGCGTGCTGGAAGTTGCGTGGACTGTTTGCTGTCCATTTTGGCTGCACCAAGCCATGATTGTATACTCATAATACCTACATATCATCATGGTATATTCTGTATAATTAATTTATGGAATAAAATTAGGACTTACCTATTTGTTTTCTCCAAGCCGTCCTTTTTTCCTCTCTAGACTTAGGGTTCTTTTTTTCTAGTTGTTGCTGAAGTTTTCTGGATAGAAATGACGTTAAGAGTCATCTAATACATATATATACATTGAATTAGGAGATGAAACATGGAATACCCCTAGGGGTGACACGTGGCATCCCCTTAGGGTGCCACCCATGCGAACTTCCAACCCAAAGCTGCCACGTGGCAGCGTGGGGTCCACCCCAAGTAGGTGCATCATCTTCTTATTTCTCTTCCATAGTTTCATAATCTCATCTCACTTTAAGAGCCTATGTGGTCCTTTCTACTTAAGCTCGATGTGTACTCAAGTAGCTTAGTATGTAAAATGTCCCAAATAATAGCTTTCACAAGTAAGTCGAGTCCTACGACTCACTACTTAACCTCCAACTTCTTCCGGATTCTTATAACCCTATTTCCAATCTTCTCTCATATGAAGTATCTACTTCTCCTTTCCTTAGGATTATTTGATAGCGTTATAGTTTATCCCACTCACATGACGACTTCTAAGAAACGTAAGAGCCTTTCCAGAAACTTAAGAAGCTTATGAAGCTTTCCAAGGTACCAAAGTATGGGGTGTAACACCGAACCCCTTTCAAATCCTTCCAAACCTATTTCCAAACATCGCTATTCACATAGAACTAGTCTATGCAAGATATGGGGCATTACATCCTCCCCTCCTTAAGACCATTTGATAACGTCAAGGATAATATGGATCACATGGTAGCTTTAGAGGAGCTTTAAAATATTCCAATGTACAAAGGTATGGGATATAACATCCTTCCCCCCTTTAGAACATTCATCCTCGAATGTTAACTAGCCTCATAAGGTTTTATAAGGATTCCAAGAAGTCTCTATAATAGTTGTTACATATAGGTTTCTTATTAATCAATATAACCAATTTATGCATTTAGAGTACCTGTGGGTATATGGAGAAAGTAAGGATACTTGTTCTTCATCTTCTCTTCAACTTTCCAGGTCATCTCTTATCTATTCTTACTTCTCCATAATACTTTGATAGAAGCCACATCCTTGGTACGTAACCTTCTGACTTGGCGATCAAGTATAGCTATAGGGTTTTCCTCATAAGACCGCTTCTCCGTCACTTGGAAATCATCTACAGGGAATACTTTAGAGGGATCACCAATACATTTAGGAAGCATCGACACATGAAAGACTGGGTGCACTGCTTCTAAATTAGATAGTAGGTCCAACTCATAGGCAATCTTGCCCACCCTACGAACAATCTGATAAGGCCCAATGTACCTCGGGCTAAGTTTTTCTTTCTTGCCGAATCTTATTACACCCTTTATTGATGACACATTTAAGAACACCCAATCCCCAACTTCAAACTCTTAAGTATCGACGTCGATTATCTGCTTATGACTTCTGTCAGCTCTAGGTTAATAATAGTCTCTCTTGAATAAGCTTTACTTTATCCACAGCTCGCTTAATCATGTATGGTCCTATTAGCTTAGTCTTACCAAACTCAAACCAACTAATAGGTGACTTGCATTTCCTACCATACAAGGCTTCATACGGTGCCATATGGATGCTAGAATGATAGTTATTATTATATGCAAACTCGATAAGTGGCAATGATCATCCCAGATACTCCTGAAGTCAATAACACAGACCCGCAACATATATTCTAATGTCTGGATAGTACATTTAGCCTGACCATCAATCTGAGGGTGAAATATTGTGCTCAGACTCACCTGTGTCCCTATTCCTTCCTAGAATGATCTCCAGAAGTTAGCTATAAACTGATCTCCCCTGTCTGATATAATAGATATGGGGACCTCATGAAGTCTTACTATTTCCTTGATATATAACTTAGCATATTTCTCGATTGAGTATGTAGTTCTAACTGGAAGGAAATAGACTGATTTTATCAGCCTATCTACAATAACCCATATAGATTCATACTTCCGTAGAGTGCGAGGTAGGCCTATAATAAAATCTGTATAAATTGCTTCCCATTTCCTTGTTGGGATTTCCATCTCCTGCAATAGTCCACCAGGCTTCTGATGCTTGATCTTTGAGGTCCTTCTTCATGTCATTCCACCAATATAAACATTTGAGGTCATGATACATCTTTTTTGACCCCGGATGAACAGAATAATGGGCATAGTGTGCCTCTTCCATAACCTATCACCATAGCCCTGTAATGTCAAGTACATATAATCTGCCCCTATATCTCAGCACTCTATCAGGTGTGATCGCGAATGAGGTCTTTTACTTTTGAAGGGCTACATCCCTATACTGTACCAGAATATGGTCCTCATATTGGCGTTGCTTTACTTCTCCCACAATAGAGGATTCAGCAATTCCTCGAACAAAAACTCCACCCTAATTGGAATCAGCCAAATGGACTCTAAGGTTAGCTAACTGGCAAACCTCACAAACTATCTCCTTCCATTCTGGTTGTACATCTGCCAAGCTACCCATCGATTTACACATGAGTGCATCTGCTATAACATTGGCTTTCCCTGGGTGGTATAGGATGTCAACATCATAATTTTTCTGCAACTCTAGCCACCTTTTTTGCCATAAATTCAGCTCCTTCTGCTTAAATATGTATTATATACTTTTGTGATTCATATAGATATCAACATGTATTCTATATAGGTAATGCCTCCATATTTTGAAAGCATGAATTACTGCTACTAACTCCAGATCATAAGTTAGATAATTTCTTTCATGCTTTCTGAGCTGTCGGGAGGCATAGGATATGACTCTACCATATTGCATAAATACACAACGTAGCCCAACACCGGAGGAATCAAAATAAATAACATAGCCATCTGGTCCTTCAGGAACAGTTAGAACAAGGGCCGTAGTCAACTTATCTTTCAGCAACTGAAAGCTTCATTCATAGGCATCGGTCCACTGGAACTTAACTGCTTTCTGAGTTAGCCTTGTTAAAGGTGCTGAAATCGAAATAAACTTCTCTACAAATCTCCTGTAGTATCCTACTATCCCTAGGAAACTGCGTACCTCAGTAGGTGTCATAGGTATAGGCCAAGTCTTTACGACCTCAACTTTTTGTGTATCTACTTGAATACCATTAGGTGTAATAATATGCCCCAATAATGTTACTAAAGTCAACAATAATTCACATTTAGAGAACTTAGCGTACAACTTCTAGTGATAGAGCACCCCGAGTACCGTCTTCAAATGTTCTGCGTGCTCCTCTTCCGATCGTGAATAGACTAGAATATCATCCATAAATATAATCACAAATAGGTCTAGGAATGGCTTGAACACTCGGTTCATTTGGTCAATAAACACTGCTAGAGCACTGGTCATCCAAAAAGACATTACTCTAAACTCATAATGTCCATATCGAGTTATGAATGAAGTCTTCGAAATATCTGCCTCCTTTACTCACACTTGGTAATAGCCTAACCGCAAGTCTATCTTCGAAAACACTTAGCACCCTACAACTAATCAAATAGATCATCAATCTTGGGGAGAGGATATCTATTCTTTATTGTCACCTTGTTCAGCTGCCTATAATCAATACACATTCATAGCGACCCATCATTTTTTCTAACGAAGAGTAATGGTGCTCCCCAAGGTAATGTGTTGGGCCTAATGAAGCCCTTTTCTAATAAATCTCTCAGTTTCTCCTTCAACTCTGTCAGTTATGTAGGTGCCATTTTATAGGGTGGAATAGATATAGGTTAAGTATCTGTTAACACATCTATAGTGAACCGTATGTCCCATTCAGGAGGAAGACCTGTAAGTTCATCTAGGAATACATATGGATATTCATTGACTATTGACACTAACTAAAGGGTCGGTACCTTTGCTTCTAGGTTATGCATACGAACCAGATGATAAATATAACACTTTCTAACCATATTCCTTGCCTTGAGGTATGAAATAAATTTACCCTTTGACAATGCCGTATTCCCCAGCCACTATAATTGGCTCACCTGGGAACTAGAATCAAACTATCTTGTTTTTATAATTAATGTTAGCATAAAAAAAGGCTAACCAGTCTATATCTATAATAACAAAAGACTCCATCATATCTAACTCTATTAAATCAGCCAAGGTATGACGACTATATACATCCACTGAGAAATTTCTATATATTTGCTTTATTATAACAGTCTTCTACCGATGTGGCCATTTCAAATGGTTCTATCAATTAAGATTTTATTGCGATTCTACTAGCAACAAAAGGAGATATATATATGATAAGGTGGAGCCTGGATCTATCAATGCATATACGTCTCGAGAGAAAATCGATAATATACCTATAACCATATTTGGTGATGCTTCATAATCTTGTCTACTAGCTAATTCATATATGTAGTTCGAAGGACCACTAGAAATGGAAGCTACACCCTGGCCTCTACCATGGCCTGCTAGTGTCTGAATATCTTGTCTTATAGGCGCATAGCCACAGAAGAAGATGAACCAGTAACTGACCCAGTAGGCTAAGCTGCACTACCTTGATTACCCCCGAATGGACACTCCCACATAATATGGCCTTGACGGCCGCAAGTAAAGCAAGCACCTGTAGAAAAATGGTATTCCCCAAAATAGGGCCTACCACAATAAGAACACCGACGCAAAGGTGGCCTCGACTGGCGCAAACACCTATTCATCTATGAATCTAAAACCCTAGAGCTCGGGCTGTCTCCCGGATACTTTACGCTATCGATAATATACCTATAACCATGTTTGGTGATGCTTCCTGATCCTGTCTACTAGCTAGTTCATATATGTAGTTCGAAGGATCGCTAGAAATGGAAGATCCACCATGGCCTCTACTATGGCCTGCTAGTGTCTGAATATCCTGTCTTATAGGCGCATAGCCACAGAAGAAGATAAACTAGTAACTGACCTAATAGGCTAAGCTGCACCACCTTGATTACCCCCGAATGGACACTCCCACATAATATGTCCTTGATGGCCGCAAGTAAAGCAAGCACCTGTAGAAAAATGGTATTCCCCAAAATAGGGCCTACCATAATGTGAACACCGAGGCAAAGGTGGCCTCGATTGGCGCAAACACCTATTCATCTATGAATCTAAAACCCTGGAGCTCGGGCCGGCTCCCGGATACTTTACACTATCGAATCTCCTACTTGTGATCTGTGGGGGTGCACTCCATGCTGGCTGAGAAGGATATTTTCTATACTGCTGCTGAGGCTCTCTGCCTCGAAACTCATCCAGATAGCCAGTCGATCTAGCTCTCTTATACTGTCCCTCTGTCATGATCCCTATCGGGCTGATGCCCTCTATGCCGATCCTTTACCCCCTGTGCATATGCCTATACCCGAGAAATATCCATACCTAGATGAGAAAACATTGTCATACAACTATCAATCAAATAACAATCCAGCCCATCACATAACAATGCACTCTATCAGCCATATTAGCTCCAATAGTAGGCGCATGTCTCGCCAATGAATCAAACTCAAGATTATAATCTCGAACACTCCTTCTATCCTGCCTCAAATATAAAAATCTATCAACTCTGGCTCATCTTATCTCTGGAGGTAAAAAATGGGCAAGAAAGGCCTCCATAAACTCATCCCATACTGCTGGAGGAGCACCCTCACCCCTGGACAACTCCCAGGATTCATGCAAGTTAATGGCTACATCACATAGCTGATATGAATCCAACTCAATAGACTCAGTCTCAAAAGCCCTAATTATCCTCAATATATGCTGCATCTATCGAATAAACTTGTGTAGGTCATCTGTAGGACTCAACCCATAGAACTCTAGGGGATTACAAGTCAAAAAGTCATAAGCCCTTAAACTATCATGTCTATCCACATAGTCAACCCCTAATCCATTCATATAAGCCTGACCTACCTCTAATTTGGTCAAGAATTGAACTGCATATCTTATAGCCCTATCCTCCGCCCCTAGCTATTGAGCTGGAGGCTCAGGTATTGGGGCATCAGAAGCTAGCAATGGGGCCTCCCCCTGATCTGCAGCTATTGCAGCTCTGAGCTCTTTTGGAGGTGGGGGTGTAGTAGAGCTCGCTGACTGAAGTATAATCTCAGGCATGAACTGGTTAAGGGCCTTAGTAACTTTTCGGGTCTAGCTAGTCTCGCGTGCTACCGACTTGTCCTTCAGGGGAGCTGTCGCTTTCTTTGGAGGCATCTGTGTAAACATAGTAATCTGTTAGGGAGGAATTATCTTGAGAATATAGCTCTATCGCATGATCTAAAGTAAGAAGGAAAGATAATATCCTGCATGTCTTGTAGCCTCCTATTTATAGATGTGGTGCACAACACACCAATAAATAAGACTCTACTAGACACGGTCTATAGATATTTTGAGTATGAACTACTCTGATACCACCTTTTTTATGACCCAACCTCGTAGGCCATGACTAGTTCTCGAGTTGGCACTCGTATACATATTTGTTCGATATCATCAAACTAAAAACAAACACAATATGGAGGCTTTGTGAAAATATGATATTATTTCAAGCGTTACATATATGTATCATGGAAACCTGTCTCTTGAGGAGTCACAATCAATTGAAACATTCTAATACATAAGCTGGCAAGGTTGTCACTACATACAATATCCCAAATTATATATATGCAGGCCAACAAGCCTGCCACTATAAATAGGAACGTCTAAAATATAAGTCATAACCACACAAATGAACATATATACACCACCCACACATATGTCTATAGACCTCTAAGAGTATCATCAGAATCATATGGAGGGACAGGACCCCTCTATACCCCTGAACACAGGTAGGTCTTAGTATCGCCTGTCACCCTCAAAACTGATGAATAAACTAAGCGTACTACTTAAACGCTGGAAGGTATGTCATGAGAAGGTGTTGTTGACTTTGAAGGTAGCTGGGACGATTATCTACCTATAAGCTTAGTTAACATTCAAGGAAGAATATTGTAAAGGGGGGAAGGATGTTATATCCCGTACCTTGGTACATTGGAGCATATTTGTTTTCTAAAAGATGGCTATGTGGTCCACGTTATCTATGAAGTTCTACATGAGTAGTGACTATTGGAAATTGGTCTAGAAGTCTTTGGAAGGAGTTCAGAGTGCATTTCATAATTCTTATCCACTTCGTGTTGGTAGAACTCCTGTAATAGTTGAGCTATTGCCTTTTTAAGGCTTTTATATGATAAAAGGTAATATATGTAAAGGCTATTAATCCTTTTCTTTGAGATATCTTAAAGGCAAATGAAATAAGATATTATATGAGTGGAGAGGTAGTTCCAATTGTAAGCTCTGAGTATAACACGTGACCCATATTCACTTCTAAATGCTAAGGCTCTTAAGGTAGTTGAGCTATCACCCTCAAGCCTTCTATATGTGAAGACATGATCCATGACTCTTAGTCACATCTGAACGTAAAGTTCTCGAGTCTCCTATATGCTGAATATTACCTGAATGTATATGCTCCTACTCCTAAGGTCTCTGCGATGATGAACATCTCTTATTCTATGAGCTATTTATCCTTGACTAGACATACGTTAATATTCCTAAGACTCCAGTAGATATGACCCCTAATGATATTTCATATGGTACTTGAGATGATTATTCCTATGGTCTTCAAGTGACAGTTTACTTGGCTGTTTGATTGAGTCTCAAATGATGAGTTAAATTGCATATGGTTCCTCACTACTCTACTCATGCATGCTATTAATACATCTTTCACCGAGTCCCATGAAGGGCCGGGTATGACCGAGTCCCATAAAGAGCCGGGTATAATATATGATGACATGATTATTCACCGACTCCTATAAAGGGCTGGGTATGACCAAGTCCCATAAAGGGCCGGGTATGATATATGATGATATGATCATTTACTGAGTCCCATAAAGGGCAGGGAACGACCGAGTCCCATAAAGGGTCGGATACGATGTATGATGATATAATTATTATAATAGTATAATTGTTTACCGACTCCCTCACTAGAGGGTTGGGTACGGCACATACATGCATATGATGACCTAATGAAACATTTGTAACACTGAGCCCCCAAGCGGGCCGGATATGGTATATGATAATAGCATACATGACCTTATTTTGTAAGGTGCAGGTACATTACGCTGTTAAATGTTATACTTGTCCCCTGCATCCCTACAGCAACTATAATTTCCTATGATGTTTTATAGTTTACATACTTAGTACATATATTGTATTGACCCCCCTTTCTTCGGGAGGCTGTATTTCATGCCCATAGGTACAGACACAGGTTTGGGAGTCTTCCGTCTTAGGATTTCGCTCAGCCAGTTTGGAAGAAGCTCCATTGTATTGGAGCCTAGTTTTTTGTGTTAATCCTTGGTGTATATACTTGTTTTTGCTTAGTCACGGGTACGGTGGGGGCTCTGTCCTGCCATATATTGTCGTTGCTATTATTAGAGGTCTATAGACATATGTATATGGGTTAGTTACGACTTTGTTTTAGTGGTGCCTATACAACATATGATAAATGTTATTATGTTGAGGCAGCCCAGTTAGCTCACGTGCCCTTTCATGACATGATGTAAATGAAAGAGGCTATATGTATTTAAATATGCTATCTCCCATGGAGGTTCTGGTGTATAGTTCTTATATTTTATAGTTATGTAGATGGAGGTCCAGGTCGTGTCCTAGTCACGGCCTAAGGGATTAGGTCATGACATCAACTTCCCTTCTTTGATTTGTTTTGTATAATTCATTAACTGGGAGATGTCCACTTCCTTGACCAACATGGCCATCTTGCACTCCTTGGACACCAAGATTGAGACACCAAAAACAAATTTGTTTATTTTAGCAAGGGGGTCGGAGACCATGAAAGGAGCATACTTTCACAATTTCGTGAATTTGAGGGCATACTCCCTCACACCCACACTCCCTTAACGGAGGTTGATGAACTCTTAGATTTTGGCCTCCCTTAATTCCAATGGAAAAAAGCAGTCTAGAAAGGCACCTTTGAACTTTTCCCATCCTATCGGCCCCATCTCTTCATCCCTTTCCACAACCCATTGCTCATACCACACTCGAGCTACACCTTTGAGTTAATATGCCACTAGCTCAGCCTTATCATTTGGTGTCATACCCATGATGGCCATAATTCGGTACACCTCATCAATAAACCCCATAGGATCCTCATCCAGTTTTAAACTATCGAACTCGGGCGGAGACATCCTTAGAAAATCCTGAATCTTAGAGACTGGGTCTTGCATTTTAAGGAAGAGGTACACCTTGATGCCCATGGTAGGCTACGTCTTGAGCTAATAATGTAATGACATTACGAAATTCGGTATGGGTTACCCTTTCTCATGATGTGGGACATCGGGAACTGGAAGAGCTTGGTCTTTATCGTTAACCCTTGCTCTTGGAGGTTCTCTTTCTTGATGCATTATCTAGAGAATATTAAATGGGTCATTAGTTAGAGAAAGTATCAGGACACTCTATGGCACGATATGAATTTGAAAGAAGTGAGAACTTGCCTAAACATCTCATAGTCTCCTATTCGTAAACCATGAACAAGACCCTATTTGATGCGGTATGTTGGAATTCGAGAACTATTTCATAACTTTGTGGTCTAATACTAAGTTTGTCATGACCCAAACCTAGGTCCTAGACATGACACGGTGAATGAAGCACTCGGAGGCACCTCACCCAAGCCTCTTAGCATTCATCAAGAAATTCATCGGCAATGATAATCAACAAGTGGAAACATAAAGGGGATAATCGGGAATAAGGGACTTCACATTACACAAGAGTCAAACTCAACATAACATCTCTTACTATGTCCAACAATACCTTCTATATTGTCTCTAGCTTACCCTCAAGTTTTAATCAAGGATATCAAAATGATACTCAATGTCAAAACATAATGTAAACTAGAAAAGGGTAAGAGTGTTGTTCCCCGATCATGGGAACTCACCACTAGTAGTAGCCTTCGATGATTAATCTATCCATGAGGAGGAGAGTGTGGGAAAACTCTGGTCCTTACATGGTGATATCATGTAGGCAAAAGTATACGTTAGTACTTTGAATGTACTAATTATGTGAGTATGATATGGAATGAAGAACATAAAGAGAGACATTTATAAGTAATATGGATAAGTGGATGCATGATAAATCATCGTGTGAAACCTTAACATGCATGATAAGCAATATGCATGCATGATAAATCATCGTGTGAAACCTTAACATGCATTCATTTTATGAGGAAGTGACCAAAATCGACATTTAAGACCATGCGAGCTATTATATGGAACCCGATGACTTCTGCATCCAAGAAGGCCGATAACTCCTACACCGAGACAGGGAAGGTTACCTTTTCAGGGCACACTCCATTAAATCTTTCCTTCAATCCTTAACATTAACTTTAACTTTAAGGGTTTTTGTGGATCCACTAGCCTAAAAGAGCCTACAAGGGGCTATATGGTGGCACATAGTT
Organism: Solanum dulcamara; assembly: GCF_947179165.1. NCBI lineage: Eukaryota > Viridiplantae > Streptophyta > Magnoliopsida > Solanales > Solanaceae > Solanum > Solanum dulcamara. Next base: position 55,083,687 of record NC_077241.1, read on the forward strand.
AATGCAATACGAGATTTTACTTAAGGACCCCTTTGGTTGAGTCCCCATCTATATGCTACATTTGGTGCTAAGTCAAATCTCATAGAATAATATTTAAATATCATAATAGCATAAGCATTCATATAAATTTAACATAAATCATCATTTGGTGGAATAGCTCATTAAAACCTTTCATTTGATTCAATGAGAGAATTGTCCTTTCACATTGAAATCTTACTTTGGCTAAGAAGCTCTTTCACCAATCAATCATTTCACAAATACTCTCTTTAATCAAAACATGGGCATTTTCTTCATAAATTTTCATTTGGAGTCAAAACTTTTAATTCAACGTTGCTTTAAGGTAAGGAAAGTAGATGGGTTCATTTCATAAAACCTTCAAATGTATATAAAGGAATCTTGCATGCATGAGAGTGTTGGAAAATGTATCAAATTACCCATCTTAAAACAACCCACCATATACAATTTAAACTCACCTTTAAACCATCATACAGGCACTTTAGCAAATCATTCATTTCATGAAATTGAGAGTCAATAAATATCAATCTAAGTAAATAAACTTCAAATATATCATAATCTATGCATTTTGAATTATTGTGTAAAATCCCATAAGATTTCATCATTAAAGATTAAGATGCTAAGCTGAGAAAACATTTGGGCTCCATGGGTGGAAGAAGCCATGGATGAAAATCCACATACCTTGGGGACACAAAATATCTATAAGAACTTGAGAAAGAATGGAGACTTGAATGCCTTGAATTAGAAACCCTAACTTTGCCTCGAAGCTCTTGGGAAAGTTTGAGAGGAGGGAAATTTAGTATATTAAGTCTAAGTATAAAGAATGAGCGTTTAGAGGTCTTAGGGTCTTTAGATAGAAGCATTCAGCCTCTAAAATGACATCATTTTTAATTAAAATGCAGGAAAAGACTAAAAATACCCTTTTAAAAATATGGCCGGAACAAACTTCATGGGGATCCTTCACCATCCATGGTGCTCACCATGGTCCGTGGTGGGGTCCCGCAATCAAGGACTTACAAAAACTTGGAAAAGGACCTGCAGGGGTAGTCTCTATAGTTTCACCACGGGACATCTTCATGGTCTAAGAGTGTCCACCATGTTTTATGGGCCATAGTGTAGGTCTGCTTGTGGACCTGCAGAGTGTCCACCATGTTCCGCAGAGAGTTAAATGACCCATGGTGGGCATTGTGGACCCTTCCTTAAGAAAATTCTTGAGGGTCCTAGGAAAGGCTCACCACGGAGTATTTCACGGCCCATGGTGCTTACCACAGTCCATAGTCCTCCATCATGGTTCGAACCTGCAGTCTGAGACTTTCAATCTCTGAAAAATTCATCCTTGGTTCCGTGGTTAAGGACCTTTCACATTTCTAGGGTCTTACAATTCGTGACCCATTAATCTTTTCAAATCTTTCCCTCATGTAACACCCCATAAAAACTTGTATATGATATTCCAATTCTCGATAAAAATTATATCACTTCTTTATTTTGGGTATAACTTTTAATAGGATGGTCCAAATTAGGTTATTCAAATTTCTAAATAACTCAATCATCATTACTTATAACTTTTGTCCCATACGTGATAGGGGAGGCACGAGCGGGGAATATCATAAACTCAAACAAGACCAGGGTCTGCCGATCATATTTTAAGTTTCGAAGGTTAAGTAGGTCAAAAAAATAATTTTTGCAAGACATTATGTTGTGATGAAATGGAGTATTTATAAAAGAAAAATCATATCTCATTACATACTGATCCAAATCGGTTGATTCTTAAACGACATGAAAGTAGACTTCTAGAGTAACAATTCATATGAGACACCAAATCCTAATGAGGAATTATCCTATTCAAACGCAACTCCAAAAAAGAATATTCTGTTAAAAGAAGGTTTATCTTACCAATCATGGAAAGATCTAAATCCATTTGACATCACCCATGACATCAATAGTCCTCTATTTGACATCACCCATGACATCACAAGCTTTCATTAATTTTTTAGATTTTTCTTTATAATTATTTTAATGATTGTTAGGTCCCTCCTTCACAGCTATAAATACCCATCTTATTTAATCATTTTGTTCATCAAGATTTCTCAAGCAAAACTATTCTCTCCATACACTCCTTTACTCATTCTCAAAATATAGTTTTAGTTCTTAGTAGTGTAGAAATACTATTCCGGTGATTCATATACACCGAGTAGTACGCAAAATACTCCGGTGAGGATAAAATGCTATGATTCAAGAATGTTTATTAAGTCTTTCGATTCTGAGTAACGCTTCGCATTTCAGGTATATAAATCTTCAATGAGAGTATTCATTTCACTCTTATGCCTAGAGTATTTTGATTATATGATAAATTATGTTTATTTTCTTTAAGCTTTACTCTAAGTTATGTGGTGTTTATCCATGGGTTCTTCCACCCATGTAGTCCAAAACTCTTTCAACTAAATCTCTTGATTTCAAGTAATATTTTCTTATGTGTAATTCTTATTTTTACTAAATAGCATGAATCATGGTTAAACTAATGATTATTGGTCTATTTTCATGCAATATGATTTCATATGTATGAATTGATGGTTTCCAAGTAATTTCTCTATTTATCTTTTTAAAGATTCTTGAAATTCATGGTGGGTTATTTAAAGCATGATTATTAATGGATGAATTTCAAAGTATTTATGTATAATTTCATTTACATTCATGTTTAAAAGTTGAAGTGATTTGAACCCACCTAGTTTTACTATATTTTCAATGAAGTTTGATTTAAAAGTTTTGACTCTAACTAAATATTTATGAAAGAAATGTGTATGATCAGAAGGACGTCTTATCAAATAAAAGAATGATAAAATGCTATGAATAATGGATTCTTTATGCTAAAAGGACAATTATTGCATATTTGAGTCACTAAAGGTTTTAATGAGCTATTCTACCAAATGTGATGTTTTGAATTCTCAAGCTATATGCTATGACTATTTTGAAGTATTAAACTATTTCATGGGATTGACTTAGCACCGAATGGGTCATTGAGGTGGGATTCGGTAAGGGAATCCTAGTAGCAATCCTTAGTCTCATTAACTATGTGTCAACATAAGAGTCCTTGTAGGCTTTGGCTAATGGATCCACAAATAACCCTTAAAGTTAAAGTTGAAAAAATGAATGAAGTTCACGGAGTTCTACCCGGCAAGTAGTCCCTCCGGCCAATGTAGGGGGTTATGTTGGATTTCATGTAATAGCTCTCATGGTCTTAAATGTCGGTTATGATCATTTTCCCATAAAATGAATATTTTAAAGGATATCTATATGATTGATTATGCATGAATTGCATTATGTTTCATATTACAAAATTTTTTTAATGTTTCCTCAATGTTCATGCATGCTTACATACTTAGTACATTTAAATTACTAACGCATATTTTTTTGCCTACATGATATCACCATGTAGGTACTGGTGCTCCTCCTCGTTCTCCTCCACGTGGCTAGTTGAGATTTCTTTGAAGACTAACTTTGGTGAGTTCCCATGTTCCGAGAACAATACTCTTTTATCTTTCTAGCTTATGATATGTTGAGATCTTTAGACACTTACTATGTCATTTCTTTCTAATATGATTGAGGGTAATCTAGGGACTTGTCTTAGCTCCATTAAATCTAAAGGTTAGAGGTATTATTGGATATATGTAAGTTGAAAATTTACTATTATGATTTCCGCTTGTTTATTTATTGTCATTACCTATGAAAGGTTACAAGAATGATAAGAGGCTTGTTTGACGTACTTTCGAGTTTCTTATTCGCCATGTCACATCTAGACACTAAGATTGGGTCGTAAAAAATTTGGTATCAGAGCCTCAGGTTTTGAATGGTCCTCGAAGTCCAATATACCACGTCAAATAGGATCTTGTTCATGGTTGTGAAGCGCGCCATAACTATAAGTAGGAGACTACGGGATGTTTAGGAAAGTTTTCACTTCTTTCAAATTCATGTAGTTCCTTAGAGTGTCCTAAGCTTTCGTTTAACTAACGACCCATTTTGTGTTCTCTAGATAATGACTTGTGGAAGAGCACCTCCAAGAGCAAGGGTTAACGATGAGGACTAAGCACCTCCAGTTCCCAATGCCCCACATCATGAGGAAGGGGTAACACATGCCGAGTTTTAAAATATCATTATGATATTTTCTTAAGTTGTATCCAACCAAGGGCATCAAGGTTTTCCTTCTCCCCAAAGGCAAAATATGACCTCAAGGATTTAGGATTTCCAAAGGATGAATTCTTCTAAGTTCGATGATTATAAACTAGATGAGGATCCTATGGAGTTCATTGATGAGCTGTATCGTATTGTATCTATCATGGGTGTGCCACCGAATGAGAAGGCCGAGCTAGTGGCCTATCAAATCGAAGGTATGGCTCGAGTGTGGTATGAATAATGGGTTATTGAGAGAGATGAAGAAATGAGGACGATAGGATGGGAGGAGTTCAAAGGTGCCTTCCTAGACTATTTCTTCCCATTGGATCTAAGGGAGGCAAAAAATCCAAGAGTTCATCAACCTCCATCAAGGAAGTATGAGTGTGAGGGAGTATTCTCTCAAATTCACTAAGTTATCGAAGTATGCTCCATTTATGATCTCCGACCCAAAAGCTAGGATGAGCTAGTTTATTTATGGTGTCTCAAGCTTGGTATCCAAGGAGTGAAAAATGGTCATGTTGGTCAAGGAGATGGACATCTCTTAGTTAATTACTTACGCAGAACAAATTAAAGAAGAGAAGCTGAGAGAGAGATCAAGGGGTTCAAAAAGGCTAGAGTGGATGGTGGAGGGTTTAACCCTCAAAGGTCCGATTATGGTAATAATGGCAAAGGCCAAGGTGTGCAATAGTTTGTGGGACAAGGTTCCACCAATACTCCTCCTCCAAGGTTCAACAAGGACAAGGGTGCCAAACCAATGGTACCAAGAGAGAATGTTCCTACTCAAACTTTTCCCGCTTGTAAGAAAGGTGGAAGGACTCGTAAAGAGAAATGCTTAGCAAACTCCAATGCATGCTTTAAGTGTGGCAATCAAGTACGACATGCTAGGGATTGTAGAGATAGTAGTGGTATGCCTCAAGGACAAATTAATCATGGTCAACAAGCCCAAAGAGGTGTCCAACGCACCAACCGCTTTTATGCCTTGCATGGGAGATGAGAGGTTGAGGACGCACCCAATGCCATTAGCGGTATGTTAAAGGTCTTTGCTTTTAATGTTATGCACTATTAGATCTGGGTGTAAATTTATCGTTTGTTACTCCATTCCTTGCTAATAGGTTTGATGTCACCTGAAATATTATTAAAGCCCTATTTGGTGTCTACCCCCGTTGGTGAGTCGGTTATTGGTAGAAAGGTCTATAGGGGTTTTCCCATGTCTATCTTGCATTAAATTATTCCTTGTGATCTCATTGAGCTTGAAATAATAGATTTTGATGTCATTCTTGGCATGGATTGGTTACATGCATCTTATGCTTCCATAGATTGTAAGACTCATCAAGTCAAGTTCCAATTTCCAAATGAGTCTATTATTGAATGAGAGGATCGTGATTCAGTGGTGAAGGATAAGTTCATTTCTTATCTTAAGGCCCAAAAAATAATTTCTAAGGGTTGTAGTTACCATATTATGAGGGATAGGGATGTCAATACCGAAGCTCCTCCTCTTGAGTCGGTTTCCATATTTAATGAGTTCCCCAATGTCTTTCCCGATGACCTTCCCGGTGTCTTTCCCAAAAGAGAAGTTGATTTTGGTATTGATCTCCTCCCCGATACCTAATCTATTTATATTCCTCCTTACCAGATGGCTTTGGCAAAATTGAAAGAGTTGAAGGAACAATTAAAGGACTTATTAGAAAAGCAATTCATAAGACCAAGTATTTCTTCATGGGTGCTCCCGTATTATTTGTGAGAAAAAGGGATGGGTCGCTTCGAATGTGCATAGACTACCAGCAATTAAATAAGATGACCATTAAGAATAAGTACCCACTTCCTAGAATAGATAACTTATTTGATCAATTACAAGGGGAAAGTCACTTCTCCAAGATCGACCTTCGGTCTGGCTATCACCAACTATGGGTGAGGGAGGGTGACATTCCCAAATTGGTTTTCCAAACAAGGTATAGTCACTTCAAGTTTGTGGTGATGAGTTTTGGGTTGACAAATGTGCTGGTGGCGTTCATGGCCTTGATGAATAGGGTGTTCAAACCTTACCTTGATACTTTTATGGTGGTATTCATTGATGATATTTTGATTTACTCTCGGAGTGAGGAAGAACATAAAAATCACTTGAGAGTTATGCTTCAAACATTGAGGGATAGGCAATTATTTGCAAAATTTAGTAAGTGTGAATTTTGGTTGAAGGAGGTGATATTACTGGGTTACATAGTATCCGTTAATGGGATCAAGGTTGATCCTATGAAAATAGAGGCAGTCAAGAATTCACCTAGACCATTGTCTCCTTAAGATATTATGAGTTTCCTGGGTCTAATCGGGTACTATAGAAGGTTCGTCAAAGGATTTTCTTCCATCTCATCTCCTATGATGAAATTGACCCAAAAGAAAGCCAAATTTATATGGACGGATGAGTGTGAGAAGAGTTTTCAAAACTTGAAAAATTGACTTACCTCTGCTCCTATTTTGACAATACCAGAAGGATTAGATGGGTTTGTAGTTTATTGTGATGCTTTAAAGATTGATTTAGGTTGTGTCTTAATGTAAAACGGTAAGGTCATAGCTTATGTTTCTAGGCAATTAAAGGTGCATGAGCATAACTACCCTACCCATAACCTTGAATTAGCGGCTGTTATTTTTGCTCTGATGATTTGGAGGCATTACCTTTATTGGGTGCATATGGATGTGTATACCGATCATAAATGTCACGACCCAACCCCGTAGGCCACGACAGGGTTTTGACCTGGACCCCCATATATGTAACTATCTAATATATAAACTATACATAAGAACCCCAGTGGGTGATAACATTTTTATATATGTATAGCCTCTTTCATCTACATCATATCATGAAAGGGCACGCAAACTGACAAGGCTGCTATGATATAACACCATTTACCACCTATCATACAGACACAGCTGAACAAACTTATGAACAACCTACATACATATGTACACAGACCTCTAAGAATAGTAACAGTAACATATGGCGGGACAGGGACCCCGCCGTACCCCTGAACAAATAAATATACACATAGGAGGACCAATACCAAAAAGCTAGGCTTCGAAATAGTGGAGCACTTTCAATATAGCTGAGTGGAAATCCTAAGCTAGCAAATCTCTAAAATGAACATATGTACCTGCAGGTATGAAACTCAGCCCTCTAGAGAATAGAGGGTCATTACGATATATGTATTGAGTATATAAAGCATAACATATCATAACTGAAACGATAATTGAAATGGGGATGCAGGAAACAAGTATAACAGTTAACAATTTACTATACCTGCATCTTATGAAAAGAGGGCATGTATATCATCATCACATATCACTTCCGGCCCACTGTGGGATTCGGTGTTACCATATCATCGTATACGGCATCATACCATCATATACGGCATCATTTCATACATTACAAGTACATCACTGTATTTTCATATGCATGCCTATCTATCATATCTGGCCCTTTAGTGAGGGACTCTGTGAATGACTAGTGTACATGTCGTACCTCACTTGGCCAATTATGGGACTTGGTGCCATTACCACATAGTAAAATATACCATGGAACATTCGACCCAATTCTTATATAATAAAATATACCGAGAAATGTTCAGCCTGATCCATAATTTAAAACAATATCAAGAAACATATGGCCTGATCCATAATTTAAAACAGTGACGAGGAACTATGGCCTGATTCATATTTTCATCGTATCATTGTATATATATATCCAGCCCGGGACTCGGTGAATAACTTCATCACATACGGCATCATCGTATGCTTTACTTTATCATATACGCCATTTTATCATCGTATACTTTATATATATATATATATATATATATATATATCCGGTCCGAGACTAGGTGAAGGATTAATAAAGCTATGCACGATAACATTCCCGGCCCCTTTATAGGACTTGGAGGAAGATGGGTTATAGTGTGCACGAGTAGAGTAGTGAGAAACCATATGCAACTCAAATCATCATCCAAGACTCAATGAAACAGTCAACTGAACCATCACTTGAAGATCAAAGTAGGAATTATCTTGAGTACCTTCTAAATATCGTTAGGGATCATATCAACTAGAGTCTCAGGAATTGTAGACATGTATCGACACAAATCTAAATAGCTTATAGAATTGGAGACGTTCGTCATCGTAGAGACCCTTAGGAATAGGAGCTTATGCATTCAATTAGTATTCAATATATAGGAGACTCGAGGGTGGTAGTTCAACTACTTCAAGAACTTTAATATCAAAAAGTGAATAAGGATTATAGTTCATGCTTCCTATGCATCCAATTACTATTTCACATATAGAAGGCTCGAGGGTGATAAATCAAATACCTTAAGAGCCTTAACATTCCGAAGTAAACCAGAATTATGAATCATGCATCATGTTCAGAGCTCATGAATAGAATTACCCCAAGCTTCATATACATATCGTTCACAACTTACGTCTAAGACATGCCAAAAGAAAAGAAGGATAGCTCTACATACGTATGCCAAAAACATGCCAAGAGAAAGAAGATAGCTTCACATACCTCTTATGGATTACCCTTCACCATGTTTGCCTCATCATCATTTGAACCTATTTAACATGGAAGTACTACTAAGATTAATAACCTTCCACTTTCGAACTTCCAACTCTACAACCAAGTATCCATAGGAATCGTTCCCTTATCAATTTCCCTCGACAAGTTCATTACTAGTTCCGAAGTTACTGGAAATTGGGCAGCATCTCCCTTATAATTTTTCCTATACAACTGCTAATGTTAGCAGCCATATTACCAACAACAACCAGTGGCTATATATACAATCAAATCACCTCAACATTACTTAATACAACTCCAAATAACTAGCTCAAAATTACGATACCAAAATAGAGTTTTTAGCCTTTATTTTGTACAACCTTTAACCACATAAAATAGAGGGTCATGTGGCTCAACCAGAAGTACCCACACCCCTTTTATAACACTTTCCATCCCTGAAACACATAATCAACCTAGTTGCAACCGCAGCACCACAATCACAACACACTACTCGACTTCGATTTGACTATAATAACTTCAATTTAGTTTGTTTCTAACGTCAAGGATCCTTATGGAATTTTTCCACTTACAACCTTATTTAAGACATGTAATAGACCTCATAAACACATAATAAACTTCAATTAGAAAGGGAAAACCTTACCATTCCTGAAACTCACCAAAACTCACCTCGGAAGTTCTTTTAGCGTGGCTCAAACTTTGTGGCTATTTGTTGTCCATTTGGTGCTACTACAAGGCATAAATTTATATTACTAAAACCTTCATACCTTCGTGTTATACCATAGATAACTAATTCATGGAACAAAATTGGAGAACTTACCTCTTTTTTCCTCCTAAAACTGTGGCTCTCTTTCTTATCCAGCTAGAGTTTCTTCTCTTCTTTTTTTCTCCAGAGTTTTCTAGAATTTTTAAGATAAGAATGAATTGTTGGATAAAGATGATCATAAAACTTATATATATAGGCTACTTTAGGGGGTGACACATGTCAACCCGTAAGTGGTGACATGTGTTAAGCCCTCATACGGCCAATGTACCCCCTCCTCCAACTAGGGGCTGCCACATGGCAGGTGGGGGCTCACCCCTTGCTTCAGTTGCTGCCACATGGCAATCCCAAAGTCTTCCACATGGCACTCCCTCATGTTGCCACATGTCACTCTCTTTTCCTCCTCGTGGGTTCGTAATCTCTTCTTACTTTACGAACTTATGTAATCCTTGGTAGGTAAGCTTGGTATGCATTCAAGTAGCTTAAGTATTTAAGATTTTCAAGTAGGTAGCTTATGTATGTAAGTCGAGTCATACGACTCATTACTTGGCTTCCAACTTCTTCCGAATTCTTATAACCATATTTCCAATCTTCCCTACTATGGGGTGTCACATTCTCCTTTCGTTACAGTTGTTTGGTAGCATTATAGACTATCTGGCTCACACGGTAACTTCTAAGAAGATTACAAACCTTTCAATAAACCTAAAAAGATTAAGAAGCTTAAGAACCTTCCAAGGTATAAGAGTACGGGGTATAACAATCTTCCTCCTTTAGAACATTCGTCCTCGAATGTTAACTCGTCTTATAGGGTTTTATGAGGATTTTCAGGAGCTCTATATAACCGTTGTCTTCCAATCCTTTTAGGAGTTTAGACTACCTTTGGATATAGGGAATAAGTACGGATATCTCTTCTCTACCTCTTTATAATGTATACAAAATATTATAATTGTATTGTCCTTTTGAACCCTTATTCCTTTTACCACGTACTTACTCACTTGGCCCTATACGTAACACATACATATTCATAGGTTGCATAATCCTGCCGATACAACTTGTATGAGGTAGACATAGTCATTTCATCTCTAGGTTCATTCTGCTTTACCTATCTCATTCACATTGAAACTCGTTTGTCCCATCTTATCATACTTCTTTCTTTTCCTTTATTTACCCCTTGCTCTTCTCACTTCCAATCATAGGAGGCTTGTTGTCCCTTTTACTTGGTTATTCATTTATCACAGCATCATTTGTGACCAACGCTATAGCCAACATCTTGGCTTTTAACCCCGCATGGTATCATTATCCTTTACAAGATCTCTTAACTTATTCGATACCCTTTATTACGACCCAACTCCGTAGGTCATGACTGGTGCCCAATTTGGTCACCCATATGTACCCTTAGCCCTACTTAGCATGTTAGAAGAATAAACAAATGTAGAAATCAAATGAGGATACTAGAGAGCATACGGAAGCAGATGTAGCATACGAGGGCCGTTAAGTCCGTCACTGAACACAAAGCCCAAAACACATTTACAGAACCCACAACACAAGTCTAAAGACCCTACAAAATGATACCATAATCATATAATAGGATAGGTCCCCATCATAAACTTAACCATTACGTATAAATATATAACAGAAAAGTTTGTGCCAAAATAGGACTCCGGACAAAGGAGCACTACCAACCAATAGGGTAGATGTCCTAAGCGAGCAGATCAGCAAATCGAGCATCTGTACCTGCAGGCATGTAATGCAACCCCCCAAAGAAAGGGAGTCAGTACAGAAAATATACTGAATATGTAAAGCATGGACTGTAATAAGTAAAGTCATTACCAGAGCAGAATATGCAAAAATGAGCAAAGTATCAAAAAATATCAAAATTCTTATCATAACCGCAGATAAGGTATGCAGAAAAATATATGCCATATTCGACCCCATTATGAGACTCGGTGATCAAATCGTGGTCGCCGCCCTATCACCAGCGCCACAGCACATCATAACTCTAAAGTAAGGAATATCTCCATAACAGATCATATCATATCAGATGGTCATATTAGATCATATCATATCATATGTGTACATGGCATATCATAACTCTACAAATCCCATATACAGGCCGTACCTACCCCCTCATATTGGGGCATGGAGAACAATGCAGAGAAGTATGCATAAAAACAAATCCTAGCACAGGCTCAGTGAAGGAAGCATTGAGGCATCCACGAGTGGAGTAGTGAGAAACTATATGCAATTTAAATCATATTTGAGACTCGATGAAATAATCAAAATGAGCTATTATTCAAAATCAAGACAAGAGTCATATCAAGTACCTTTTGAAAGTTAATATGGGTTATATCAAAATAGAACTTTTGGGAATCATATACACATATAAGGCATAACAAATATCTTTTGGAAAATCAAGAAGTTGGCCATCTTAGCGGCTCTACGAATAGGAACTTCCTTGGAATCATATAAAAGTCATATACTTGCTTCATAAAAACCATGTCAACAAGGAAGAATAACTTTACATATTTGTGCCCAAAACATGCTAAGAGATAGAATATGCTTAATACACTTATGCCGAAGACATGCCAAAGGAAAGTCTAAGCCTTACATACTTATGCCAAAAATATGCCAAAAGAAGGAAACGTTAGCTTTACATACCTCTTACGGATTACTCTTAATACGTTTGCCTCGTCATCTCTTGAACCTATTTAAAATGAAATTAATATGAATATAAACCATCCCTGACTTTTCAGCATCTTAAGTTGTACACTTGTATTCATAGAACTCATTTCGTCGCTCGTTTTCTCGACTAGTTCTTTAGCTAGTTAAGGAGTTAACAAAAATCGGACAGCACATCCCCTATAACATGCCCTATACGAATTTCCAATTAGATCCGTAATCACTACAGCCAACCAAAAACAACAACCTGCAGCTCATACACAAATAAAACATTGCAACATTACACAACATAAGCTCCAAACAACTTGCTGAAAATTATGTTATAAAAAATAGGGTTTCTAGTCTTTATTTCACAAAACCTTTAATTATACAAAACGAGGGGTCGTGTGGCTTCAACCAGCATCCCCCAGTCCTATTTTAGAATACTTTTAGGCCCTGAAACACACACCACACACCTTCAGCAGCACACCACAAGCACAACACCTTACTTCGACTACAATTTAAATATAGCGACTCTAATTTAGTTTATTTCGAACGTCAAGCCCCTATATGGAATTTTTATACTTCCAGCCATATAAAAGGAGTGTAATACACTCCCTAAAAACACCATAAACTTCAAATTCAAAGGCAATACCTCAGCTTACCCAAAATTGGCCAAAACTTGCCAAAAGTCGCCTCGGAAGTTCGTCTAGCGCTGCTGAAACATCGTGCCTGTTTGTTGGCCAATGGGTGCTGCTCCAAACCTTAAATTTACATTATTAACACCCTAATAACATGTACAAACCATTACCAAAACGTTGTATAAGAGAACCAATCCATACCTTGCTAAAACTTGTCTCGGAAGTTCTCTTAACATGCTGAAAATTAGCGGACTGTTCGTATCTCTTCCTTGCTGTCCCAAAATGAAATTTCACGGTATTAAACACTGATATACCACCATAGGATACCTTTAATAATTAATTCACGGAATGAGAGTTGGGACTTACTTTGTTTCTAGCCAAACCCATGGATGCTCTCTTTTACTCCTTACATTTTCTCTCTTTGTTTTTGTTCAACTTGCTGAATTTTAAGGTATCTACAGCATGTAACACCTATATATATGCATCCCTAGGAGTTTCCATGTGGAATACCCCTAGGGCGGCACCTGAATCATGTCTCCAATCATTGGCTACCACGTGGCAGCATGGGGTCCACCCAAGCTGATCACCTACTTGACCCTAAGTAGGTGCATCACTTGCTTGTCCAAGTAGGTGCATCACCTACTTGCTTCAAGTAGGCGCATCGTTTTCTTATTTCTCTTTTGTGAGCTCATAATCTCATCTCACTTCAAGAGCCTATATATTTCTTGCTACTTAAGCTCGACGTGTAATCAAGTAGCTTAGTATGTAAAATGTCCCAAGTAATAGCTTTCACAAGTAAGTCGAGTCTACAACTCACTACTTAACCTCCAACTTCTTTCGGATTCTTATAACCCTATTTCCAATCTTCTCTGTAATGGAGTATCTCCTTCTCCTTTCCTTAGGATTATTTGATAGCGTTATAGATTACCCGACTCACATGACGACTTCTAAGAAACTTAAGAGCCTTACCAAAAACTTAAGAAGCTTAAGAAGTGTTCTAAGGTACCAAAGTATGGGGTGTAACATCCTTGCCCCCTTTAGAACATTCGTCCTCGAATGTGAACCAAAACCTTCCTCCGGATCTTATGCCGACTATATGGAGAGTTCCTCTATCCCATTTCTATAACATATACTTTCATCGAGCAATCAATATTAGAGTTCCAAAGGTTAGGATTATTTGTAGACGTAGGAAATAGGTACGGATACTTGTGTTTCATTTCTTCTTTCACTTTCCAAGGGGGTCACCCATCCTAGTACTACTCTTTCCCAAGTACGCTTAACTTCGGAGTTCTGATGGGATCCGGTGCATTAGTGCTAGTATGATCGCATTCATCCCTTATGGGATCTCATTTGAAGCTTAAGCGTTCCCATTTACATATGATAGTATGAGTTGATTTTCTCTTACGCTTACACTTCTCTTATCCACTTTCCCCCTTTTAAGGTGTATCCATTTCATTGTCTATTTATTTATAACTTTCCAAATACATATGAGTCCTTTCCAACCTATTTAGCATACTCCGCTATTTCCATATCTTCTTTTACATAACCTATACTTTAGGTTACCCATGTACGAAATCTTAATACAATCATGAGAAACTTAGAATCCTTAATATACAGTACCAACTCCAGTATTGAACACTGGTACTCGAGTAATATCCTTAATGTAGCAGTGTATTTAAAGCCATATTCCATTAATCCCAATCAGTAATTAGCTCATCACTATTTATCCCGGTGTATCAACTCAGTCGGTGCCTTAATATGTCGTTATATCCAGATCTAGGTGTCATCTCTAAATCATCTTATTAGGATCACAAGTCTTTTCCAACTTTATTTTACCATACCAGTATCGACCTTTCAAGATATATTACAATCATATATCTCATTCTCCTTTTATTTCTAGGAAAATTTGGGCAGAGTTTCTCTGTATTTCTTACTATCTCAATACCTGCACACAAAAAATGCCAACAATGCCTCACAGGGCCAATATATATATTCACATCATATCATATCACAGCCACACAGGGCACCCACAATTAACAGTATGAACATGGACTTACCTTGTATGTTCACTTGAACTGCACTTCGTGCCTTTTCTTGCATGCGTGCTTTGTAACTTCCAATATCGTTAGTCACCTTCTTCTATCGATGTTGTCCTTCTACTGAAACCATAAGTTAGTATGAGGAATTTCATTCCCTATGACTCGGCTCTATCGCACGATCTTAGATATGAAAGAAAAGTAATACCCTAAATATCCTGTAGCCTCTTGTTTATAGATGTGGTGTATAAGACACCGATAACTAGGACTTTACTAGAAACGGTCTGTAGATATTCTGAGGATGAACTGCTCTGATACCACTTCTATCACGACCCAACTTCGTAGGTCATGACTGGTGCCCAATTTAGGCACCCATACATATGCTTAGACCCACTTAGCGTGTTAGCAGAATAAACAAATGTAAAAATCAAATGAGGATACTAGAGAGCATACTGAAGCAGATGTAGCACACAAGGGCCGTTAAAGCCGTCACTGAACACAAAGCCCAAAACACATTTATAGAACCCACAACACAAGTCTATAGACCTCTAAAAATGATAGAATAATCATATGACAGGATAGAGCCCTATCGTACCCTTAACCATTATGCATAAATATACAACAGAAAAGCTAGTGCTAAAATAAGGCTTCGGACAAAGAAGTACTGCCAACCAGCAGGGTGGATGTCCTAAGCGACCGAATCAGCAAATTGAGTGTCTGTACTTACGGGCATGTAATGCAGCCCCCCCGAAGAAAGGGAGTCAGTATAGAAAATATAATGAATATGTAAAGCATGGACTGTAATAAGAAAAGTCATTACTAGAGCTGAATGTGCAAAAATGAGCAAAGTATCAAAAAATATCAAAATGCTTATCATAATCACAGATAAGGTATGCAGAAAAATATATGCCATATCCGATCCCATTATGGGACTCGGTGAACAAATCGTGGTCGCCGCCCCATCAGAGGCGCCACAGAACATCATAACTCCAGAGTAGGGAATATCTCTGTAATAGATCATATCATATCAAATGGTCATATCAAATCATATCATATCATATATGTACATGGCATATCATAACTCCATAAATCCCATGTACAGGCCGTACCTGCCCCCTCACTTCGTGGCATGGCGAATAATGCAAAGAAGTACACATAATAACAAATCCTGGCCCAGGCTCAGTGAAGGAAGCATTGAGGCATCCATAAGTGGAGTAGTGAGAAACTATATGCAATTTAAATCATATTTCAGACTCGATGAAATTATCAAAATGAGCTATCATTCAAAATCAAGACAAGAGTCATATCAAGTACCTTTTGAAAGTTAGTATGGGTTATATCAAAATAAAACTTTGGGAATCATATACACATACCAAGGCATAACAAATATCTTTTGAAAAAATCAAGAAGTTGGCCATCCTAGTGGCTCTACGAATAGGAACTTCTTTGGAATCATATAAAAATCATATAGTTGCTTCATCAAAATCATGTCAACAAGGAAGATTAGCTTTACATATTTGTGCCCAAAAATGCCAAGAGATTGAATAAGCTTAATACACTTATGCCGAAGACATGCCAAAAGAAAGTCTAAGCCTTACATACTTATGCCAAAAACATGTCAAAAGAAGGAAACGTTAGCTTTACATACCTCTTACGGATTACTCTTAATACGTTCGCCTCGTCGTTTCTTGAACCTATTTAACATGAAATTAATACGAATATCAACCATCCCTGACTTTTCAGCATCTTAATTTGCACACGAGTATTCATAGAACTCATTTCCTCGTTCGTCTTCTCGATTAGTTGTTTAGCTAGTTAAGGAGTTAACAAAAATCGGGCAGTACCTCCCCTATAACATGCCCTATATGAATTTCCAATTAGATCCCTAATCACTACATCCAACCAACAACAACAACCTTCAGCTCATATACAAATAAAACATGGCAACATTACACAACATAAGCTCCAAACAACTTGCTAAAAATTACGATACCAAAATAGGGTTTCTAGTCTTTATTTCACAAAACCTTTAATTATACGAAATCAGGGGTCGTGTGTCTGCAACCAGCAAACCCCGCACCTATTTTAGAATACTTTTAGTCTCTGCAACACATCACCACACACCTGCAGAAGCACACCACAATCACAACACCTTACTTCGACTACAATTTAACTATAGCGACTCCAATTTAGTTTTTTTCGAATGTCAAGCCCCTATATGGAATTTTTATACTTCCATCCATATAAAAGGCGTGTAATACACTCCCAAAACACACCATAAACTTCAAATGGAAAGGAAATACCTCACCTTACCTGAAATTAGCCAAAACTAACCAAAAGTTGCCTTGGAAGTTCGTCTAGAGTGGCTGTTTGTTGGCCAATGGGTGCTGATCAAAACCTTAACTTTACATTATTAAAACCCTCATAACATGTACAAACCCTTACCAAAACTTGGGAGAAGAAAACCAAGTCATACCTTGCTAAAACTTGCTAAAACTTGTCTCGGAAGTTCTCTTAACATGCTGAAAATTAGCGGACTGTTCATATCTCTTCCTTGCTGCCCCAAAATGAAATTTCACGGTATTAAACACATATATAACACCGTATAATACCTTAAATAATTAATTCACGGAATAAAAGTCGAGACTTAGTTTTTTTCTAGCCAAACCCATGGCTGCTCTCTTTTGTTCCTTACGTTTTCTCTTTTTTTTTGTTCACCTTGCTAAATTTTAAGGTATCTATAGCATGTAACACCTATATATATGCATCCTTAGGATGTTCCACGTGGCATCCCCCTAGGGGTGACACATGGCAGCCCTTTAGGGCGCCACCTCAATTATGCCTCCAATCATTGGCTGCCATATGGAAGCGTGGGATCCACCTAAGCTGTTGCATCACCTACTTGACCCTAAGTAGGTGCATCACCTGCTTGTCCAAGTAGTTGCATCACCTACTTACTTCGAGTAGGCGCATCATTTCCTTATTTCTCTTTTGTAAGCTCGTAATCTCGTCTCACTTCAAGAGCCTATGTATTTCTTGCTACTTAAGCTCGATGTGTACTCAAGTAGTTTAGTATGTAAAATGTCTCAAGTAATAGCTTTCACAATTAAGTCGAGTCCTATGACTGACTACTTAACCTCCAACTTCTTCCAGATTCTTATAACCCTATTTCCAATCTTCTCTCTTATGGACTATCTCCTTCTCCTTTTCTTAGGATTACTTGATAGCGTTATAGATTACCCGACTCACATGACGACTTCTAAGAAACTTAATAGCCTTCCCAAAAACTTAAGAAGCTTAAAAAGTATTCCACGGTACCAAAGTACGGGGTGTAACACCCTTTCCTGGCCATACCCTTTCTTTTTTATACACACCCATTTTCTAACATTATGTTGTGCAGGGTTTTGCCAAAAACTTTTTGACACTGCCTTAAATACCATTTTGACTTCTATCCCATTATTGTTGGCTTTCAGCCCTTCTAACTTACTTCAGCACGGGATCTTCTTGAAGTTTAAACATCCATGTCCGCTATATTGTAGTATCCATTATTTCCATCTTGCCCTTGCATTCTTCTCACCCGTTTTCCCCCTTAAGGGGGGTGGGTACTTATAACTTTGTCCAATCTCAAAACTCATCTAATCTCTTTTCCCAATCCGCTTGGTACCATATCATGTCCATCTCTTTCTTTATCCTTTATAACTTGATTTTGTATGTACGAACCTTGACTAAGCCACGAAGTGACGAGAACCTTTCCATACATAGTACGACATCTCATATATTAATCTGTACTTGTGTAATGTGACCCATGGAACAACTCATCCAAGGCCACACTTCACTTATCTTTATCAAAAGTTAATTAGCACTTTTAGTCATTCCAATTTCAATTAGGCAATATTGTATTCCGACGATAATTGTCCAAGGTTCTCTTACAGGAGTAGCTTTATCCCAACCTATATCCTTTATTTCTTAGGATGAATGTATATTGCACCATTTATTCCTTAAGTTTACCATCTTTGTCTCTTAAGTATTCCACTATTGTCGGGGCGACGTTGTGTGCACGCACCACCCCTCTATACCTTATACCCCTTGCCCTTACTATGTACCCAACACCGGCTTTTAATTTTCTCAACAACATACCAAGTTCGCCTCAACCAGGTCCTTACCTTATAACCATATAGTCATATTGCACTTTTAAGTTCATATTGTACGTTCCCCTTTCGTTCTGTATCTGCATTCACTTAATCATATCTATCTTGGGTGATTCCATAGATTTCTCTTATCATTTATCCCGTCTATGTCTATCTTTTATTCCACACAAGAGGGATATTATACTGCCTCTGTATTATTTGGAATACATTACTTCCACATAATCCTTTCTCTCATTTCCAAAATGTATTCTGTCCATTCATCTTTATTCGTATCATACAAATCATTCCCTAACACATATTCTATCTCGTTGATCATCCTTCTACAACTTGGTCTTTCGTAGTTTCGTCACTTTTAGCATTCGTATCTTCGGTTACACATGTCATGACCTATTGTTACACTATCATCTCGCTTTCTTCTTGCTTACTTCTTTCAGTTACTCTTTCTTTCCTTGTGCTTGCTATCATTTCCGTTATCGCAAAATCTTTATTCGCAACTTTCCCTACGGAACTTGATAAATCTTTCATATTTGTTCCCTAGACCACTTTTCCGTTTCACACTTACCCTTATATTCTTATTACACGGATTACATCCTATCACTAGCCACTTTCTCACTAGGCTTTATTTATTTTCATAACGATCCTCGTTATATTCATATCATATCCTGTTCGTATTCCACCCCGTAGTATAACACTTCTTAAACTTTTTCACAATCCTTACTATGGGTTACTTACCCTTCTTAGTTAGTCTTATCCTTAATATCTCTTAAGTTGTCCTATTAATACTTCATATCCATCACAATTTTGTTTCCCTTGCACTATTGTCTTAATCATGTTGTTACTCCTTTTACTTATAGTTTGTCACAATTTATCCCTATGTATCAATTCCATCGGGGCCTCAATATATCGTTCTATCCAGAACTATCAGTCTTTTCTAAATCATCTCCCTAGGGTCAAAAGTCTTTCCCAACTTCAGTTTACCATATCAATATCGACCTCCTTATTTTTATTGCCATCAATTCAATAATTAACTTATTTTTAGAGGTTATCCATACTTGTGGTTTAGCCAAATCTTATCATTGTTGTGGGCACGACCTTTCAAGACATACTACAGCCCTGTATCTCATTCTTTTTTTTATTTTTAGGAAAATTTGGGCAGAGTTTTCTCTGTATTTCTTACATCTCAAATCTGCATGCAAAACATACCAACAGTGCCTCATAGGGCCAACATGTATAAAGATACATATATATGTATCATATCACATCATATCGCAGCCATACAAGGTGCCCACAATCAACAGTATGAAAATGGGCTTACCTCGTACGTCCACTAGAACTTTCCCTATTACACTTTCCTATCTACTCTTCCTTTCAATTTACAGCTTTACATTTCAGTTCTACTTCAATACCTTACCCAACAGATATCTTTCGTGCCTTTGCTTACCTGCGTCCTTGTGACTTCCAATATCGTCAGTCATTTCTTTCCGTTGATGTCATCCTTTTGTTAACATCCAAGGTTAATATAAGGAGTTTTCCTATAACTCAGATCTATCGCACAATCTTAGATATGAAAGAAAGGTAACATCCTAAATGTCCTGTAGCCTCCTGTTTATAGATGTGACACACAACACACCGATAAACAAGACTCTACTAGACACGATATGTAGACACTCCAAGGAAGGACCGCTCTGATACCACTTTTGTCATAACCCAACCCCATAGGCCGCGACTGGGTTCTGAATTGGTCCCCCATATACGTAACTATCCAATATACGAACTATACATAAGAACCTTAGTGGGTGATAACATTTTCATATATGTATAGCCTCTTTCATCTACATCATATCATGAAAGGGACGCAAACCGACAAGGCTGCCATGAAATAACACCATTTAACACCTATCATACAGACACAACTGAACAAACTTATAAACAACCCACATACATATGTCCATAGACCTCTAAGAATAGTAACGGTAACATATGGTGGGATAGGGGCCCCGCCGTACCCCTGAACAAATAAATATACACATAGGAGGACCAATACCAAAAAGCTAGGCTCCGAAATAGTAGAGCACTTCCAACATAGCTGAGCTGAAATTCTAAGCTGACGGATCTCCAAAATGAACATCTATACATGCGGGTATAAAATACAATCCCCCAAAGAACGGGGGTCAGTACGATATATATACTGAGTATATAAAGTATAACATATCATAACTGAAATAACAACTGAAATAGGGATGCAGAAAACAAGTATAACAGTTAACAATTTACTATACCTGCATCTTATGAAAAGTGAGCATGTATATCATCCTCACATATCACTTCCGGCCTGCAGTGGGACTCGGTGTTACCATATCATCGTATACGACATCATACCATCGTATATAGTATCATTTCAAATATTACAAGTACATCACTGTATTTTCATATGCATGCCTATCTATCATATCTGTCCCTTTAGTGAGGGACTCACTGAAAGAGTAGTGTACATGTCGTACCTCACCTGGCCCATTATGGTACTCGGCACCATTATCATATAGTAAAATATGCCGAGGAACGTTCGGCTCGATCCTTATATAATAAAATATATTGAGGAACATTCGGCCCGATTCATAATTTAAAATAATGTCGAGAAACATAAGTCCCGATCCATAATTTAAAACACTATCGAGGAACATACAGCCCGATCAATATTTTCATCATATCATCATGTATATATATCTATCCCGGGATCTGGTGAATAACTTCATCACATACGGCGTCATTGTATGCTTCACTTCATCATATACGGTATTTTATCATTGTATACTTCATACATATAACTTTCCCTATCCAACTGCTAATCTTAGCAGCCAAATTACCAAAAACAACCAGCAGTACTAGCTCAAAACTACGATACCAAAATAGAGTTTTTAGCCTTTATTTTGTAAAACCTTTAACCATACAAAATAGAGGGTCATGTGGCTGCAACCAGCAGTACCCACACCCCTTTTAGAACACTTTCCATCCCTGTAACACATAATCAATCCAGCTACAATCGTAGCACCACAATCACAATACACTACTCAACTTCGATTTGACTATAACAACTTCAATTTTATTTGTTTCTAACGTCAAGAATCATTATAGAATTTTTCCACTTCCAACCTTATTTAAGACATTTAATATACCTCATAACCATATAATAAACTTCAATTTGAAAGGAAAACCCTTACCTTGCCTGAAAATTGCCAAAACTCATCTTGGAAGTTCTTTTAGCGCGGCTGAAACTTCGTGGTTGTTTGTTGTCCATTTGGTGTTGATCCAAGCCATAAATTTATATTACTAACACCTTCATACCTTCGTGATATACCGTATATAAATAATTCACGGAATAAAATCAGAGAACTTATCTCTTTTTTCCTCCCAAAATCGTGGCTCTCTTTCTTTTCTAGCTAGAATTTCTTCTCTTCTTTTTTTCTCTAGAGTTTTCTAGAATTTTGAAGATAAGAATGAATTATTGGATAAGGATGATCATAAAACTTTAATATATAGTCTACTTTAGGGGCTGACACATGTTAACCCATAAGTGGTGACATGTTCAAGCCCTCATAGGGCCAACGCACCTTTTCCTCCAACTAGGGGCTGTCACATGATAGGTAGGGACCCACACCTTGCTTCATCTACTGCCACATGGCACTCCCTGTGTCTACCATGTGGCACTCCCTCATGCTTCCATGTGTTACTCTTTTTTTCTCCTCATGGGTTCGTAATCTCGTCTTACTTTATGAACCTATGTAATCTTTGCTATGTAAGCTTAGTATGCACAAGTAGCTTGAGTATGTAAGATTTTCAAGTAGGTAGCTTACGTACATAAGTAGAGTCCTACAACTTATTACTTGGCGTCCAACTTCTTCCGGATTTTTATAACCATATTTCCAATCTTTCCTACTATGGGGTATTACATTCTCCTTTCCTTAGGGTTGTTTGGTAGAGTTATAGATTATCCAGCTCACACGATAACTTCTAAGAAGCTTATGAACCTTTTAAGAAACCTAAAAAGCTTAAGAAGCTTAAGAACCTTCCAAGGTACAAGAGTACGGGGTATAATAATAAAAATCTTCAATATGTGTTCACCCAAAAAGACCTTAATATAAGGTAAATGAAGTGGCTAGAACTCCTTAAGGACTATGACATGAGTGTGCACTATCATCCGAGTAAAGCCAATATGGTTGTTGATGCACTTCATAGAGTGTCTATGGGGAGTGTGGCCCATGTGGATGAAGGGAAGAGGGAGTTGGTGAAAGATGTTAACCGATCGGCTAGATTTAGGGTGAAGTTGTATGGTACTAATGATGGTGGTAGGTTGTTCAAAATAGGTCTGAATCCTCTTTGGTGGTGGATGTTAAATTAAAGCAAGATCTTCACCCGACATTTATCAAGTTAAAGAAATTAGTGAAGGAAATGAAGATAGAGGTTTTTTCCTAAGGGGGAGATGGGGTTCTATACTACCAAGGTCGGCTATGTGTTCCGGATGTTGATGGTCTAAGGAGTTTGATCTTGATGGAGGCTCATAATTCTACATATTCCATTCATCCCGGTTCAATGAAAATGTACCGAGACTTAAAAGATTTCTATTGGTGGGTTGGTATTAAGAAGGACATATCAAGGTTCATGTCAGAATGTCCGAATTGCCAACATATGAAGGACGAACATCAAAGGCTGGGTGGACTAGCCCAATACATTGAAATCCCTACTTAAAAGTGGGAAGATGTGAATATGGATTTTGTAGTGGGTTTTCCTCATACCCAGAAGCGTCATGATTCAATTTGGGTAATTGTTAATAAAATGACTAAGTCAGCTCACTTCCTACCAGTTAAGACTTTCTATAGTGCCAAACACTATGCCAAGTTGTATATTCGGGAGTTGGTAAAGTTGCATGGTGTGCCGTTATCCTTTATTTTGGATCGTGTACCCAATTTGCTTCTCACTTTTGGAGATCGTTTCAAAAGGGCCTTGGTACTAAGGTAAAATTGAGCACCGCATTCCCTTTATAAACAGATGGGCAAGCCGAAAGGACAATTCAAATACTAGAGAATATGTTAAGGGCTTGTGTGTTGGAGTTTAAAGGAAATTGGGATGATCATCTACCACTCATTGAGTTTGCCTATAATAATAGTTACCATTCAAGTATTGAGATGGCGCCATTTGAGGCTTTGTATGGGAGATAATGTAGATCTTCGGTTGGTTGGTTCGAAGTAAGTGAGATGACCTTGTTGGGCCCCGATTTGGTACTTGATGCTTTAAAGAAGGTGAAGATCATTAGAGATGGTTGAAGACAGCTTAAAGTCATCAAAAGTCCTATTCAGACACAAAAAGAAGGGATCTTGAGTTTAATGTGGATGATTGGGTGTATCTGAAGGTTTCATCCATGAAGGGTGTGGTTCAGTTTGGTAAAAAAGGAAAATTGAGCCCTAGGTATGTAGGGTTTTATAGAATCGTGAGACGTGTTGTCAAGGTTGCATATGAGTTGGAGTTGCCATTGGAAATGGCCATGGTTCATCTGGTGTTTAATGTATCTATGTTGAGAAATTGTGTGGTTGATCCTAGTTCCATTGTTCCTTTGATATCAAGAAAAAAATAGGTTCTAGGGCAAGTGAATTTTAAAGCAGTCTCTTTTGACAGTAGTGAATGTTGAAGAAAACTTGACCTATGAAGAAGTTCTGATTGAAATATGTTTCGGACAATATTTTAAATTACACTATTGCATTAATGATGGGTTGTTGGTTTACACTCTACTCTACTCAAGCTAAGTCTTTCCTCATTCGAGGACGAATGTTCCCAAGGGGGAGATAATGTAATACCCCCTAAAAATATTGTATATGATGTTCCAATTTTTGATGAAAATGATATCGCTTCGGTATATTGGCATAACTTTTAATAGACTAATCCAAATTAGGTTATTTAAATTTATAAATAACCCAAACATCATTACCTACAACTCTTGTGAAGACTATATTTTAAGTTTCGGAGGTTAAGTTGGTAAAATAAAATTAATTGTTGCAAGATATGGTGCTATGACTAAATGGAGTATTTGTAGAAGAAAAATTATATCTCACTGCATGCTGATCCTAATAAGTTGATTCTTGAACGACATAAAAGTAGACTTCTAGAGAAACAATTCATATAAGACACCAAATCCTAATGAGTAAGTTATCTTATTCAAACGCAGCTCCGTAAAAGGATATTCTGTTAAAAGAAGGTTCATCTCATCAACCATGGAAAGATCTAGATCCATCTGACATCACCCATTACATCAATAGTCCTCCATTTGACATCATTCATGACATCACAATCTTCCATTAATTTTTTAGATTTTGCTTTATAATTATTTTAATGATTGTTATGTCCCCCTTTCACACCTATAAATACTCACCTTATTTCATCATTTTGTTCATCAAGATTTCTCAAGCAACTATTCTCTTTATACACTTCTTTACTCATTCTCAAAATATAGTTTTAGTTGTTAGTAGTGTAGAAATACTATTCCGGTTATTCATATACTCCGAGTAGTACGCAAAATACTTCGGTGAGGAGAAAATGCTATGATTCAAGAATGTTTATTAAGTTTTTTGATTCTGAGTAACGCTTCAGATTTCAGGTATATAAAGCTTTAATGAGAGTATTCCTTTCACTCTTATGCCTAAAGTATTTTATTTATATGATAAATTATGTTTATTTTTATTAAGTTTTACTCTAAGTTATATTGTGTTTATCCATGGGTTCTTCCACCCATGTAGCCCAAAACTCTTTCAACTAAATCTCTTGATTTCAAATAATATTTTCTTATGGGTAATTCTTATTTTTACTTAATAGCATGAATCATGGTTAAACTAATGATTATTGGTCTATTTTTATACAACATGATTTTATATGTATGAATTGATGTTTTGCAAGTAATTTCTCTATTTATCTCTTTAAAGATTCTTGAAATTCATAGTGGGTTGTTTAAAGCATGATTTTTAATTGATGGATTTTAAAGTATTTATGCATAATTTCATTTATATTCATGTTTGAAAGTTGAAGTGATTTGAACCCACCTAATTTAACTATATTTTCAATAATGTTTGACTTGAAAGTTTTGACTCTAACTAAATATTTATGAAAGCAATGTTTATGATCAAAAAGAATTCTTATGAAATAAAAGAATGATATAATGCTATGAATAATGGATTCTTTATGCTATAAGGACAATTATTGCATATTTGAATCACTAAAAGTTTTAATAAGCTATTCCACCGAATGTGATATTTTGAATTCTCAAGCTATATGTTATGACTACTTTGAAGAATTAAACTATTCCATGGGATTTACTTAGCACCGAATGGGTCATTGAGGTGGAATTAGGTAAGGGAATCCTAGTAGCAACCTTTTGTCTCATTAACTATGTGCCAATATAGGAGCTCTTGTAGGCTTAGGATAATGGATCCACAAATAACCCTTAAAGTTAAAGTTAAAGAAATAAATAAAGTTGAAGGGGTTCTACCTAGAAAGTAGTCTCCCCAGCCAACGTAGGGGGTTATGTTGAATTTCATGTAATAGCTCGCATGATCTTAAATGTCGGTTATGGTCATTTTCCCCCAAAATGAATATTTTAAAGGTTATCTATATAATTTATTATGCATGTATTGCATTATGTTTCATATTACATAAATGTTTTAATGTTTCCTCAATATTCATGCATGCTTACATACTTAATACAATCAAAGTACTAATGCATACTTTTTTACCTACAAGATATCACCATTTAGGGATCAGTGCTCCTCCTTGTTCTCCTCCACGTGGATAGTTGAGATTTCATTTGAAGACTACTTTTGGTGAGTTCTCATGTTCCAGGAACAATACCCCTTTATCTTTCTAGCTTATAATATGTTGAGATCTTTAGCTATTTACTATGTAATTTCTTTCTATTATGTTGAGGGTGAGCTAGGGACTTGTCTTCGCCCCGTTAAATCTAAAGGTTAGAGGTATTGTTGGACATATGTAAGTTGAAGATTTACTATTATGATTTTTTCTTGTTTATTTTTTGTCATTACATATGAAAGGCTAAAAAATGATAAGAGGCTTGTTTGAGCTACTTTCGGGTTCCTCATTCGCCATGTCACGTCTAGGCCCTAGGCTTGGATCATGATACCTCGGTTCTTCCCACACAACATAAGAACTTGATGCATACATAATACCACTTAATAGACTATTAGACACTGAGTTCATTAGACTAGAAAACACAACTATATTCACCCTTTCCCATTGTGGCCAATACTCCTCCCTAAACTTTTCCTTTATCCAGGTACCATCTACAAAGCCTAATTTGTTTCTTCCTAGCAAGGTTGTGCGCATGGACCTGCTCCACAGAGAATAATTCCTTGTGCCAGTAAGTGAAAAGACACAAAAGAGATTTCACTTACATATGAGGCATGAAGATATATAGGATGATTATGATAAGTTATTGGATTTGAACCCAAATTGGTCTTAGTATGGCTTGATTCTAGATTGACTCCTAAATTTCCTTGTGCATTAGAATCGTCTGGTCTATTTGTTGGCACCATTGAAACTCTTAGGTAAAACATTAATTTAACAAGAAAGTGAAAGAAACAGAATGACTGCTTAGCAAAATTTGTAGTCGAGTATTATACACTTTTTTAAGAATCAATTGAGAGAGATGAGCTATAAATTTTTTTATCAATAGCTCATGTATAACTCTGATATCATAAATGTGATCAGTTCACCATTGATAAATTGTTTATACAGAAAGAAGAAAAATAAAAAGAAGAGAAAGAAGAGTAGATTGTATTGATTAATTTTGTGTTTACAAAGGGAGAAATATCCTTATATATAGAGTCACCTAATTAGATAGGTTCTCATAATTAACTAACTAACTCTAACAAACTTAGTAACTAACTAATGGAAGCTTTAACTTCCTAACTGACTATCTTCAACACTATCAACTCTCATTTTGGCTGCATCTGTGAGATTTACCTCGGTTAGTGATTTTTCTACAACCTGTCATTTGATCAAAGATTTAGTTAAGCAGAATTCGTAATTAGTTCTATTTTAGTACATGAATTGACTTGTTTAATCAAATATTTAGATAGTTTTTTAAAAACTAGACATATATTAGGTTTATATGCTTTTTGTTCATTGTACCTTTTTTATTCGATCTTCCCCCCTCTTTCTTTGTCTTCTCCTTTTGGTTTCAGATTCATCTCTCATCCCAATATTCTTCTCAAATTGTTGTAGATCATGCACTCATTGTTTCACTCTTTTCATTATCGGATTTGGTTAATCACATGTATTTTATTGTGTAATGATACTTGCGTCAAATATGTTTGCTACAACTATACTTAGCATTCTTCTTATTTAATTTTATCATCTCTAATCATACACTGTGATACTTAAGATTTGACATATGAAAGACTTTATTGTAATGAAGAGTTAGAGAAATATTAATAAACTATTTGTTATTTTGTATTATGGATATTTGATGAAATTAATTGTTAGACTCAAAATAAAATTAACTTTTGGAATCAGATTATATAATTTTTTATCTTTTATGTTGTTAACATTAAGATAATGAAGTAATAGTTATTTTTTATTTATTGTAATTTTATTTTAAAGTAGCATAAAAAATTTTAATATATATTAGCATTTGTCAACTTATGAACAATTACCGCTAATATGGTACGTCATTAATGACATTGAAGATGCAAATGGTAGGTTATTTTAGTAGTTATTGTTATTGCCGTTAAAACGGAGATCTTGTAGCGGCAATAATTGATATCTTTACCAGCACTTTTTGTAATTACCGTTAAAGCCTTTAGGCTTTATTGACATTGAATTTAATGATAATTAATTAATTATCGCTAAAGTTATAGCAATAATTTGTATTGCCACTAAAGTGCATATTTATTATTCTGAAAGCCTTTATTATTATAGTGAAATAACACAAATAAATTAAAACAGAGGATATATATATATATATATATATATATAACTAAAAAATTTCAATTGATAGAAGATTTTTAAGAAATCCTATTAAACATAGATGAATGCATGTCAGACAACGAAAGTATAATATATATATATATATATATATATATATATATATTACTTTATAATAATCTTTTGATTCCTAATTTTAGATTCAATTGAAACATTATATTAGCTGTGACAATTTTAAGGTTATCAATAAAATCTCTAAGCAAGAATTCCAATATTATTAGAATTGGACTCAGCCTCGACTTAACTAAAAATCTCTAGGAATTTGAGTTAGAGATATTCTTAAATCAATTGAATCCAAACAAGAAGTGAAAAGGCGTTGGATGTGGATGCCTATCACAAGTAAACAAAATGATCGGGAGCAATCCCTATGCCACCCACCATATATTAAACAATCAAGTACACCTAAATAGTAGAACTTTTGCAAATCCAGATACTTTCTTACTAGGATGTAGGCCATAGGGTCATAGTTGTTATCTAAAATCTGTTGTCATATTTCTAGAGATTTCTTAGCCAATATTGGATTCACAATTTTTATGAAATTTTCATAAGAGTTCAATCAGCTACTCCTAATGTATATGTTTTTTTATACTTAAGGATTTTTTTGAGTTATATGGTTTCAAATAATTAGTTCTGCATAAAATTTCACATAATATAATATTTCCTTTCTTCTAATTTATTTGACATACTTTTTCATTTAGTCAATCTAAAAAAATGACATATTTCTATTATTAATAAGAATCTAATTTTAAAATGCTCATTTTATCATTATTGAAATGATATATTATCACACAAACATCTATGACTTGTTTTAGACCACAAATTTTAAAAAAATTTGTTGCTTTCTTTCTTAAATTATGTTACAACTTACAAGTCAAACCATATTACATAAATTGGAACGAAATAATATATAATATTGTCACGACCCAAGCCTAGGGCCTAGACATGACATGGCAAATGAGGATCCCGAAAGTACCTCAAACAAGTCTCTTATCATTCTTTTAGCCTTTCATAGGTAATGACATTAAATAAATAAGTGAAAATCATAGTAGTAAATCTTCAACTTACATATGTCCAGCAATACCTCTAACCTTTAGATTTAACGGGGATAAGACAAGTCCCTAGCTCACCCTCATTCATAATAGAAAGAAATTACATAGTAAGTATCTAAAGATCTCAACATATCATAAGCTAGAAAGATAAAGGAGTATTGTTCCCGAAATATGGAAACTCATCAAAAGTAGTCTTCAAATAAAATCTTAACTAGCCACGTGGAGGAGAAGAGGAGGAGCACCGGTCCCTACATTGTAATATCATGTAGTCAAAAGAGTATGTGTTAGTACTTTGAATGTACTAAGTATGTAAGCATGCGTGAACATTGAGGAAACATTAAAACATTTATGTAATATGAAACATAATGCAATGCATGCATAATCAATCATATAGATATCCTTTAAAACATTCATTTTGTGGAAAAATGACCATAATCGATATTTAAGACCATGCAAACTATTACATGGAATCCAACATAACCCCCTACATTGGCCGAAGAAACTACTTGCCGGGTAGAACTCCATCAATTTCATTCATTTCGTTAACTTTAACTTTAAGGGCTATTTGTGGATCCATTAGCCCAAGCGTACAAGGGCTCCTATGTTGGCACATAGTTAATGAGACAAATGGTTGCTACTAGGATTCCCTTACTGAATCTCACATCAATGATCCATTCGCTGCTAAGTCAATCCCACGGAATAGTTTAATACTTTAATATAGTCATAGCATATAGTTTGAGAATTCAAAATATGATATACAGTAGAATAGCTCACTAAAACCCTTAGTAATTCAAATATGCAAGAATTGTCCTTATTTCATAAATAATCTATCATTCATATCATTTCATCATTCTTTTTTTTCGTAAGACTCCCTTTTAATCATAGATATTGCTTTCATAAACATTCATTTGGAGTCAAAGCTTTCAAGTCAAACTTCATTGATAACATAGTAAAACTAGGTGGATTCAAATCACTTCAACTTTCAAATATGAATGCAAATGAAATTATACATAAATACTTTGAAATCCATCAATTAAAAATCATGTTTTAAACAACCCACCATAAATTTCAATAACCTTTAAAGAGATAAATAGAGAAAAAAATACTTGTAAACAATCAATTCATACATATGAAATTATTTTGCATCAAAATAGACCAATAATCATTAGTTTAACAATGATGCATGCTATTAAGTAGAAATAAAAATTATCCATAAGAAAATCTTACTTGAAATCAAGAAATTTAGTTGAAAAAGTTTTGAACTACATGGGTGGAAAAAACCCATGGATAAACATCCACATAACTTAGAGTAAAACTTAAAGAAAATAAATATAATTTATCATATAATCAAACTAATTTAGGCATGAGAGTGGAATAAATACTCTCATTGGAGCCTTACATACCTAGAATCTGAAGTATTACTCAGAATCGAAGGCTTAATGAACACTTTTGAATCCTAATATTTTCTCCTCACTGGAGCATTTATGTACTACCCAGAATATATGAAACACCGGAAAGTATTTCTACACTACTAAAAATTAAAATTATATTTTGAGAATGAGTAAGGAGTGTATAGAGAGAAGAGTTGCTTGAGAAAGCTTGATGAACAAAATGATGAAATAAGGTGGTATTTATAGGTGTGAAGGAAGGACCTAACAATAATTAAAATAATTATAAAGAAAAATTTAAAAATTTAATGAAAGATTATGATGTCATGGATGATGTTAAATGGAGAACTATTGATGTCATGGTTGATATCAAATGGATCTAGATCTTTCCCTGGTAGGTGAGATGAACCTTCTTTTAATGAAATACCCTTTTTCTGAGCTGTGTTTGAACAAGATAACTTTCTCATTAGGATTTGATGTCTCATATGAATTGTTGTTCTAAAAGTCTACTTTCATATCATTCAAGAATCAATCGATTTGGAGCATCCTATAGTGAGATATATGTCACGACCCAACCCTGTAGGCCGTGACGGGTGCCCGAACCGGACACACACGTGTACCCCTGCCACCTATACATAACCTGTCTCCTGTTTATACCCAAAATGCATCAATATGTACGAAAACATACAAGCCGACAAGGCTGTAGTACTATTTATAGGGTCGTTCCATAACACACATATACGCAAGCCGACAAGGCTTCCACAATACAGGGAACGCCCTAAATCACAGGTCATATCAATACAGCTGTACATACATATATATAACTCAGATCCCACTCATATACAACTTATATACAACCTATATATGGCTCATACACCACTCATATACAGGCACAACCCACATACGTATCCACAGACCTCTAAGAGTAAGAAAATAGTAACATAAGGCGAGACAGGTCCCCTGCCGTACCCGTAACTAAATGAATATATACACCACATTTAGAACCAAAATTAGGCTCCAGCACAATGGAGCACTTCTGGACTGCTGAGTGGAACCCCTATGCTGGAGGATCCCCAAACTGTGTACCTGTACCTGCGAGCATAAATGCAGCCCCCCGGAGAAGGGGGTCAGTACGACATATATACTGAGTATGTAAAACATAATATAGCACAACTGAACACATATCTGAAACAGCAAAGCAGGGGATAACATATCATATGAAAACTTATACATGTACCTTGTGAAGTATCAAAGTATGCATGTTTACATTATATCGTATAGCCGGCCCTATCAGGGGTCCGGTGGATACATCTGTAATATCATCACAGCACAGTGCCATCACCACATTATTACCATGCATCATCATATATATACACACGTATCCCGGCCCTCTAGTGAGGGACTCGAGGAATAATGCAGTGAGCTGCGCACGAGAACATATCCTGGCCTGGGACTTAGGGAAAGATGGGTCACAGTATACACGAGTAGATTAATGAGAAACTATATGCAATTTAAATCATTATCGAAGACTCAACTGTAGAAGAAAATTAAGCTATTGTCTGAGAATCAAGATTGTAATGTAATCACCTTAAATGCCCTTTAAATGCCATTAGGGGCTATACTAGTTAGTGTTTCGGGGTCCATAGACACGTACTAAGATAATGCTAACTACTTAAGGACTCCAGAATACATGTTTTTATATAGTCCTTACAACTAGGAGCCCGTATATTCATTAAGTCCTTAGTATAAGTAAGGCTCAAGGAAAGTAGCTTAACTATTATAAGAGTCCATTACCCATAAGTGAATAAAAGACACTTAGAAATGGAATTACTTCAGATATCACATCATTGTTTACTTACCTCTACGACATGCCAAAAGAAGAGAAAGAATAGACTTTACCTACCTCTTCTGGATTCCCCGTAATCGTGTCCACGTCGTTGTCTTAGAAACCTATTTAACATGGAAGTAAGTCAAGTATTAACAACCTTAGACTTTTCATCAACTTAGACTACCTACGAGTATTCATCGAGCTCGTCCCTTCGCTCGCATCCTCGACTAGTTCCTTAACCAGTTAAGAAGTTAACGAAAATCGGACAGCACCTCCCCTATAACGTGCCCTATCCGAATACACAACCATGTCCTTAGCACCTTCATCTAACCAACAATACAACCATCAGCCCAAAAATATACATATTACGATAACATTACACAATATAAACCCTCAACAATTCACTCGAAACTAAGATACCAAAACTAGAGTTTTTAATCTTTCTTTCGCGAATTCTTTAATTGCAAAGCGGAGGGTCATGTGGATGCAACCAGCAGCCACCCAATCCATTAGAAACACACATTCCATCACCCTAACAACTCATCACACGACCAGCAGTCACATACCACAAGTACGAGGCATTATTCGATTACAATTAACTATAGCGATTCCAATTTTGCTTATTTTGAACGTTGAACTTTTGAAGCCTTTTCCCCAACTTCCGGCAGCTCCTAAGGTGTATAATACACTCTAATTTGACATAATAAACTTCAAATTAGAGGGGAAGAACTTACCTTTCCCGAAATTGGCTAAAACTAGCCGAAATTGTACCTCGGAACTTTTTCAACGTGCTGAAATTGAGCGGGCTGCTTGTGGTACTTCCTCGCTGCCAAAAATTGAATTTTTAGGTTATAAAACACCAATATACAACTTAGGGGACACGTCAAATAATTAATTCACGGAACAAAACCCGGAAGCTTACCCAACAAGGGTCAAATCCGTAGCCCTCTCCCTTGCCCCTTTTCACATTTTCTCCCCTTTTTTCCTTCCAAATTTCAGTTGCAACGCTGGAGTTTTAGTTCCATGAACGTCTTAAAAAAAATATATACGTATCCACTTATTTAATATACACCGTATATAATTAATTCACGGAAGAAAGTTGAGAAACGCACCTTTAATCTTCAAGAACCAAGGCTGCCTCTCTTTTCTCTCTTCTCACGTTTTTTTCTCTAAGTATAGCTGCTGTTTTGGATAAATTAACAACTGAAGTATTACATATTCATATATATATGAGGTGACACGTGTCATCCCCTAAGGGTGACACGTGTTAGGCCCTCATTGGGCCACCTCAACCATGCGGCCAATGGGGTGCTGCCACGTGGCAGCGGGGTCCACCTCCCCCAAGCAGGTGGGTCACCTACTTGACCCCAAGTAGGTGGGTCACCTACTTGCTTAGGTGTGCTACGTTTCACCCTCCTATTGGCTGCCCCGTGAAATTTTTTTCTCTTCCTCGTGGGTTCGTAATCTCGTCTTAGTTTAAGAGACTATGTCATTCATGCTATGAAAGCTTGGTATGTACTCAAATAGATTTAGGTAAGTAAAACTTCTAAGTTAGAGGCGTACGTAATCAAATCAAGTCCTACGACTCATCGCTTGGCCTCCAACTTCCTCTGACTTCTCTTGACCTTATCTCCAATCTTCCCTACTGTGGGGTGTCACACTCTCCCTCCTTGGAGTTGTTTAATAGCGTCGTAACTTAGGCGGCTTACATGATAGCTTCTAAGTAACTGTAGGAACCTTTCTAGTTCAAGAATGTGGGGTGTAACATCCTTCCCCCCTTTAGAACATTCGTCCCCGAATGTTGAATAAAACTTCTCTTAAGACTTTATGCCGGTTATGGGGAGGTTTCGTTCTACTATGATAACATACATTTTCATCTAAATAATTAATATACCAGTTCTAAGAGTTGGGGTTACCTGTAGATGTCAAGAATAAGTACGGATATTTTTTTTTCATGTCCTCTTCATCTTCCCAGGTCATTTCTTCCCGATTCCTATTTCGCCACAACACCTTGACAAAAGCTACATCCTTAGTCCGTAGTCTTTTGATTTGCCGATCCAGGATGGCGATAGGTTGCTCTTCATAGGCTAACTCCTCTGTGACCTGGATATCGTCTACGGGATGTACCCGGGATGGATCACCCACACATTTACGAAGCATTGACATGTGAAAGATTAGATGTACAGCTTCTAGATCCGCTGGTAAGTTTAGTACGCCACTTTGCCTATTCGACGAAGAATCAGGTAAGGGCCAATGTATCTTGGACTCAGCTTCCCCTTCTTGCCGAACCTCATTACCCCTTTCATGGGCGATACTTTTAAGAACACCCAATCACCTACTTGAAATTCCAAGGGTCGACGTCGATTATCTGCATATGATTTTTGTTGACTCTGGGCTGCTAATAATCTTTCCCGAATAAGCTTTATTTTATTTACCGCCTATTACACCATGTCTGGGCCTATTAGTTGTGTTTCTCCAACCTCAAACCAACCGATAGGCGACCTCCACTTCCTGCCGTATAAAGCCTCATACGGCGCCATCTGGATGCTAGAGTGATAACTGTTATTGTAGGCAAACTCAATAAGTGGTACATGATCATCCCAGCTACCTTTGAAGTCAATTATGCAGGCCCGCAACATGTCCTCTAACGTTTGAATTGTACGCTCTGCTTGCCCATCTGTTGGAGGATGAAATGTTATACTAAGGCTTACCTGTGTCCCCAAGCCTTCCTAGAATGACTTCCAAAAGTGGGCTGTGAACTGAGCTCCTCTGTCTGAAATAATAGATGTGGGAACTCCATGAAGTTGTACTATTTCCTTAATGTACAACTTTGCATAGTCCTCGGCTGAGTAAGTGGTCCGGACTGGAAGGAAGTGGGCTGATTTTGTCAGCCTATCCACGATAACCCATATGGAATCCTGCTTTCGAAGAGTCCGAGGCAAACCTGTAATGAAGTCCATATTAATCGCTTCCCATTTATAAGTTGGAATCTCCATCTCCTATAGTAGCCCACCCGGTTTCTGATGTTCAACTTTAACTTGTTAATAGTTTGGGCATTGGGCTACGAACTCTGCTATATCCCTTTTTATACCGTCCCACCAATACAGACATCTGAGGTCGTGATACATCTTGGTTGACCCCGGATGAATAGAATAGCGAGCGTAATGTGCCTCTCCCAGTACTTGTTGTCGTAGTCCTGCAACCTCCAGTACACAGACTCTGCCTTGGTATCGTAATATCCCACCGGCCGTAAGGTCAAATGGAGTCTTTTTCTTTCGGAGAATTTCATCTCTATAATTCGTTAGAATAGGGTCCTGGTATTGACATCGCTTTACTTCCTCTATGATGGAGGATTCAGCAATTCCTCGAACAAAAACCGCGTCATCACCCGAATCAACTAAGCGGACTCCAAGACTGGCAAGCTGGCAGATCTCACGGATCATTTCCTTCTGTCCCAGTCGTACCTCTGCTAAGCTACCCATTGATTTACGGCTGAGCGCATCCGCCACCACATTCGCTTTCCCAGGGTGGTATAAGATGTCGACATCATAATCTTTCAGCAATTCCAACCACCTTCTCTGTCGTAAGTTCAATTCCTTCTGTTTGAAGATATACTGGAGGCTTTTGTGATCTGTATAGATATCCACATGTACACCATATAAATAGTGCCTCCATATTTTCAAGGCATGAATCACCGCTGCTAATTCTAAGTCATGAGTTGGATAATTCTTTTCATGTTTCCTGAGCTGCCGGGAGGCATAAGCTATAACTTTACCCTGTTGCATCAACACACATCCAAGTCCGATACCGGAAGCATCACAATAAATAACAAGACCATTGGGTCCTTCAGGAAGGGTTAGAACAGGAGTCGTAGTCAATTTTTCTTTTAACAACTGAAAGCTCCGTTCACAAACATCAATCCACTGGAACTTAGCCGCCTTTTGAGTCAACCTTGTTAAAGGCGCCGAAATGAAAGCAAACCCTTCTACAAATCTTCTGTAATATCCTGCTAACCCTAGAAAGCTACGTACCTCCATAGGAGTTGTAGGTCTTGGCTATGCCTTCACGGCCTCAATCTTCTGTGTATCTACGCGAATACCATCGATCCCAATAATATGCCCCAGAAAAGCCACTGAAGTTAACCAAAATTCATATTTAGAAAATTTAGCGTATAATTTCTGGTGTTGGAGTATTCCCAGTACTGCCCGCAAATGATCCGCATGCTCCTTTTCTGATTGTGAATAGACCAAAATATCATTAATAAATACGATCACGAACAAATCTAGAAATGGTTTGAACACTCGGTTCATCAAGTCCATAAACACCGCTGGAGCATTTATCAACCCAAAAGATATCACTTTGAACTCATAATGTCCGTATCGGGTTCTGAATGCGGTCTTTGGGATATCCGCTTCTCTTACTTGTACCTGATGGTAGCCTGACCGCGGGTCTATCTTCGAAAAGCATTTAGTACCCTGCAACTGGTCAAACAAATCATCAATCCTAGGGAGGGGATATCTTTTCTTAACTGTTACCTTGTTCAGCTGCCTATAGTCAATGCACATTCGCAGCGATCCATCTTTCTTTTTAACAAATAATACCGGCGCTCCCTATGGGGATGTATTGGGCCTAATGAAGCCTTTTTCCAGCAAGTCCTTCAGTTGCTCCTTTAGTTCCTTTAATTCTGCGGGTGCCATTCTATATGGGAGAATAGAAATAGGCTGAGTATCTGGTGGCATGTCTATCGTGAACTCTATCTCCTATTCGGGAGGAAGACCTAGAAGTTCATCTGGAAACACATCCGGATATTCATTAACCATGAATACCGACTGAAGAGTTGGCACCTCTGCTTCCAGATCGTGCATGCGGACTAAATGATAAATACACCCCTTCCTGATCATTTTCCTTGCTTTAAGGTATGAAATAAACTTACCCTTCGGCGACGTCGTGTTTCCTGCCCACTCAACAATTGATTCACCCGGAAACTGGAACTGAACTACTTTATTTCTACAGTCTACATTGGCATGACAAGAAGCTAACCAATACATACCCATAATAACATCAAATTCTACCATATCCAATTCTATCAAATCAGCCAAGGTACGATGACTATATACATTAACCGGGCAATTTCTATATACTTGTTTCACCACAAGAGAGTCTCCTACTGGTGTAGCCACCTCAAATGCTTCTATTAATTCAGGCTTAATCTCAATTCTATTAGCAACAAAAGGAGATATATATGATAAAGTAGAGCCGGGATCCATCAACGCATATACGTCCCGAGCAAAGATTGATAATGTACCTGTGACTATGTTTGGAGACGCTTCCTGATCTTGTGTACTAGCCAAAGCATATATACGATTAAAAGGGCCACCAGAACTAGAAACTCCACCACGACCTCTACCATGACCTGCCGGTATTTGCATACCCCACCCCATCGGATGCATAGCCACAAAAGAAGAAGAACCCGCAACCGACCCAGTTGGCTGAGCTATACCACCTGGAGTACTTTTAAATGGACATTCCCTCGCAATATGGCCTTGGCGGCCACAAGAAAAATAGGCACCTGTACTTTGGCGACATTCCCCAAAATGAAGTCTATTACAACGGGGACACTGTGGTACTAGTGGTCTTGACTGTCGAGAACTATGGTCCACCTATGTACCTGAAGCTCTGGAGCTCTGACCAGGCCCCAAATATCTGGTGCTCTCAACTCTTCTACCTGGAAACTATGGAGGTACACTTCGAGCTGGCTGGGAGGGGTATCTACCAAACTGCTGGAATCGCCCGCTGCGAAACTCCTCGGGATAACCAACTGACTTAGCCCTCTTAGGCTGACTTCTATCAAACCATCTGTCAGGCTGACGCCTTCTATGTCGCTCTTCTACCCCTTGGGCATATGCTTGTACCCGGGCAATATCCATGTCTGGCTAAGAAGCCATGGCCATACAACTATCAACCAAATAAAGGTCTAAGCCCATGATGTACCGATGCACCTTGTCTACCATATCTGCCACAACTGTGGGGGCATACCTCGCTAATGAGTCAAACTCGAGGCTATAGTCGTGAATACTCCTATCGTTCTGCTTTAACTGCAAAAATTTATCAACTCTAGCTCGTTTCATTTCTGGAGGCAGGAAGTGGCTAAGAAGGGCTTCTACAAATTCATCCCATTCAGCTGGAGGAGCACCCTCTCCCCTCAATAACTCCCAAGACTCGTGCCAGTTAGCAGCCACATCACGCAGCCGATAGGAGGCTAATTCCACCGACTCAGTCTCCGAGGCCCTAATGATTCGCAGTGTACGCTGCATCTGTCTAGTGAACTCCTAAGGGTCCTCTGCAGGTCTCGATCTATGAAATTCTAGGGGATTGCAGGCTAGGAAGTCACGAACCCTCAAGCTATCTTGTCTATTTGCATCATCTGGGCCATGCCTTCAGGCCTGTCCTGTCATCAGTCCAGTCAGCAACCGTACTGCCTCTCGCATAGCTCTGTCTTCTGCCCCCTGCTGTGGGATTGGAGGCTCCTGTACTGGAGGTTCAGGATCTGCAGCTGCTGCTACCCTCAACTCCTCTGAGGGTGGCGGCGTAGTAGAGCTCGCCGACTGAAGTACAATCCTAGGCATAGACTGGGCACGGGCCCTAGTAATTCTTGGGGTCTGACTAGTTTCCCAGCTGCTGACTTGCCTTTCTAGGCAGTGGTTGCTTTCCGTGGAGGCATCACTACAAACATAAAGGTAGGTTAGTGAAGGATCATCTTAAAACATAACTCTATCGCACGATCTATGATAAGAAAGAAAGTAACATCCTAAATATCCTGTAGCCTCCTGTATATAGATGTGGTGCACAACACACCGATAAACAAGCCTCTACTAGACACGGTCTGTGGACACTCCAAGGAAGAACTGCTCTGATACCACTTCTGTCACGACCCAACCCCATAGGCCGTGACGGGTGCCCGAACTGGACACACACGCGTACCCCTGCCACCTATACATAACCTGTCTCCTGTTTATACCCAAAATGTATCAATATGTACGAAAACATACAAGCCGACAAGGCTATAGTACTATATATAGGGTCGTTCCATAACACACATATATGCAAGCCGACAAGGCTGCCACAATACATGGAACGCCCTAAATCATAGGTCATATCAGTACAGCTGTACATACATATATATAACTCAGATCCCACTCATATACAACTTATATACAACCTATATACGGCTCATACACCACTCATATACAGGCACAACCCACATACGTATCCACAGACCTCTAAGAGTAAGAAAATAGTAACATAAGGTGGGACAAGGCCCCTGCCGTACCCGTAACAAAACGAATATATACACCACGTTTAGTACCAAAATCAAGCTCCAGCACAATGGAGCACTTCTGGACTGCTGAGTGGAACTCCTATGCTGGCGGATCCCCAAATGGTGTACCTATACCTACGGGCATGAACGCAGCCCCCCGGAGAAGAGGGTCAGTACAACATATGTACTGAGTATGTAAAACATAATATAGCACAACTGAACACATATATGAAACAGCGAAGCAGGGGATAACATATCATATGAAAACTTATACCTGTACCTTGTGAAGTATCAAAGTATGCATGTTTACATTATATCGTATAGCCGGCCCTATCAGGGGTCCGGTGGATACATCTGTAATATCATCACAGCCCAGTGCCATCACCACCTTATTACCACAAATCATCATATATATACACACGTATCCCAACCCTCTAGTGAGGGACTCGAGGAATAATGCAGTGAGCTACGCACGAGAACATATCCTGGCCCGGGACTCAGGAAAAGATGGGTCACAGTATACACGAGTAGATTAATGAGAAACTATATGCAATTTAAATCATTATCGAAGACTCAACCGTAGAAGAAAAATAAGCTATTGTCTGAGAATCAGGATTGTAATGTAATCACCTTAAATGCCCTTTAAATGCCATTAGGGGCTATACTAGTTAGTGTTTCAGGGTCCTTAGACACGTACTAAGATAATGCTAACTACTTAAGGACTCCAGAATACATGTTTTTATATAGTCCTTACAACTAGGAGCCCGTATATTCATTAAGTCCTTAGTATAGGTAAGGCTCAAGGAAAGTAGCTTAACTATTATAACAGTCCATTACCCAGAAGTGAATAAAAGACACTTAGAAATGGAATTACTTCAGAGATCACATCATTGTTTACTTACCTCTACGACATGCCAAAAGAAGAGAAAGAATAGGCTTTACCTACCTCTTATGGATTCCCCGTAATCGTGTCCACGTCGTTGTCTTCGAAACCTATTTAACACGGAAGTAAGGAAAGTATTAACAACCTTAGACTTTTCATCAACTTAGACTACCTACGAGTATTCATCGAGCTCGTCCCCTCGCTCGCATCCTCGACTAGTTCCTTAACCAGTTAAGAAGTTAACGAAAATCGGACAGCACCTCCCCTATAACGTGCCCTATACGAATACACAACCATGTCCTTAGCACCTTCATCTAACCAACAATACAACCATCAGCCCAAAAATATACATATTACGATAACATTACACAATATAAACCCTCAACAATTCACTCGAAACTAAGATACCAAAACTAGAGTTTTTAATCTTTCTTTCGCGAATTCTTTAATTGCAAAGCGGAGGGTCATGTGGATGCAACCATCATCCACCCACTCCCTTAGAAACACACATTCCAGCACCCTAACAACTTATCACACGACCAGCAGTCACATACCACAAGCACGAGGCATTATTCGATTACAATTAACTATAGCGATTCCAATTTTTTTTATTTCGAACGTCGAACTTTTGAAGCCTTTTACCCAACTTCCAGCAGCTCCTAAGTTGTATAATACACTCTAATTTGACATCATAAACTTCAAATTATAGGGGAAGCACTTACTTTTCCCGAAATTGGCTAAAACTAGCCGAAATTGTGCCTCAGAACTTCTTCAACGTGCTGAAATTGAGCGGGCTGCTTGTGGTACTTCCTCGCTGCCCCAAATTGAATTTTTAGGTTATAAAACACCAATATACAACTTAGGGGACACGTCAAATAATTAATTCACGGAACAAAACCCGGAAGCTTACCCAACAAGGGTCAAATCCGTAGCCCTCTCCCTTGCCCCTTTTCACATTTTCTCCCCTTTTTTCCTTCCAAATTTCAGTTGCAACGCTGGAGTTTTAGTTCCATGAACGTCTTAAAAAACATATATACGTATCCACGTATTTAATATACACCGTATATAATTAATTCACGGAAGAAAGTTGAGAAACGCACCTTTAATCTTCAAGAACCAAGGCTGCCTCTCTTTTCTCTCTTCTCACGTTTTTTTCTCTAAGTATAGCTGCTGTTTTGGATAAATTAACAACTGAAGTATTACATATTCATATATATATGAGGTGACACGTGTCATCCCCTAAGGGTGTCATCTCCAATCTTCCCTACTGTGGGGTGTCACACTCTCCATCCTTGGAGTTGTTTAATAGCGTCGTAACTTAGGCGGATTACATGATAGCTTCTAAGTAACTGTAGGAACCTTTCGAGTTCAAGAATATGGGGTGTAACAATATAAATTTTCTTCTACAAATACTCTATTTCGTCACAAAACCATGTCCTGCAACAATTAATTTATTGAACCTGATGAACCTCCATAACATAAAATATGGCTCACACAAACGTTATAGGTAATGATGTTGGAGTTATTCAGAAATTTGAATTACCTAATTTGGACCATCCTATGAAAAGTTATGCCCAAAATATAGAAGTTGTATCATTTTCATCGAGAATTGGAACATATGACAAGAAAAGTTGCATCAATAGTGCACTTTAAATATCGTTCGAAACATATTTCATAATTTTGCAAGCATATGACAAGAAAAGTTGAATTTCAAGGATTTCAAGTAATTGAGCAAGGACAACTTAATACCTTAGGTTTGGGTAGAGGGAAGAAAATGAGGGTATCACTTAATCATATCCACTTCCGCTTCCCATGTAGTACTTTCGATTTGTTGATTCCTCCAAAGGACTTTAATAGATGCAACTTCTTTGTTCCTCAATCTCTTAACTTGCCGGTCCAAAATTTCAACCGGAACTTCTTCATAGGTCAAGTTTTCTTCAACATTCACTACTCTCAAAGGAATAATGGAACTAGAATCACCCAAATATTTTCTCAATATAGACACATGGAACACCGAATGAATCATGGCCATTTCTAATGGCAACTCCAACTCATATGCAACCTTGCCAACACATCTCGAGATTTTATAAGTCCCTACATACCTAGTGCTCAATTTACCTTTCTTACCAAACTGAACCACACCCTTCATGGGTGAAACCTTCAGATACACCCAATAGTCCACATTAAGCTCAAGATTCTTTTTTCTAGTGTCGGAATAGGACTTTTGACGACTTTGAGCCATCTTCAACCTTTCTCTAATGATATTCACCTTCTCTAAAGAATAAAGTACCAAATTGGGTCCAAAAAAGGTCATCTCACCTACTTCAAATCAACCAACTGAGGATCTACATCGTCTGCCATACAAAACCTCAAACGGCTCCATCTCAATACTTGAGTGGTAACTATTATTAAAGACAAACTTGATGAGCAGTAGATGATCATACTAATTTCCTTTAAACTCCAATACACAAGTGAATTGGGTACCACAATCCGAAATAATGGATAATGGCAAACCATGAAACCTTACCAACTCCCGAATATACAACTTGACATAGTCTTCGGCAATATAGGAAGTCTTAACTGGTAGGAAGTGAGCCAACTTAGTCATTCTATCAATAATTACCCAAATCGAATCATGACGCTTCCAGGTATGAGATAAACCCACTATAAAATCCATATTCACATATTCCCACTTCCAAGTAGGGATTTCATTGTCTTGGGCTAGGCCACCCGGCCTTTCATGTTCGGCCTTCACTTGTTGGCAATTCGGACATTTGGACATGAATCTTGATATGTCCTTTTTCATGCTACCTCACTAATAAAACTCTTTTAAGTATCGATACATTTTCATAGAACTGGGATGAATGGAGTATGCAGAATTATGAGCCTCTATCAAGATCAAATTCCTTAGACCATCAATATCCAGAACACATACCGACCTTGGTAGTATAGCACCCCATCTCCTCATTGGGAAAAGACCTCTATCTTCTTTTCCTTCATCAACTTCTTTAACTCGATAAACGTCGGGTCAAGATCTTTTTTTGACTTAACATCCACCAAAAAGGAGGATTCGTACCTATTTTGAACAACCATACCACCATCATCGGTACCACACAACTTCACCCCTAATCTAGCCAACCAGTG
Source organism: Solanum dulcamara (assembly GCF_947179165.1). Classification (NCBI taxonomy): domain Eukaryota; kingdom Viridiplantae; phylum Streptophyta; class Magnoliopsida; order Solanales; family Solanaceae; genus Solanum; species Solanum dulcamara. The sequence continues at coordinate 55,128,318 of NC_077241.1, forward strand.
AACATCTTTCACCAACTCCCTCTTACCTTCATCCACATAGGCCACACTCCCCATAGACACTGTACTAAGTGCATCGGCAACCACATTAGTTTTACCCGACTGATAGTGCACACTCATATCATAAGGACTACTAGCCATCTCATTTTCCTTAGATTAAGGTCCTTTTGGTTGAACACATATTGAAGAATTTTATGATCGGTATACACATCTACATCCACATACACATGCACCTCATAGAGGTAATGCCTCCAAATCTTCAGAGCAAAAACAACAGCCTCCAATTCAAGGTCAGGGTAGGGTAGTTACGCTCATGCACCTTTAATTACCTAGAAGCATAGGCTACGACCTTGCAGTTTTGCATTAAGACACAACCTAAATTAATCTTTACAAACCCTTCTAATCCTTCTGGTAAATTCAAAATAGGAGCGGAGGTAAGTCGATATTTCAAGGTCTGGAAACTCTTCTCACACTCATCTGTCCATATAAATTTGGCTTTATTTTGGGTCAATTTTGTCATAGGAGATGAAATAGAAGAAAACCCTTAGACGAACCTTCTATAATACCCGGTTAGGTCCAAGAAGCTCCTAATGTCTGAAGGAGACAATGGTCTAGACCAATTCTTGACTGCCTTCATTTTCTTAAGATCAACCTTGATCCCATCACCGAACACTACGTGACTAATAAATTCCACCTCCTTCAACAAAAATTCATACTTACTAAATTTTGCAAACAATTGTCTATCCCTCAATGTTTGAAGCACAACTCTCAAGTGATTTTTATGTTCTTCCTCACCCCGAGAGTAAATTAAAATATCATCAATGAAGACCACCACAAAAGTATCAAGGTAAGGTTTGAACACCCTATTTATCAAGTCCATGAATGCCGCTGGCACATTCGTCAACTCAAAACTCATCACCACAAACTCAAAGTGACCATACCTTATTCGGAAATCCGATTTGGGAATGTCACACTCCCTCACCCGTAGTTGGTGATAGCCGGATCGAAGGTCGATCTTGGAGAAGTGACTTGCCCCTTGTAATTGATTAAACAAGTCATCTATTCTAAGGAGTGGTACTTGTTCTTAATGGTCATCTTATTTAATTGCCGGTAGTCTATGCACATTCGAAGCGACCCATCATTCTTTCTCACAAATAACACAAGAGCACCTCAAGACAAAATACTTGGTCTTATGAACCTCTTTTCTAACAAGTCCTTTAATTGTTTCTTCAACTCTTTCAATTCTGTCGGGGCCATCTGATAAGGAGGAATAGAGATAGGTTGGGTATCGGGGAGGATATAGATACCAAAATCAACTTCCCTTTTGGGAGGGACACCAGGAATGTCATCGGGAAAGACATTGGGGAACTCATTGACTATGGGAACCAAATCAAAAGGAGGACTTTCAGAGTCGACATCCCTAACCCTCACAATGTGTTAAATACAACTCTTAGCAATCAAATTTCGGGCCTTAATATAAGAAATGAACTTACCCTTCACCACCGAATCACAATGCTCCAATTCAATAACAGACTCATTTGAAAATTGAAACTTAACTCGACGAGTCCTACAATCTATGGAAGCATAAGATGCATGTAACTAATTCATGCCAAGAATGACATCGAAATCTACTATTTCAAGCTTAATAAGATCAAAAGGAACAACTTTATGCAAGATAGACACAAGATAACCCCTATAAACCTTTCCAGCAATAACCGACTTACCAACGAGGGTAGACACCAAATAGGGCTCTAATAACATTTTGGATGACACATCAAACCTATTAGCAAGGAATAGAGTAAAATTGATAAATTTGCACCCGGATCTATAATGCATACACATCAAATGCAGAGACTTTTAACATACTGGTAACAACATTGGGTGCGTCCTCAACCTCGTATCTCCATGAAGGCATAAAAGCGGTTGGTGCATTGGACACCTCCTTGGGCTTGTTGACCATGAATAATTTGTCCTTGAGGCCTACCACCATCACTTCTACAATCCCTAGCATGGTGGACCAATTTGACACACTTAAAACATGCATTAGAGCCAGCTAAGTATTCCCTTTTGTGAGTCCTTCCACACTTCTTGTAAGAGGGGAAAGTTTGAGAACCAACATTCTCTCTTGGAACTATAGTGTGCTATCTTTTTTGAACCTCGGAGGAGTAGTATTAGTGGAATATTATTCCACAAACCGTTTCCCACCTTGGCCTTTGCTATTGTTACCATAACCGAACCTTTGAGGGCTAAACCCTCCACTATCCACTCTAGCTTTTTTGAACCCCTTTGATCTCTTTCTCAACTTCTCTTCTTTAATTTGTTCTGCAAAAGTTATTAATCGGGAGATGTCCATATCCTTGACCAACATGGCCATTTTGCACTCCTTGGACACCAATATTGAGACACCAAAAATAAACTTGTTCATCCTAGCTCTTGGGTCGGATACCATGAAGGGAGCATACTTTGACAACTTAGTAAAGTTGAGAGCATACTCCCTCACGTTCATACTCCCTTGACGGAGGTTGATGAACTTTTGGATTTTGGCCTCCCTTAGCTCCAATGGGAAGAAGCGATCTAGAAAGGCACCTTTGAACTCTTCCCATCCTATCGACCCCATTTCTTTATCCCTCTCAATAATCCATTATTCGTACCACACTCGAGCCACACCTTTGAGTTGATAGGCCACTATCTCAGCCTTCTCATTTGGTGGAACACCCATGATACCCACAATCTGATACACCTTATTAATGAACTTAATAGGGTCATCATCTAGTTTAGAACCATCAAACTCGAGCGGATTCATCCTTTGGAAATCCCGAATGCTAGAGGCTGGATTTTGTATTTGGGGAGGAGGAACATATTATTGCCCTTGGTTGGCTACGACTTGAGCCAAAAAAGTAATGATATTGCGAAACTCGGCATAGGATACCCTTTTCTCATGATATGGGGCATTGGGACCTGGAGGAGCTTGATCCTCATCGTCAACCCTTGATCTTGGAGGTGCTCTTCCATGAGTCATTATCTAGAGAACACAAAATGTGTCGTAAGTTAAAGAAAAGCTTAGGACACTCTAAGGCATGACATAAATTTGAAATAAGTAAAAACTTTCCTAAACGTCTCATAGTCTCCTATTACAAGTTATGGCGCGCTTCACAACCATGAACAAGATCCTATGTGATGCGATATGTTGGACTTTGAGGATCATTAAAAATCTCAAGCTCTGATACCAAGTTTGTCATGATCCAAGCCTAGGGTCTAAATGTGACATAGAGAATGAAGAACCCGAAAGTACCTTAAACAAGCCTCTTAGCATTATTTTAACCTTTCATAGGTAATGACAATATATAAATAAGCAAAAATCATAATAGTAAATCTTCAACTTACATATATCCAATAATACCTCTAACTTTTAGATTTAATGGGGATAAGACAAGTCCTTAGCTTATCCTCAATCATAATAGAAAGAAATATCATAGTAAGTGTCTAAAGATCTCAACATATCATAAGCTAGAAATATAAAGAAGTATTGTTCCCGAAATATGGAAACTCACCAAAAGTAGTCTCAAATAAAATCTCAACTAGCCACGTGGAGGAGAATTAGGAAGAACGCTGGTCTCTACATGGTGATATCATGTAGGCAAAAGAGTATGTGTTAGTACTGAATGTACTAAGTATGTAAGCATGCATGAACATTAAGAAAATATTAAAACATTTACGTAATATGAAACATAATGCAATGCATGCATAATCAATCATATAGATATCATTTAAAATATTTATTTTATGGGAAAATGACCATAACCGACATTTACGACCATGCGAGCTATTACATGGAATCCAACATAACTCCCTATGTTGGTCGGAGAGACTACTTGTCGGGTAGAACTCCATCAACTTCATTCATTTTTTTAACTTTAACTTTAAGGACTATTTGTGTATCCATTAGCCTAAGCCTACAAAGGCTCCTATGTTGGTACATAGTTAATGAGACAAGGGGTTGCTATTAGGATTTCCTTACCGAATCCCACCACAATGACTCATTCGGTGCTAAGTCAATCCAACGGAATAGTTTAATAATTCAAAATAGTCATAGCATATAGCTTGAGAATTCAAAACATGATATTCGGTAGAATAGCTCATTAAAACTTTTGGTGATTCAAATATGCAAGAATTTTCCTTATTGCATAAAGAATCCATCATTAATATCATTTCATCATTCTTTCATTTCATAAGACTCTTTTTTTATCATAGATATTGCTTTAATAAACATTCATTTGGAGTCAAAGCGTTCAAGTCAAACTTCATTGAAAACATAGTAAATTTAGGTGTGTCACTTCAACTTTCAAACATGAATATAAATGAAATTATGCATAAATACTTTGAAATCCATAAATTAAGCATCATGCTTTAAGCAACCCACCATAAATTTTAAGAACCTTTAAAAAGCTAAATAGAGAAAATATTTGCAAACCATCAATTCATACGTGTGAAACCATTTTACATTAAAATATATCAATAATCATTAGTTTAACCATGATTCATGCTATTAAGTAGAAATAAGAATTACTCATAAGAAAATCTTACTTGAAATCAAGAGATTTAGTTGAAAGATTTTTGGACTACATGGGTGGAAGAACCCATGGATAAACACCCACATAACTTAGAGTAAAACTTAAAGAAAATAAACATAATTTATCATATAATCAAAATACTTTACGCATGAGAATGGAAGGAATATTCTTATTGAAGCATTACATACCTAAAATCTGAAGCGTTACTCAGAATCGAAGAAATTAATGAACACTCTTGAATCCTAGCCTTTTCTCCTCGCTGGAGCATTCTGTATACTACCCGGAGTATATAAATCACCGGAATAGTATTTCTACACTACTAAAAACTAAAACTATATTTTGAGAATGAGTAAAGGGGTGTATAGAGAAAAGAGTTGCTTGAGAAAGCTTGATGAACAAAATGATGAAATAAGGTGGGTATTTATAGGTGTGAAGGAGGGGCCTAATAATAATTAAAATAATTATAAAAAAATCTAAAAAATTTAATAGAAGATTGTGATGTCATGGATGATGTCAAATGGATCTAGATCTTTCCATGGTTGGTGAGATGAACCTTCTTTTAACGGAATACCCTTTTTCGGAGCTGTGTTTGAACAAGATAACTTCCTCATTAGGATTTAGTGTCTGCATATGAATTGTTTCTCTAGAAGTCTACTTTCATGTCGTTCAAGAATCAACTGATTTGGAGCATCCTACAGTGAGATATAATTTTGCTTCTACAAATACTCCATTTCGCCACAGTACCATATCTTGTAATAATTAATTTATTTGACCTGCTTAACCTCTAAAATATTAAATATGGTCTCACAAAAGTTATAGGTAATGATATTGGGGTTATTTAGAAATTTGAATCACCTAATTTGGATCATCCTATGAAAAGTTATGTCCAAAATACAAAAGTTGTATCATTTTCATCGAGAATTGAAACATCATATACAACGTTTCTAGGGGGTGTTACAAATGTACATATTTTATGCATTTGGTAGGAAAAAATTACTAAATCTTGCTTACACATAAGGTGGTATAAAAGAGAGGTTGAGACAGCTTGATGTGTACACTACACCAAAAATAATTTATAACAATAATTAATTAACGGCAATTAACACTCTTTGTAAATGTCGCGCTAAAACCTATAAATGACATTAGATCTAATGGCAATTAACTAATGTCGGTAAATATTTTAGCACTCTTTGTTAATGTGCATATTGAGTGCCGTTAAAATTATTTTTGTTGTAGTGGTAATATACTGAACACCAGTGGAAATTTCATAAGTCTAGTCATCAGGTGATCTTAGCTCAGAATTGAGTTTTTTATTTATTTCCCACTTGATTTTTGGTCTGAATTGCAACTCTGAAAAAATTTGGATCAAATTCAAAACCTCTAATTAAATATGAAGCGGTCTCACCACTATACCACAACTCATATTGATAGATCAGTATTGATTTAAAATCTGGAAAAACAAGTCTAACAATAAAGTAAATAGAAAATCTTTAGTAGCAAAAACAAGTCTAACAATAAAGTAAATAGAAAATCTTTAGTAGCAATCCAAGATAGCTTACATTGAAAAAATTAAGACTCATCAATGTAGTCATAAATAGTGGAGTAAATGGAGACATTTAAGGTATACAATAATATGACACGTTTTTTATTGAACATTAATTTAGTCGTCATCAATGATACGTGAAAAATAACCAATCGCTATGTTGAGCCTTTAATTTGATGTTTGATTGTTCTCTACTTAAATTAAAGATGACACTGTACACATAAGAAGGAGACCAAGCCAATGGCGATGAAAGGACCACGTTAGGTGAGTTCGGTGATGTAGGAAATCTAAAAGGAGATTGTATTATATACACCACTATTCCAAATATGTTATTAACTATTTTTTCTGTTTTCTTTTACTTATCAAAAAAAATTAATTAGATTGTTTTTTTACTTGTCAAAGTTGATAAATTAAGAAAGTATAATTTTTTTTACCCATTATATCCTCAATTTATTGAGAGAGTTAATATCTTTGGTATCAAAATATTTTAAAATTTGGATTATGGCTTTAAAGAATAATAAAGATAAAATGATGAACTCATCATATCAATAATTGATTTCTTAATAGATATATCAAGTCAAAAATTATCAAGGAAACGGAGGGAGTAGCTTCGTAGATATTCGCAGATATTGGGGTCGGACGTGATTGACATTCAATTCTTATTAGTAAATTCACCCATGCTTCACGTGGTTTGGGTTAAAAAGTTTTAGTATGTAAATAGTTCAAATATATGCACGCATGAACAAATTAAAACAAAAAAATAAATCCCATATTCTTTTTCACGCATGAACAAATTAAAACAAAAAAATAAATCCCATATTCTTTTTCAAGATTTAGCTTCGGATATTACTGGGTATATTATTATGGGAAACTTATATAAATATACAATATTAAGAAAATATTTATCATTTATAGCAATAAAAAAATAATTTCACTGAACACTTATAATACATTTATATTATAGTTTTAATACATATTGCAGAGAACTATTTATAAAACATATATAATACAAGTTTTATAAATGGATAATACATTTATCACATAGTTTAATAGACTTATAATACATTATGTTAGTTTCTTACTACACAAACATAATATATATTTTAAAACACTTATAATACATTTATATTGTATGCATAATTCACTTTTAATACAAGTGTAGATTTATCATAATATTGTTATATATTGCTATAAATGGTAATAAATAAAAAATATCGCTAAAATCAGTAATTAATTTTTAAAAAGCACTCAATCAAGTAATTTTTCCTATTATTATTCTATAAAATAGTTGCGGATTTGGAAATAATTACTTGGTTGGCCTAAAGTTGTCAAGTAGTCCGGGCCGATTTAGCCCATTAAATATTGAGATAGTTTTAAATATATATAATAAAATAATTAATTTAGAACAAATATAACCATATTCTATTTATATATAAAAAAATTAGTTCTCCAACTTAAATTAACCATTATGAATTTAAAATTTGAAAGTTGAACGTTCAATTTTCAAGGCTGAAAGTTGAAAGTCAAATTTCAAATTTTAAATTTTCACCTTCTCAAAATATTCTCATTCTATTAATATCACTACATTCCTCTTCATTTTTCACACAATCCTCTCTCTATCTATCTATATTTTCTACTTAGTTCTTACCTATTATTTTATTTTCAACTTTCAACTTTCAAATCCTTTCATCTTCCATGCAATAATAGGAATTAAAATATTTTTAAAAAAATTGTAGTGTAGTATTATCCATTTGAATTTGAATTTAAATCAAGATATACAAAAAATATATACAAACAATACACAAAAAATATGAATATATACATGATATACATACAATAAATATCGAATATTACAAAATATATTATATATAAGATATACACATAATAGACGATATATACAAATAAACATCTATATATACATAATATTCATAAATATACAAACAAAATATTTAAGATGTTCAACTTACAATATATAACGTTACAACTTAAAAGATATACAAACAAACTTATTTTGAATTTTTATATGGCAATACTTATTTAAGTACTATTTTCTAACATTATTTTCAAGTATTGATTTATTGTATTATCTGTTAATTTAATTATTAATATATGTTTATGTAATTTTTGCTAATAATATATTTAAATTATTTGATTTAAACAAGATATACAAATTTTATGGAAAAGAAATGTGAAGACTCAATGTGTATTTAACTTTATTAATAGATTGATTGCAAAATGAAGGTTAAAATTCAAAACTTACAAGGTTACAATTATTATGTCGAATTTCATAAACTTAAATTAGAAAATGAAAATTCAACAGATAAATTGAAATATTCAGGATTAAGATTAGAACTAAAATTATAATTTATTTGATTGACAATATAATTTTATCTCACGCATAATTTATATCTTCTACAAAATAGAGTATAATTTTAGTTTCAATCTTAAGAATGAGATATCCACGTTGTGGAGAGAATAGTTGACAGTCCAAGTGTGCTGGCAGGAATCAAGACGGACCATCTGACACAAATCATTACATATCTAATTACACTGCCACCACAAAGAAAGGCAATGTTGATTCTCCCTGTCCTCAACATTTCTCTTTTTTTCCAATTTGACTTCTATTTTAATCGCTTCAATTGATCTTGCACAGTACATCCACCAATCAACTTTCTTGAATTTAGTAGATAGAAAGGAACAACTATGAGTGATCAAAAGGATCAAGTCAACACAGCTGATGCCACTACTGACTGGTATGAAAGGAATTTGGATCATTTCATTTGCTAACTGATCATTCACATTATGATTGTTTTATTATCTGTTAATGTTGTTGTTTTAGCTCTCTCTGCTGAGGATCGTGCAGATCTTGTAAATGTCATGAAGGTGCCTTCTTGAGTTATTTTATGTTTGTGGAGATTGAACTAAATGTCATTAGTGATTTGGCTTCATTTTTTAATTTTATTGTTTGGTTAAATATGCTGCAGAACAAGCTTCATGATTTGACAAGGGATCTCTCTGTTTTTCTGGACAAACTTCCCCCAAACATTAGGATACGCGTTGATGTCCTCAGAGAGATTCAGGTTTTACTCTAATCACAAAGACTTTTATATACTCCCTCCATTCCATATTAAGTGAATTTAGGAGGCAATGCACACATATTAAGAAAAACATTCAAGGACATAATTTGAACTATATTTTTCACTGTTGTCCTTGGTAAAATCATAAATATAATTTTGCAAATAGTGTGATTTATCTCCTAGAAAATATAAGACCAAATATAGAAAAAGGTTCAAACATCTATATTGAACTTTGAACAATTCAATTATTTTGAATAATGAAAAATCCCTAAAAGTATATATTTTTTTCATTTGACAATGATTATTTGAAGTGAGCTGGATCCTAATTGCACTCTTTTTTTTATTGGCATTGTTTGTAATTATGCCCTTTTAGCTAGCATATTAAGAAGTTGATTCCTCATTGCATTTCTAGTTGTCCTTTTCCTTCTTTACCAATTGAAGTACATTATTCTATTACAATAAAGCAGATTTGCTTGTAACCTTTATTAGCATCATCTAATTGAGTTTAATTTCATAGCTAGTAAAGTTAGACTTATGGTTACACTATAATTGGTATTGAGACAATCAAGAAAAGATGCGCTGTTGCTTCGGTTAGTTTTAAGAATTCAAAACGTAGTTGGGCACGATATTAAAATTTTGTTTTCCTTCCTATATTCTTTTCAATTCTGATATGATTTATGCAGAGACAATATAATGAATTAGAGGCGCAGTTCCTTGAGGAGAGGGCAGCTTTGGAAGCAAAGTTCCACAAGTTGTATGAGCCACTTTTCAACAAGGTAATGTGTGTCTGAACGTTGTATACTTATATGTATAGTTTCTATAACATATTTTTTGGTGCATTTGCAGCGATATGAGATTGTGAATGGCGTGGTTGAAGCTGGAGATGAAAGTACGGTAAAAGAAGAAACCAATGAATCGGCAGGAGGTATTCTTGCAAGTCTATCCTGTCTTCAGTCTTATTTTTTTGAGCTTTCTGTTTTGTTACTGATAAGAAATGAATCTTGTATTCAGATAAAGGTATTCCTCATTTCTGGCTGCTGGCAATGAAAAATAATGAAATACTTGCGAAAGAGGTAATATGAGTTTATTGTTCCATTTAACTTTTTGCTATATATCTTGTCCCTCTGATTGATCAGTCTGCTTATATTTCCTCCAATCAGATTACTGAGCAAGATGAAGATGCCCTCCAGTATCTCAAAGATGTCAAGTGGAGTAGACTTGATGATGCCAAGGGTTTTAAGCTTGAGTTCTTTTTTAATACAAATCCCTATTTCAGCAACAATGTGCTGACAAAGACGTATCACATGATTAGCGACGATGAGCATATCCTAGAGAATGCAATAGGGTACATCTATATTTTTCTTTCGCCTTTATGAAAATTGAGTTACTTCCTTCTAAATGCATGTCTTTTTTGGATACCTTTAGGACAGAGATCGAATGGTTTCCGGGGAAATCCTCGACACAGAAGATCCTAAAGAAGAAGCCAAAGAGGGGATCCAACGATACGAAGCCAATCATAAAAACTGAGGAATGTGAAAGCTTCTTTCATTTTTTTGATCCACCTCAACTACCCGAGGACGCAGAGGAACTTGATGAGGAAACTGTAAGTGGCTTTGGAGAATAAATTACTTCAACATGTAAGTTGCTTTCCATTTCTTGCTGCTAATTGGCCTCACTTTTTGTGTGGTATGTTTTCAAGGCTGAAGTTCTTCAAGGTCAGATGGAACAAGATTATGAAATTGGGTAAGTCCTGTACTAATGACACTCTGAAAAACGAACTGGCTGACCAGTTATTAGGTAGACGAAAAATTGAAATGACATGAAAAGATGGTCACAACTTTGTATGTATATGTTGAACTTTACAATCTCTTCAACTTATCTATTCTTGATAAAGTGGTTTTCTGCAGTATCTTTTATTTGACAAATGCTAAACCTTTTAGGAGAAATGCTATAGTATTCTTTGAGGTATAATGTAACATTACGAGCCTTTTGTTATGTCAGATCATTTGTGTCTTCAGCTTAACTGCGCTGCTCGGATGAGTGACTTTTTGTGGACTGAAATGGAAATCGTTCGAGTAGTAGTGATCTTCAGATTAAGAATAAGGAATGAGTAAAAGTTCCAGGATGACATTCATAAGTTAAAAATGTCAGTTGAGAAAAAGAACAGGAAGGGCCCCTATATTAGCCAATTACTAGCAGGTGGAAACATATCTTTATATAAGATCATTATAACCATAGAATTGTCTAGCATGTAAACTGTCTGTTAGCATAAAGTGGATGTCCATGCATTGATTGCTACGCTATTTTTCTGATTAATTCAGGAAAAAGGCTGAGCTGTTGTATTGATTTGTTATTGCAGGTCCACCATTCGAGAAAAGATCATTCCTCATGCTGTATCTTGGTTTACTGGAGAGGCCGTTCCCATTGATGATGATGATGATGAAGAAGATGAGGATGATGACAAGAAAGAGGAAGATTATGTGGAGGAGAATGATGATGCAGAGGATGACGAGAATAAGGATGAGAAAAGCAATGAAGAAAATGTTAAAGAACGCCAGTAAGGTATAATATGCCTTTCATCGTGGAGAGGAAGACTTGCACAAAATTAAGTATACAACTACTAAACAACAACAACAACAAAATACCCGGTGAAATCCCACAAGTGAGGTCTGGAGAGGGTAGGATGTACGGAGATCTTATCACTACCTCATAGCGATAGAGAGGTGGTTTTCGAAAGACCCTCGGCTCAAAAGTCCCAGCTCCAAGTAAGAGAGGAAAAAGAAAATATATATAGCTTAATGACAAAAAAACGTAAAGCGAAGCAAATTTTACAAGACAAGAGCAATAACGATAGTAAAGTATAGTGATAATTAAAGGCAATAACAACACAACTATAATGAAAGCCTAGACTTACGACCAACTCTAAACCGACACAAGGCAAAACACAATTTTATCCCTACTAGCCTTCTACCCTAATTCGCGACCTCCACTCCTTTCTATCTAAAGTCATGTCCTCGGTGATATGAAGTAGTGTCATATCTTGTCTAATCACCTCTCCCCAATACATTTTTGGTCTACCCCTACCCCTCCACATAACCCCCAAATCCAACTGCTCGTACCTCCTAACTGGGGCGTCGATACCCTTCCTCTGCACATGCCCAAACCACCTTAGTCTCGTTTCGCTCATCTTGTCTGCCACAGAGGCCACTCCCACCTTCTCTCAGATGACATCATTCATAATCTTATCACTCCTAGTATGACTACACATCCATCTTAACATCCTCATCTACGCAACATGCATCTTCTGAATATGAAAGTTCTTTATTGACCAGCACTCCACTTCGTATAACAACGTCGGTCTAATCACCATCATTTAGAACTTACCTTTAAGTTTAGGTGGTACCTTCTTATCACAAAGGACTCTAAAGGCAAGCCTCAATTTCATCCACGCTTCCCCAATGCGATGCGTGACATCCTCGTCGATGTCCCCACTGCTCTGGATGATGGATCCAAGATATCTAAAGCTTTCAGTCTTGTGGATAGGTTGAATGGCAAGTCTCACTTCCATGCCCTCTTCATCCACCGCACCACTGAATTTGCACTCTAAGTATTCAATTTTGGTCCTGCTCAATCTGAACTCTTTGGACTCCAGAGTTTGTCTCCAAACCTCCAACCTATCATTAACTTTGTCCCGAGTCTCATCAATCAAAACTATGTCATCCGCAAATAGCATACACCATGGAACCTCCTCCTGAATAGATCGTGCTAGCTCATCCATCACCAAGGCAAATAGAAAAGGGCTCAGTACAGATCCCTGATGTAGTCCTATCTCAACAGGAAAATGCTCTGAGTCACCTCCCACCGTTCTAACCCGAGTCTTGGCTCCATTGTACATGTCTTTTATCACTCTAATATACATCATCGGGACACCTTTAGCCTCCAAGCTCCTCTAGAGAACATCCCTCAGAATTTTATCATAAGCCTTTTCAAGATCAATGAACACCATATGAAGATCCCTTTTTCTTTCTCTAAATTTCTCCGTCAGTCCCCGCATAAGATAGATTGCTTCAATAGTCGACCGCCCCGGCATGAATCCGAACTGATTCTCTAAGATTTACACTCCTCTCCTCACCCTCAACTCTACCACTCTCTCTCATATCTTCATAGTGTGGCTTAGCAATTTGATACCCCTGTAATTATTACAATTTTAAATATCACCTTGGTCTTGTACAATGGGACCATAGTACTCCACCTCCATTCATTGGGCATCTTAGCTGTCTTCAGAATAACATTAAACAACCTAGTCAACCACTCCAAACCTTTTTTGTCAATGCTCTTCCAAAAGTCCACTAGAATCTCATTGGGCCCGGTCGCTCTTCCCTTTCTCATCCTGCTAATAGAACGTCTAACCTCCTCAACCCTAAAACACCTTCAGTACCTAAAGTCACGAAGACTATGAGAGTGTGCCAAATCACCTAGTACAATGTCTCCGCCTCCTTTCTCAGTTAAGAGTTTGTGGAAGTAAGCCTTCCATCTTTGCTTGATAGAGGTCTCATCCACTAACACTTCACCTTCCTCGTCCTTGATGCACTTTACTAGATCCAAGTCGTGAGCTTTTCTCTCTCTCGCTTTGGCGAGCCTATAAAATCTCTTATCCCCACACTTTCCCCCTAACTCGGCATATAGGCGTTCAAAAGTTGTCGGCTTAGCACTGGTGACCGCCGACTTCGCTTCCGCCTTCAACTTCTTATAGATATCTTTAAGCGTACTCTTCTCATCCTCATCCACGCACTCCAACCACTCCATATAGGCAACCTTCTTAGCTTTCACTTTGCCTTGTACTTCTCCATTCCACCACCAATTTCCGTGACGACCACCAAAGATTCCTCTCGATATCCCTAGAACCTCGGAAGCTGCTTTTCTAATGCAACCAGCAATCATGTCACATATGTTATTTGCATCTTTGCTACTACTCCAGGCCCCTAAACCAACCAACTTCTCCTCCAAATCTCGAGAGAGGGCGGGAGTTAGGCACCCCCATCTAATCCTCGGTCGGCCATAAAGGGTCTTCTTTCTCCTATCCCTCTCAATCTCCAAGTCCATCACCAAAAGCTTATGTTGGGTAATAATATTCTCACTCGGAATAACCTTACGGTCCTTGCAAAGGCCTCTACCACCCTTTCGGAGGAGTAAGTAGTCAATCTGAGTCCTAGCTACCGTGCTACTAAAGGTAGCCAATTGATTATCCCTCTTCAGAAAACACGAGTTAACAATAACCAAACTCAAAAGCTTTAGCAAACTCCAGGAGATGTCCCGCCGCCATTCCTTTCCCCAAAACCAAAGCCTCCATGGACATTATCAAAGCCATTAAAAGTTGTCCCGATATGACCATTGAAATCTCCCCCAATGAATGTCTTTTCGGTACTCGATATACCTCTCACTAACTCATCTAAATCCTCCCAAAAGAGCCTTTTAACTTCCTCATCCAGGCCCACATGGGGTGCATACGCACTAACAACTGCTAAGATATTCTGAAATGTAGCTTCAGTAGATGTTAGGCCTTACAGCTATTTGAGTGATTGTTCGCGAATGTTGCTTGCTAAATCTGGATGTTAGTTCATATTCCTGTACTACTTTAGCATACTGTAATTATATTGATTGTATGCCAAAAGTATAGAAGATTTGAATTTTGCATCATATTCTTATTATCCTTCCTTCTCTTAGTCCAGATAACACACTCCTTCACTTTTGGTAATTGCAGAATGGCAGTGAGAGGACAGTAGAGGTCTCAGACGCTGCTCAGAATCGTGTTGCGGAAACCCTATGCTAAATATATTTATTTATTTTTTTATTATTATTTATTTGTGTCTTATTTGTTTTCTCTAAAATGAAAGTCTGGCAGGAAGACAAATTGATATTTTCCAACGAGCAGCTTAATGGTTTATTATTCAGCAACTTAGCTGGGTTGTGAGCTTGCAATTTTGAATTTATAATATCCCATACTGTATTTCTGATTACTATTCATATATTTAATATTGTTCATTCTTACAATTCACTAATTTGACATGAGTAGCTTCTTTTTGAAGAACTTAGGCAAATGCAGCGTTAGATAGTGTGCTTCGAAATCTGAAGGCCAAAATCTTGTTTTTTATTTTTCCAGAATTCATTTTATCAAGTATTTGTTTAATTTTTTTTTAAAAAAAGGCGTACTTTCTGGGCAGGAGCAGATACTAGGGGGCCACAAAAAATTACATTTTACATATAGGATAAATTTTATGCATTTATGTACATGTATAAGTTTTGAATCGTTTAAACAACATGCAAAAGATTGGCTCAGCTGTTTAGGACATTTAAAATCCATCCCAAAGTCCAAGATTCGTTTGTCACGGATTGCATTATCTTTTATATTTTTATTTTTGAAACCCCCACGTGATAATTCTGGATCCGTCACTCTTTCTATTGTTTCCATACCAAACACAGTATTTGCAAGAAAATAGTACACTGGAAATGTAACGAAACTGCAATGTGCTCAACTTAGATAGTAAAATGTAGTGATATTTATTGTGATCCAAAAGCGGAAAGAATCAGGACATGTTTTACAACATTGTAAGTTTCACTTTTGAGGCTATCAAAATGCATCCCTACCAAGTAAGGCTAACATATTTGGGTCTTTGTACCACAGTTGGGTACTCTTAATCCCATTTGTGTGATAATTAATATTGACCTGAAACACCTAATGCTATAATCCACTCCAATTCATGAACTTTTTCACCTCATCATATAACACTAAAACAGCTGCTGCACCAGTACTTCTGAAAATATTAGACAGAGCTCCACGGTAAAATGAAGTAAATCCTTCTGTCTTGTAAATCCTTCGCCAACAATCAAATGTGCTTCTGTACATTGGCTTTTCTACGCCAGATTGCATCATCATTCGCCTACGAACTGTATCTAAAGGATAGGAAAACAGGCCAGCAGATGTTGTGACTGCCTGAGCGACCACCCAGCGTTTCCATAATGGAACCTCTGCTTCCGAATTTTCAGCCATCCTGTCTTTTATAGTGTCAAAACCCCCAAAGTAAAGCCCTCTATGAACAATCATTCCATGGAGAGAGGCGGGAAGCCCCCTGTAAATGCCTCGAATTCCATCTTTCTCATGTATTGTCCTCAGAAAGTGGTAAATGCCACGGAACTGACGAGCTTCATACCGACCAAGGTCAGCTGCGAGTCGTGTATGTGCAATATCTAGTGGATAAATAATGATCAATGTTGTACAACCAGCTGCTGATCCAGCAATAAAATTAGCTGATGAACCAGCCAAAAAATGACCATCTTGAAAGTTGCTGTGTAAAATATTCCTATAGAGATCCTGCATTCAAAAAGCATGTGATTAGTTCTTGAGACAAACTAGGCAGTAAATGAACTCTTCAATCCTCACTCAAAGTTATGTCATACATTACAGAAGCTATAGAGGATATCACTGAAAAAGGTAATGAAAGATCTAAACGAATAGCCACGTCCCTCTCCCACAGGAAGCATGCGCAATTCCATATCAACCACTATAAGGTCATTTCTGTGGTAACTCATACCTACACTAAATATATATTGTGCAGAAAATTATCAACAACCGTGTTGGCATATGACATGAATGATTCTGTGAAACCAGAAATAGGTTGCAGATGCCTTCGGGTGATTGTAAGTTTATAAAAGACACTTGCTACAATAGTCATGAAAGAGGCAGCAGATACAAAATTCCTATTCAATCACATAATAATGAGAATAGTTTCTTTCTTGAAGTAAAAAGAAAATCTGTTCCTGACTCAGAACTGTGTGTCCATGGATGGACAAGCTGGAGTGACAATAACATGATCACATAGTATATTCAAGACTGTAATAACTATACCTACAGAAAAAACCAGATATGAAGTAGAAAAGGTTCTCTTTTCTTTCAACAACGAAAAGACTTGTGACTCCTAAATATTTTGATGTTAATCGTTTTCCAATTATAATGAGTTATCAAGGAAACAATTTTCAACAGACTATTATGTGGTAAACTAAAGCCAGCAAGCCATTGTAATGCGTGTTTTATGGTGTACAAACGATTCATGTAACCCATTCTCCGATGGCCTTTCATATCAGATTTCAGAAGACTGAAAATAGAGAAAAAGTTGAAACATGCAACAAACTAAAAGTCATCTATTGCTGTTGTAACAGGATACTTGCTAGCAAGAACAAGAAGTATGACCGGTTTCAGGTCTCAAATTCAAGCTGTTAGCAAGGTATTACGTTTTTTGGAGACTTTATCTTTTGTATCTAGACACATCTCGAAGCCATTCTTAATTCTGTCAGTTCATCTTTTTAATTCAAATTCAGCACTGGAATATGATAGTTGATGTGCAAGTTAGAGTATTAGCAAGCTAACTATATAATAACACAAACTTTTCAAGCAAAATTCAATTTTCTCAAGTATTCACAAACTAGGAATTATGGATCCCATGAATACATCATGTTGATGCTTCCATCACAGCTACCGCTTTATCTTGCAACTCAACATTAATTATTGTACACATTGGTCCGCAAATAGGCATAACATTTAGGGGTTCAATGGTCTGAAGGTGTGGGAAGGACTAATAGAAACAGTTGCCTTCTAAGATCCATTTTTCCATTTCATTCCTTCCATTCCCATCATTTGCAATTGACCCAGAGGTAGCATACTTGAGTTGTACTTGAGTCCAAAACCAGAACCAGTTGAACATGATTATAGCAAGTCCGTAATTTGAAGGAAATAATGAGAGCTTCCAAACAAATTACACGTGTAGTGTAGTGTTATGCTCACTTTAGGATGTGGAACTACATTGAATGCCAAATCATTGTTGTAATGCTGAATTACTTAATACTTTCATTTCGTATTCTAGAACAAATGAAATAAATCAATTATTATGTCCTTTATTTCTTTTCATATTTTTTTCTTTAGTATCTGTGTTTAATTCATGATGTGTACCCTAGTTTTCAAGATATTTGCATCTTCATGTCCACAGGGATTGCCACTTAAACTTTAGCAGAAGATTTGAAATAATTCTCTTCTCACTCCATCCCAAGTTGGCACGCATGTTTGAGACTTGAGAGAGTATGGGCCTGCCGCTATACCCTCCTCCCGCTTATATATCAGGCTTTGTTCAGCCGTAGGATTCGAACTCGTGATGTGCCCCTACCACACATTCCGCATTGTAGTTTCTTTACCATTGAACAAAAGTCTTGGGGGCAAGATCTGGAATGAATCTTTGGAGAAGTCAATCCAATGATATTACTACTACTTATAATGGGGAGTTAGGAGGCATGACATCAACATGCCTGCTTAGGCTGAGGGCATTTCGAACATTTCCAACTTCAGTCCTAACCTTCAATACATGTGAAGCTTTTAGCAGACAAATAGCAAATGTACACATGTGGATAATAACAACAGTTTTGTAACTGTTTGTCTTATTACTGATTTATTGTTTGCACATAATTCTCAATTATGTGTTATCGTTAATTTTCCAGGCTCTTCTCTTTTTGTATGCTTAGTGTATGTGTCTTTGTTTTATCCTCTGCCCTCTAGATGTTTGAGACAATTCTTCAATGAATCAGTCTTTTGTACTGTGGGTATTTCAGAGAAAAAAATTCAAGGAATACAATATGAGAGACATTAATTCAGAGTTATCAAAGTTAAATTGAAGAGTCTTTTATGCCAGATTATCACTGGATTTCGGGAGAGAATTAACTTGAAAGCCTCTGACAATATTAGGAGTGAAATTTGAAGGGTCTTTATGATCAAGTTGAAGGGAAACAACTGAATTTTCAAACAGTAAATTTGATTAAAATTGGTATTGCTGCCAGGGTTTTGTTGGAAGGTTTTTGGATTTTCCGCAACAAGACAGTACAACTCACAAACCTATGAAAATTTTGATCATAAATTGATGAACAAATGAACCTTTAAAAAAGAAAAGGATAATGTGTACTTCTGCTCAAACCAAGCAGGTTTAAAATTTCACTAGAAAATAATTTTAAGAACTTAAATTTGCACCTGATATTTTTAATTACTTAGAGTAAAACTCCATCTGGATTTTAGAAATGAAAGATAATCTTCAAATAGTTTATGCGAATATCTATTTTTTCACATAGTACCATAATAATTTTAAAGTAATAGTATACATAGGAGAACCCATAACTTGTAAACACTACCTAAAGATTTGAAAATCACACATTTGAAATTTATACTACTATAATATTAAATAAAAGTTATTTTATACTTATTTGTCCCAATATATGTGGCAGCGTTGGAATTTTGATATTCTAACTTCTAAATTTTGACTGTGAATTCGGAAATAAAAGCTTTAAGTGTTTTGAAATTAATTTTATATATTTGTAAACTATGTAAAAGTACTATAAACCACAGTAAATTAACAACTAAAAATATTTAAAAGACAAAGAAATTTTGATCAAAGAAAAACTTGGTTGACTCTCAAAATTCCAACTGACACATAAATTGGGACGGAGAAAGTACTCTATCAATCTAAAATTCATAAAAAGTTAACTATCAATTTCAATATATTCACCTGCAATCACAACACGGGATTTTATAGCTAGTGTTACATACAAATGTAATAGAAAAAATTTCACACTGCTTGGGCAAAGGTCTCTGTGTTCCTTTCAGTTTGTCTTTATCCTTTAACTTCTTAAATTCTCTTTCTATTATTACTGCTGTTTTGCTTTTCGCATTTAGCGAACGCTTTGCTTTTCTGTTTCTTTTTCTCCCAATCTAACCAGTGTAGTGAAGTCCAGACTGGCAGGACTGATGGCCATTGCTTTTCCAGTTGGATATGAATGTGAAAGTATGGATGGAAATGAAGCAGTGTAAAGTACTACTTGCTACATGTAGAGTGAAGAGAGGCGGAACGGGGAAATGTTATACAGGAGCAGGGCGGGGTGAGACAGCCTTCCAGAGACAAGGTGAGGCAGGACAGAGTGAAGTCAGCAAAATCAGAAAACGCGACAGTCTCTATTTCGTCTCTCCTTCTACAGCTGCATGTCCATCGTCAGCCAAAAATACCACCCAGAGGTGCCCATTCGTTTCCACCCTCATCTGTAATGCAGTAACATTGTCTTCTTCAAAACTCTCCACCTGTGTCGTTCTATAGAAAATTCCCAACCAAGCTCTTTCAACCACCCAAGACAATCCCTTGTACAGAAGAAAATTTTCTGTTTTAAAAATCAGTCCCTTGAACAGAAGAAATTGATTGCAGCAAAGGGATCAACACTGCTGTAGTCAACATTATCTAAAGAAGAAACGATCAATAAGAGATGATAAGATTTTCAGACCTAAAAATTACAAACGTCTAATCTTTAGAGGACTTTGGTGTTCAATTACTAAACTTTGTTCCAAGGATGATTGGTAAGTGGTATTTTTATGAAACTCCAGGTCTGTTTGTCTAGTTTCATTCAAGGTTGTGGGATTTTCTGATATCTCAGAGAAAATAGATGAACTGGAAAAGAAAGAGGGAGGTAATTCTGGCACAGCATCACTGGGTAATGAACCTGTGGGGCACGGTTGTGTTGAAGAGGGGTAAGCCAAAATCGCCCCACTGTCATTGTTCCCAAAAAGCAACCTAGTGTTTGAGAAAACAGAGAAACTATATATGATTGAACTGCCGCATATCCAACTAGGAACATTACACTTGAACACCACTAAGGAACACAGACAGTTTCAGAATTCTCACCTTACTGTCACGGACTTAGACTTCAAACTAAGACCTCCGTGCGGCACTTGACAACTTACTCACGAATCTTTCACGGTCTTACAAGCTCAAGTAAGCCTTTAAGACTAGATCGCTAAAGGAAGGCTAGATTGTAAGAAAGACAAGAGAGCTTTTATGAAGAAGGCTTTGTATTACTTGGAAGAATGCTTGATTTCTTGATAGTTTTCTACAAATGAATACCCCCTCTATTTATACTACTCCTAAAGGGCTCAAGTGTAAATAAAAATTTCTATACAAGTCCTTCCATATTTACAAAGAAGTCCCTCTCTAGAAATCTCTACACACTCTAGAGAAATCTAGGTCTTCCAAGACTAATCTACAAGGTTCTAGGTTTTTCTAAGTCTTTTCAAATTCTCTTAGACATTCTAGAGCCTTCTATTAACCTCTCTAAGACTCTAGATCGTTCCCCCGTCTTCATGGTCAAGTGGCGGGTCATGACATTACTCTGAACAACACAGATGGAAGGAAGTTGATTTTGTTGCGAAAAGAAAGCTGATTTTGTTTCCATTATCATGTTTCCAGATACAAATCGCTGTGGGTTTTGGTTTTTCTGATACCTCAGAAGCAACAAATTTGTCCTATGCTTTTAGAAACAAAGGGGATGAAACAATTAGAGTGGATTTGACGTTTAAAGGTAGAGATACTGGAAGGAGTTGGAAGTAGGCACCAGATAAAGTCCAGTACCATTGGCAGATCTGCTGATCCAAGAAATAAGAAAGGAACATACTTATTGCATATGATCTTAGACACTGCTGCTATTTTTTTTATGCTAGGACTCATATTGTCTTTAGACCAAAAGACACTGAAATATATTTTTCTAGACCAAAGAATTTGTTCCATGAGTTTTGAACTGCTTGAAAGAAATGGAAAAAGCTAGGGTGGTAAATACAACAATAACGTACCCATTGTAATCCCGCAAGTGGGGTCTGGGGAGGGTAAAATATA